>NC_077232.1:22096085-22813585 GCF_027887165.1 Monodelphis domestica | reverse complement strand
GACAGGAAAATTAGAGACAAACTCAGAATGAGAGAATTATGTAAAAATAACTTTAAGCAAAGAATCAAAGGGAAAAATAATTGAACACAAATCTACCAAAAATTCATGAAGGACCTAAAAATGATTTTCAAAGTCAAGTAATAGTGCTAAAGGAAAAATTGGGGAAAGAAGTCAGAACAGCAATGCAATGCAAAAAAATCATGAAAAGAAAATAGATTGGTGAAAAGTACAAAACTACTAAGAAAATAACAGTTTAAAAACATAATTAATCAAAGGGAAAATGATATATAAAACTTCACTGAAATAACTTCTTATGAAGGAGAATTGGTCAAATAAGAAATAAGGAAAAGTTCATTATTTTCTTCAAAAATGATTCCTTAAAAATTAGAATGTGGGACTTCCGGGTAATCATGGCTGCAATCTAGACGCCACACGCTTCCTCTTCCCGGCACCAAACGAAATAGACTACATCAAAGGAGCATAAAATCACCTTTGGAGGAACAGAAGGATTCCCCAGTACCCCACAGAGGCAAAGGTACGTGGGGCTTGAACATTTCCACACTAAAATAAGAAGGAAAAGCTTGCACAGAAAAGTGAACTGAGCCGCCCTTCCCCCACCCCACCTCCCCCACTAAACCAGAGTGAGCTACCTGAGCACTCACCGGGACAGCGAGTGAGTGGGGAGCGTCTCTGTCTGGGGGGGGCACTCCAGGGTCCTTGGGATCTGGGGACTGCCAGGAAAAAACGTCTCAGGGCGCTTTCACTGGAGAATCCAGCGGACCTGGACTTGGGGTGGGCTGCGCAGAACAACGCGGACCACGCGCTGATTATCTGGGCGGAGCTGAATACCTGGGCTTGGAGGCTGGGAAGAACTAGTCTGAAGCAACCTAAATTCACAGAAAAACCGCTCATATAACCCAGACCCCAGACCAAAAAGGAAAGGGGAATAAAACCACCAAAGGGATGGCTCACATGGCCCAAAATCAAGCCTCCAGGAAGAAAGGGAAAAAAGTGACTATTGAAAACTTTTTATGGTGGGAGTACCCAAGGAAAAGAGGAGAATGAGGAGGAAATCCAAAAAAATTCAGAACACGCCTCCCAAAATGGAAACTATCAACAAGCTCTGGAAGATCTCAAACTGGAACTTATCCAAAAGATGGAAACCTGGAAAGAAAAATGGGAGAAAGAGATCAGCTGTCTGACAGATAAGAATGCTCAATTGGAAAAGGAACTCGAAGCATCCAATAGAAGGGCAGACAAGGCTGAAAAGCAAAACCAGTCCCTAATGACCAGAAGTAAGCACCTCGAAGAAAGTGAGATGATAAAACAGCAAGAATCAATAAAGCAAACCCAAATAATTAATGAATTGGAAGAAAACATAAAATATCTCACTGAGAAGGTCACGGACCTGGAGAACAGAGGAAGACGAGAAAATCTCCGTATCATCGGTCTCCCAGAAAAACCAGAGGTAAACAACAAATTGGATTTTATTCTACAGGAGATTATAAAAGAAAATTGCCCCCACGTTCTGGAGCAAGGGGGCAAAATAGAAATAGAAAGGATTCATAGAACACCTTCTATACTAAATCCCCAAAAGACAAAGCCTAGGAATGTAATTGCCAAATTCAAGAGCTTCCAAGTAAAGGAGAAAATCCTACAAGAAGCCAAGAAGAAGAGCTTCAGATATAAGGGGGCTCCCATAAGGATCACACACGACTTAGCGGCTAACACACTAAGAGACCGCAAAGCATGGAACACGATATTTAGAAAGGCAAGAGAGCTGGGTCTCCAACCAAGAATCAACTACCCAGCAAAACTGACTATATACTTCCAGGGGAAAGTATGGGCATTCAACAAAATAGAAGATTTCCAAGCATTTGCTAAGAAAAGACCAGAGCTCTGTGGAAAGTTCGATATCCAAGCACAGAAAGCAAGAGAAACATGAAAAGGTAAATATGAAAGAAAGGGAAAAGGAGATAAATCTTATCTTTTTCTTTAAGTCAAACTCTCTTCTATAAGGACTACATTTACATCAAATTATATATATTAATATGTGGGGAAAATGTTTTGTGTTACTCTCATAAATTGTATCATCATAAGAGTAGTTAGAAGAAACATGCATAGGGAAAGATTGGGGCATTAAGAAGATGTGGGGAAAGTTGGGGCAAAGAAAGGAAAAGGGAGGGGGGAACCGCGATAATACTAAGATTAATTTCAAGAAATAGGGGGGGAATCAATAGAATAATCTTTCCCATATAAAGATACACATGGGAAGGGGAGGGGAAGAACTCTCATATGAGAAGGAGAGGAAGAGAGCGTGAAGTGCAATTACTTAAACCTTACTCTCAGTGAAATCAAATCTGAGAGGGAAGAACACCTAGATCCAGTGGGATCCTGAATTCTATCTTATCCATTAGGGCAAGAAAGAAAGGAAAATCAAGGAGGGGGAGGGGGGAGGGAGTACAAAAAGGGAGGGAAGGAGAGGGGGGAGGGGAAGGGAGCATAAAAAGGGAGGGGATAGAAAGGGAAGCATCTCAAGGGAGGGGACTAGGGGGACTGACCTAAAGTAAATCACTGGTTCAAAAGGAGAAAGCTAAAGAAGAAAGGTCAGAACTAGGGGAAGATATCAAAATGCCAGCGAATCCACAAATAACAATCATAACTTTGAACGTGAATGGGATGAACTCACCCATAAAACTTAGACAAATAGCAGATTGGATTAGAACCCAAAACCCTACCATATGTTGTCTTCAAGAAACACATATGAGATGGGTTGACACTCACAAGGTTAGAATTAAAGGTTGGAGTAAGACCTTTTGGGCCTCAACCGATAGAAAGAAGGCAGGAGTTGCAATCATGATATCTGACAAAGCCAAAGTACAAATAGACCTGATCAAAAGGGATAGGGAAGGTAAATATATTCTGCTAAAAGGAAGTATATACAATGAGGAAATATCACTAATCAACATGTATGCACCAAATGGTATAGCATCCAAAATTTTAATAGAGAAACTAGGAGAATTGAAGGAGGAAATAGACAGTAAAACCATATTAGTGGGAGACTTGAACCAACCACTATCAAATTTAGATAAGTCAAACCAAAAAATAAATAAGAAAGAGGTAAAAGAGGTGAATGAAATCTTAGAAAAATTAGAATTAATAGACATATGGAGAAAAATAAATAGGGACAAAAAAGAATACACCTTCTTTTCAGCACCACATGGCACATTCACAAAAATAGATCATACACTAGGTCATAGAAACATGGCACTCAAATGCAGAAAAGCAGAAATATTAACTGCAGCCTTTTCAGATCACAAGGCAATTAAAATATTGATCGGCAAGGGTACATGGAGACCCAAATCAAAAATTAATTGGAAATTAAATAACATGATACTCCAAAATCAGATAGTTAGAGAAGAAATCATAGAAACAATTAACAATTTCGTTGAAGAAAATGACAACGGCGAAACATCTTTTCAAACCTTATGGGATGCAGCCAAGGCAGTACTTAGAGGAAAATTCATATCCCTGAGTGCATATATTAACAAATTAGGGAGGACAGAGACCAAGGAATTGGAAATGCAAATCAAAAAACTTGAGAATGAACAAATTAAAAACCCCCAGAAGAAAACCATACTAGAGATCCTAAAAATTAAGGGAGAAATTAATAAAATAGAAAGTGACAGAACTATTGAGCTAATAAACAAGACTAGAAGCTGGTACTTTGAAAAAACAGACAAAATAGACAAAATACTGGTTAATTTAATTAAAAAAAGGAAAGAAGAAAGGCAAATTAATAGCATCAAGGATGAAAAGGGGGATCTCACCTCCAATGAAGAGGAAATTAAGGCAATCATTAAAAACTACTTTGCCCAACTATATGGCAATAAATATACCAACCTGGGTGATATGGATGAATATTTACAAAAATATAAATTGCCTAGACTAACAGAAGAAGAAATAGTTTTCTTAAATAATCCCATATCAGAAAAAGAAATCCAACAGGCCATCACAGAACTTCCTAAGAAAAAATCCCCAGGGCCTGATGGATTCACCAGTGAATTCTATCAAACATTCAGAGAACAGTTAATCCCAATACTATACAAACTATTTGACATAAGCAAAGAGGGAGTCCTACCAAACTCCTTTTATGACACAAGCATGGTACTGATTCCAAAATCAGGCAGGCCAAAAACAGAGAAAGAAAACTATAGACCAATCTCCCTAATGAATATAGATGCAAAAATCTTAAATAGGATACTAGCAAAAAGACTCCAGCAAGTGATTAGAAGGGTCATCCACCATGATCAAGTAGGATTTATACCAGGGATGCAGGGCTGGTTCAACATTAGGAAAACTATCCACATAATTGACCACATCAACAAGCAAACCAACAAGAACCACATGATTATCTCAATAGATGCAGAAAAAGCATTTGATAAAATATAACACCCATTCCTACTAAAAACACTAGAAAGCATAGGAATAGAAGGGTCATTCCTAAAAATAATAAACAGTATATATCTAAAACCATCAGCTAATATCATCTGCAATGGGGATAAACTAAATCCATTCCCATTAAGATCAGGAGTGAAAGAAGGATGCCCATTATCACCTCTATTATTTGACATTGTATTAGAAACACTAGCAGTAGCAATTAGAGAAGAAAAAGAAATTGAAGGCATCAAAATAGACAAGGAGGAGATCAAATTATCGCTCTTTGCAGATGACATGATGGTCTACTTAAAGAATTCTAGAGACTCAACCAAAAAGCTAATTGAAATAATCAACAACTTTAGCAAAGTTGCAGGATACAAAATAAACCCACATAAGTCATCAGCATTTCTATATAATTCCAACACAGCTCAGCAGCAAGAACTAGAAAGAGAAATCCCATTCAAAATTACCCAAGACAAAATAAAATACTTAGGAATCTATCTCCCGAGACAAACATAGGATCTATATGAACACAACTACAAAACACTTTCCACACAGCTAAAACTAGACTTGAACATTTGGAAGAACATTAACTGCTCATGCGTAGGACGAGCCAATATAATAAAAATGACCATCCTACCCAAACTCACCTATCTATTTAGTGCCATACCCATGGAACTTCCAAAAATTTTTTTTACTGATTTAGGAAAAAAACATAACAAAGTTCATTTGGAAGAACAAAAGATCAAGGATATCCAGGGAAATAATGAAAAAAAAAAATACAAAGGAAGGGGGTCTTGCAGTCCCAGATCTCAGACTATATTACAAAGCAGTGGTCATCAAAACAATTTGGTACTGGCTAAGGGTCAGAAAGGAGGATCAGTGGAATAGACTGGGGGCAAGCAACCTCAGCAAGACAGTATATGACAAACCCAAAGATCCCAGCTTTTGGGACAAAAATCCACTATTTCATAAAAACTGTTGGGAAAATTGGAGGACAGTATGGGAAAGATTAGGCTTAGATCAACACCTCACACCCTACACCAAGATAAATTCAAAATGGATGAATGACTTGAACATAAAGAAGGAAACTATAAGAAAATTAGGCGAACACAGAATAGTATACATGTCAGACCTTTGGGAAGGGAAATACTTCAAAACCAAGCAAGAATTAGAAAGAGTTACAAAATGCAAAATAAATAATCTGGATTACATCAAATTAAAAAAGTTTTTGTACAAACAAAACCAATGTAACGAAAATCAGAAGGGTAGCAACAAATTGGGAAACAATCTTCATAAAAACCTCTGACAAAGGTTTAATTAATAAAATTTATAAAGAACTAAATCAATTGTACAAAAAATCAAGCCATTCTCCAATTGACAAATGGGCAAGGGACATGAACAGGCAATTCTCAGCCAAAGAAATCAAAACTATTAATAAGCACATGAAAAAGTGCTCTACATCTCTTATAATCAGAGAGATGCAAATCAAAACAACTCTGAGGTATCATCTCACACCTAGCAGATTGGCTAACATGACAGCTATGCAAAGTAATGAATGCTGGAGGGGATGTGGCAAAGTGGGGACATTAATTCATTGCTGGTGGAGTTGTGAATTGATCCAACCATTCTGGAGGGCAATTTGGAACTATGTCCAAAGGGCGATAAAAGACTGTCTGCCCTTTGATCCAGCCATAGCACTGCTGGGCTTGTACCCCAAAGAGAAAATAGACAAAAAGACTTGTACAAAAATATTCATAGCTGCGCTCTTTGTGGTGGCCAAAAATTGGAAAATGAGGGGATGCCCTTCAATTGGGGAATGGCTGAACAAATTGTGGTATATGTTGGTGATGGAATACTATTGTGCTAAAAGGAATAATAAAGTGGAGGAATTCCATGTGAACTGGAACAACCTCCAGGAAGTGATGCAGAGCGAAAGGAGCAGAACCAGGAAAACATTATACACAGAGACTGATACATTGTGGTACAATCGAAGGTGATGGACTTCTGCATTAGTATCAATGCAATTTCCCTGAACAATCTGCAGGGATCTAAAAAAAAAATACTACCCACAAGCAGAGGATAAACTGTGGGAGTAAAAACACCGCTGAAAAGCAACTGCTTGACTACAGGGTTGGAGGAGATAAGACTGAGGAGAGACTCTAAATGAACACTATAATGCAAACTCCAACAACAGGGAAATGGGTTCGAGTCAAGAACACATGTGATAACCAGTGGAATCATGCGTCCGCTATGGGAGAGGGAAAGGCGGGGGAGGGGGGGGGAAGGGGAGAGGAGGAAAAGAAAACGATCTTTGTTTCCAGTGAATAATGTATGAAAACGACCAAATAAAATAATATTTAAAAAAAAATAGAATGTGGCAAATGTAAGTTAATGACTCCATCAGACATCAAGAAACAATAGATTAAAAAATTAAAAAGTAGAAAAATATAAAATATGTCATTGAAAAAAATAATTCACCTCAAAAACAAGTTGAGGAGAGTTAATTTAAGAGTTATTGGTCTGCCTGAAAGATATGATTCAAAGATAGAGCCTACACATCATTTTTTTAAGAAATTATAAAGAAAAGAGGTCTGATATACTAAAACCAGAGAGTAAAAAAAGAAACTGAAATAAATCACTTCCTCAAAGGAATTCCCCAAATGAAAATTCCCAGAAGTAGTATAGTTAGGTCCCAGAGTTCCCAGGTCAACGATAAAATACTTCAAGAACCTAGGGGAAAAAAAAAATCTAAATATTGTAGAGCCATAGTCATGTTTGGTAGCAAAGATGTTAAAGCATCAGAGGGCTTTGGATTCTGCAAGGCAAAGGAGTTAGGATTAAAACCGAGGAAGAAAAGAGTTTAAGAAAAAGGGGGGATGATAATAAAAGAAGGCAGTTTAAGGGAAGTAGTGGTAAGAAACAAGATAGACTTTTGAAGAGGAGCAGGAGGTTAAAAATAGAGAGAATTGAAAAACAGAAGAAAATAATATGAAGGAAAATGAAATTAGTAACTATAAGTATGAATGTAAATGAGATGAATTCACCCATAAAAAGGTGATAATAGATTAGTAACCAATTTCTAACAATATGTTTTGTTTAGTTTTTCTTTTATGGAAAGCTCACACAAAACAGACACACAAAGATTTAAAATAGGGGTAAGAGTAGTATTTGTAAAGGCTCAATCTTATGTAAATTAGGCAGGAGGAGAGAATGATTGAAAGGAGATCTAATGCAGATCTAATGCAGACAATGCAGAACTAATTTACCATATATGTAAAATATATAATATATATGGTACATCATGCTAAAAGGCACCATAGACAATGAAAAAATACCAGTTCCACACAGATAGGCACCAAATGACATAACATCAAAAATCTTAAAGAAAAAAAATAATTATAGGAGAAAATAGACAAAAAAACTACACTATTTGAGCACTTCACCTTTCTCCTCCCAGCACTAAGTAAATCTAACAAAAAAAGAAGAAATAAATTAATGAAATGAATAGAAATTTAAAGAAACCATATACAATAGACAACTGGAGAAAATCTAATGTGAATAGAAATGACTATACTGTCACAAAAACTGAAAATGTATTTAAAACATAAAAGCCTCTAAAATATAGAAAAGGAGAAATCATATATACACCCACTGTCAGACAATATTTAATTAAAAGTACTTACAGCCAATAAAGGACCATTGAAGCAGAGATTATTTGGAAACTAAATAATTTAATCTTAAATAATGAGTGAGTCAAAGAACAAAAAAACAGAGAAAATCATATTTTTGAAAGATAATAAAAAGAAACAAAAATATCAAGATTTGTGCCATGAAAACAAAGCAGTACTTAAGGGAATATTTATACTTTTAAATGCGTACACCAATAAAACATAAAATAAAAGTAGATCATTTGATTGAGTGTACATGAATAAAACTAGAAAAGTGAACAAGTTAAAAATCTCTAATTAAACACAGAAATGGAAATTCTGAATAACAAAGAAGAGATTAATAAAATTGAAAGCAAGAAAATATGAATTCATAAATAAAACGATAATGTTTTATAACAAATCAAGTTTAGATGGATTTACAAGTACATAATAGCAGATATTTATTGAAAAATAAAATACATAAAGTATTATAGATAATGAAGTTCAATTATATTCATTATATGTAACAAATATATTAAAGTAGAGGAAAAACAGAGTAAGAAAAATATAGTCTAATTTCCAAAATGGATATTAATGAAGATATTTAAATGAAATACTAGGAAAGAGAATATACCAATATATATCAAATATCAAGGTATATATACCCTTATAAAAATCTCTAAAACATTAAAAATTAGAGGGCTATAACACAAAAGAACTCTGAGATATGATCTCATACCTATCATCATATTGGCTACAATTATAGAAGGGCAAAATGATAAATGTTGGAGTAAATGTGTAAAATGGGGACACTAATCTACTGTTGGTGGGACTATAAATATGAAATTATGTTCAAAAAGTTATAAAACTGTGTATACATTGACCCAGCAACACCACTGTGATGCCTTTTTTATAAGGTGTTCAGGGGAAAAGGAAAAGTATATATATGTTCTGAAATATTAATAGCAGTTCCTTTTGTGGTGGCAAAGAACTAGAGATTGAGATAATGGCCGTTGATTGGGTAACAACTAAACAAGTTATAGCATATATTTGTGACAGATTACCACTGTGTAAGAATTGAAATAATATTTCTACCCAGATATATATTTTATAAAGTTTATTGAAAGGGTAGACAATCATTCCTATAAGTAACCAGACCATGTGGTCCCTAGCCTGCATATCTCTTCCTCCTTCCCTTCACCTGCCTGTCCTGTTCCTGACTTCTTCCTTCTTCCTTCTCTTCTTGGTTCTTCCCCTCTCAAGCCCCAAAGCCTTGACTTTTATTGTCAAACAGAATGAACATGGACGCAAACCTGGATCAACTGTGCTAGGTCAGGAATGTTTGATGGGCAGGTGAAACTATTCAGGAGGGGGAGGGGATGAGCTGCCTTGACACAATCTCCCCCTGTGATGCTTTGGGAGACCTGTCTTCCCAATGGATCATTTAAATATAACTATCTTATAACTTTAAATACCTTCTAGCTAAAAGTACATACAATATTGCATTTTTCTAAGAGGAAGTTACAGTAGTTAGAGATGAGGGTAAAATACAAAAACTGATTGATAGACACATTGACAAAATGCCAATTAAGGGGCAATCCCCTTTGGCATAAGAGTTTACAATCAGAATAAGTATGTTCAACCTCCTTCAATTCAGTTCATTATATCCCAAAGCTCATTGTGGATCTTTTGATGCAGTGTGTGGCTTCTTCAGGCATCCTTATAGCACCCTCTCCAAAAGGATCCACTTTCTTGATTGAGGATATTGGCAAGTTTCTTTTGCTGAAATTTCTCCAAAATTTTTTTAAATATTGGATTTTAGTATAATTACACAATCCCCCTGAGGAGGATGTTGAGCAACACCAGAATCACACTGGGATACATGACTGAGTTATGAGGTATATGAAACAATTGTCAAAAGAAAAACAAAGAAAAAAAAAACAAGCCATCCCCCAAAAAATCCCAAATAAAAGGGTAAAAAAATTAAATTCTGCATGAAAATAAGAATACAGAAAAGATAAATAATAAAATAAAAACTTTACCTGTATAAAATTCTGAGTAAAAAATAATAAACCTGTAACAGATCTTTGAATCATAGCAAGGACCAATTAAAGTGACTTATGTCCTACAAGCCTATAGGACAATAGCAGAAATACAGCACTTTAGCCAATTGCAGCCAAGACTACAGAAACTTGCCAAACTATAAGAGAGAAATTACTAAGTGTCAGTAGCAAATGGAAAAAATCATTCCCTAGTCTGATTTTACCATCACTATGAGAGATAGGGGGAGCTAGGATGATAGCCAACCTGAGGTACTTGACTCAAATTATTGCACATGGAGTGTGGCTCAAGGAGGTCTTACATCTTAACATATATCAAGAGACCCAACCTCGATTCATACACTATGTTCAAGTCATTTCGTATTGGCCTCTCTGGATTGGGTTTGGTCTGTTTTGACCTCATGCTACTTGGCACTATATATTAGTTCTTTTGTTCCCTTCTCCTGGAGTCAGACATAATTATTCTACAAAGTCCCATAACATAAATGGCAAGTTTCCATAGCCGAAAGTCTTTGGGTATGCATATTACTAGGTCTAATAGATACTGTAAACTTATACTGTAAACTATATCCATCAAATAAAAAAAAAACATTAATACTGATTTCATGCACTTCAAGTATCACCAATGTTAGGGAAAAATCAAATCAAAAATCAAATATCCTATTAAAAACATAAATAGAAGAAACATAATTTTAAAATATCATAATTTCACAGTTCACATTCCATAAGAGAATGTTAGCCAAGCAGAGGCACAACACAAAAGGTGTTCACTCAAAAATAAAATTTATATCTTTCTTAACTTGGCCAGAATCCACAGTGTGAGTGTACATAATTTTTTCACCAGCTAAAAGTCTTTTAAAAGCAGTAGTACAACAGCTAAAACAGATTCTAAAAAGTACCAAAATCCCCCAAATTATAAGAGCCCATTTAATGACAATAGCCAACAAACCTACTATCATTAGGATTCACATGACTTGCTGTATGACATGTAAAAACCTTTGAAAACATTAATACTTGCCACAAGTTTTACAGATTTAGCCAATCTTTCAATTTTGGCAAAGATATTTTTAACAAAGTCTATTATTACCATCATTCAAAATTTGGTGGGAGATTAATGTGAAAAACTTCTGTACAGTTGATGAATAATTACAAATATAAGAAATCCATTTTGAATCTACAAGTCTTCACAGGAAAATCATTCCCACCTCCTAGATGATATTATAAAATATCACAGGTTAGCTAGGCCACTTGGGCACCTCCCTCCCTCTTGGTATGAGACTGTAACAGTATAACAGAACTGTCTCTAATATGTCCCAACCATTTTCATGTGGAGCTGAGGACTAAAAGGTTAAAATCACTACATATATGTCATCCATTACATTTACAATAAATGCAGAGATGGGAAAATACAACAGTGCCATTGCACTTTACTTCAACTACAAATAGACCCTTGCCTCTTATTACAAACAACTCAGAGACAAGCAAATAAATGATCAGTCAGAGGTAGGGATGCTCCCAGATATCTGAAAATTGCTTTTGAATACTCATTAAAATAAATTTAAAGTAGACAATTAAATTCCCAAAACTTGTATATAGATTGAAACCAATGTGATGGAGTCCATCCATCATCACATATGTGACAATTAACAAAGGCAAAAAATGAAGAAAATACTGTTTATGGAATTTTAAAAAGACATTCCTCAGTACAATCATAGTCATGGAGGGAGGAACAAATAAAGACAATGTAACAGAAAATTTCAATTTTGATAACTTATGAAGTGGTTAAAATTAAAATACATACATCATGTAGTTAGAATTGTGTTACAGAGACTTCTTCATTCTGGGGAGGGAAAAAAACCGAAACAATTAACATCAATAAGGCAATAGACTCTGAAAAGGCTTAAAACTGACCTCTAGACTCTTTGAGGTTTCTTCCCCTCCCAAGTACCAACATTGATCACAATTTCTTTCTCAACACTTCTGGGGTCCCCCATTCTGATGGAGTTCCCACATTGAGTATAGGTGTTTGGGTATGAGTTTTAATTTTCCTCATTTGAATAACTATTCCTCCTATTAATATCATTATTCCTGAAACTTCTATTCTCAATTTCCTGATTCCTCTTCTTACTATTCATAATTACATGATCAACTTTTCCACAAAAATAACATGTAAGTGCTTGTTTTGTGGATTCTTGTAAGGGCGCTATGATCTCTCCTTGCTTTACTTTTACAACTATTTCAGTTAATTATTTTATTTCCTTCCTCAATGTCTCTACTAAAGTAGCATTCTCCTTATCCTTCTCACCCTGTTTAGAAGTCAATTCCTATATTTCCTTCCTTAATTCTTCCACTAAAACAGTGTTCTCCTTCTCCTTTTCCTTATGTCCTTCAAAAGCATAAACTGCCACTTTTCAATTCTTCAGGGTACATAGTAGACCAATTTGGACAGGTAGTCATAAAATAATTCCTAACTACCTTACAACTGTTTTTCACAAATTGTATTCTGATTTGTCTAAGGTCCCTTTCTCTATCCAGATCAAACTCAATATATCTTCCTCCCTGCTCAATGAGTCTTTCCATAAACTGGGAGGGGCTTTCCTTGTCTTCTTGCTTAAGATTTTAAAATTTTGTCCATGTACCAGGCCTTTCAGAACAGGCTCATAGCTTTTAGCAATGAATTTCTAGCCTGGAATAGTTGTAAGAATTCTTGCTCTGAACTTGGGTCACATTTGGAATCTTCATTGGCCAATGAGCTATTCCCTCTCCTTGGGCCTGATCAACAAGAGAAACAATCTCATTCCTTTACCTTTCTGTTATCAAGGCCTGGAGCAAATCTTTTATATCAAGCCATGTGGGATTATATGTGCGAAAAATGCTTTCAAACATTTATCACCACCACAAGCACAGCTTCATAGGAAGGTGTTTTTTCTTTGAATCTCTCAGTGTTTTATGGAGAAAAGGTGTATGATGTCTAATGTTTACTAAATCTCTATGTCTGTTATATGTAGGGACAACTCTTAGAGGAAAAAGACCTTTATTTGAACCATCTGTGGCAACAGCTGCTTGGTCTGTGTTTTGGAGTTCAATGAAGTGGGATGTAGTGAAGCTAATAGGGGAAGGAGGTGAGGTGGTGGAATGGAGCTGGTCAGCATGGGGGGAAAGCAGAGCAAGAAGGATCAGGGGCAGGGCTGGGGGTTCAATGGAGAGGAACTGATGAGGGGCTGGGTGGAAAGAAGGGGGTGGTCATGTGGACATGATATGTCCACAAGAACCAGTATTTATAATCTTTGGAATTTTTGTTTTTACTGACTAACTGCAAATCTTTTAAGATCTTGAAGTCAAAAGAGCCATATTTTGGCCAGGTAAAAGATCTGTGCATCCATGCCTAAAAAAGCCTTCTAGCTTCTTTCTTTGTCATACAATTCTCCTTTGAATCGATCTTGATTGTAACTGGAAAACAATGTCCTATAACTATTTTTGAAAATTTCTAGGTTACTTAAACCTTTTTCGGTTATTATTTTTTACATATATTATTTCCTATATTACAGGGTAAGTTCTTTAAGGCAGCAACTATTTTGCTTTTATATTTATATTTCCTGCATTAAATGCAATGCTTGCAACATAGTGAGCATTTTTTTCCTTCTTAGTATTTTAGAGAATGGTAACATGTCATTATTTCATAGAAAATCACTGAGTAATATCAGATTTCCAAAGTGTGTAAATATCTCTATGAGCTCTCAAGGAAAATAATATTTTAGAAGCAAGGATTAATTAATTATGGATCCTTGATGCTCATATATTCCTATGAAAATAATAGTAGTTGTAAAAAGAATTTATAATTCCTGAGAGCTTAGTAAGAAATAAATCATCATGGTAAATTATAGAGCAAAGACTCAAAAAGAGCTTATAATTTGTCCCATATCACACATGTAGCTAATGACAGAGTAAAGACTGGAAAATAAGATCTCCAGATTAATTTTTTTCCTTAAAGTTTCTCCCTGCCCCATGAGGCCCCTAAGAAATGATAAAGAATATAATTTATATAGCATTTTAATTTATAAAATAATTTGAATTAGGGAGTAATTCATGTATAAAATTCATGTATAAAAAATGAGAACTTTAGCCATTAGGTATACTATTTTAAGATGCATAAGTGCAAAAATAATTGAAATACTTAGAGTATTTAATAAAAATTGATTATTGCGTAAATAAATAAATAAACACTTTTAGTATTTCTAGTGAATTAATTGTCTTATTAAGCACTGGAATAACTAATAAATTATATCTCAATTGTATCTCTGGTCATAATGACTTTTTGATCCCATGAATACCACTTAGTTCCTCAGTGTTCTATATAAATTCTTAAAATGAGCTGATTATGCATTTCAGAAAACATATCAACTTGCACTGATAGAGGTACTATCCTTAGCCTCCTAGATTCTTTATTTTTTTCTGAGCTCCTCATCATTCCTTGAAGTAGGCAATGTAAATACACCTCTCTATTACAAATGGAGAAACTAAAATTTTAAATTACTTTTCAATCAGTACATAGTTATGAAGGGATGGAAATGGGATATAAAACAAGATTTTTATGTCTTCAGGTCACTCATATTGTCCCTTGTTCCACTCTATCTCTGTATTCACATACATTTGCTTTGGTAATGAATTAAATAGTGAGGAGTTGAAATGCACAATAATAAAGCTATAGATTTAGATTTTCAGTATGTCAAGAGTTTCTAAAAGAAGTGAGGTGATATAACAATCAATATCCCTTGTTAACCTTTGTTACCTTTGTTATTTTAAGCAACTCATATACTTACTACTGGAAAAGATCATGAAGGTTATCAAGTGAAATTATGTTCATTTTTAAACCCATACCTTCCAACTTGGAATCAATACTGTGTATTTATTCTGAGGCAGAAGAGTGGTAAGGGCTAGGCAAAGGGGGGGCCAGTGACTTGCCCAGGGTCACACAGCTTGGAAGTGTCTGAGCCAGATTTGAACCTAGGACCTCCTGTCTCTAGGCCTGGCTCTCAAGACACTGAGCCACCCAGCTGCCCCCAATTAAGCTCATTTTGTAGATGAGGAATTTGAAACTCTGAGAAAGGAAAATTCATATGCTCAAGGTCATAGAGATACACAATGGTAGTATTTGGATTAGAAGCTAAATCTCCCAATTCCCAGTAGAGTGCATTTTGCCTAAACCACATCATGAAACTGAGTAGCAGTGAATCTTTTCTTAATATACTGTACACATATTTGTCACTTAAATGAATAAGTGTTTAAATGAGGAAATAGCCACATGGTAGGTTTGTTTAAATGTACTTTCCTTATGATAATTATATAGTTCTAGCAAACTGAAGGAACTGATTGGTCAGTTTCTTTTTGGACTCAAGAACTCGGCTCTTGTTTGATCTCATACTTATTGCTTATGTAATCTTTGGCAAGTTACTTAGCCTTTATGTTTTTCTTCAATTTCCTCAATTGCAAATATGTAGAAAACAGTGGCACAAATATCACAGGTGTTTTGTAAAGAGAAAGTAAGATGATATCTGTAAAACTGCTTAGAAAAATGTGTGACACATAATAGGTGCTACATACATAATTGTTCCCTTTGTCTTCCATAAATTAATCTCTTTTCCAAATAATTGCATTACTCATAGGAGATTGTATAGAAAGTATTCATAGTTAGAATATGTTACATATAAAATATATTACAACTTTATGAAGCTAAAATTTAGTTAAATTTTTATTAAAGATGTTTTTATTTTAGTGAACTAGAAGATCAATATGAATTAATATTTGATATTAAAACCATTTTTAAAAACTACTTACAGATTAGGTGCACCATTTAGAAAGTCATAGAGATCCAAACTAGGTAGATGAAGCTGCCACTCTTCTCTTATATCCATAACAAGAGAAGTATATTCCATTTTAGTTGCCAATATAGAGGAGGGAAATTGCAAGGTGGAGGTCATTCAAAGGAGAGTGACCAGGATTGTGAGGGACTCAAAGTCAATCTATATGTGGATAAACTGAAGTAACTGGATATTTTTGAGAATATTGAGGCGTGAGAATTATCTTTTACATTTTAGACTAGGTGCCCTGCATGAGTCATTTTACTTGTAATGTCTTGAGGGGAGGAATGAGTTCTGTCACAGTAAAAGCTCCAGGTAAGTCTGGGTAACAAAATGAACAACAGGCATACAAAAGAGAGTATTTTTATACAGGCACATATTGCAACAAATGGCTTCTAAGTTTCCTTTCATTTGTGACTCTCTCTCTGTCTCTGTCTTTCTGTCTTGCTCTAAGAATCAGAATTGTGTAGCCATTGTAAACCCAGTTATGGGAGATATTATATGCCAATATTAGAATCAGAAAATGGAATGCGAGGTTCAGTGTAAGATTCTCAAACATTAATATGAGTAAGTGATGAAGGTGAGGGAAAGAAATAAAGAATGTATGTCAGTGTATTTTACAATTAGGTTTCAATTCATGTTCACTGAATTAAATTTGATTAAGGGGATGAAATAGACTCATTTATCAATTTCTCCATGTCTTTGTCTCTCTGTCTCTGCCTCAATATCTCTTCCCCTTTGAGGTTATATTAAAATTATAACTTAGGTGGAAAATGTCACTCATCAGATAAACCCTCCCTTTTTAGGAAAATGATTAAGCAAAATATTGAATAGGACTAAAATGACCAAATATGACAACTTCTAAATTAAACATGTGTATTTGTGCCTCCCTACCGCAAAGGGAGCTGTACTTTTCTCTTGTGGAAAGAAAGAAATTCAACTAATAACTCTTCAAAGAATATGAACTTCAATCTTCATTTCCACTCCCTGAAGACTCCAAAAGATTCTTTAATGACCCAGTCTGAGAGTCAGAATTAAGTGGCCTGAGATTCAAAGCTAGGAGCCAGGGATAATATCCCCAAATAATAATGAACCAAATTATAAAAATCCTTTATCTGAGGTGAAAACGCATGAAGTTACACTTAACCTGGATACTGGCTAGAATAAATAAAGTGAGTATTACTCGATAATCATATTATAGGTATTTTGAGCAAGATTCAAAATGTTCATATATCTTCTCTAAGGGTAACCACCTAATACTAATTTCATGCTGCTCTTCTTAAAAACTCTTATCTACCAATTAAAGTCTAATGGACATTTGAGAGTTATTTTTTTTAAATTTGATTCAAATTGAAAAAAATTAAAAGTACTTACTGTTCATGTTTTTCCTAATAATAAGACTCAGAGACTGAATCAATATTATAATTGTCTCAAATCCCTACTTTACTTTTGAATTCACTCTTTGAGCACTGCCTAACAGTATGGTCCTATGACTCTATGGTATCATCTCCTTAATCAATTAAAAAAAAAAAAACCTTTTACCTTCCATCCTATAATCAATACTTTGTACTGTTTCCAAAGCAGAAAAGCAGTAAGAGCTGGTCAATGGGGGTAAAGGGACTTGTTCAGGGAAAGTTACATAGAAAGGAGGTATCTGAGGTCAGATTTGCTCAGGATGACCCATCTCTAGGCCTGGCTCTCAATGCACTTAATCATCTACTGTCCCCTACTGCTTAATCAAATTAAATTAAATAAATATTAACGAGGACCTAATTTTGAGATACATCAACATATTCTTTATTCTCCTACCTCAGTGTCCCTGCTTACTGATATTCATCTTTGGAAATCTTATCTTGAACTTCATATTCCATTTCATGATTTCAAATATTTGCATAAACCATTTCCCAGACCTAGTGTGCATTGGTTATACAATTCTGCCATTTTAAAACATTTTTTATGCTCACATCAGATTCTAATTTTCCACTTCCTACTATCCTTTCTGATGTTTCAGACCTCTGTATTCTTCCTGAATTCTACCTTTTATTTACTTATCATATATATTCTGTATTTCCCTGGTAGAATTTATGTTCCATGAAGCCATGTACTCCAGAATTTCCTTATTTTCCCAGCACTTAGTATACAACCATGATAATAATCAGGATTTAATAAATGTTTATAAAATTAAAATTATTTGAATTTTGATGAAATAGTCTAATTAAATTAGGCTGAATTAAAATAAAAGGCAAAAAATAATTATCATATGTTGTCATTCAGGAAAATAATATTCAAAAACTGAAGGATTTAAGATTTTATCATTGTGGATTCATTCTCTATTGATCAAGTCTTCTTTAGCATTTAGTCTCCTTTTCATATAACTTTCAGTCACAGAAAAATAAACAGAAATAAGAGAAAAAAATTAAAAATCCATCACAGTTATAACTTTATTTAGTTGTCAGAACACCTATATATTTTAAAATAAAACATCAATTTTTCTGAAAGTAACTAAAGTTTGAAGATGTCAAGTAAAAATATATGCAAAAAATGAAAAAAAATTCACACAGGACTGATTTAACCTCAGTAGTGTAGTTAAACTTAATTGTCATTGTGTTTCTTCATATGTCAGTGTCATTTATCTATCTCTCCAGTTTTCTGTTTTCCTCTGTCTGGCTGTTCCACTCTGTCTCACTCTCAAACTGTCTGTCTTTGTCTCTCTTTCTTCTCTTCTCTTCCTTCTTCTACTCATCCTTCAATTCTTCTTTCTACCTTCATCCCTTCCTCTCTCTCTTGCTATATTCCTGCCTCACTCTTGTCTTTCAATTCCCTTTTTATTCCTGAATCTGTCACTTTCTGTCTATATAACTCACAATCTCTATTCCTCTGTCTGTCTTTTGTCTCTACCTTTGTATAGGGGAAACAGTTGTCAGACTCACTTTTTTTTTCTTTCCTCAATGGACTTACCATATTTATATTTAATTTGTAACATATCACATTAAGGTACAGGCACAGATGATATTTTTGGATAGATGACAGGACCTTGAAACAAAAGCTGCCCCCAAACTCTAGAAGCAAAATAGAAGTACTTAAGATCCATACACATCATCTTCCTCCCAGCATCAGGAAGGGAGAATCTTTGATATGCTTTTTTGTGCCCTTTCCTTAAGTTTGATTTGATAGAAATAAAACTATTTTGCCATCTCAGTAGGTGTTAAGATCTTGGAATATATTAGTTCAGCCATCAAAGTTTATAAATGAGCATATTGATCATTCCCAGGAAGGCACAGTAAATTATTTGATTTTACACATGAGATCAGATATAGAGATTGGGTTAAAATACACATCTTACTTTAAGACTGATTCTTTTTCCTCTCTATTCCTCTTTTCCACCTCATCTATGATGAGTAAAATGATTCTGCCCAGAAAACTAGTCTGTAAACTACAGTTTACTTGATTTGGGCATGCATTAACTGAGGTACAATTTGTACATTTTGGATTTAATGAGATTTCTAAAAAAGAATCTATAATGTCATCACTGGCCACTCTTCTAATATAGACCATAGACTTTTTATTCATTAAAATAAGAGTTTTATAAGTTTTTTGTTAAAGAAGATCACACAATAATCAGCTTATTATTTTAGCTTATTCAATACAATGGAAAACTAAAAAGAAGATAATTTCAAATAAGACATGCATTTCTTTGATGCTTATTTATTCAGTCATTCTTTGTGATCTCACTTGGGTTTCCTTGGCAAAGAAACTGGGGTTGTCTGTCATTTCCTTTTCCAGGTCATTTTGAAGATGAGGAAAGTGAAGAAAAGAGAGTTAAGTGACTTTCTCATTGTCACATACCTAGTAAGTGTCTGAGTTCAGATTTGAACTAAAGTCTTAACTTCAGGCCTAGCACTCTTTACTATTCCACCTAACTGCACCATTCTATACCTAGACTGGTCTGATTTCTGAGGATAAGTAGAGCTTTGGGGAAAGTTGTCCTTATTGTTTGGGTATATCTAAATTAGTACCAACTGTCTTGTTTTTCTATTTATCTATAGATAATTTAAAAGAGTGATTTTTAACAAACTAAACATTTTAAATTTTATTTTTCCTAATTCATTTCAAATATGAACCATATTTTGGCAATTTCTGCATCAGAATAGATAAAGAGCTTTCAAGTTTACCTATATATTTACATATATGTATACTTGCATATATGTTTATTTATATAATTTGAATAATTTTGTCCTGAGAAGTTCATGGGCATCATTAATTTACCAAAGCAATTTATCTGTTGGTTTCTCTGTGTCTATCTGTTTTTCTCTCTCACACACCCACACATACACATTCACAAAAGGTTAAAATATCTGGCTTAAGAAAGAAATATGACTGACAGAGATATGAGTGGAAGTAGACATGGTTAATTCATTTTATTCTGCTTATATCTAAAACTAGAGCCAAATGAAACCAACTGAAAATAAAATAGTGATAGTTTTGGCCGTTATAGTTCATATTATCCTTGTGGATTTCTTTCATGCCCCAAACATGCTATTAACTAAGGATCTTTCCAAAATTTCTCAGCACACTGACTGACATATAGACAGTAGATAATAAGTATTCAGCTAACTGTGATGAAGTACCAATCCTGATAAAGAAGTCTGCATGAAAATTTTTCATTGTTGATGAGAAAGATTATTATTTTGAGATTTTCAAGAAAGTTATTTCAAGCTTTTTTGTTAAGAGTCAAATCTCCAAGAACAGTAAAGAAATTTGTGACTAAATGATTGAAACTTCATTTCCACATTTGAAGATGATGGAGATATTTTATTTAAAATATTTTACTGAATGCCTGTCCATGGAGAAACAGAAGGGAAAAATTTTGCAAAATGAAAATTATATGATTTGGGATATCTATCAACAGTAGATTATTTTCTATGGGGAGAAATTAATATAAGAAGATAACATAAATGAATTAATTCAAGGATTTTAGGCCAGTATGACATTCACAGATATCAGTGCTAGCTGTTGGAATATTACATTGCCTAAAATAAAATAATAGTCACTAAAGCTGCTGTGTTGGTGTATATAGAACAATGAATTATTACAGATGAGAAACCTGGAAGAATTGAAATTAAGTTAAATTGAAATTAAGTTAAATAGCTCTCAATTTGATGAAGATTTTCATTCTTAGCTCAATGACCACCTAATTAAATGAAAAGAATAATAAGGCTTTTTGTCTACATTATTCTGTCAAGTTCATGATAATTGAATTTCAAATGAATGGCCAAGGCATTGTAACAAATCTCTGGATCATGATTCTGAGCTGAAAACTGACTATGCATGGATAATCTCAACCAGTCTGTGAGGAAAAATTCTTTTGTATATTTTTGTATATTTGTTTTTATAGGTTTTTGCAAGCCAAAACATATCATTGATTAATAAAACCCACATACTCAAAGTATGTTACCTAATAGTTGATAAATTCTAGGATAAGGTCCAAACATTTTATTGATCTTATTACTGATACTATCAGACAAATCTTTTGTCTTTCTTAGTCATTGAATCTGAGGACTCTGGTATTGACATAAATTCTTTGAAAATCAAATACTTTTTCTACGTTTACAACTGACTAGAATTGCTTCTGTTATCTTTATTCAGAATCAGGATTTAGTCAAACTATTTACCTCAATTTCCAAGATTGATAACAAGAGCTCTTAAATGTTCTCTTTTCCTTAACTATCATTGCATATACAAAGTTAATTAATAACTGGGACTAACCTTTCTAACATCCTAGTTATAGATACAACCTAAACTTTTATAGGAGATGACTTGATTTTACAAAAAAAAGATGTAAAAGTAATAAGTACAATTTCATCTTTTCATTAAACGGATTCATCTGTTGAAATGAAGTGGTTAATATTGACAATTTAGAGACATGTCCTTCCCACCAAAATCCCAAGTATTATCATTAAGGGTATCTAAATGAGTGATGAATGAAGAAACTTAGGCACATAGTAGAAACTCTACAACACATTATCTCAGGGTATAAAAAGTAATTTTCTGCTAAATACTTACCAAGAAATAATCTGATAGAATTTCCCCACATACACAGATGCTACCATCCAGGTATCAAAGGATCTGAGTAATAATTAATTTCAATACAAATCTCAGTAATACTTTCAAAATATCATTAAGAAATTATTTAATAAATTCTACTAATATCTGCAATTATCACAGATTGAAATATTGTAAATAATTGCCAAATTGGAACATCTGTTACAAAAGATTACAAATCAATATTTATCCCAGATGCGATTTTGAGAAACACTTATTATCTTCCAGCTTTTTAGATGAAAAGTTTTATAAACAAAGCAAGGAGAGCAAACTTATGTGGGAACAAGATCAAGAAAATATATTTACTATTATCTTGTTTTTTATAGAAGGTATTTTGCAAATGTTTTAATGAGCATAAAGAGAATGCATTTATTTTAATAGCTTTATACAACTATAGTTAGCAAATTATCCTAAGAATATTCTAGTATTTGATATAACATTAAATAAAATGGTATCACATATTGACTTTTTATCTAAAGTCAAGCCCATGAATGTTAACTACACTACCACCTATAATAGGATAATTTCTGTCTGAAACTAATTATAAAATATGAAAATCATAACAATTATAATAATCAGTTACAAATTGTTATTGCTCTTTTATAGGACAATCTGCCCTAAAATCTCCTGTTGTCAAAATCATATCCCAGAAAAAGCAGCACTACTTATTATTGAATGACATTTAGTTAGGTACAAAGAGGATCAATAACACTGAAATCTTGGATATGGCAGTATGGAATCACACTGGATTTGTGAAAGAATTCCTTCTTGTGGGACTGACTGAAATCCCAGAGTTGCAGATCCCTCTTTTTTTGCTCTTCTTTGTCATTTATATGGTTACCCTTGTAGGGAATTGGGGTATGATCATAATTATCTGGATGAATATTCAACTTCATACTCCTATGTACTTCTTCCTCAGCAACCTCTCCTTATGTGACATTAGTTTCTCTACTGTCATAGCTCCCAAGATGTTAATCAATTTTCTAGTAGACAACAAAGCAAGTTGGTTTGCTAGTTGTGTTTTTCAAGGTTTCTTTTTTGCTGTGTATATTACTACTGAGGTTATGCTGTTATCTATGATGGCATATGACCGTTATGTAGCCATTGCCAATCCATTGCTTTATACGGTTGCTATGACTCCAAGAGTCTGCATCTTAATGGTCCTTGGTTCCTACTTAGGAGGTTTAATTAACTCAATGACCCACACAATTGGTTTGCTCAGGTTGAATTTTTGTGGCCCCAATGTTGTAAATCATTACTTTTGTGACTTCCCCCCACTCCTGAAGCTCTCTTGCTCTGATGCACACACCAATGAGATGTTAATTTTAGTTTTCTCTGGAGTGATTACAGTGTTTGCCTTCATGATCATCATGGTGTCCTACATCCATATCATCATTGCTATCCTGAGAATCAGATCAGCTGAAGGAAGACGCAAAGCATTCTCTACCTGTGCATCCCACTTGACAGCTGTGACCTTGTTGTTAGGGTCTGTGACCTTCAGTTACATACAACCAAGTTCTCAGTATTCCATGGAGCAAGAGAAAGTTTCTGCTGTGTTTTATACACTCATAATCCCTATGCTAAACCCGCTCATTTATAGCCTAAGAAACAAGGAGGTGAAGGATGCAGCAAAGAGATCAATCATTTGGAAACATTCTCATAATTGATTTAGTTCTGAAATTTACTTAGACAAAGTAAGAACAAATTTGTGGAAAATTAAAGAAAGATCTTTCTATTAGGTTTAGGTCAGAGATATTATCAGATTGAATGTTAAACTGAAATACTGTTATGAATCTCCATGGAAACATTCGGGAAATAGGAGTTAAACATGTGCTGTGTTCCAGTCACTATGCTAAGCACTTCACAAATATCGTCTTACTTGATCCTCACAAGAATGTTGTGAAATAGGTGTTGTTACACTAAGGTAAGCAAGCTGAAGTAAATAAAGGTTAAACAAAAACACCATCAGGATAACATATGTTAGATGTCTAAGGCTGAAATTCTGTTGCACAAATATAGTAAATGATTACTTCTGTGACCATGTTTTGATGCATACACCAATGAGATATTACTTTTCATCTTTTCAAGCATGATTGAATGATTATTTTCATAATAATAATATTGTCCTATATCCATATTGTCATTGCAATTCTGAAAATAACTTAGGAATTCCTGACTCCAGGCCCAGCACACTAATCACTGCATCATTAAATTTTATAAAATTGTAATTAGAAAGCCTATCAACCTTGTATTGTATTGCTTTAGAATCTTGAATCCAAGAGACTACATTTCCCACAATCCCCTAATACTTTTCCTGTCATGCATCATTGGTTAATTTGGTATTCAGTTTCATTTTTGGAGGACAATGCATGCTTGCACACAGAAGCTCTCTCTAACTTGTAGCAGCATGGAGCAAGGTAGGGCTAGGTTTTTTCTCTGTTTTACTTTTCCTTTGCTCTAAGTTGATTTTAATAAATACTACTAAAATAATACTTGGAGTATTGAATCTTGAATCTTGAGTATTAAATATTAATTTTAATCTTTACAATTGGTGACACTAAGAAAGGACTTTAGAACTCAGAGTTGTTTATTTTTGTAAGAGGCAGCCCGGCTTTAGCCAAACTTGCCCCCACCACCACTATAAGAGGCTATTGGGTCTGGTAGTCACAGCGAGTTCCAGCCTGGCTCACAGGCCCTTCTAGTTCATGCAGTCAAAAAACTTCCAGGCTCTATGCCCAAACAGGTACTAAGTGGTATTCATGGGGTCAAAAAGTAATTATGACCACAGATATAACTGATATATAATTTAATAGTTATGCCAATGCTTAATAAGATAACTAGGGACTTCCGGGTAAACATGGCTGCAATCTAGATGTGACTCGCTTCCCTTCCCCACCACCGAATGAAATAGACTACCTCAAAGGAGCATAAAAATCACCTTTGGAAGAATGGAGGGACTCCCCAGTACCCCACAGAAATGAAGGTACGTGGGGTTTGAACATTTCTACACTATAAGGAGGAGGAAAAGCTCGCACAAAAACTTGAACTGAGCCTCCCATCTGCCCCCTCCACCAAAACAGAGTAAGCTATCAGACCGCTCACTGGGACAGCAAGTGAGTGAGGAGCGTCTCTGTCTGGGGGGGGCACACCAGGGTCCTTGGGATCTAAAAACTGCAAGGAAAAGACCTCTCAGGGTGGTTTCATGGGAAAATCCTGCTCTGAGCAAAGGGGCGGCGGCACTGAGAGGCTGCTCTGAGCAAAAGGGTGACCACGCTGAGAAGCTGTGCTGAGCAAAGAGGAGGCTGCGCTGAGAGGCTGCACTAAGCAAAGGGGTGCTGAGAGGCTGCGCTGAGCAAAGGGGCGGCTGTACTGAGAGGCTGCATTGAGCAAAGGGGCTGCCATGCTGAGCACAGGGACCTGCTCTCTAAGAAACCTCGGAGGCTGGGAAGAATTAGTCTGAGGCAACCTAAATTCACAGAAAACCCGCCCACATCACCCAGACCCCAGACCAAAAAAGGAAGAGGAATAAAACCACCAAAGGAATGGCTCACGTCCCAAAATCAAGCCTCCAAGAAGAAAGGGGGGAAAAAAGTGACTATTGAAAACTTTTATGGAGGGAGTACCCAAGGAAAAAAAGAGAATGAGGATGAAATCCAAACAAAATCAGAACATGCCTCCCAAAATGGAAACTATCCACAAACTCTGGAAGATCTCAAACTGGAGCTTACCCAAAAGATGGAAACCTTTTGGAAAAATAAAATGGGAGAAAGAGATCAGCAGTCTGATAGACAAGACTTCACAATTGGAGAAGGAGCTCGAAGCATCTAATAGAACGGCAGACAAAGCTGAAAAGCAAAACCAGTCCCTAACGACCAGAATTAAACAAATGGAAGACAATGAGATTACAAAACAGCAAGACTCAATAAAGCAAAGCCAAAAAATTAATGAATTAGAAGAAAACATGAAATATCTCACTGAAAAGGTCACAGACTTGGAAAACAAAGGAAGAAGAGACAACATCAGAATTATTGGTCTCCCCAAAAAACCAGAGATACACAAAAACCTCGATGCTATTCTACAGAAGATTATAGAAGAAAATTGCCCACATGTTCTGGAGCAAGGGGGCAAAATAGAAATAGAAAGGGTTCATAGAACACCCTCTATATTAAATCCCCAAAAGACAACCCCTAGGAATGTAATCGCCAAATTAAAGAGCTTCCAAGTAAAGAAGAAAATCCTACAAGAAGACAAGAAGAGGAGCTTCAGATATAGGGGGGCTCCCATAAGGATCACATAGGACTTAGTGGCTAACACACTAAGAGACCGCAAAGCATGGAACACAATATTTACAAAGGCAAGAGACCTGGGTCTCCAACCAAGAATCAACTACTCAGCAAAACTGACTATATACTTCAGAAAGAAAGTATGGGCATTCAACAAAATAGAAGATTTCTAAGCATTTGCTAAGAAAAAACCAGAACTTAGTGGAAAATTTGACATCCAATCACAGAAAGCAAGAGAAACATGAAAAGGTAAATATGAAAGAAAGGGAAAAGGAGATAAATCTTATCTTTTTTTCTTCAAGTCAAACTCTCTTCTATAAGGACTACATTTACATTAAATTATATACATTAATATGTGGATAATATGTTTTGTGTAACTCTCAAAAATTGTATGCATCATAAGAGTAGTTAGAAGAAACATGCATAGGGAAAGATTGGGGCATTGAGAAGATTTGAGGAAAGTGGGGGAAATAAAGAAAAAGGGAGGGGGGGAACCATCGATTATAGTATGATTTACTTCAAGAAATGGAGGGGGAACTAAATTGAATAATCTTTCCCATACAAAGATACACATGAGAAGGGGAGGGGAATAACTCTCATATGAGAAGGAGAGGAAGAGAGCTTGAAGTGGTATTACTTCAACCTTACTCTCAGTGAAACCAACTCTGAGAGGGAAGAACATCTAGATCCAGTGGGATCCTGAATTCTATCTTATCCAACAGGGTAAGAAAATAAGGGAAATTAAGGAGGGGGAGGGAGAGGGAGTATAAAAAGGGAGGGAAGGAGAGGGGAGAGGGGAAGGGAGCATAAAAAGGGAGGGGCTAGAAAGGGAAGCATATCAAGGGAGGGGACTAGGGGGACTGACCTAAAGTAAATCACTGGTTCAAAAGGATATAGCTAAAGAAGAAAGGTCAGAACTAGGGGAAGTTATCAAAATGCCAGGGAATCCACAAGTGACAATCATAACTTTGAATGTGAATGGGATGAACTCACCCATAAAACGTAGATAAATAGCAGATTGGATTAGAACCCAAAACCCTACCATTTATTGTCTTCAAGAAACACACATGAGGCGGGTAGATACTCACAAAGTTAGAATTAAAGGATGGAGTAAGACCTTTTGGGCCTCAAATGATAGAAAGAAGGCAGGAGTTGCAATCATGATATTGGACGAAGCCAAAGCAAAAATAGACTTCATCAAAAGGGATAGGGAAGGTAAATATATTCTGTTAAAAGGGAGTATAGACAATGAGGAAATATCACTAATCAACATTTATGCACCAAATGTTATAGCATACAAATTCCTAATGGAGAAACTAGGAAAATTGAAAGAGGAAATACACAGTAAAACCATATTAGTGGGAGACTTGAACCAACCACTATCAAATTTAGATAAGTCAAACCAAAAAATAAATAAGAAAGAGGTAAAAGAAGTGAATGAAATCTTAGAAAAATTAGAGTTAATAGATATATGGAGAAAAATAAATAGGGACAAAAAGGAATACAACTTCTCAGCACCACATGGCACATTCACAAAAATAGATCATACACTAGGTCACAGAAACAAGGCACTCAAATGCAGAGAAGCAGAAATAATAAATGCAACCTTCTCAGATCATAAAACAATAAAAATATTTATCAGAAAGTGTACATGGAGAGCCAAATCAAAAATTAATTGGAAATTAAATAATATACTTCAAAATCGGTTAGTTAGAGAAGAAATCATATAAACAATTAATAATTTCATTGAGGAAAATGACAATGGTGAGACATCCTTTCAAACCTTATGGGATGCAGCCAAAGCAGTACTTAGAGGAAAATTCATGTCCCTTAGTGAATATATTAACAAATTAGGTAGGGCAGAGATCAATGAATTGGAAATGCAAATCAAAAAACTTGAGAACGAACAAATTAAAAAACCCCATACGAAAACCAAACTAGAGATCCTAAAAATTAAGGGAGAAATTAATAAAATCGAAAGTGATAGAACTATTGAGCTAATAACAAGACTAGAAGCTGCTACTTTGAAAAAACAGACAAAATAGACAAAGTACTGATCAATTTAATTAAACAAAGGAAAAAAAAAGGCAAATTAACAGCATCAAGGATGAAAAGGGGAACCTCACCTCCAATGAAGAGGAAATTAAGGCAATCATTAAAACTACTTTGCCCAATTATTTGGCAATAAATATACCAATTTAAGTGTTATAGATGAATATTTACAAAAATATAATTTGCCTAGACTAACAGAAGAACAAATAGATTTCTTAAATAATCCCATATCAGAAACAGAAATCCAACAGTCCATCAAAGAACTTCCTAAGAAAAAATCCCCTGGGCCTGATAGATTCACCAGTGAATTCTATCAAACATTCAAAGAACAACTAACCCCAATACTAGACAAACTATTTGACATAATAAGCAAAGAGGAAGTTCTACCATATTCATTTTATGACACAAACATGGTACTAATTCCAAAACCAGGTAGGCCAAAATCAGAGAAAGAAAATTATAGACCAATCTCCCTAATGAATATAGATGTAAAAATCTTAAATAGGATACTAGCAAAAAGACTCCAGAAAGTGATCAGAAGGGTCATCCACCATGATCAAGTAGCATTTATACCAGGGATGCAGGGCTGGTTCAATATTAGTAAAACCATCTACATAATTGACCACCTCAACAAGCAAAACAACAACAATCATGATTATTTCAATAGACTCAGAAAAAGCCTTTGATAAAATACAATACCCATTCCTATAAAAAACACGAGAAATCATAGGAATAGAAGGGTCGTTCCTAAAAATAATAAACAGTATATATCTAAAACCATCAACTAATATCATCTGCAATGGGAACAAACTTGATGCATTCCCAATAAGATCAGGAGTGAAACAAGGATACCCATTATCACCTCTACTATTTGACATTGTAATAGAAACACTAGCAGCAGCAATTAGAGAAGAAAAAGAAATTGAAGGCATTAAAATTGGCAATGAGGAGACCAAGTTATCACTCTTTGTGGATGACATGATGGTATACTTAAAGAATACTAGAGATTCAACCAAAAAGCTAGTCAAAATAATCAACAACTTTAGTAAAGTTGTAGGATACAAAATAAACCCACATAAGTCATCAGCATTTCTATATAATTCCAACACAGCTCAGCAGCAAGAACTATAAAGAAAAATCCCATTCAAAATTACCTTAGACAAAATAAAATACTTAGAAATCCATCTCCTGAGACAAACACAGGAATTTTATGAACACAACTACAAAACACTCTCCACACACACACACACACACACACACACACACACACACACAAATACTAGACTTGAACAATTGGAAAAACATTAACTGCTCATGGGTAGGACAAGCCAAAATAATATAAATTACCATCCTTCCCAAACATATTTATATATTTAATGCCATACCCATTGAAGTTCCAAAAAAATTTTTTTATCAATTTAGAAAATACCATAACAAAGTTCATTTGGAAGAACAAAGGATCAAGGATATCCAGTGAAATAATGAAAAAAAAATACAAAGGAAGGGGACCTTGCAGTCCCAGATCTCAGACTATATTATAAAGCAGCAGTAATCAAAGCAATTTGGTACTGGCTAAGAGACAGAAAGGAGGATCAGTGGAATAGACTTGGGGTAAGTGACCTCAGCAAATAGTATACAACAAACCCAAAGATCCCAGGTTTTGGGACAAAATTCCACTATTTCATAAAAACTGCTGGGAAAATTGGAGGACAATGTGGGAAAGATTAGGTTTATATCAATACTTCACACCCTACACCAAGATAAATTCAAAATGGGTGAATGACTTGAACATAAAGAAGGAAACTATAAGTAAATTAGGTAAACACAGAATATTATACATGTCAGACCTTTGGGAGGGGAAAGATTTTAAAACCAAGCAAGACTTAGAAAGAGTCACAAAATGTAAAATAAAAATTTTGACTACGTCAAATTAAAAAGTTTTTGTTCAAACAAAACCAATGTAACTAAATTCAGAAGGGAAGCAACAAATTGGGAAACAATCTTCATAAATACCTCTGACAAAGGTTTAATTACTCAAATTTACAAAGAGCTAAATCAATTGTACAACAAATCAAGCCATTCTCCAATTGATAAATGGGCAAGTGACATGAACAGGCAGTTCTCATCCAAAGAAATCAAAACTATTAATAAGCACATGAAAAAGTGTTCTACATCTCTTATAATCAGAGAGATGCAAATCAAAAAACCCTGATGTATCACCTCACACCTAGCAGATTAGCTAACAAGACAGCAAAGGAAAGTAATGAATGCTGGAGGGGATGTGGCAAAGTAGGGACATTAATTCATTGATGGTGGAGTTGTGAATTGATCCAACCTTTCTGGAGAGCAATTTGGAACTATGCCCAAAGAGTGATAAAAGACTGTCTGCCCTTTCATCCAGCCATAGCACTGCTGGGTTTGTACCCCAAAGAGACAATACGTAAAAAGACTTGTTCAAGAATATTCATAGCTGTGCTCTTTGTGGTGGCCAAAAATTGAAAAATGAGGGGATGCCCTTCAATTGGGGAATGTCTGAACAAATTGTGGTATATGTTGATGATGGAATACTATTGTGCTAAAACGAATAATAAAGTAGAGGAATTCCATGGAGACTGGAATGACCTCCAAGAAGTGATGCAGAGTGAAAGGAGCAGAACCAGGAAAACATTATACACAGAGACTGATACACTGTTGTACAATCAAAGGTAATGGACTTCTCCATTAGTGTCAATGCAATGTCCCTGAACAATCTGCAGGGATCTAAAAATCACTATCCACAAGCAGAGGATAAACTATGGGAGTAAAAACACTGAGGAAAAGCAACTGCTTGACTACAGGGGGGAAGGGGATACAACTGAGGAGAGACTCTAAATGAACAGTCTAATGCAAATACCAAGAACATGGAAATGGGTTCGAATCAAGAACACGTGATACCCAGTGGAATCATGCATCGGCTATGGGAGAGGTTGTGGGAAGGGGGTGGGAGGGGAGGAAAAGAAAATGATCTTTGTTTCCAATGAATAGTGTTTGGAAATGACCAAATAAAATAATGTTTAAAGTGAAAAAAATAATATAACTAATTTATTAGAAATACTAAAAGTTTGTATTTTCCCAATAATCATTTTTGAGTAAATTTTCTAAGTAGTTCAATTATTTTTGCTCATATGCATCTTAAAATAGTATAGCTAATGACTAAAATTATCTTTTCTTGTACATGAATTACCCCTTAAATCAAATTATTTCATAAATTAAAATATTATATAACTAATATTCTTCATTATTTCTTAGGGGGTTGCAAAGGGCAAGGAGAAATGTTAAAGAAAAAAAATTATTCTGGATATCTTATTTTCCAGTCTTTACTCTGTCATTTACTACATGTGTGATGATATGGGACAAACTATAAGCTCTGAGCCTTTGTTCCATAATTTACCATGATGATTTATTTTATCCCAAGCTATCAGGAATTATAAACTCTGTTTACAACTACTATTATTATTTTCATAGGAATATATGAGCATCAAAGAACTATAATTAATTAATCCTTGCTTCTAAAATATTATTTTCCTTGAGAGCTCAGAGAGATATTTACACACTTTGGAAATCTGATATTACTCAGTGATTTTCTATGAAATAATGACATGTTACCATTCTCTAAAATACTAAGAAAGAAAAAATGCTTACTATGTTGCAAGCATTGCATTTAATGCAGGGAATATAAGTACAAAAGCAAAACAGTCACTGCCTTAAAGAACTTACCTTGTAATAGGGGACATAATATATGTAAAGAAATAATAGCCAAAAAAGGTTTAAGTATCCTAGAAAATTTCAAAAATAGTTATAGGAATATAGGGAAGTCCCTAAAATTGTTTTCCAGTTACAATCATGATCGATTCAAAAGAAAAGATGTGAAAAGCCTCATATATAAATAAGATTGATTAGAGTTGTTAAGGAAGACAGCAAAATGAACAGTCAGGAGAAGAGCATTCTATATACAAGGGAAAAGAAAAAAAATAAGACAGAAATGGGACATGGAATGATATTTTTCAGAAATAGCATGTACTCTGGTTTAGTTAGGTCATACACTAGATTGAGGGGTGTAATGTAGAAGAAGGAAGGTTATATACAAAAGGACATGATTAAGAAGACACAAACATGCCAAACAGAAAGTTTTATATTGGAATTTAAAAGTGACAGGGAGACAGAATAACTCATTAAGCAAAAGGACAAGAGATACATGAAATAGCCAGGCATATGCTGTTAGAAATGTTGCCATGGTATCTGACTTTCCTTTATTATTAAAAATATTCATTAAAATAATTCTGAATTATTTCCCCATTTGTTGCCTCTGTCCCACCCAGGAAGAAAGCAAGTAATGTGATGTAAACTATAAATAATTTTCTGTAAAACACTTTCATTTTCACAATGTTACTAAAAATAGAAACAAAGAAAATATGACAATAAAAAGAAAAATTATAAACAATTTTTGGAGAGCCACCAACAGAGAGCTATTGTCATACTTCTTTTAATCCTCTCTAGGAATGATGGAGCCAAGATGGTGACTTAGTAGCAACAAAAGATGAAACCACTCTGAGAATCCTTCCAAAAAAATCTTTAAAAATTGACTCTAAATGATAGGAGTCATAAAGCAACAGCAAGACAGAGTGAGGAGGCTCTCATGCTGAACAGAACTTGGAAAGTAGACAGAGAGGATCAATTTTCATGGGACCAAGGGCAACCAGATACAAAACTGAACACAGAGGAGTGTTAGCCAACCATACTCACTTACTGTGCCAGGTTATAAGTCTGGCCCTAGGCCATATTCAGAATTTTTGGACCTTGCCTATACAAACAGCAGAGCATCCCACATCCCACACTCAACCCCTTGAAATTCTACAGTTTGGAACCAACCCAAAGTGAGATCTGGAAATCAATAGTGATTTTTTTACAAGACTGCACTATAATGAAGTCTTTAGGCACAGGGCAAAAAAGCTAAGAGTGCTGAGTCCTGTAAGCCATCAACAGAGGGAACAGAATCAGCAGCTTTCAGAACTCCCAGTCCATAGGCAAAAAAAAAAAGACTGGGAAAATAAACAAATACGAAAAGAAACATCTAAATATTGAAAATTTCTATGTGAATAAAGAGTAAGGCTCAGAGGCAATAGGGGATGATGAGGTCCAAGGAACAGCATCTAAAACTTAAAAGAAAAATTGGAATTGGTCTCAGGCTCTGGAAGAACTCAAAAAAGAATTAAACAATCAATAAGACATTTGGAAGAAAAAGGGGAAAAATGAAAGCAATGAAAAAAGAAAATAACAGCTTAATAAAGAAAATTATTCAACTAGAAAAAGTGGCATGAAAATGCAATTAAGACAGGATTTTCTTAAATCTCTTCTAGTATTTGTCATTTTCTTTTCTTGTGTTAGCCAACCTGATAGATATGGTATCTCAGATGTAAAGTTAAATTTTAGTCTCTAGTAATAAAATATTATATTTTATGAGTTTTATTAAGGATTATTAGAATTCAAGGAATAAAGAAAATATGAAACCACATGCCCATGGCTGATTAGCCAATTTAGAATAGCCGCTCTTAGCTTACTTACTACATCATTACAATGGGAGAACAGAGCATAGAAGAGCAAGGTAGTCATTACTGCCAGTTTAAATACTAATTGCGATCTCGCCCAGGTGGAGACTCAGGTGAGATTATAGGGAATTATGGGAAATACCAAGGATTTCTGGGGATTGAAGTCTAGGTTTCAAATCTCCATTTTACACAGACGTTTTAAAAAATATATTTTTATAATCAAAAGTGATATAAAACATTTTTCTTTCACTATGCCTTGATCACAGTAGTTATATATTTCATAATTGACATTTGTTTTCCTTATAATCCTGGCAACATTGGTTTTATCATGTAAATTTTTAAAAACGTTATATAATGAAAATTTTGGCAGTTTAGGTAGGGCAGTGGGAAAATGCTGGGCTAAAAATCAGGAATATTCATCTTCAAATTTGGCTTCAAACAGTGGTATTGTCCTAAGCAGATCACTTAACCCTATTTGCCTCAGTTTCATCATGTGTAAAATGAGCTTCCAAAGGAAATGGCAAACTAGTATCTTTGTCAAGAAAACACTAAATGAGGTTAAAAAGAGTCAGGACTGAAATGATTGAATGATCATAACAATCAATTAATCCAGTTTACTTCTTATGACCCTCTATATCTTAGGTTTGCCTATAAACTGCTCATTTATATATACATCAGATCAGTAAAATCTCCCATGCTCCCCTAATTTATTTCTGATAGTACCCTTTATGCTTCAATTTTGGTTACATCTTTACTTTATCTTAGTGTGGTATGAGACGTTGGGTCTATACCTATAGTTTACCAAACTGCTCTCCAGGTTTTTCAAGCAATTTTTGTCATATAGTGAGTTCTAGGTCCAAAATCTTGAATCTTTGGGTTTATCAAATGCTGAATTATAATGTTCATTTACTAATGCATATTGTTTACCTAATGAATTGCATTGAACCATAAATGTTTCATAAGTAGTGTCAGACTGTTTTGATTATTTTGCATTTCATGATAGTTAGAGATGCAATATTGCTAACCTACCTTTATTCACATTTTTTCAATGATCCCCTTGATATCCTTAGCATTTTGTTATTCCAGAAGAATTGTTTTTATGCTTTTTCTAATGCCATAATTTTATTGGTAGTAGGGCACTGAGAAAGTAAATCAATTTAGATGTAACTTTCATTTTTATTATATGGCTTGGCCTATTAAATAATAAAGCAATTGATTCTCCAGTTTTAAAAACTTTTTGTTTGTGAGAAATGTGTTCTGAAATTGTTTTCATATAATCACTGGGTTTATTATGACAGACAGACTTCCAAGTATTTTACCATTTTTGTAGACATTTTAAATGTTATTTAAATTTTATCTCTTCCTATTGGGTTTTACTGTTCATGTACAAAAAGACTGATATTATCTGCAATTTTACCTTACGTCCTGAAACTTTGGTGTTTTTTTTAAACTATATTTTCAGTTTATACTGTAGAGTTTTCTAATTATACCATGATGTCCTCTACAAAGATTGATAGTTATGTTTTGTAACATTGAAAATCTGTTACCCTAAAAAAGAACTACATTTCCTGGGAGTCCACTGACTGCCTGGCATTATGTACTTCCTGTAGAAAAGGGATATTAGGGAGTTACATAATAAGTCCTGGTCTCTTTGGCATGATGACATCAAGCTTGATAGTGGTGCTAAGCTAAGCATGGTGATTTTAAAATGGCTAATCAGCCATGGGCACATGGTCTTTATTTTGTATCCTCTTTATTCCTTGATTTCAAATAATCATTAATTAATCTCCTCAAATATTGTATTTTAGGATTTGATATTAATTTTAATTTCTATAGTTTCCTGACTGATTTTTCTTAGTCTTTCAATTTCTCTTTCCTTGTCTCATTTCTATAGAACACATTATATTTTTAAAAATATTTTTAAATCCTCACCTTTCATCTTAGAACAGAAGAGTGGTAATGAGAAGGCAATGGGGGTTAAGTGAATTGCCCAGGATCATACAGCTAGGAAATTTCAATCTAGGACTTCCCATCTCTATGCCTGGCTCTCAACCCACTGTGTAACCAAACTCCTCTCCTATACCTCACATTTTTAGAACGACATTAAATATGATAATTATAGTTAACCTTGCTTTTTCCTGATCTTATTGGGGAGATTACCAGTACATCTCAGTTTGAAATAATGGTTGGTATTTGAATTATATACATATAATATCATTTTAAGAGACATTTTATTTACTCCTATGTTCTCAGTTATTTTAATAGGAATGGGTGTGGTTTTGACCAAGAAAATTTAAGCGTATATTGACTTAATCATATGGGTTTTCTTGTTCTTATGATCAAGTCAGTTATATTTATAATTTTCCTGACTTAAAACCAGCTCTTAAATTCCAGTATAAATTACATCTGTCTCACTATATGATATTCTGATCTATTTTTTTCAGTTAAATATATTAGTTTGTTACATTGAAATCCCTCCCTACCTTAGAGAAAACATGATTTGACTCAGGATATAGAGAAACAGACAGAGAGAGAGAGAGAGAGAGAGAGAGAGAGAGAAGTAGAAATAGCTATGTAAATATATAAAACTATTAATATAAATAATTATATATCCATCTACTAATGTATATATACAAATATATGTATAAATATACACATATGCACATGTATACATATGCCAATATATTATTTAATTTTACATATAGGTATAGGTGTAATTTACATGTTTATTTGCATATATGTAAAACAAAAGAATATATGGTTATATGTATGCAAGGGGGTGTTAATTTGCAAAACTTTTCAATGCATGTTCCTAATGACCCATTCTTCTCTGAAGGTGGACATTCATAATTATTCTAATTTCTCTTTTCATGATTTAATGTCTTACCATTTAAAAAAAATAACCTGATCATCATTTCTTACTACTATGTCAAGGAAGTTCATCACCTCCCCCTCCTGAGTAGCTTCATCTGCCCATCAAACATTCCTGACATAGCACAGTTGCATCAGGTTTGTGTCCATGTATGATCTGTACATCAATAAAAGTCAAGGCTTGAGAGGGGGAAAACTGAAAATAGAAGGAAGAAGGAAGAAGTCAGGAAAAGGAACAGGACAGGCAGGTGAAGGAAAGGAGGAAGAGACATGCAGACGAGTGACTACGTAGTCAGGTTGCTTTAGGAATGATTGTCTACCCTTTCCAATAAACTTTATAAAATATATATCTAGGGAGAAATATTATTTCAATTCTTACAGAATGGAAACCAGATGGGACTTTAAGATGTTTAATTTTATTCTGTGAAGTTTTGAGTGAGTTCTTCGTTAAGCTTAAGAATAGAAACTCAGTTGCTCATGACTTCATATGCGAAATTAACCCTGTCAGAGAGAGGGAACAGGCTGCTGTTTTTCCCAGATCCAATCACATGGGATTGTTGAGGAAAGTTCCTTCCCAGGTGGTGTACCTTCTCCCCACTTTATTTTCTTTTGTCTTGAATAGGGGTGAAGGGGCCTTTTTGCCCATATGGAATCCAATGGTTTTTAGGACCCAACAGGAACTCCCACTCTTTTACTTTCCATAGCAGGCAAGGTCCTAAAGAGCCAGTTCCCAAACCCCTTCTTTCCCCTCCCTTTCCTCTAACCGCAGGAGTTCCTATCCCTCCCCCTCTTGACATATGCCAGGAGCTGATAATACCTCAGCCCCAGGAGTTCCTGTTCACTCCCCCACCCCAGGAAATTCTGTGCACTCCCTCTACCACAAAAGTATATAAACAGCGTGCAAACCTTAGACTCAGGGCCCATTCATTTTTAGAATGCTGAACCCAAACTGCAGTTTGTTTAATAAACTCCCTCCTGTGTGTTAAATTGTTGGTCTTTGTTTCATCCTTGGGATCAATAACTGGGCACTTCAGTCCTAGTGTTCCTTCCTTCAGTCTAGTGCAGTGCAGGGGGGGACCCCTTGAATAGATCCTGAGGCTCCTTCCAGACTGTGGATTAGAGTTAGGGACTCCCTGGGGCAGTAGAGAAGGGGAGGGAGGCTTTTTGCCCAAAGCAGAAATTCTTTTCAAGGTCATATAAGATATTTTCTAGTCATCTTTCAAAATAAGTTTGTCTCTCAAGGTAAGCTTTTATTTCAACTTTTAGGTCAAGGATTGGTTGAGTGGTAGGAGGGGTAATTGGTTGGATTCCACAGGAACTGTGTTGGACATGATAGGGAATGCATTGTATAGACCGAGGTCAAGATGACTCTCTTATTTGAATTTCTAGATTATACAGGCTATTTGTCAGAGTTTTCATAAAGGAGGATAGGTAAAATGCAACATATCCGGTTACAATGAGTATACACAAAAGCAGTGTTAAATATATCCATTGCGAAATGTTCTATAGGATCATAAGACATTTTAGAAAGACAAGAAATAGCATTTTCTCAATTTGGATTTCGTTGCTTAGTATCATGCTTGGTTATCTATTCATTTTTAAAGTTTAGAACTTATCATTCTTTGCAGGAAGATCAACAGCTGAGGAATTAGCTAATAGCTGGCTGAGGTATAGTTTAGAGATAGGAAATGGTGAAGGAGATGATCAGCAAATTGAGGGTGCTCACCAAAACTTCTCAGTTGCCAAAAAATGTAAGGAATTAAATTAACAGTTTGAATAAAATATAGAAGAATTCTAAAATAATCTTGTGATTGCTGATTTAAAGTATTATAGCTCAAAGTCAAAATGACTTTTAATAGATCTTATTTTTAAAAAAAGAAGGAAAGAAAGAAAGTAGAGACATACAAAAAAGGGTAGAACAGATGTCTAGCCTATCACATTAAATATTACTCTGGCATTTGGCTCCACTCAGCAGGACTTATTAACCCTTGACTGAAGGATCAGGTGTTCTACCAATGCAGCATCCTCCAAGAGGGGAAGACCTCTCCAGAACTAAGGTCACCATATCCATGTCATTCATCTCAATCACAAATATTTCTGTTCTGGCAACATGGTAAATGATCACAGAATGTTGATTAAGTGATTTGTTAATGTGTGAAACATTCAATTATCTGTAGATCATGTATGTTGTAAAATGATTGTGTGCCAAAAAAAGCATGTACTCACTGAAGCTATAAAATAAATACAACCCTCATACAATGGCAGAACAACTGCATAATGCCTAAGCACATGTCTGACCACTCAGTTGTCTCTCACCTCTTCATTATTCACCTGATCGCTCCACTTAGTCAGAAGGACCCCTAACTTTGAGAAACCACAGGCTCAGCTCTCAAAAAAATGATAAGCAGTTACCCACCATTGAGTGGAGACTCCACAAAAACCATCTATTTCAAGATTTTACAACTATAGTTGTTACATGTTTTCATTATTTTAAGCCAAAGTTTATCTTTTCCTAGTTTGCATCAATTTTCCTAGTCCTTGCCTCAAATTTCCAGAGGTTTTCTTTATGGAAAATATAATTGAAATATTTTAACTTTCTTATTTTATTTTATTCCTCAATATAAATAAAAATGACAATTTTTGACACACCAGACTAAAAATTATGACTTGCACATGAGGTGAAGATGAGCCTAGGCCTTAGGTTTCATACATTCCTCATCTTCATCTTGCAAAATTCAGACCCAGAGATTTTAAATGATTGAGCCAAGACTTCACATATAACAAAAACTCAATCCAATTCTTTTTACCTAAAATCCAGTGATCTTTTTCCTAACACATATTTCATTCTCACTTTCAGTACTGGCTTTAATCTTAGATGCACTAATAAAAACCATTAAGTGATTAATATTTCGGGTGTAGGGAAAAGATTCTCTTTGAAATTAATTAATTTGAGTTAAGACATGAAATAGCAGAACAGAATCAGAATATCAGAGCTAGATGTGACCATAAAAATTGGAATATCAGGCATCTATGAGATAGATTTGAATCCTAGAATTTAAATTATGAAGAACCGAGTTTAACTTATTAGCTGCATGTAACTCTGGACAGTTAGCTTAAGCATTGGGTTGCTCAGTTTTCTTTTCTGTGAATGAATATATTAATAGCACCTACATCTCTATGTTTCTATGTATTTTTTAGACCTTACAAAATTTAGAAGTTCAATTTGTATTCAAATTCCTTTTCCCTCATTCTCTTCTTGAATTTTTGATCCATGGTTTCCATTCTCCCTTTTAAACTGCTGTCTTCTGTTTCTCATGATCTCTCACTTATCAGTTATAGGATGTCACCAATGTTCATCTTTCTGAACTTTTCTAACATATTTTTACCCTTGTAAGTTTCTCTTTTGTCATTAATATTCTCTTCTTACACTAGATTTTTTTTGACACAATATTCTCCTGGCTTTCCTTCTACCTGTTTTATTGTTCCTTCTCTCTCTCCTTTACTAAATCTTTCAACATATCTTTAATATTTAACTTGTTAAATGCATCAGTTCCATGGTTCTATTATCATTATTATGTAGGTAATATTTAGAACTGTGTGTGAACGCCTGGACATGCTCATAACAGAGTCATCCATTTCCTTTCCTTCTCAAGTTTGCTGTTCTGTATTCATCGCAAACATATCATACATAGTCTGATACATAGCTAATTATCTTTCATCTTGGATCCCCCTTTTGCTAACTTCCTTATCACTGTAAAGGGTAGTCTCACAACATAAATGTCTTTCCAAACTCTTAACTCTCTCATATTCTGATGATCTAATCCTTCATAAAATCCTATAATTTCTACCTCTGTAATATTTCTTGTATATGTTCCCTTTTCTTTAACACTGTAATCATCTTGGTTTATTTTTATCCAGTACTTTATGTCTGAGTAATTATATTAGGTGTTGGGTTGGGGGGGCAGTGATGCTGCCTTAGTGTATCCCCTCAAATCTATCTTCCACTTAGCTTTCAAATTATTCTTACTAAAACAGAGGCCAAAACATTTATACTTTTTATTCATTAAACTCAATTGACTGCATATTAGCAGCACTATAAACTAGTCCTGCTCTGTTTTGCCTTTAAATATATAGATATCCATACAATTATGATAGGAGACTTCAATTTTCCTTTATAAGTTTGAGCTAAGTCTAATGAAAATGGAAAAAAAAGAATAAATTAAAAATAAACAAATTTCTGGACAAATTAGAGTTAAAAGACATAGCAACTTCTAAAAACAGAATAATAAATATTGTTTTATGTATCATAGAAAACTAAAACTAAAATCTGATTATATTCAAAGGTACAGTGATGGTATAGAATATATCAAAATGCAGAAATACTAAAGGTATGATTTATAATTCTTAAAGCAGACAATAAGAAATTAGTTCATATGTGAGAAACAAAAGTTTAGCACCCAAATGAAAAATAATATTGTCAAATTAAATAATTAATGGGTCAAACGGCATGGTTGAATCATAGGATTTGTTAATGATCATTTTAAAAATGTTTATAATGAAACAGTATGGCAAAATTTCTGGTATTGGGCTAATGCAGTCCAAATGGAAAAAAATATATTCCTATAAACATACAGTAAGAAAATAGGAAAAAAAGCAATGGTTTACTAGAATTAATATTCATTTAAAAATAGAAAATAAACAAAATAAAACTAACAATAAACTGAAAAAAGAAAATAACAAACATTAAAGGGTGACTGGATAAATCACAAAAATTAAAAATGAACTAAAAATTAATTCTGTGAAAAAATAATGAAATTGATACTAAGTCAATCACATTAGCAAGAAGAGGGCAAAAAAAAACCCCACTAAATAATATAGCAGTTCACTAACAATTTTGCTTTCCATAGACCATTGATGAATTTTCCTGAAATTTAAGTGTACCATTTCTAGTAGACTACTCATGGAATTCTGAATAATATTTTCCTCAGGGTTTCTAATTTATTCTTTATACTTCCAAATTTAGGAGCTTTTTGATCACTACCATTGCAGAGATGCTGATAGGATGAGGGAGAAATATCTCAATCAGTAATCCTCTAAAGTTCATGAGGTCTTCTTCTTTGACAAAGAAGTCACAACCAATGCCAGTGCTCTTCTCTTCCTGAAATTATTCTTTTTCAAAGTATTGGCTGAATGTTTTTCACCTATCTCTCTCCCTCTCAAATATCTAATTACCAGCTTCCAGGTAAATGTGGCAGCAGTCTAGATGCAAGACATCCTCTCCTCAGCACCCACCAATATAGACTACCTCAAAAAAACAAACAAACAAAAAAAAAAAAACAAATTCATGAGAACAAAGAAATTCTACAGTAGGGGGCAACATTGAAGGTACTTGGGATTTTGGCATTTCCACACTATAAGGGGGTAAAAAAACTCCCACCAAAATGCAAGCTGATTTATCCTCTCCCACCCTACCTATAGAGCCAGAGTCAGAGCCAGCACATGCCAGAATCAGTGAGTGAATGTGGGGCACCTCTACAGTGAGCAAGGAGCACCTCTTGGTCCTTAGGAGCTGACTAAGATCACCAAAGACCTACCCCTGAGAGAACCTAAATCTGAAACCCTGGTGGGATGGGAAGTGCAGTCCATGGGCACTCTTCAGAAGGTGGCGCAGAGAAGGAAAGCAAACAGCGGAAGCTACAGAGAATCGAAAGCTTGCCTCAGGCAAAATTCTTGCTCCTTAATGCCATACATAGAGAGCCTGCAGATCTCACTCAGATTTCTGACTAAAAAGGGAAGGAAAAACCTCCACAGTGATGGCAAACTGTGTCCAGGAACAAAAAAACCTTCCTCCATTAAAAAAAAAAAAGAAGAAGGATTTATCCTAGAAAATTTTTATGGAGGAAAACCTCAGCCTACAGAGGAAATGGAGGAGAAAAATCAAATAAATGCACCAAAAACTTCCAAAAAAATGGAAATTTTCTACAAGCTCTTGAAGAATTTAAATTGGAGTTAATAAAAAAGATGGATGCCTTCTGGCAAGAAAAGTTTGAAATATTTCAGAGAAAATAACAGTTTAAAGAACAAGGAACAGTTGGAAGCCATGAAAAGCAGGATAGACCAATCTGAAAAGGAAAAACCAGTCTTTTAAAGACCAGAATTAGGCAATTGCAAGCCATTGATCTCGCAAAACAACAAGAATTAATAAAGCAAAGTCAAAAGACTGACAAAATAGAAGAAAACATAAAATATCTCACTGAGATGACAGATCAGGAAAACAGAGGAAGGAGAGACAATTTGAGAATCTTTGGTGTACCTGAAAAGACAGAGATAAACAGAAATCTTGACATCATACTACAAGAAATCATCCAAGGAAACTTCGCTGATATTCCTGAACAAGAGGGAAAATAGACATTGAAAGAGTTCATAGAACACCCTCTACACTAAATCCTCAAAAGACGACTCCCAGGAATGTAATTGCCAAATTCCAGAGCTTTCAAGCTTAGGAGAAAATCCTACAAGAAGCCAAAAAGAGACAATTCAGATACCAAGGAGCACCAATCAGGATCACACAAGACCTGGCAGCTTCCACACTAAAAGTCCACAAGGCTGGGAACATGATATTCAGAAAGGCACAACAATTGGTTCTTCAACCAGGATCACCTATCTATCAAAACTGACTATATACTTACAGGGGACATTATGGGCATTCAACAAAATAGAAGATTTCCAAGTATTTATAAAAAAAAAAGAACAGAACTAAGTGGAAATTTTGATATCCAAATACAAAGGACAAGAGAAACTTGAACCGTTATATAAGAAAGAGAGGGAAAAAGGGAAAATGTTTTTTTATTCAAACTTTCTTCTTTAAGGACTACAATTAGATCAAATTATATATATATATATATATATATATTAATATATAGGGAAATGTTATTTGTAACTCTCAAAAATTATATTTACTATTATAGTATTTAGAAGAATCATTCACAGGAAGAGATTGGGGTAATAAGTGCTATGAGATGATATGGAGAAAAAGAAAATGGGAGGGGGGGAATTGAAGATGGTACCAAGAGATACTTGAAGAAATAAAATAAATAGGATAATCTTCATCAATTATCTAATTAGCAAATAGTTTGTTCATTTTATGAGTCCCATGAGTAGGCCTAAAACAAATCAAATGTGTCTTCCTTGTCCATACAATTGAAATGCAAAGGTAATATAATTTAAATGGATATAGGATAATCAATATAGCATTACCTTTATGAAAGACATCCATGCAAAATTATAGAGTTGCAATCTATAAATTTCAAAAAGAGTATTATATTATTTCCTATATATCTTTTTTCTGGACCCTGGACATTCTCCATATAGAATGGAGAGTCAATAATCCATTGTAATCATGTGGAGAAAACATGGGACTGCTTAGAGGCCCTCATTCCCTATCCTGGGAAGATTTTTTGATTCTGCTACTTAATTCTACTTTATAGGACTTATAATTCCTCATGGATTGATTGATAGAGTTTGAATCTCTGGGCATGGATTAATTGCCATAAATCACATCAACATGCTCACAGTTCTCTGACCTTAAATGAAATGCTTGTCACTTCTGACCTTCATTATTATAATATCTTTCTAATTGATTTTCCTCCTTCAAGTCCTTGTACAATGCAATATATCTTCCACAAAACTGGAAAACTAAATTTTTACCCGGAGACACGATTCTGATCATTTCATTCATTTACTTTAAAAAATTCAGTGATTCCTCTAGAATAAAGTATGGTCTTTCCCCATCCCTTTTACAATCTTTTGTAAGCTTGCTCTTACCTACGTGACTAGCTTCACACATTTCTCCCTTTCTCTGAAATTATGTTCAAGACTGTCTAGCCTTTTTGCTTTTCCTCATATAGAGCATAGCTGACTTATATCAGATCCTTTGCCCTGATTATTCTGTAGATACCTATATATGGATTTGTAATTTCCCTCATCAAAATATTAGGTTCTTGAGAAGAAAGTCTTCTTATTCTTTCTTTTGGTGTCTTTAATGCCTAGGACATAGTTTGCTTGATTTGAATGTATTTATACCTTTCTCTATCTCCTCTCTCTCTCCTCCTTATATCTGCTTACATAACTCCCTTTTCCTCCTTCATTTATTTCTTCCTTTATCTTTTGATCTTTGCTTCTTCCAGGCTTCTATTTCTTCCTTCTTTCCTTCCTATTCATTCCTTTCTCCTAGTTTCCTCTTCTTTCTTCCTCTGTCTCCTTTCCATGAAGTATAAATATCAAACCATAGTTCTTATGTGCTAGAAAACTCTTGTCCTTTTTTCTAAGATCACAAATAGTTTTGGAATGTTGTCATCCTCTCTTCTTATGACCAGCCTATATGCTCCTCTCATGAATTTCCTTGATAGATTTATTCAATTTATTGTTTAAAATTCATCATTCTCTACAGTGCAGTGCATTAACATGAAGTCAGGATTTCTCCATGGCTCTCAATTGTATGCCATTTAATATTAATATATAGCATACATATATATCTTATATCTCTAATATAATATTTTATTAGATATACTACTGATTTTTTGTCTTCCTGACATTGAATCACATTCATGGGTTATTGGTATTTGATAAAAAGAAAAAAGAGAAGAAAAGAAAAACTAATGGGATTTTATTTCCATGAAGAATATAATTATAAATTTTGCCTTTTGAAATTACTCAAGTAACAGAACAAATGTTCCAAGTTTAAAAAATCATACCTAGGCATTTAGATAGGTAGAGATTGAGTATTTGAAAATTTTAAAAAATAGCCTGCTAAAAAGTAAAAATATTCGGCAATACAAATGATTATTGTGTCTATTTATTGCCAATCAATTGGAAGGTATTTTTTTTACCTTTATTCCATTAAAATTTATATTATTTTGTAAAAATTTTAATTAATTGATTACTTTAGAGCTTTCTTCAGGGATTACAAAAATCATGTTCTATCCCTCCCCTCCCCCACCATATAAAGAAGTGGCTTCACCACTTCCAGATACAGATCATATGCCATTACTGCTAGGAAAAATCCCTCTTAGCAGGAAGGGCTAGAAAATTGGGGTTAAGTGACTTGCCAAGGGTCACACAGCTGGGAATTGTCTGAGGCCAGATTTGAACCTAGGACCTTCCATCTCTAGGCCTGATTCTCAATCCACTGATCCACCGAGTTGCCCCCGGGACCTCATTATCTTAAAATATTTTGGGCAAATTCAAATATGAAAGCATTCATTTAAGATCAAATCATTTAAAGGGAATTTAAAGAATGCTTTTTACTCTGTTAGTCTAGGCAATTTATATTTTTAAGTATTCATCCATATCACCTATATTGCCATATTTGTTGCCATATAATTGGGCATAATATTTTTTAATGATTGCCTTAATTTCCTCTTCATTAGAGGTGAAGTCTCATTTTTCATCTTGGATACTATCAATTTGTTTTTCATCTTTCCTTTTTTTAATTAGACCAACCAGTATTTTGTATATTTTATCTATTTTTTTGAAGTACCAGCTTCTAGTCTTATTTATTAAATCAATAAATTTATTTAAATTTATTAAATCAATAATTCTTTGACATTCAATTGTATTAATTTCTCCTTTGATTTTTAGGATCTCTAATTTAGTGTTAATCTGAGGATTTTTAATTTGTTCACTTTTTAGGTTTTTTTTTTAATTTGCATGCCCAATTCATTGACCTCTGTCCTCCCTAATTTGTTAATATATGGACTCAAGGATATAAATTCCCCCCTGAGTATTGCTTTGGCTGCATCTCATTGGTTTTGAAAGGAGGTCTCATCATTGTCATTTTCTTCAATGATTATTATTTGTTTCTATGATTTGATCTTTAATTGCTTTTGGAGAATCATATTATTTAATTTCCAATTAATTTTGGATTTACCACTCCCCGTACCCTTACTAATTTTTCTTTTCATTGCATTGTGATCTGAGAAGGTTGAATTTATTATTTCTGCTCTTTTGCACTTGTTTGCAATGTTTTTATGCCCTAATACATGGTCAATTTTTGTGAATGTACCATGTGCTGCTGAAAAGAAGGTATATTCTTTTTGTCCCTATTTATTTTTCTCAACATATCTACTAACTCTAACTTTTCTAAGATTTCATTCACTTCTCTTACCTCTTTCTTATTTATTTTTTTTTGGTTTTATTTATTTAGTTTGGATAGAGGAAGGTTCAGGTTTCAACTTGTATAGTTTTTCTATCTATTTCATCATTATATCTTATATCTCTATATCTTAGGGGGAAAATGTCATTCATCAGATAAATCCGCCCTTTTTAGGAAAATGATTAAGCAAAATATTGAATAGGACTAAAATGACCAGATATGACAACTTCTAAATTAAACATGTGTATTTGTGCCTCCCTACCGCAAAGGGAGCCTTACTTTTCTCTTGTGGAAAGAAAGAAATTCAACTAATAACTCTTCAAAGAGTATGAAGTTGTACCTTCATTTCTACTCCCTGAAGACTCCAAAAGATTCTTTAATGACCCAGTCTGAGAATCAGAATTAAGTGGCCTGAGATGCAAAGCTAGGAGCCAGGGATAATATCCCCAAATAATAATGAACCAAATTATAAAAATCCTTTATCTGAGGTGAAAACACATGAAGTTACTAACTGGATACTGGCTGGAATAAATAAAGTGAGTATTACTCAATAATCATATTATAGGTATTTTGAGCAAGATTCAAAATGTTCATATATCTTCTCTAAGGGTACCCATCTAATATTAATTTTATGCTGCTCTCATAAAAAAATCTTGTCTGCCAATTAAAGTCTAATGGACATTTGAGAGTTACCTTTAATTTGATTCAAATTGGAAAAAATGAGTACTTATTGTTCATGTTTTTTTCCTAATAATAAGACTCACAGACTGAATCAATGCTATCATTGTCTCAAATTCCTACTTTACTTTTGAATTCATTCTTTGACCACTGGCTAATGGTATGGTCCTATGACTCTATGATATTATCCCCTTAATCAATCAAAAAAAAAAACTTTTTACCTTCCATCCTAGAATCAATTCTTTATATAGTTTCCAAAGCAAAAGAGCAGTAAAGGCTGGAAAATGGGGATGAAGTGACATGTTCATGGAAAGTCACATAGAAAGGAAATATCTGATGTCAGATTTGCTCAGGATGACCCATCTCTAGGCCTGGCTCTCAAGGCACTTAATCAGCTACCTGTCCCTCACTGTTTAATAAAATTAAATTAAGTGAACATTAATGAGGACCTAATTGTGGGATACATTAACTCATATTCTTTATTCCCCTACCTCAGTGTCCCTTCTTACTGATATTAGTCTTTGGGAATCTTACCCTGAACTTCATATTCCATTTCATGATTTCAAATATTTACATAAACCATTTCCAAGACCTAGTATGCATTGGTTATACAATTCTGCCATTTTGAAACATTTTCTATGCTCACATCATATTTCAATTTGCCACTTCATACATCCTTTCTGATGTTTCAGATGTCTGTACTTTTCTTCCTGAATTCTACCTTGTATTGATTTATTTTATACATTCTGTATTTCCCTGGTAGAATTTATGTTCCTTGAAGCCATGTACTCCAGAATTTCCTTATTTTCACAGCACTTAGTATACAACCATGATAATAATCAGGATTTAATAAATGTTTATAAAATTGAAATTATTTGAATTTTGATGGAATACTCTAAATAAATTATGCTGAATTAAACTAAAAGGCAAAAAAAAGATTCATCACATGCTGTCATTCAAGAAAATGATTCTCAAAAATTGAAGGATTTAAGATTTTATCATTGTGGCTTCATTCTCTATTGATAAGTCTTATTTAGCATTCAGTTTCCTTTTCATATAACATTCAGTCAAACAAAAATAACCAGAAATAAAAGAAAAAAAATAAAAATCCATCATAGTTATATCTTTATTTAGTTGTCAGAACAGCTATATATTTTGAAATAAAACATTATTCTTTCTGAAAGTAACTAAAGTTTTGAAGATGCCAAGTAAAATATATACAAAAATTAAAAAAAAAATCACACAGGACTGATTTTACCTCAGTAGTGTAGTTAAACTTAATTGTCATTGTGTTTCTTCATATGTCAATGTCATTTATCTATCTCTCCAGTTTTCTGTCTTTCTCTGTCTGGCTGTTCCACTCTGTCTCACTCTCAAACTGTCTGTCTTTGACTCTCTTTCTTCTCTTCTCTTCCTTCTTCTACTCGTCCTTCAATTCTTCTCTCTACCTTCATCCTTTCTTCTCTCTCTTGCTATCTTCCTGCCTCACTCTTGTCTCTCAATCTCTCTTTTTCTTTCTGAATCTGTCACTTTCTGTCTATATCATTCACAATCTGTATTCCTCTTTCTGTCTCTTGTCTCTAACTTTGTATAGATATAACAGTTAAGTCAGACTCACTTTTTTTCTTTCCTCAATGGACTTACCATATTTGTATTTAATTGTAACATATCACATTAAGGTACAGGCACAGATGATATTTTTGGAGAGATGACAGGACCTTGAAACAAAAGCTGCCCCCAAACTCTAGAAGCAAAATAGAAGTACTTAAGATCCATAGACATCATCTTCCTCCCAGCGTCAGGATGGGAGAATCTTCGATATGCTCTTTTGTTCCCTTTTCTTAAGTTTGATTTGATAGAAATAAAACTATTTTGTCTTCTCAGTGGAAGGTAAGTTCTTGGAATATATTAGTTCAGCCTTCAAACTTTATAAATGAGCATATTGATCATTTACAGAAGGGACAGTAAATTATTTGATTTTACACACGAGATCAGATATAGAGATTGGGTTAAAAATACACATCTTCTTACTTTAAGACTGATTCTTTTTCTTCTCCATTCTCCTTTTCTACCTTAGCTATGATGAGTAAAATGATTCTGCCCAGAAGACTAGACTCTAAACTACAGTTTATTTGATTTGGGCATGCATTAACTGAGGTACAATTTGTACATTTTGGATTTAATGAGATTTCTAAAAAAGAATCTATAATGTCATCACTGGCCACTCTTCTAATGTAGACCATAGACTTTTTATTCATTAAAATAAGAGTTATATAAGTTTTTGTGAAAAAGATCACACAATAATCAGCGTATTATTTTAGCTTATTCAATACAATGGAAAACTAAAAAGAAGATAATTTCAAATAAGACATGCATTTCTTTGATGCTTATTTATTCAGTCATTCTTTGTGATCTCACTTGGGTTTCCTTGGCAAAGAAACTGGGGTTGTCTGTCATTTCCTTTTCCAGGTCATTTTGAAGATGAGGAAAGTGAAGAAAAGAGAGTTAAGTGACTTTCTCATTGTCACATACCTAGTAAGTGTCTGAGTTCAGATTTGAACTAAAGTCTTAACTTCAGGCCTAGCACTCTTTACTATTCCACCTAACTGCACCATTCTATACCTAGACTGGTCTGATTTCTGAAGATAAATAGAGCTTTGGGGAAAGTTGTCATTATTGTTTTGATATATCTAAATTAGTGCAAACTATATTTTTCTATTTATCTATAGAAAATTTATGAGTGATTTTTAACAAAATAATCATTTTAAATTTTATTTTTCCTAATTCATTTCAAATATGAACCATATTTTTTGCAATTTCAGCATCAGAATAGATAAAGAGTTCTCAAGTTTACATATCTCTCTCTCTCTCTATCTATCTCTCTATATAATTTGAATAATTTTATCCTGAGAAGTTCATGGGCATCATTAAGCTACCAAAGCAATTCATCTCTTGGTTTCTCTGTGTCTATCTGTCTATCTCTCTCACACACCCACACATACACACTCACAAAAGGTTAAAATATCACGCTTAAGAAAGAAATATGCCTGACAGAGATATGAGTGGAAGTAGACATGGTTAATTCATTTTATTCTGCTTATATCTAAAACTAGAGCCAAATGAAACCAACTGAAAATAAAATAGATAGTTTTGGCCGTTATAGTTCATATTATCCTTGTGGATTTCTTTCATGCCCCAAACATGCTATTAACTAAGGTTCTTTTCAAAATTTCTTAGCACACTGACATATAGACAGTAGATAATAAGTATTTACTGACTGTGATGAAGTACCATTTCTAATAAAGAAGTCTGCATGAAAATTTTTCATTGTTCAGGAGAAAGATTATTATTTTGAGAGTTCAGGGAAGAGTTATTTCAAGCTTCTTTGTTAAGAGTCAAATTTCCAAGAACTGTGATGAAATTTGTGACTTTATGATTGAAACTTCATTTACACATTTCAAGATGATGGTGATATTTTATTTAAAATATTCTACTAAATGCATATCCATGAAGATACAGAGGTGAAGAACTATGTCCAATAAAAATTGTATGATTTGGGCTATCTATCAACATTAGATTATTTTCTATGATGGGGAATTTACTGTAAGAAGATAACATATATGAATTAATCCAAGAATTTTACGCCAATCTGACATTCACAGACATCAGTGCTGGTGTTGGAATATGACATTGCTTAAAATAAAATAATAGTCACTAAAACTACGTGTTGCTGTACATAGAACAATGCATTATTGCAGATGGGAAACATGGAAGGATTAAAATTAAATTAAATAGCTCTCAATTTGTTGAAGATTTTCATTCTTAGCTCAATGACCACCTTTATAAATAAGGATTAGATTCATTTCATCCATCATTCGCTGAGGCCAAAATGTATCATTTTACTTAGACTAACTTGTTCTCTAGTTTTGCTCAGAATTTTTCTCATATACCATGCCATAATATATAGTGATATTCCATGTCAATAATTTTTATACACTACCATTGCATTCATTGTATTTTTAGCCTTTACCCTGTTTCTATTATTTCTATTTCAAATGATCTAGTAATAAACTATCTCAAAACTTAAAGTTATTCACAAACTCAAAATGTAATTATAAATATTTATCTTGGGCTGACTTTTGGGAAAAAAAGTGATTTCTGGCCAAGAGATTGATTATTTTATTTACTTTTAATGAGAATAATAAAAATTGCTTTCTTGAATGATTCAAATGTATACTTTTCCCTCTTAAATATTACTCTGTCAATGTTCTCAGAGTTATTTCAATGTTTGCATTTTTATGTGAAATTTTAATTTATTTTTTGGTTTTACAGTTATTTTTATTATGAATAATTTGGTTCTATTTATTAAATCGTTATTAGCATTCTGAATTTCGTTTGAGAATTACTTGGTGATATCTTTTGATCAATTTTCTGGCAGGGGGAAAGACCAGTAGTATTTTGTAGTGGTGACAATTCCTAATGTCACTTGGATATAACAATAAAAACAACAATGTTTGGTGAAATTTTCTAATTGAATGATTTATTATTCCAGGTTCTTTAATCTTTCTTTTCTGCAAAAAAAATTAAAAATATTGTATTTTAGATCAAAAGAACATATTTTCATTTCTTTTGTCATTACTCTGATTAGAATTGAATATGACCCATAAAATATCTAATTTCATTGTCCCTTCAAACTTGTAAAATAGTGCTATTGTAACCCCCATTCTACTGATGAGGAAACTGAGGCTGAAGAGAGGTAAAAATAGTTTTCCCTGTTGCATATATTTTAAGTGACTGAGGACAGATTTGAACTGAAATATTACTGATTTTTAGCCCAATGCCCTATCTATTTTGTTGACTAGTTTTCTTCAGATGGGAATAAATATTTAAAACAGTTAATATCTTTGTAATATCAACTTTAAAATATCATTTGGAATTGAAAAATAGACTACATAAAAATTTTAAATTAACCACATAAAGTCCTATGAAATGTTAATTAATTATTTACAATTTATTATTATATTATCTTTTAGTGCCCATTAATTTGATACACTCCATTCAGCTGATTATTGACCTTTCTATAAGAAAAAAAAACTTTATATAAGAAAAAAATAATAATTGTATCTCATCAAAAAATAAAAATTTAATATAATCTATTAAAGCACAATTCAATTTTGCAATCTGCAGGAATATTTTTAAATAAATACAACCACATCACCGATCAATAAAAAGCCAAATTATAGGTATACTCCATTAAATTTCTTGTGTATTACATTTTATTTTGGATAAAGATTTTGAAAGAACTAATTAAATGAAAAAAAAATAATGTTTTTCTAAGTCTACCTTAGGTAAATCTACATTTATTCTGTCAAGAAGTTCATGACAAATGAATTTCAAATGAATGGCCAAGGCATTGTAAGAAATCTCTGGATCATCATTCTGAGCTGAAAACTGACTATGCATGGATAAATAGTGGTCTCATCTCAACCAGTCTGTGATGAAAAGTCCTCTTGTGTATGTTCATAGTTGTTTTTATAGGTTTTTGAGAGCCAATACATTTCATTGATTAATAAAACCCACATACATAAAGTATGTTACCTAAGAGTTCATAAATTCCAGCATAAGGTCCAAAGATTTTATTGATCTTATTACTGATACTATCAGACAAAAACTTTTGTCTTTCTTAGTCTTTGAATCTGAGTACTCTGGTATTGGCATAAATTCTTTGAAAATCAAATACTATTTCTACTTTTATACCTGACAAGAATTGCTTCTGTTACCTATTCAGAATCAGGGTTTAGTCAAACTCTTTACTTCCCATTCCAACAAGATTGATAACAAGAGCTCTTTAACTCTTCTCCTAACCTATGACTGCTTATAAACAGTTCATTAATAACTGGGACTAACCTTTCTAACATCCTAGTTATAGATACAACCTAAAATTTTATAGGAGATGACTTGATTTTCCAAAAAAAAAGATGTAAAAGTAATAAGTACAATTTCATCTTTTCATTAAACAGATTCATCTGTTGAAATGAAGTGGTTAATATTGACAACTTAGAGACATGTCCTTCCCACCAAAATCCCAAGTATTATCATTAAGGGTATCTAAATGAGTGATGAATGAAGAAACTTAGGCACATAGTAGAAACTCTACAACTCATTATCTCAGGGTATAAAAAGTAATTTTCTGCTAAATACTTACCAAGAAATAATCTGATAGAATTTCCCCACATACACAGATGCTATCATCCAGGTATCAAAGGATCTGAGTAATAATTAATTTCAATACAAATCTCAGTAATACTTTCAAAATGTCATTAAGAAATTATTTAAAAAATTCTACTAATATCTGCAATTATCACAGATTGAAATATTGTAAATAATTGCCAAATTAGAACATCTGTTACAAAAGATTACAAATCAATATTTATCCCAGATGCGATTTTGAGAAACACTTATTATCTTCCAGCTTTTTAGATGAAAAGTTTTATAAACAAAGCAAGGAGAGCAAATTTATGTGGGAACAAGATCAAGAAAATATATTTACTATTATCTTGTTTTCTATAGAAGGTATTTTGCAAATGTTTTAATGAGCATAAAGAGAATGCATTTATTTTAATAGCTTTATACAACTATAGTTAGCAAATTATCCTAAGAATATTCTAGTATTTGATATAACATTAAATAAAATGGTATCACATATTGACTTTTTATCTAAAGTCAAGCCCATGAATGTTACCTGCACTACCACCTATAATAGGTTAATTTCTGTCTGAAACTAATTATAAAATATGAAAATCATAACAATTATAATAATCAGTTACAAATTGTTATTGCTCTTTTATAGGACAATCTGCCCTAAAATCTCCTGTTGTCAAAATCATATCCCAGAAAAAAGCAGCACTACTTATTACTGAATGACATTTAGTTAGGTACAAAGAGGATCAATAACACTGAAATCTTGGATATGGCAGTATGGAATCACACTGGATTTGTGAAAGAATTCCTTCTTGTGGGACTGACTGAAATCCCAGAGTTGCAGATCCCTCTTTTTTTGCTCTTCTTTGTCATTTATATGGTTACCCTTGTAGGGAATTGGGGTATGATCATAATTATCTGGATGAATATTCAACTTCATACCCCTATGTACTTCTTCCTCAGCAACCTCTCCTTATGTGACATTTGTTACTCTACTGTCTTTGCTCCCAAGATGTTAGTCAATTTTCTAGTAGAGAACAAAGCAAGTTCGTTTGTTGGTTGTGTTTTACAAAGTTTCTTTTTTGCTGTGTATGTTACTACTGAGGGTATCCTGTTATCTATGATGGCATATGACCGTTATGTAGCCATTGCCAATCCATTGCTTTATACAGTCATTATGACTCAAAGAGTCTGCATTTTAATGGTTCTTGGTTCCTACTTAGGAGGTTTAATTAACTCATTGACCCACACAATTGGTTTGCTCAGGTTGAATTTTTGTGGCCCCAATGTTGTAAATCATTACTTCTGTGACATCCCACCACTCCTGAAGCTCTCTTGCTCTGATGCACACACCAATGAGATGTTACTTTTAGTTTTCTCTGGAGTGATTGCAATGTTTACCTTCATGATCATCATGGTGTCCTACATCCATATCATCATTGCTATCCTGAGAATCAGATCAGCTGAAGGAAGACGCAAAGCATTCTCTACTTGTGCATCCCACTTGACAGCTGTGACTTTGTTCTATGGGTCTGTGACCTTTAGTTACATACAACCAAGTTCTCAGTATTCCATGGAGCAAGAGAAAGTTTCTGCTGTGTTTTATACACTCATAATCCCTATGCTAAACCCTCTCATTTATAGCCTAAGAAACAAGGAGGTGAAGGATGCAGCAAAGAGATCAATCATTTGGAAACATTCTCATAATTGATTTAGTTCTGAAATTTACTTAGACAAAGTAAGAACAATGTTGTGAAAAAGTAAAGAAAGATCTTTCTATTAGGTTTAGGTCAGCGATATTATCAGATTGAATGTTAAACTGATATACTGTTATGAATCTCCATGGAAACATTTGGGAAATAGAAGTTAATTAAGCATTTGCTGTGTTCCAGTCACTATGCTAAGCACTTCACAAATATTGCCTTACTTGATCCTCACAAGAATATTGTGAAATAGGTGTTGTTACACTAAATTAAGGAAGCTGAAGCAAATAAAAGTTAAAAAAAAACATTATCAGGAAAACATTTAGATGTCTAAGGATGAAATTCTGTTGCACAAATTTAGTAAATCATTACTTCTGTGACCATGTTTTGATGGGTACACTATTGAGATATGTAAAGATTAAATTTAGGGGAGACTGAGGCAGGTAGAAATTAGTATCTCTCTGCAACGAGTATTATATTTTTATGAGGTTTATTAAAGATTAAGGATTAAAGAAAATACAGGTTAAGAAAACATGTGCCTAGGCCAGAGAAGTCTAGACAAGATAATCTCACATCATGGAAGAGCCGCTTCTCCTCCAAAACGGAAGTCCCAAAAGACCCCTCAGTAGGCGGAGAACTCCTTTAAATAATCATTTGTGTTCTTGCCCAGGCGAGAATTCAGTGTGATTACAAAGCACTCTGGGGATGTGGAGAAAAGGATTCTGGGGATTGGAGTCCTGAATTCGAGTCTGTTTTTTCAGATATTACTTTTCATCTTTTCCAGCATGATTGAATATTTAATTTCTTAATAATAATGATAATAATGCCCTCTATCCATATTGTCATTGCAGTCCTGATAATAACTTAAGATTTCCTGACTCCAGGCCCAGAACTGTAATGACTGTACCATTAAATTATACAAAATTTTAAGCCTATCATCATTGTATTATATTGATTTAGAATCTTGAACCCTTAGAGACTACATTTCCCATAATCCCCTTATCCTTTTTCTGTCATGTGTCATTGGTTAATTTGGTATTCTGTTACATTTTTGGAGGACACTACATGTTTGATCCCAGAAGTTTTCTCTAGCTTATAGCAGCATTGAGCAAGGTACAGCAAGGCTTTTTCTCTGATTTTACTTTCCCTTTGCTCTAAGTTGATTTTAGTAAATAGTATTAAAATAATACTTGGAGTATTCAATATTAATTTTAATCTTTACAATTGGAGACTCTAATAAGGGACTTTAGAACTCACAGTTTGTTTGTTTTTTTAAATGGCAGCTTGGCTGCAGTCAGGCTTGCCCCCACTACCACCACAAGTGGCTATTGGGGCTTGTAGGCACAGTGAATTTTAGCCTGGCTCACAGCTCACATAGTCAAAAAACTCCCAGCTTGTTTCCCCCTCTCTAATGGCCTCTATGTCCAACCCAGGGTGCTGCTGCTGCTTCTACTAGTCTGGTCTTTGTTTTATTGCTTTCCTGTCATGTGTCTATCTTACTACCAGCTGGTGAGTGATAGATTCCCTCCCCCTTCCCCAGCTAAGCACAGAGGTGAAATCCCTTTCCCTGTCAGAGAGAGCTAGTTGCCTCATATCCTCAGCCAGGCTCATTGGTTTGACTGGGGGTGAGGGGGTCCTGGCACTCTTTCACCCACCCCAGCCTACCTTGCCACTCTTTTGCCTTTGGGAAAAAACTCTACCTCAGACCCCACCTGATTTTGTAATTACACCCTCCATATGTCCATAGGGACACCACCAGTCCCTAATCACACCCTTTACCTCAAAACCCACCACTAACCACACCCCCAATCCCTCCCTGTTGTAGTGCTGCCATTTTGGACACTAGAGGTTGAGCAATAATTTTTATTTTATTTTATTTTTTATTTTCTATATTTAATTTTTTTCTCTTTTTTTTCCTTTCCTTTTCTTTCCCTTTTCCTGCTTAGCTACAGTGGCTGCTTGCTATTACTATAGGGCAGTAACAAATAAATATTTAAATAATGTTTTCATTCTTTTTAAGAATATCCAACAAAATCATGAAAATAAAATAACCTAAGCTAAATACTCCTCACCTTTCCCTAACCCCACCACTTATAATACTAATAATTAAAAATAAATAAATAAAAATATACATTTTTTCATCAAAATGCTAAATAGCCTAAATGTTACTATGCATGAAAGTCTTCTGCTTTTTGCCCAATTAGAGACCTTTAAGATTCTGAATTACCTCCTTCCCCTTATACTCCAAGGACATTTTATTTTTCTGATCTTCAATATTAAGACAAAAAATGCCACTATATGAGAGATTAAATTAGAAACGCAGGCAGGCAGTCAAATACAATCAGATAATTTCAAATACTACTTACCATTTACCTTATATGCACAGGAACAGAAAGGCGTAGCTTCAGGTGTTCTATTTCAACTTTTGGGACCAGCTCAATGCCCAGTGGTCTATTATTTATCCCAGCTTGACCCAGTAGCTGCCCGGAGTACCACCATGCCTTAGAGGAGTAGCTACCACAATTTTATTGGTAACCAAATCTGCCAATCTGGTATAAGGATGCCCTCTGAGTATAATGTGCCCACATGAGGTCCAGGCATTGTTATTAAGACATAGGACACAGGAATTTACTCACCAAAGGATTACTAGGTATGATATTACCTCATTGAATAATGAACATATCACACTGAAATGCTGTGGAATTCTTAATACTGCAACCTTATTCTCTGATTTGCCAACAAGATTCGGAGAATATTTACACGATTGTTCATCTTTAGTATCTATTGTTGATAAACCTCATAATGATTTACTAAACACCCCTTTGGATACTTCAAATTTAATATGGTTCTCCATTTATGAGGGATAGTGTGAGCTATATGGAAGCTGCAAGTTACCGAATTTGATACTATGTGGTCAGCTTACTTGCCCTCAAATGCAAGCATACAGGGAGCAGAATTCACAGCTTTGAAACACAACTATATCATTGCAAAGGATAAAAGAGTCACAATTTACACAGACTCTCACTATACCCTTGGCATATGCCATGCTATTGGTATGAAATGGCTTCACAGGGGATTCCTAACATCAGCTGCAAATGTATTGCCAATGCAAACCTTATTACTGAACTTCCTTCTGTCATCCAGCTCCCTAAAGTTATAGCGGTCATTCACTGCTCTTCATATACAGGTGACCCTGACTCTTTCTCCAGAGGAAATGGCCAAGCAGATATGGCAGCAAAACTATCAGCCTTAGAAGCCCCTGAATTAATTATTCCACTAACAATTACTGATAATTTGGATCTATCCCTTTCTTATAATGACAAGGAAGTGGAAAAATGGAAGCAAAAATTTAAAGCAAAACATATTAATATAGTATGGGTATCATCAGATGCCAAAACTTTTATCCCAGAGCTTTCTATAACCAGATTTGTCACTCCATTCATAAACATGGTCATTTTGGCACCCAAGGAATTGTGGACTCTATTAAAAGAATATAGATAGCACCCGGAATAACTATAATTGCCTCCAAAGTATGTACAGCTTGTCATAACTGCCAGGCCTCTAAACAACACACCTTTCAAGGAAAAGCTTTTCATGGATGTCCTCTTGCTTACACACCATTTGAGCACCTACACATTGACTTTATTTCTATGCCAAAAGCTGGACAGTATAAATTTTGTCTGGTCATAGTTGATCAACTGACCAGGTGGCCTGAAACTTTTTGTACTGTTTGTGCCACAGTGGCTTTTGTTACCAAAGTCCTTTTGAAAAAAATTATTCCTCATTTTGGCATGGCAGCACTTATTGATTTGGATAAAGGAACTCATTTTACTGATTCAGCATTATCTCAAATTTATTTGGTTTGGGGATAACTTCTAAATTTCATACACCATATCATCCCCCAGAGCTCTGGCAAAGTTGAACAAATGATTAAAGTACTTAAGACCATGATTGGCAAATTGGGCACAGAGACAAATTTAAAATGTCGAAAATTCTACCTCTGGACCAATTTTATCTCAGAAGCAGACCCAGAGGTGATTTACACATCTCACCATTTGAGATGCTATTTGGATATCCACCTATTCAGGCACAACATTTTGTCCCTACATATACCTCATTGTTAGGAGGGGATACAACCATTGGTTACGTATATCAGACAATGACAAAATTGAAAGAACTTAATGACTCTGGAGCTGCTGTTCTATCAGACCCCATTGATTTCTTGCTTTATGATTTAAACCCAAGACATAATTGTGTACATAATGAATTTCAAAAGCACTGGGGTGACTGAACAAACCTGCTCATGATGGGCCATTCCAGATCCTACTAACTATACCAAGAGCCATAAAAATTGGAGAGAGAGACTCATGGATTCATTGTAGACATGTAAAATGAGTACCTTCTCTTGATGGTGAAAAATTGCTTTCGACTATTCATTGTGATTGGACTTCTTTATTGCTGGATTTGTACTATTTTGTTCCACTTTATTTGATTGATCCTTGTTTTTGCACAAATTGCCTTGTAGGGCAACACATATACTACATCAAAGAAGAGAATCTGTATTAGTGATCTATATTGATTTGATGTGCCTTCTGTAACATTTTGCGACTTTTCTAATTTTTTATATTTTCTTGAATGTATTATTACTTTATCTACCTCATTTGCAATTACATTGTTTTATCTATCTCATTTGTACTCACACTGAAGAACATGGTAAATCAAAGAGGAAATGAATCTTATTTTTTTAAATAGCCTCTATACTTTATCTCTGTAATTGTGAAATATACACAATTTTAATATTTTGTTTTCTTCCTACATGTATCTTACAGTTTTTGGTTTTTCTATTATTTCCTGACCTTTTTGCCTTTGAAACATACATCATTAATACTGAAAAGGTTTGTTTTTTTTAAGACTAATTTTACTTTTTGCAATACAATAAGCTAGGATATTCATTTACCTAACATAAAAAAGCATACCCCAAAAGGTTTTGGACTAGCCAAGCTGCCACTACTTATTTAAATATTATGAGACTTTTGCTTGATGACTATGTCTAATCCAAGGACAAACAGACCACAAAGGAGGACAGAACTTGACCTGAAAAGAGCCAAATGAGCACAAAATAGGTAAAAGAAATCAAGCCAATCCCATGGGGATTGATGACATTATGCACAAAAAAACACAATGACATCATCATGTGTGAGAGTTCAGGTTGTGGCTGTTTAGCATGTTAAATGCAAGACTTCCTTGTACCACACTCTATATAAAGAACATAAAATTGATTGCTCTGGGTTCATATCCCAAAAAATCAAAGAAAAGAGTTGAACTGGGGAATTCTGTTTCCCTTTTGTCTTGAAATCTAGTCTCTTTTTCTATTTTTTCTCATAATGTGGCAATTCTTGTGAGTACAGACTGTTAAATTGGGTTAGTGACTGATTGTTGTTGTATGCTTATGGGACGTGGATCACTACAAGAACCTGTTGTGAGTTGTGATATTTTTCTTTTTTTTTTTCTTTTTTCCTTCTTCCCTGAATTTTATTCAAGTTTTCTTTTTATATTTTATATCTGACCCAGATTTTATTTTTTAATTTAATTTCTTTGACTTCTTTGATATTTTGGATAATTGATTCACATGCTTTATGACTCAACCATGTATCCCTGTGTAAATCCTATGTGTATCCCTGTATCCCCCTGGGGGGGGGAGTATTATTATATTCCTCATGGGGGACTATGTTATTGTTGTGAACATTGACTTGAATTTGAGCCTAATTTAGAACAAGAGACTACCTCCTATAATATAGAAAGCACTATGAAGATGCCTGCAGAGACCATGTGCTGCACCAGAAGATCCAGATTGAACTTTGAGATATGGCAAATTTGATCTTTGGCAGGGTTAAAATGCTTTTGTTCTGAATGTACTCTCTTATGCCAAAGGGGACTGTCCCGCTAATTGACTTTTTCTTAATGCACCTATTTTTGGTTTTGTTCCTTTGCTCTTTTATTTTCTTCTTATCTCCAAATTATTATAATTTCCCTTTAAAAACTGTAATATTTGTATATACCTCTAGTTCAAGTTATGTTATTTTTGCTTTCATGATCGATTGGGGAGACTGGTCTCCCAAAGGATAACTGGGGAAAATATATATTTATTTAGAATTTTGAACCCTAGAGACTACATTTCCAACAATCCCCTTTTCCTTTTTCTGTCATGAATCATTGGTTAATTTGGTATTCACTTTCGTTTTTGGACAACTCTCTGTGCTCACTCCAGGAAGTTCTCTTTGGCTTGTAGCATTGTGGAGTAAGGTGCACCTCTGCTTTTCCTCTGCTTTTACTTTCCCTTTGTACTAAGTTGATTTTAATAAATAGTATTAAAACAATACTTGGAATATTGAATATTAATTTTAATCTTTACAGTATGCAGAACTAAAAGGGATTTTGGATAATTTACTTGTATCCCATAATTTTTCAAATGCAAAGAAGTTGAGGTTAAAAAAAGGGAAGTGAGTTGTCTAAAATTCTAAATAGGATTGTGAAAGTGAGGTTGATACTGTGTGTTTCCCAACCATAAGTAAAAATAACATTCATTTAAAAAACTGAGTTCTAAATTTTCTCTCTCCTGCCCTACCCTTCCCCATCCTGAGATAATAAGGAATTTGATATTCTATAAATGTGATATTTCAAAACATATTTCTCTATTATTCATGTTGTAAAAGAAGATACATATGAAGAAATGAAAACATAAAATAATAAAGAAAATGAAAAATAGCATGCTTCAATCACATTAATATTCTCTTAGTTTGTGGTCCACTATGTGGCTCAGTGAATTGAAAGAAAGTCCTAGAAGTGGAAGATTCTGGATTTAAATTTGGCCTTCAGACATTTCCTAGCTGTGTGACCCTGACTGGGCAAGTCACTTAACATTCCTTATCCCTTGCCACTCTTCTGCCTTGGGGGAGGGAATTAGATTTCTAACCCTAAATTTGCACCAATTTCTAACCCTAAACCTAACCCTAAATTCGCCAATTTCTAACTCTAATCTTAAAATCTAACCCTAAATTCGTTTCTCACCCTAACTTTAACCCTAGCCCTAATATATGTTATTAATTCTAATATGTTTTAGGGTTTATTATTTATTCGTTTGTTTGTTTTGCTGTGACCACATTTAATGGCAAAGGAGAATAACTGACTTCTCATTTTTCATCAGTCACTGAGCATGCATGAAGCTATGTCCAAAGGTATAAACACCATAATCCTTAATTAAAATCCTTAATTAAAACTCTGTTAGGAATCATGAATTATCAAGATTGGGACAGCATATCTTTGTGTTTACTTGGCTGACAACAAACAGGGTGTGTTGAAGGATGGTCATACATGACAATAATAATAGCTAACATTTATATAGTGCTCTCAGTCAAGGTTAAACACTGTATAGTTATCTCATTGGATCCTCAGCAGGCCACAAGGAAACTGATGCAGAATTTAACTTGACCATGGTCACACAGCTAGTCTCTGAGATGGAATTTAAACTCAAGTATTTCAGATTCCAGATCCTATGCTCTATATAATGTATCATTTACCTGCATGAATATTACCAGTATTTTTTTCAATTTTTTTATTTAATTAACTAATTTAGAATGTTTTTCCCATGGTTCCACAATGTATATCCTTTTCTCCACCTCCTTTCATGCCCACTCATAGCATTGAAGAGGAATTCCAATAGATTTTACATTCTATTTCCCTTTTGTTTCAAGATCTAGTCTCTTTTTTTCCTATTTTCTTTCTTGGTGTGACAACTTCTGTAGTTCAGACTGCTAAATTGGGTTAGTACTTAGTGATTGTCATTGCATGCTTATAGGACATGGATCGCTACAAGAACCTATTGTGATTTGTGAATATTTTCTTTTTTCTTTCTTTCCCAAAATTTTCAAGTATTTTTTTTATATTTTATATTTGACTCAAAGTTTATTTTTTAATTTCTTTGGATTCTTTGATGGTTTTGGTAATTGATTTGTATGCCTTATGACTCAACAATGTATCCTTGTGTAATTCCTATGTGTATCCCTGTATGCTCCTTGGGAGGGGGGATGTATTATTATTCACCTCAAGGGGAACTATGTTATTGTTATGAAATTTGATTTTAATTTGATTGAATTAATTTAGAACAAGAAACTACTTCCCAGAATCCAGAAGGTGAACTTTTTGGAGAAGGTGCTATGAAGATGACTTCAGAGACCACATGCCACACTAGAAGATTCAGAGTGAACTTTGGAATGTGAATTTGAACTATGGATGGTTGAAATGCTATTGTTTTGAATGAACACTCTTACACCAAAGGAGACTGTCCCCCTAATTGTTTTTTGGCAATGAACCTAATATCGGTTTTATTTATTTTTCTCTTTTATTTTCCTCTTATCCCCAAATTATGTTAATTTCCCTTTAAAAACTCTAATATTTGTATATATCTCTATTTTTAGTTATAAGTTAGTTCTGTTTTCATGATTCAATAGGGAGATTGGTGTGAATCTTCAAACTACTCAGACTGTACCTTAGAAGATTTGGTCTAGCTATTCCTTTATTGTAATAATGGAGATACTAACAAGAATCAAGAATGTATTGGGAACTTTTAAAATTACTCCACCCTACTCAGACAGTGACTTAGGGGAAGATAAAGTTGTAAACTCCTGATTGAACAATGAAAGTCCCCAACTCATACCTTATAGTAAAGCTAGAACCTTATACTACATCTGTTTTTAGATCTAATACAAAAAGGTGTTAAGTACGTGAAAAGGTTAAATTAGTACCTAAAAAGGTCAAGTAACTTACAAAAGGCAAGCTTAACAAAGAGGGGGGAAATACTCAGAAGATTTAATCTAACCAGAGAAGGTGAAAACAAAAGAAGGTGAAAACTAATAGTGGGCAGTCCTGGGAAAAAGCATGTACTGTCATTGGTAGACGTGAAAATTTAGGGGAGGTGACATAAGAGAAAAATCTCTTCAAAAAGAGGCAAAGGAACAGTTCAGGGACAATTGAATTCAGTCTGAGGTCAATTGAATTGAGTTCACAATTGAATTCAGTTTGGAGAGTAATTTCAGTTCAGAGTAGGAGAATCCAGCTTGAAGATGGTCTTGTGGTGAGTGATGAAGATTGACTTCCTCTGCCTTAAGGCTCAGGACTAGGCCAATGACCTAGGCCTTTTTCTACTGCTTGGCTCAGACTGAGCCAAAGCAAATTGAAATTAATTCTGTCTGTCTGTCTGTCTCTCTCTCTCTCTTTCTCTTTCTTTCTCCTTCCCTTAATTCCTTCATTCTTTATTAATTAAAATCTCCATGAATCCCAGCTGACTTGGGTATTTTGCATATTTGGGAATTTCCCATGGCAACCACTTATTTTAGATTTTACGTCAAACAACTAAACATTATCCTTACAGTTTTGCCTTCACAGTTTTTAACATTTACATTGGTCTCCCAAAGGATCACAGGGGTTAATGTATTGATTAGAATGTTCTGCCAAAGATTATATTTCCCACAATTTCCTTTTTCCTTTCATGTACGTGTGTCATTATGTTGTTGATTTTTTAGTTTCAGGTCTCTCAGCCCCTCTTTTCATTTCTTCCACATGAAAGCTGGGGACCTCTCTTGGTTGCTCTAGCCTTATTACTTTCCTTTTGTTTCAAAATAAATATTTAATAAATGCTACTAATTATATGAACTCGGAGATATGAACTTGCAGTATTGAATATTACTTTTTAGAATTTACAGTGAGATCAAAGCAATAGCATCCAAAACTTAAAGAAAAATGGAAACTGGTCTTAGGAGATGGAAGAACTTAAAAAATAATTCAAAAATCAAGTAAGAGAAGTGGAAGAAAAAAGAACAAAAGAAAATAATAAAAAATAACTTAAAAAGCAAAATTGGTTAGTTGGAAAAATAGGCACAAAAATCCAAAAAATTATATAGTCAGTTTGAAAAACAAACAACAATATTAACCTTCTGAAAAAAGAGGCAAAAAAATTCAAATTAAGAAAACAGTTTCATAAAAAGTAGAATGGGCCAAAAGTAAAAGAAAGATCAAACAGTGATAAAAATAAACTTATAATTTAAACATTAGAACTGAAAAAACAGAAACTAATGACTTTGTGAGACATCAAAAAATATAAAACAAAATCAAAAGAATGAAAAAGTAGAAGAAAATATGAAATAACTCAATGAAAAAAAAGTGACTTAGAAAGTAGATCTAGGAAAGACAATTTAAGAATTATTGTACTATCTGAAAGTTGTAATTAAAAAAATCTAGAGAAATGAGAATACCAAAGAGAAAAAGAGTAGTAGTTTAATAAAAATGCTGCAGAAGAATCAAGAAAAAAGAGGGGTTGGGATTTGAGAAGAGATCATTATTAACTTTTAAGATAGTAATTGTATGATGACACTAGAAAACAAGCTGAAAAAAAATAAGAAGAGATTGAGAGGGAAAGAATGAAGTTTTTAAATTTCACAAAACATGTAAAATATTATCTCATTTTATTTTCACAGAAACCCTGAAATTCAAGTGCTATATATATATTTTTTCTCAGAAAAGAAAACTGAAGGAGAATAAGATTATGTAATTTATTCAGTTATACAACTATTAAGTGACATATGTGGGGAAAATTCTATTAACAGAAACATCAATTAGAGAAATAAAATTTTCAAGCCAAAAATAGGATTATTGGGAAAGAGCCAGTTTCACAATAAAGCCAAACACTAGTCAAGACCAAAGACCTCAAGCTCAGTGAGATGGCCTCCTTTATACCCAAAAGATTTGTCACAGTTTATATATAAAAGTAAAAATAATACAGGGTAAAAATAACTCATGACAGGTGTCATTAGAAGCTGATTCATTATAATTGCTTAAGCACTCACCCTTCTCCAACACTAAATTGATTCTGAATTTCAACATTTTAATCTTAGATCCCTTAATAAACATGATTAAGTGATTAATTTTTGGTGTATGTTTAGAGGAAGGGGACTGGCTGAAGTAAATAAATTCATGTAAAGGTACAAGGTAATAGACCAGAATCAGAATAACCAAGCTTTATGAAACTATAGAAACTAGAATATCAGGCAACTTAATGAGGAAGGTCATGGATTGCTCAAATCTGAATCATGAGGAATTGGAATACACACAAATTGAGATCAATACAGAGAACATAGAATTCCTTGCCTACTCTATCTCCATGTATATAGCAACCTTGGCTAGTTTTTATATCTTTTCATATATATATAATATGTGTGTGTGTATTTGTGGTTCCACATCCATCCAGTGGCAGGCGCATCTTCCACTAGATGTGGAACCACCCAAACCATAGTAATGTTCTACCTGCAGTTTTCTGTGAATGCCCCAAGGACTTCAAATTATATTTTAAGTGATGTCTTTTTGTTTGTGGTTTTAAGTTTTTATTGACCTACAGGGAATGTGTCCCCAAGTACAAGAAAAATATAAACAGGTCTCTTGTGTGACATATGTAAGAGGAAGATTTTGGCTCACTATCTATTAGTTCAGTCAGATTGCAACTGTGTTGTTTTTTTTATTTTTGTTTCTGAATTTTCACAACTTTCAGAAATAAAATCTACTTTTTTGGTTCTACTACCTAGAATTCACTTCAGTTCAGTGTATATCTAAAATACATAACAATGAAAAAATTAAGTGATGCATTATTATTTTTGTTCTATAGGAATAATTAACAATGAAGATAAACTAGCCAGTTTGAAGGCTCTAAAATCTTCAATTAATTTTTGGTAAGTAAAAGGCATTCTTAAAATTCCCTTTTGTTGATTTGAACTTAAATGAATGCTTTCATATTTAAATTTGCTCAAAATATTTTAAGATGATGAATTAATGTCAACATTAATCTTTAAAAGACTGTGGAGCATGGTTTGATGCTTATTAGATTTTTGAAATGAGAAAAATGAAAAATGATCTCTATGGAACTGAATTCCTTCATATACAAATTAAGAGGAATAATGCTTCTAATGAGTGAAATTCAGGGGTTTTGTGGGTGAAAATCATAGATGATAAGAATTTCAAAGTTTTTATATATTTTAAGAGGCTACATAAATTTACTATTGTAGATGATGATACTAACTATGGAACTGGTGGTAGTGATGAGGATAAACCAGTTCACATTTTACAGTTGGGCTTTGATGGAGAAATAGTCATTCAAAAGGAGATAGGAACAATATTAAAAGCAAAGGGAAAAGTGCAAGGAAAGACTCAAAGGGGGGAAATGAGGTGTTTTTTTTTAATACTCAAGAAGTCACTTTAGCTAAAACATAGAGGTCTAAACAGGCTCATTACTTAGGGTTGCCATAAATGAAGAGGAATATGGTCATCAAGATGATTGCATTTCACTTACAGATGTGCAAAATGGAACAAATTATAAACTCTTTGACTCTATAGCCTCATTTGTAAAATAAAGATAATAACTTTCCTACTTCACTGGCATTGCTTTGAAATTATTTTTAACAATTTTAATTCAACATATTTTGTTGTTCTCTGTTCTTTTTTAGTGTTATACAACTCATCATGCCCCACTTGGAATATTTGAGACAAAAATGGATTATAATGGATTGGCTGGGTCATGTCTTTCTCCAACTCATTTCATAGATGATGAGAAAACTGAGGGAAAAATGTTTCTCACTTGATTTTTGTCATACAACTAGTATGTGTTCTAAGTCTAGATTTACACTCCAGAAAATGAGTTTTCCATACTCCAGGCCCCAAACTATCCACTTGACTATCTAGCTAGTGTGATTCAATCCACAAATAGCTTAATTATTCAGTTTCAGATAATATAAACTTATTTTAGATATGGAATTCAATGATAAAATCAAAATTCAGTCAGGATCAAAAAGATCTTGATAAGCTAATATACTTATTCTATTTTAATTCAATTAAATCCATTGGAAGAAAATCTAAAATATAATGTATTTATATATAAATATCACAAAGAAAAGATGAAGCAAATATCACTAAAATGTTTCTCTGGGAAAAAATAGAGATCACAGTAGCGGAGTAGTTAATGGACAGCAAAGTCAATAGAATTCAGCAGTGAGTCATATATAAGGCATATGCTCTCAAAGTTTATCTTACTATATTGTTCTATGAATAGAGTCACATGAAAAAGATAATACTTGTGTATTATATTCCTGGTTCAGAGCGCATCTGGAGCTTTGTGAATCTCTTTGGTCACCATGACTTAGAAATGACATCAGTAACCTTACGTCCATCCAGTGAAGCTTGACTAAGGTGGTAAAGGGACTCTATATCACTTCTTCTAAAAATTAAATTAAAAAATAGATTTCTGAAAAAGAAATGTGTCATTTATTAAGTAGATGATTCAAATACTTAAAGAATTTTCACATCAAAGAAATATTAGATAGCTTACTGAAATTTGAGGTGGGGCCTAGGAAGAATGGGTGGGAATTAGGAAAAGATAAGTTTGGGGTCAAAATAAAGAAATACATTTCCTAATTATAGTTCTACACCTTCTTAGAATCAATTGCTTTAGGAAATTATAGACTACACTCATCCATTCTGAGGATGAATGATTAATTATCATTAATATTACAGAAATTTTCTCAGTAATCTGTGGTGACTTAAATATCTTTTTTCAGTCATGTGATGTATTACTTATATTGATTATGTGATTATTCCTTTCCTTTTAAATTAAAGCATAAGTGTCCTCCATAACAGAAGAAAACTCATCAAATGTTTTTAGACTAAAAAACTAAATATATGTTGTAAATATAAATATAAAATACTAAAATTATTTATTTCTAATTGGCTTATAAACTTCAATACAAAGGGAGGAGTCTGATTGCCAGAGTAATTAAGTACTATATGGTTTCTTGGTGGCAGAATTGAGATAAGATTAATTTCACACAAGTGCTTAATGCTAAATATGAGACTGGAAGTGAAAGTCTGTTATTCTAAGTCCAGTGTTTTACTTCCTGCACCATGATGCCTCCTTAGTTTTCATTTAAATCTTAATTAGAAAAATAATAAATATAGTTATTATGAATTAAATTCTGAGACTGGTATAAAAATCTATCATATATATTCCTTATTCACTGCTCATCTATCCTCATTTTCTCTTCTCTGATCTGAATAAAATAGAGGAAGTAATTCAGGAGAAAGTATTGAAAATCCTGGAATCTAGCCTCAGTTGTCATACCAATGTCTTTGATAAAGTAATTTCTCAAGGTATAGTTTCATTGAAATGAGAACATTAGACAACATTGTCTTAATAAACTTTCTATTTCTAACTTCTAAGATTTTGCCCCCAATTCTGATACTGTATGTTCAAAGACACCTCTCTATTTCAATATTCTGTTTTCAAATCCATTTGAGATAGAAGTCTCTTTCTATGCCTGACATTTTATCATTTTTCAAGTGAGAACTTGATCATTCTTGAAAGGATACAGATGAAAGATATAAATAAATATATATATATATGATATATGATATGCCCTTCTCAGAATCATAGTAAAGTTAATGCATGATAGAGTAATAAGGAGGGACTTGGAAGGACTCAAAACTTGTCTACTGAAGTGGTTTGAGAAATCCTGTAATTAATGTATCTGAAAACCCAAATAATAATATGAACAAAGGAGAGCTAATAAGAAAACATGTAACAAAAGACCCTGAATTAATGATCTCAAATCAAAGAAATCTGAATTGAAATCTGATTTCAGATCTTTATGAGTTGTGTGATTTTTTCTGTGATAGTTTTCCCTGATTTAAAACATGGATGATAATGGAATCTACATTCCGTGTTGAGAGGGGGGAAATGGGATTCATACTTATAAAGTACCTTGGTACTTTCAACAATATACATAAATATATTTCTCTGATGTACATTTTGCATATTAGTGTTAATTATTTTAATTTTATCATAGAATTGTAGAGGTAAAAGGCATCTTAAAGACTATTTAGTTTAAGTACATTTTGATCTACCCCTACTATTAAATGGAATGATCTTTGAAAAATACTTAAAAATAGTTAACATTTTCTTGAAAAGGCCCACTAAATTTGAATCCACTAGTCATTCCACTTTTAGATACTGCTGTGAGGAAACTTTCCTTTGAATGAATCTTAAAGTAACCATTTTGGAAGCTCTGGAATCAAATCTCTGATTTGCTACATATTATTTGTGTAATCATAAATAAGTCATTTCTCATCCTTAATTTGAGGATATTTCACAAAGGATATTTTCTGCTTTAAAATACTAACTGTATGTGAGTACATTCAACATAATGAAATACTTCCGTTGTATTTATAAGTTTCTATTCTTAAAGGTAGCATGTTGTAGCTGAAGGAGAACTAGTTGAATGTCTTGGATCTACCATTTATACTATGTATTCCTTCCAACAAGTCAAAGAATCAGAGGATATAAAAATAGACATTACAGGTATTGTCCAACATGATATTATCAATATTAATCAGAACCTCATATTTAGCTTTTAATTTTATCATTCTAAAAGAATGAGGTTGGACTCAATGACCTCTCTCCTACGAAAGAAAATAGAAACAAAGAAAGAGGTTATGAAATTAGAGGCATGGATTTGGTTGGAGCTTTTATAATTATTATCTAAACCAGTTTACATCATTGGTCTTCAGGTTTTTTTAATGAAAGAATGAATAGATAGCTTCTGAGGTCCTTTTACATCTCTATATTCAATGCAATATTGTTTAAGATAATGTGTTAATCTAAAGCTTATGCACCTTTTCAGTGGAAAAATATATTTTAGGGAATGGATTTATCTTTAGCAACCTTGGTTAATTTTTATGTCTTTACTGACATTATTGTTTTATAAATTAATTCTCTTCTTACTTTCTTTTGCATAGTCATTGACATGACAAACCAGATGAATGGCCAAGGAAAATTCTACAGTAGTCACAGAGTTCTTCCTTTTAGGACTGACAGATCGTGAAGAATTGAAATTGATTCTTTTTATATTTTTCCTAATCATCTATATCATTTCTTTGATGGGGAATCTTGGCATGATTGTATTAATTCAAATCACCCCTAAACTTCACACTCCTATGTACTTTTTCCTCACTTGTCTCTCATTTGTTGATGCTTGTTATTCTTCTGTTGCTGGACCAAAAATGCTGTGGCATTTCATTGTGGAGAAGGCAACCATATCATTCACTGCTTGTATGCTACAATATTTTTTACTTGCAACCTTTATTACTACAGAGGGATTTTTCCTAGCAGTAATGGCATATGACCGGTATGTGGCAATTGCTAAGCCACTTCTTTACATGGTAGCCATGACTAAAAGAGTGTGTATCATGTTGGTCATTGGATCATGTATAGGAGGCTTGTTTAATTCACTCACACACACAATTGGCTTAGTCCAATTAACATTCTGTGGGCCAAATGTCATCAGTCATTTCTTCTGTGACTTACCACCACTGCTGAAGCTCTCTTGCTCTGATACTTCCCTAAATGAATTGTTGGTTATAATATACACAGGAGTAATTTCCATCATCACTCTCTTGACTGTAATAATTTCCTATATCTTCATTGTTGTTGCCATTTTTAGAATCCGCTCAGCAGCTGGAATGCGTAAAGCCTTCTCTACATGTGCTTCCCATTTGACAGCTGTAACATTGTTCTATGGCTCCATAAGCTTTAACTACATTCAACCAAGCTCCAAGTATTCCCTGGAACAAGAGAAAGTGGTCTCTGTATTTTATATAATGGTGATCCCAATGCTAAACCCATTGATCTATAGTCTAAGGAACAAAGAGGTCCAGGATGCTGTAAAAAAAGTAATAGAATTAAAAACATCATTTTCTTAATGTTATCACAATGAAGTCCTTGATCCAAAAATAGTGAATGTAGAGAATGCAGCAACACCAGCCTAAATAGTGCTTCATTGTAAAAATCAAGGAAATAATATGGGAAACAAATCTTTGAAATCATCCTTTGTGAAAATGTTCATTTCTTCTTTCTATATTTTCTTTTCAGACTTGAGCACTAAATCCTCTGTATTAAGAAGACTTTCACATCCATTTCTTACATATATTCATGACTTTATTCTACAGAATACTTTTGTTTGTATGCTTATGTCACAGAATCAGCTACTCCCTAAAAAGAAATAAAGTGGTTGCTGTTTATAATTTCATGATCTTACCAATGTTTAATAGCTACACACATGCATCCATCTATACACAGAAATGTAAACATAGCCAGTTTTAAAAATGAGGATGTAAAAAATATACTTTAAAATTTTATACAATATAATAGTTGAAGAAACTTTATAATATTTTAGAATATAAAAATACTACTGAATTTAGTCTAAAGAATAATTATATAGTAATGTACTTATTCCCTTTTGATGGAGATGGAACTAATGTTCATTTAGTAATAACTTGAAGATCTCTAGTCACTTCACTACAAATTAAACAAATTCAATTTACTTTGAGATAATTTTAAGCAGTAATGCATTTTGTTGGAAAGGAATGGCATTGAATTATCATGAGACTAATTTCCCAATAAATAGCTCAGAAATAGTGTTCTCAGTTAGATCAATTGATGTCATCATTAGAGGAGCAAATTTTTAAAAAATCTAAGTTACTTTAAAGATGACACAATATATCCCTTTTAGGATCATATTATTTGAGTTGAAAGTATGCCACAGAAAACCCTAAATGTTAATTCATTGGATTTATTCATTGCATACTGGGCTTCATAGCCTATTGGCTCAGCTATCTGAAAAGGTATAATGCTATAATAAGTGCATTAGTTCTCCAGTAATGGCCCTGGATAAGAAAAGTAAAAGAGATTTCCCAGTCTCATCTCTATTTAAGAGAGGCAGCATTGAATAAGGAAAAAAAACTTATATCACATGGAAATTGTGTGGATTCAAGTCTATCTTTTGACTCATATTGATTATGTGAACTTGGGGAAATTGCTTAATCATTCTAGGCTCTAAAAAAGACCCAAGATTTTAAGTTTTAGAAAATCATATAAAGGAATTGCCTTAGTGAGGATCTCTCTAAATCAGTGAAGGCAAAGATCTACTACTCCTTTCTTAACAAACATTGTGGTTGTGAGTTTAAGCTCAGCAAATACAAATGAATTTGCCTCTTCAATGAAAATAAATTCCACAATTTGGAACTATGCTAAAAGGGCACTAAAAGGCTGTCTGCCCTTTGATCCAGTCATAGCACTGCCAGGTTTGTACCCCAAAGATATCATAGGAAAAAAAGACTTGTACAAGAATATTCATAACCTCACTCTTTGTGGTGGCAAAAAAAAAATTGAAAATGAAGGGATGCCTTCGATTGGGGTTGACTGAACACATTGTGTTATCTGTTTGTGATGGAATACTATTGTGTTAAAAGGAATAATGAACTGGAGGGATTCCATGTGAACTGGAAAGACCTCAAGGAATTGGTGCAGAGTTAAAGGAGCAGAACAAGGGGAACATTGTACACAGAGACTGATACACTGTGGTACAATCAAATGTAATGGACTTCTCTACTAGCAGCAATGCAATGATTCAGGACAATTCTGAAGGACTTATGAGAAAGAACACTATTCACATTCAGAGGAAAATCTGTGGTAGTAGAAACACAGAAGAAGAAAAAAACTGCTTGATCACGTGTCAATAGGGATAGGATTGAGGTTATAAACCCTAAATGAACACCCTAGTACAAATATCAATAATAAGGAAATAGGTCTTGATGAAAGACACATGTAAAATCCAGTGGAATTGTGCATCAGATATGGGAAAGAACATGATTGTTGTAATCCTGGAAAAATGCTCTAAATTAATCAATTAATTAAAATTTAAAAAAATAAAATAAAATTTAAGGGAAAAAAGGAAAAAAAAGATACCTTCCAATTTATTGGCAATACATAGACACAATAATCATTTGTATTGCTGAATATTTTTACTTTTTAGCTGACTATTTTTTAAAAACATTTTAAATAGCCAATCTCTACATATCTAAATGCCTACTATTCTAGGTAGGATTTCATAAACTTGGAACATTTGTTCTGTGACTTGAATAATTTCAATAGGCAAAATTTGTAATTCTATTCTTCATGGAAATAAAAGCCCATTAGTTTTCTTTTCTTCTCTTTTCTCTTTTTAACAAAGACCAATAATCCATGAGTGTGGTTAAATGTCAGGAATGCAGAAAACATAGTACTCTGTCTAATAAAATATTATATAAGATATAAGATGTATATATGCTATATATTAATATTAAATGTATAAAATTGAGGGTCATGGAGAAATCCTGACTTCATGTTAATGCACTGCACTGTAGAGAATGATGAATTTTAAATAATAAATTGATTAAAGCTATCAAGGAAATTCATGAGAGGAGCATATAGGCTGGTCATAAGAACAGAGGATGACAGAGTTCCAAAACTATTTGTGATCTTAGAAAAAAGGACAACAGTTTTCTAGCACATAAGAACTATGGTTTGATATTTATACTTCATGGAAAGGAAACAGAGGAAGAAAGAAGAGAAAACTAGGAGAAAGGAATGAATAGGAAGGAAAGGAGGAAGAAATAAATGCCTAGAAGAAGTAAAGATCAAAAGATGAAGGAAGAAATAAATGAGGGAGGAAAAGGGAGTTATATACTCAGATATAAGGAGGAGAGAGAGAGAAGGAGAGAGAAAAAAGTGATAAATACATTCAAATCAAAGAAGCTATGTCCTAGGCACTAAAGACACAAAAAGAAAGAATAAGCAATCCTTTTTCTCAAGAATCTAATATTCTGATGAAGGAAATTGCAAATCAGTATTTAGGTATCTACAGAATGATCAGGGCAAAGTATCTGATATAAGTCAGCTAGACTATCTTGAACATAATTTCAGAGAAAGGAAGAAATGTGTGAAGCTAGTCAGGTAGGTAAGAGCAAGCTTACAAAAGATTGTAAAAGGGAGAGGAAATACCATACTTTATTCTAGAGGATAAAAAGCACTGATTTTTTAAAAGTAAATGAATGAAATAATCAGAATTTTGTTTCAGAGTGAAAATTTACTTTTCCAGTTTTGTGGAAGATATATTGCATTGTACAAGGACTTGAAGGAGGAAAACCAATTAGAAAATTATTGTAATAATGAAGGTAAAAATTGTAAAAATGAAGGTCAGAAGTGACAAGGGTTTCATTTAAAGTCAGAGATCTGTGAGTATGTTGATGTGATTGATGGCAATTAATGTAATTTGTCCCAAGGAAGTGAAAATAAATTATATCCATGCCCAGAGATTCAAACTCTATCAATCAATCCACAAGAAATTCTAAGTACTATAAGATGGAATTAAGTAGCAGAATCAAAAAATCTTCTCAGGATAGGGAATGAGAGGGCCTTTAATCAATCCCGTCTTTTCTCCACATAATTACAATGGATTATTGGCTCTCCATTCTATGTGTTAAGATGTCCAAGGTCCAGAAAAAGATATATAGGAAATAATATAATCCTGTTTTTTAACTTTATGGACTGCTACTCTATAATTTTGCATTAATGTCTTTTGTAAAGGTAATGCTATATTGATTATTTAATATCGATTTTAATTATATTACATTTGCATTTCAATTGTGTGGACAAGGAAGACATATTTGATTTGTTTTAAGCCTTCTTATGGGAATCATAAGATGAACAAATTATCTGATAATTAGATATTTGATAAAGATTATCCTATTCATTGTATTTCTTCAATTATCTCTTGGTGTTATCTTTGATTCCCCCCTCCATTTTTCTTTTCTTGCATATCATTTTATAGTACTTATTACCCCAATCTCTTCCTGTGAATGATTCTTTTAATTATATAATAGTGATTAAAATTTTTTAGTTACAAATAACATTTTCCCCATATATTAATATTTATAATTTAATCGAATTGTATTCCTTAAAGCATAAAGGCTGAATAAAAAACATTTTTCCTCTTTTCCCTCTCTTTCTTATATACCTTTTCATGTTTCTCTTGATCTTTGTGTTTGGATATAAAACTTTCCATTTGGTTCTGGTCTTTTCTTCATAAATACTTGGAAATCTTCTATTTTGTTGAATGCCCATAATTTCCCCCATAAGTATGTAATCAGTTTTGATGGATAAGTGATCCTTGGTTGAAAACCCAATTCCTTTGCCTTTCTGAATATCATGTTCCAAGCCTTGTGGACCTTTGGTGTGGGTGATGCCAGGTCTTCTGTGATCCAGATTGATGTTCCTTGGTATCAGAATTGTCTCTTCTTGGCTTCTTGTAGAATTTTTTCCTTAGCTTGAAAGCTCTGGAATTTGGCAATTACATTCCTGGTAGTTGTCTTTGAGGATTTAGTATAGAAGGTGTTCTATGAACTCTTTCAATTTTATTTTGTCCCCTTGTTCAAGAACATCAGGGCAATTTTTTTTGGATGATTTATTGTAGTATGATGTCAAGATTTCTGTTTATTTCTGGATTTTTAGGTAGACCAATGCTTCTCAAATTGTTTCTCCTTGCTCTGTTTTCCTGATCTGTCATCTTCTCAGTGAGATATTTTATGTTTTCTTCTATTTTGTCAGTCTTTTGACTTGCTTTATTAATTCATGTTGTTTTGCAAGATCATTGGCTTCCAGTTGCCTAATTTTGGTCTTTAAAGACCATTTTTTTTAGTTTGGTCTATCCTGCCTTTTGTGGCTTAGGTGGGGAAAGGGAGGGTAGATCAGCTTCTATTTTGGTGGGAGCTTTTTCACCCCCTATAGTGTGGAAATGCACAAATCCCAAGTATCTTCAATGCTGCTCCCTACTGTAGAGTCTCTTCATTCTCATGAAATTTTTTTTTGGTCTTTTGAGGTAGTCTATATGGGTGGGTGCTGAGGAGAAGAAAAGTCTTGTGTCTAGACTACCACCATGTTTACTTGGAAGCTGGCAATTAGATATTTAAGAGGGAGAAAGATAGGTGAAAAACATTCAGCCAATACTCTGAAAAAGAATAATTTCAGGAAGAGAAGAGCACTGGAATTGGTTGTGACTTCTTTGTCAGAAGAAGACATCATGAACTTTAGAGGATTACTGATTGAGATATTTCTCCCTCATCCTATCAGAATCTCTGCAATGGTAATGATCATAAATTTCCTGAATTGGGAAGTATAAACAATAAATAAGAAACACTGAGGAAAATATTATTCAGAATTCCATGAGTAGTCTACTAGAAATGGTACACTTATACTTCAGGGAAATTCATCAATGGCCTATGAAAGCAAAATTGTTAGTGAACTGCTATATTATTTAGTGGGGTTTTTATGGCTCTCTTCTTTCTAATGTGATTGGCTCAGTATCGATTTCATTATTTTTTTTCACAGAATTAATTTTTAATTTATTTTTATTTCTGTGATTTATCCTGTCACCCTTTAATTTTTGCTGTTTTCTTTTTTCTGTTTATTGTTAGTTTTATTTTGTTTATTTTCTATTTTTAAATGAATATTCATTCTAGTAAACCATTGTTTTTTTTTCCCCTTATTTTCTTCACTGTATGATTGTAAGTATATATTTTCCCTATTGGACTACATTAGCCACATACCAGAAATTTTGCCATAATGCTTCATTATAAACATTGTATACCTGATTATTAACAAATTCTATGATCCAACAGAGTTGTTTGACAGATTAACTATTTAATTTGACAATTTTATTGTTCATTTGTGTGCTAAACTTTTGTTTCTCACATAAAAATCAATTTCTTATTGTCCTCTTTAAGAATTATAAAGCATACATTAAGTATTTCTGCCTTTTTGTATATTCAATAACATCTCTATGCCTTAGAATATGATCAGTTTTTTAGTTTTCTATGATACAGAAAAAAAAATGTTTATTATTCTCTTTTTAGAAGGTGCCATGCCTTTTAACTCTAATTTGTTCAGAAATGTGTTTATTTTCTTAATTATTCTTTTGTTTCTATTTCCATTAGACTTAACCCAAACTAATGAAGGGAAATTGAAGTCTCCTATTATAATTGTATTACTATCTATATATTTAAAGGCAAAACAGAATAGAACTAGTTCATATTGCTGCTAATATTCAGTCAAATGAGTTTAATAAATAAATGTGTAAAATGTTTTGGCCTCTGTTTTAGTAAAATTAATTTGAAAGCTAAGCAGAAGATAGATTTGAGGGGACACACTAAGGCAGGATCACTGCCCTACCCACCCAACACCTAGTATAATTACTAACATAAAGTACTGGATATACATAAACCAAGATGGTTATAGTGTTAAAGAAGAAAATGGAACATATACAAGAAATATTACAGAGGTAGAAATTATAGGATTTTATGAAGGATTAGATCAGAAGAATATGAGAGAGTGCGTCAAGAGTTTGGAAAAACATTGACACTACCCTTTATGGTGATAAGGAAGTTAGCAAAAGGGGGATCCAAGATGAAAGATAATTAGTTATGTATCAGACTATGTATGATATGTTTGCGATGAATATAGAACAGCAAATTGAGAAGGAAAGGAAATGGATGACTCTGTTATGATCATGTCCAGGCTTTCACACACAGTTCTAAATATTACCTACATAATAATGATAATAGAACCATGGAACTGATGCATTTAACAAGTTAAATATTAAAGATATGTTGAAAGATTTAGCAAAGGAGAGAGAGAAGGAACAATAAAACAGGTAGAAGGAAAGCCAGGAGAATATTGTGTCAAAAAAAATCTACTGTGAGAAGAGAATATTAATGAGAAAAGAGAAACTTACAAGGGTAAAAAAGATGTTAGAGAAGTTCAGAAAGATGAGCATTGGTAAAATCCTATAACTGATAAGTAAGAGATCATGAGAAACAGAAGACAGCAGTTTAAAAGAGAGAATGGAAACCATGGATCAAAAATTCCAGAAGAGAATGAGGGAAGAAGAATTTGAATACAAATTGAACTTCTAAATTTTGTAAGGTCTAAAAAATACATAGAAACTCTGAGATATAGGTGCTATTAATATATTCATTCACAGAAAAACAAACTGAGCAACCCAATGCTTAAGCTAACTGTCCAGAGTTACACAACTAATAAGTTAAACTCAGTTCTTCATAACTTAAATTCTAGGAATCAAGTCTTCTATCTCATAGATGCCTGATATTCCAATTTTTATGGTCACATTTAGCTCTGATATTCTGATTCTGATCTTCTATTTCATGTCTTAACTCAAATTAATTAATTTCAAACAGGATCATTTCCCTACACCAAAAACATTAATCACTTAATGGTTTTTATTAGTGCATCTAAGATTAAAGCCAGTACTGAAAGTGAGAATGAAATATGTGTTAGGAAAAAGATCACTGGATTTTAGGTAAAAAGAATTGGATTGAGTTTTTGTTATATGTGAAGTCTTGGCTCAATCATTTAAAATCTCTGGGTCTGAATTTTGCAAGATGAAGATGAGGAATGTATGAAACCTAAGGCCTAGGCTCATCTTCACCTCTTGTGTAAGTCATAATTTTTAGTGCGGTTTGTCAAAAATTGTCATTTTTATTTATATTGAGGAATGAAAAAATAAGCCAGTTAAAATATTTCAATTATATTTTCCATAAAGAAAACCTGTGGAAATTTGAGGCAAGGATTAGGAAAATTGATGCAAACTAGGAAAAGATAAATTTTGGCTAAAAATAATGGAAAAATGTAACAACTATAGTTGTAAAATCTTGAAATAGATGTCTTTTGTGGAGTCTCCAGTCAAAAGTGGGTAACTGCTTATCATTTTTTTGAGAGCCGAGCCTGTAGTCTCTCAAACTTGGGTGTCCTTCTGACTAAGTGGAGTGGTCAGGTGAATAAGGAAGAGGTGAAAGACAACTGAGTGGTCAGACCTGTGTTTAGGTGTAATGCAGGTGTTCTGCCATTGCATGGAGGTTGCATTTATTTTATAGATTCAGTGAGTACATGCTTTGATGGAACACAATCATTTTTTAACATATATGATCTTCTACAGATAATTGAATGTATCAAACATTAGCAAATCACTTAATCAACATTCTGTTATCATTTATCATGTTGCCACAACAGAAATATTTGTGATGGAGATGAATGACATGTATAGGGTGAGGTGGAGGTTAGTTCCTCATGACCTGGGATAACCAGCTAGGAGACTCACTCTTCTTTTTGACCAACTTTAACAATCAATCACAATTACTTAAGAAATGGGTAACAAAATATTTTGTAGCTAGGTACAGGGTAAGATAAGGCTGCTTGAAGCCTTCACTTTCCCAAACTGTGACTTTGTCAGACAGTGGGGGTATGATGGCTTTTTACATCATTTATACTATTCAAATGTTCAGAGTAATCTGTGATGATGTGAATCTTAAAAACTACTCAGACTGTACCTTAGAAGATTTGTCTCAACTATTCCCCATTTTAACAATGGAGGTACTTGATCAGAAATGTATTGAGAAGTTTTAAAATCACTCCACCCTACTCAGACAGTGCCTTAGGGAAAGATAAAGTTGCAAACTCCTGATTGAACAATGAAAAGTACCTAACGCATACTTATAGTAAAGCTAGAAGCTTAAGCTAGGTAGTCTATTTTTAGATCTAATACAAAAAGGTGCTAAGTACCTATAAAGGTTAAGTTAATCACTAAAAGGTTAAGCAACTTAAAAAGGCAAGCTTAACAAAAGAAGTGTGAAGTACTCAGAAGATTTAATCTAACCAGAGAAGGTGAGAACAAAAGAATATGAAAAGTAAGAATGTGCAGTCCCGGGAAAAGCATCTACTGTGATTGTTAGATGTGAAAATTTAGGGTAGGTGACATGAGAGAAAATATCTTTAAAAGGAAAAGTACATTCAGTTTTTGAGTTTGGAGTTTGGAGTTAGTTGGTGTTTGGAGTTGAAGTAAGGACATTTTGAATGGAGTTCACATTTCAACCCAGCTTGGCGATGATCTTGTGGTGAATAATAAAGACTGACTTGCTCTCCCTTAGGCTCAGGCCTAGGCCATTTTGTCCTAGGCCCTTTTATACTGTTTGAATATTCTCTCTCTCTCTCTCTCTCTCTCTCTCTGTCTCTCTCTCTCTCTCTCTCTCTCTCTCTCTCTCTCTCTCTCTCTCTCTCTTTTTCTCCTTCCCTTAATTCCTTCATTAAATTAATTAAAAATCTCCATAAATCCCAGCTGACTTGGGTATTTTCATATTTGGTAAATTCCCATGGCAACCACTTATTTTACATTTTAAGTCAATACACTAAAATTATCTTTAGAGTTTGGCCAAAACCTTTACAGTTTTGGCATTTACAGTTTTTTTTTAACATTCTCAATGACACATATCTTATTCAGTCAAATGAAATATTATTTAAAATCAGTACAGGATAATTCTTTCCATTTAATTAAAAAATTAACTTCTGGGGGCAGCTGGGTAGCTCAGTGGATTGAGAGCTAGCCCTAGAGACGGGAGGTCCTAGGTTCAAATCTGGCCTCAGACACTTCCCAGCTGTGTGACCCTGGGCAAGTCACTTGACCCCCATTGCCTAGCCCTTACCACTCTTCTGCCTTGGAGCCAATACACAATATCGACTCAAAGACGGAAGGTAAGGGTTTAAAAAAAAATTAACTTCCCCCAAAACAAAGAAAATTAATTAAAAAATAATTTTATAGGAATAACAATGTGACTATTTGTAACAGTATCATAATTTTTTTGGTTTTTTTATTTTACTTTTATTTTTATTTGGTCATTTCCAAACATTATTCATTGTTTACAAAGATCATTTTCTTTTCTTCCCTCCCCCCCTCCCACGACCTCTCCCATAGCCAATGCGCAATTCCACTGGGTATCATATGTGTTCTTGATTCAAACCCATTTCCATGTTGTTGGTATTTGCATTAGAGTGTTCATTTAGAGTCTCTCCTCAGTCATATCCCCTCAACCCCTGTAGTCAAGCAGTTGCTTTTCCTCGGGGTTTTTACTCCCACAGTTTATCTTCTGCTTGTGGATAGTGTTTTTTAGATCCATGTAGGTTTTTCAGGGACTGCAGACTGTTCATTGCCACTAATAGAGAAGTCCATTACCTTCTATTGTACCACAGTGTATCAGTCTCTGTGTACAATGTTCTCCTGGTTCTGCTTCTTTCACTCTGCATCACTTCTTGGAGGTCATTCCAGTTCCCATGGAATTTCTTAACTTAATTATTCCTTTTAGCACAATAATATTCCATCACCAACATATACCACAATTTGTTCAGCCATTCCCCAATTGATGGGCATCCCCTCATTTTGCAATTTTTGGCCACCAGAAAGAGCACAGCTATGAATATTTTTGTACAATACTTTTTCCTTATTATCTCTTTGGGTTACAAGCCCAGTAGTGTTATGAATGGATCAAAGGGCAGACAGTCTTTTATCGCCCTTTCAGCATAGTTCCAAATTGCCCTCCAGAATGGTGGGATTAATTCACAACTCCACCAGCAATGAATTAGTGTCCCAACTTTTCCAAATCCCCTCTAGCATTCATTACTTTCCATAGCTGTTATGTTAGCCAATCTGCTAGGTGTAAGGTGATACCTCAGAGTTGTTTTGATTTGCATCTCTCTGATTATAAGAGATGTAGAGCACTTTTTCATGTGCTTATTAATAGTTTTGATTTCTTTGGCTGAGAACTGCCTGTTCAACTCCCTTTCCCATTTATCAATTGGAGAATGGCTTGATTTTTTGTACAATTGATTTAGCTCTTTGAAAATTTGAGTACTTAAACTTTCGTCAGAGGTTTTTATGAAGATTGTTTCCCAATGTGTTCTTACCCTTATGATTTTAGTTACATTGGTTTTGTTTGTACAAAAACTTTTTAATTTGATGTAGTCAAAATTATTTATTTTACATTTTGTGACCCTTTCTAAGTCTTGCTTGGTTGTAAAATCTTTCCCTTCTCAAAAGTCTGACATATATACTATTCTGTGTTCACCTAATTTTCTTAAAATTTCCTTCTTTATGTTCAAGTCATTCACCCATTCTGAATTTATCTTGGTGTGGGGTGTGAGGTGTTGATCCAAACCTAATCTCTCCTACACTATTTTCCACTTTTCCCAGCAGTTTTTATCAAATAATGGATTTTTGTCCCAAAAGCTGGGGTCTTTCGGTTTGTCATAAACTGTCTTGTTGAGAACATTTACCCCAAGTCTATTCCACTGATCCTCTTTTCTGTCTCTTAGCCAGTACCAAATTGTTTTGATAAACACTGCTTTATAGCATAGTTTGAGATCTGGGACTGTAAGTCCTCCTTCCTTTGCATTTTTTTCATGATTTCCCTGGATATCATTGATCTTTTGTTCTTCCAAATGAACTTAGTTATGTTTTTTTCTAGTTCAGTAAGAAGTTTTTTGGTAGTTCAATGGGTATGGCACTAAATAAGTAAATTAATTTGGGTAGGATTATCATTTTTATTATGTTAGGTCGTCCCACACATGAGCAATCAATGTTTTACCAATTGTTTAGATCTAGTTTTAGCTGTGTGTAAAGTGTTTTGCAGTTGAGTTCATATAGTTAGTTCCTGTGTTTGTCTCGGCAGATAGATTCCTAAGTATTTTATATTGTCTAGGGTGATTTTGAATGGTATTTCGCTTTCTAATTCTTTCTGCTAAAAAGGGTTAGAGATATATAGAAATGCTGATGACTTATGCGAGTTTATTTTGTATCCTGCAACTTTATTAAAGTTGTTGATTATTTCGAGTAACTTTTTGGTTGATTCTCTAGGATTCCTTAAGTAAGCTATCATATCGTCTGCAAAGAGTGATAGCTAGGTCTCCTCATTGCCAATTTATATAACTTCAATTTATTTTTCTTCTCTAATTGCTACTGCTAGTGTTTCTAGTATGATGTTAAAAAATAGAGGTGATAATGGGCTTCCTTGTTTTACTCCTGATCTTATTGGAAAGACTTCTAGTTTATCCCCATTGCAGATGATGTTTGCTGATGTTCTTAGATATATACTGTTTATTATTTTTAGGAAAGGCCCTTCTATTCCTATACTTTCTAGTGTTTTCAATAGGAATTGGTGTTGTACTTTATCAAAGGCTTTTTCTGCATCTATTGAGATAATATATGTGATTTTTGTCAGTTTGCTTGTTAATATGGACAATTATGTGGATGGTTTTCCCAATATTGAACCATCCTTGCATTCCTGGTATGAATCCTGCCTGGTCATAGTGGATGACCCTTGTGATGACATGCTGGAGTCTTTTTGCTAGTGTCCTATTTAAGATTTTTGTGTCTATATTCATTAGGGAGATTGGTCTATAGTTTTCTTTCTCTGTTTTTGACCTGCCTGGTTTTGAGATCAGTACCATGTTTGTGTCATAGAATGAATTTGGTAGAACTCCTTCTTGGCCTATTCTGTCAAATAGTTTGTTTAATATTGGGATTAGTTGTTCTTTGAATGTTTGATAGAATTCATTTGTGAATCCATCTGGACCTGGGGATTTTTTCTTAGGGAGTTCTTTGATGGCTTGTTCAATTTCTTTTTCTGAAATGGGTTTGTTAAGGTAATTTATTTCTTCCTCTTTTAGTCTAGGCAATTTATATTTTTGTAAGTATTCATCCATATCACCTAGATTACCATATTTGTTACCATATAATTGGGCATAGTAGTTTTTCATGATTGCCTTAATTTCCTCTTCATTAGAGGTGAGGTCTCCTTTTTCATCTTGGATACTGTCAATTTGGTTTATTTCTTTCCTATTTTTAATTAGACTGACTATTACTTTGTCTATTTTGTTTGTTTTTTTCAAAGTACCAGCTTCTAGTCCTATGTATTAAATCAATAATTCTTTGACTTTCAATTTTATTAATATCTCCTTTGAATTTTAGGAGCTCTAATTTAGTCTTCATCTGAGGATTTTTAATTTGTTCACTTTCTAGTTTTTTAATTTGCATGCCCAATTCATTGACCTCTGACCATCTTAATTTGTTAATATATGAAACTCAGGGATATAAATTTCCCCCTGAGTACTGCTTTGGCTGAATCCCATAGGGTTTGAAAGGATGTCTCAACATTGTCATTTTTTTCAATGAAGTTATTAATTGTTTTCTATGATTTGTTCTTTAACTAACTGGTTTTGGAGAATAATATTGTTTAATTTCCATTTAATTTTTGATTTAACTCTTTTTGTTCCCTTACTAATTATTATTTTCATTGCATTGTGATCTGAGAAAGTTGCTTTTATTATTTCTGCTCTTTTGCAATTGTTTGCAATGTTTTTATGCCCTAATACATGGTCAATTTTTGTGAATGTACCATGTGCTGCAGAAAAGAAGGTATATTCCTTTTTGTCCCTATTTATTTTTCTCCACATGTCTACTAACTCTAATTTTTCTAAGATTTCATTCACTTTTCTTACCTCTTTCTTATTTGTTTTTTGGTTTGATTTATCTATTTCAGATAGAGGAAGGTTCAGGTCTCCCACTAGTAAAGTTTTTCTATCTATTTCGTCCTTGAGTTCCTCTAGTTTCTCCTTTAAAAATTTGTATGCTATGCCATTTGGTACATACATGTTGAGTACAGATATTTCCTCACTGTCTATACTGCCTTTTATCAGGATGTAATTACCTTCCCTATCTCTTTTAATGAGATTTATTTTTACTTTGGCTTTGTTGGATATCATGATTGCGACACCAGCCTTCTTTTTGTCAGTTGATGCCCAATAGATTTGGCTCCACCCTCTTACTTTCACCTTACGGGTATTGGCCTTTCTCAAATGTGTTTCTCATAGACAGCATATGGTAGGGTTTTGAATTCTAATCCACTATGCTGTTTGCTTGCATTTTATGGGTGAGTTCATTCCATTCATATTCAGAGTTATGATTACTAGCTGTGTATTTCCCAGCATTTTGATTTCTGCTCCTCTTCTTGCCTTTTCTTCTTTCACTTTCCTTCTACACCAATATTTGCTTTTGACCACTCCCCTTGTTCCCACCCTTATTTTACTTCCCTTTCTACCCCCCTCCATATTTAACCTTCCCCTTATTTTCCCTGTAGTCTTTCTAAAATTATCCCTCCGCTCCCTCCCTTTCTTGTACTGCTTCCCTCTCCACCAGATTGTCTGTTACCCTTCTATTCCCCTATAGGGTGCAAATCTATTCTCTGCCTCCAATGGATTGGATTGTTTTTCCCTCTTTGAGTCACTTTCAAAGCACATATAAGTTGAGTATTTCCTGTCTCTGACCTCTTTACCCTTCCAGTGTACTGATGTTCTCCCACCTCCCACCATGAGCTTCTTTATGACATATAAATTTACCCCATTTGTTTCTTTTCCCATTTCTTTTAATATTAACCTATTTTAAGCTCTAGTTATATATATATATTATATGCATACTAATAATTTTTGCATGCATATATCTATATACCTTTTTATGTCTTGTCCTTTCATCCTATACAGTTTATTGCTGTTCCCTCTAAGTATACTTCTTTTTGCTGCCCAGGTAATAACAACAGTTTTTAAGAGTTACCAATGACCTCTTTTCTTATAGGTATACATATCATTTTAACTTATTGAGTCTCTTAAAATTTTTTTTTGGTTTTTCTTTTCCACCCTCTTTTTTAATTACCTTTTGATGATTCTCTTGAGTTCTGTGCTTGTACATCAAATTTTCTGTTCAGGTCTGGTCTTTTCTTTACGAATTCTTGAAATTCTTCTATTTTGTTGAATGACCATACTTTCCCCTGTAAGAATATAGTCAGTTTTGCTGGTTAGTTGATTCTTGGTTGTAGACCTAGTTCCTTTGTTTTCTGGAATATTGTATTCCATGCCTTTCTTTTATTCAGTGTGGATGCAGCCAGATCCTGAATTATCCTTACTGTGGTTCCTTGGTATCTGAATGACTTCTTCTTAGCATCTTATAATATCTTTTCTTTGGTTTGATAGTTCTTGAATTTGGCTATAACATTCCTGGGTGTTGTCAGTTGGGGATTAAGTACAGGAGGTGATCTGTGGATTCTATCAATCTCCACTTTTCCCTCTTATTCTAGGAATTGGGGGCAGTTATTCTTTAATAATTTCCTGTAATATAATATCCAGGCTTTTTCTTTTGTCATGGTCTTCTGGTAGGCCAACAATTCTTAAATTGTCTCTCCTTTAATGATTTTCTAAATTCTCTGTTTTGTGAATGAGATGCTTCATATTTTCCCCAATTTTTTCATTCTTTTGGTTTTGTTTTATAGTGTCCTGCTGCCTTGTGAGGTCACTTGATTCTAGTTGTTGTATTCTGGTTCTTAAAGACTGGATTTCATCCTTTGTTTTTTGGTCGTCCTTTTCCTTTTGGTCTGATTTTCTTTGGAGGTCATCTTTCATCTTCTTCACTTCATCTTTCATCTGCTTTGCCTCATCTTTTATCTCCTTTGCCTTATTTTCCAGCTTGTTCATTTTGGCTTTCAAGACACTATTTTCTGTTTCCAGATGACTTATCTTAGTTTTTAAGTTCATTTCCAAATTGTCTTCAGCCTCTCTTAATTGTGTTTTGAATTGCATTTTGAGTTCTTCCAAAGCCTGTATCCAATTCGCTGGGATTTCTGATTTTTCCTTTGCTGATCCCTCCCCCTCTGTTTCATTTGCTCTTTGCTCATTACCTGTGCAGAAGCTGTCTATTGTAATTTCTTACTTCTTTTTCTTTTGTTTGCTTGAGTTTACCCCTTCTTTGCTCCCCATATTTGGCTGTGTTCTTGCTCCTCTCATTTGTTTTGGTTTTTGGGGCTGTCAGTCTCCCCTCTTGGAGCTTTGTACAGATCTTTTGGAACAGTCTCTAGGAGAGGAATGTTAGCTTCCCTGTCCTCTGGAGGCTTTTGATTGGATTGACTTCAATTGGGTTGGGCTGTATGTGGTATGAAACTCTGAGGCTCTGAAGACTCCTGGAAGGCTGGGCCACCCAGGCTCTCTCCATTTCTCTCCAGCTGCTTCTCCACTGTCGGCAAGTGCCTTTGCCAGCCTCCCTAAACTCTGAGGAGTTCTAATTGGATTATGTTCAACTGGATTGATCTGGATGTGCCCCAGGCAACGGTAAGACTGGAGTCTAATGGAGGGACCCAGCTATGGCCCAGTCTTTCCCTGGCTTCCTTCCTGCTGTCCAAGCTGGATGCTCTGAGCCCGGTGCCCTGCTGCTCACAAGTTAGACCCTGGAAACCAGCACCTTTGCCCACTCAGAGTTTCCCGCTGCTGCTGGGGGCTCAGCCCTCTGGGTTGTGGGGGAGGTGTCCTGTGAACTACCCTCTGCCTTCCCCTTAGCCCTGAGTATTCTCAGATTCCGGCTTTTGGGGGGCATACCTTTTGATTTGAGTCCAGAAGGAGGGTTCCCTGCTTCTGTCCTGTTGTTCAGAATGAATTTCAGTGCCCTAGGAGCATTTAGTCTGTATCGGTTAAGGAAGGGTCTTCCACGAGGTCTGAACTTTTGCTGCTTGCTAAGCTGCCATCTTGACTCCCAGGATCGTAAATTTCAAAAGACAAAAGATAGAGAGGTTGAAGAAACTTTGAATATATTCAAATATCTCATCTTATAGGTGCAGACTCTGATTCTCTAAATTTTTAAGCATTCCAAAGTTATTAGTGACTGAATTAAAACTATATTATATAATACACATATGCTTTGTGAAAAATATGATATTGGAATTTAAACCCTATTAATCTATTTTAATGTTTTTTTTTTCCTTTGCACATGAAGCCACTCTAGTTTTTCTTTAAATATGAATTAGAAACAATTTTAAAAAGGATTATTAATAAAATTTGAGACTGACATAATACTCTATTCACATTTCATATATATCTCATTCCCTGCTCACATATCTTCATTATTTTCCCTTTTCTTGCCTAAATGATAAGGAAAAAAAGAATGTAGGGAAAATATTTAGAGATCTTTAATCTAGTTCCAGTTCCACTCATGTTATTGACCAAGTAATTTTTTTAAATATCACTTTATTCATCATTAAAAGGAGAATACAGACTTGATCACATTATGACTAAAGTCATTTTCAGGTTAAACTCTCTATATTCTACTTTCTATGAAGTGTGAATCAAGATTTCTTCATCTATCAATTAGCAACTTTTAATTTAATCAATCAAAAACTGAAAAACCCTCTACTTAACACTTTGTTAGCCAACAACTAAGAGAATTCACAAGCTATTTACTGAAAGAGTTCACACCCTCAGAAATTTAAACAGTAAGAAACTTGTGAAGCCTTTTGATAAGAGTTTATACTTTCAGAGGACAAGAGGTATGAATCCCACTGACACTGTAACCCTGTACAGTGATAATCAATTTCAAAGCTGAGATTGACCAACGTTAAGAGGGGAAGGGACAAAAGGACTATAAAAGTCCCAATCTTCTTTGGTTAGAGAATCATCTTCAGCTTGAGTTTTCAAGTAGTCTTCAGCTTGAGTCTTTGGATCTTCTTCAGCTTGGAGAATATTGGACTGGGACTGTGGCTTGGAGCTATGGCTAGTGACCTGCCTCTTGAAGCTGACTTTGGACTTAACCTTTGACTTGAACCTTGACCTTGGCTCTTTGACTGTTTCTTGGGTGAATGAGTATCTGGCCATTCTTTTCCTGGCTTCCTGGAGAGAGATCAGTTCTGGAGAGGTCTTCCCCTCTTGAAGGATGCAGCATTGGTGGAACACATGATCCTTCAATAGAGGGTTAATAAGTCCTGCTGGGTTGAGCCAAGCACCAAAGCAATATTTAATGAGATAGACTAGACATCTCTACCCTTTTTTATATCTCTCTACTTTCATTCTTTCTACCTGTTTTGTAAATAAAAGCTATTAAAAGTCATTTTGACTTTGAACTATAATGCTTTAAATCAACAACCACAATATTATTTTAGGATTATCATATATTTTAGTAAAATTTTTAATTTAATTCCTTACATTTTTGGCAACCACGAAGTTTGATGAGCACCCTCAATTTGCTAATAATCTCCTTCACCATCTACTATCTCTAAACTATCCCTCAGACAGCTATTAGTAGCTAATTCCTCAGCTGTTGATTTTGCTGTAAATAAAGATAAGTTCTAAACTTTAATAATAAATAGATAACCAAGCATAAGACTAAGCAATGTAATCCAAATTGGGAAAATGCTATTTCTTGTCAATATAAAATGGCTTATGATCCCAGAGAACATTTCACAATGGATATATTTAGCACTACTCCTGTGTATACTCATAGTAACTGGATATATTGCAGTTTACTTATCCTTCTTTAAGAAAAGATTGACAAATAACCTAGAAATTCAAATAAGAGATTCATCTCAGCCTCGGCCTACACAACACATTCCCCATCAAGTCCAATACATTTAACATCCAATCCAACCAATTACCCCTCCTACCACTCAAACAATCCTTGACCTAAAAGTTGAACTGAAAGCTTACCTTGAGAGACAAGCTTACTTTGAAAGATGACTGGAATATATCTTAAGTGACTTTGAAAATAAGCTGGAATAAAATTTGGGGGAGCTCAAGGCTTATATAAAAATCATTGAGAAAACTTAAAAAAAAGAAAACCAGAGTAAGAAGAGAGATTAATCTCTCCACACTCCTTCATTATCATAACAGATTCAGACTCTATCTCAAACTGCCCTACTCAATCCTGCTCCCCCTACTCAACCTATCTCTCCTTACCACTACCTCTACCCTTGTCTCCCATCATTCTTCCTCTGCCCCATCCCCCTTCCTTATCCACATAATCCCTCCCCTTCCCCCTACCTCCCTTACAGAATACCAAAATTGAACTGAAATAAATATTTTTAAAAGAATACAAAAATGAGACACCAATGCACTGTTAATGGAGTTATGAACTGTTCTACCTATTCTGGAGAACAATTTTCAACCATGCTTCAAAGAGTCTAAAGCCATGCATACTTTTTGATCCGGAAATACCATTCGAAGAACTTTGTAGAGATGAAAAAAAATGGGAAAGGGCATACTTTTACAAAAATATTTATAACAGGTCTTTTGTGGTGGCAACAAATTGGAAAGTGAGAAGATAGCCATTGATCAGGGAATGGCTGAAAAAGCTTTATCATATGACAGTTATGGAATACTATTGTGCTATGAGAAATGGTGAGCAGTAAATTTTCAGGAAAATCTGGAAAGACCTACATGAGTATAACAAGGAGAACATTTTATCAAGCAACAATAATGATATGTGATGACCAACACTGTATGATTTAACTATTCTCAGCAATAGAATACTTCAACATAATTGCAAAGAACTAATGATGAAACATTCTATTCACCTCCAGAAAAATAAATAATAGAGTCCGAATGTTAGATCAAAGCAAATCATACCTCATTTTATTTTTTCATGTTATTAAAATATGTCTATTTCCATAGCATGATGGTTATGGAAATCAAAATAAGAAAAATAAATTTACTTTCCTAACTTATTACTTTCCCATTCTGTATATTTTAGACTTTTATTAAATGGTTCATGGTAATTTTACTGGAGTTATTTTTATTATTCCTCTAAGAATTAAAACTATTATACTGATTTTGTTATTTTCTTTAAAGAATTATTGTTGTCTTAATGAGTTTGTCCCATTGCTCCAATTGCTCTCCTTTCATGTTTTGCCTTTCTCAAAAATAATGATCTCTTTAAGCAGTTATTGTACCATGTTAAGAAATTTTCTATACTTCATTATTGACTTTTGTCCAACCCATTACAAAAGTATCTTTAACACATGAAATAATATAAAGATAAAATAGAAGAAAACCTAGAATAGAGCATCAGGGAACCTCCACCATCAGGGGACCTGACCTGATGAAGGATCTAGCAAAGAAGAGAGATAGGGGACATTAATACAAATGGGAAGAGAACCTGGAGAATAGTGTCACAAAAATCTAGAGAGAAGAGTATAGGAGGGAGTATAGAAAGCTGGATGGGGTGTTTTTTGAAATAGTTCTTAGTTATGAAAGGGGACCAGTACCCTCCTGAAAAGGAAAAATGGATTCCCTCTTTTTGGCTGTGGTTTGGGGCAGGTAATTTAAAGCTTACCAGTAGCAGGAATATCCAGTGGCAGTAACAGCAGAAGGAATTGGCAGGAACAGCCTCTTTGAGGGAGAGACCTGGCTTGTGGGCTCTCCTGGTGGGCAGGTGTAGGCAATGAGCCTGAGAAGGCTTTTGAAGGATTTCCCAGAGGGAGAAGGGAAAAGGAAGAGCAGAACGGGAAAACCACAGCAGGAGAAGAAATCTGTTTCCTCTAGTTCTGGTATTCTTTCGTGGTCTCCAAAAATTTGTAGGAGTAAAAATGAATAAATATTCCTTGTATTTAAAAATAAATGGGATTTTTAACAATAAATCAAAAGAGAGGGAAAAAGAAAAAAGGTTCAGTCAAGTGAGCAGAGCAAAGAGAGCCAGAGACTCACACCTGCAGCACTTTACCAAAAGCTCAAGCTCTGAAAGAAGAACTCCACAGTGTGGGTCTCAGCCAAATTTATCTCCCAAGCATCCTTATGTAAAATGAGGACTTAACTTAAAAGGATGCTGGGAATGTAGCTTAGATGTGGCAAATTTTCCATCTGCACAAGAGTCAAAGAGGAGAAGATGTTTGACATGGTAAAAAGTCTGTAGAGAGAAATTTTAAAAAAGAAAGAAAGAAAGAAAGAAAGAAAGAAAGAAAGAAAGAAAGAAAGAAAGAAAGAAAGAAAGAAAGAAAGAAAGAAAGAAAGAAAGAAAGAAAGAAAGAAAGAAAGAAAGAAAGAAAGAAAGAAAGAAAGAAAGAAAGAAAGAAAGAAAGAAAGAAAGAAAGAAAGAAAGAAAAGGTCCTTATTGTTGAAAGAATTATGGATAGAATGTCATTACTGATGCTATATTTTGAAAAACTTAAAGGAAATAAAGCTCATTTATAAGAGTTAATATTCTTATAATTATTATTTATATTATTAATGTGAAAAGTATAAGTTATTTATCATGATATTTATATATTCTTACTTTGGGTTACTTTATTTTAGCTTTTTATTTAAAATGTAATATTGATTTCATTTTCCTGACATGTAAGTTAAAATTATTTGTATATATTATTTTATAATGCATATGGTTGGTATAAAAATATCTTAAATTTGAATGGAGAATTTCTGGAGATTATTGGGATAATGGATTGATGGGAGCCATTGTAATTTTGGCATATTAAATTTTAAGTTCTTCTCACCTCTGATAGAACATATTTTAAATCATTCTTTGTCAGCCTCAACTCCACCATTGACATACTCTCAATTAATATTCATTTGTACAAAGTTTGTTGCAAATTTGGCATTCTATATCTACATTTGAATAAAATTAATAATAACAATAATAAAAGACCACTTTGTAAAACATTAAATTTTGTAAAGCACATACAAATCATCTCTTTTGATCCAGAAAAAATGTTGTGATACAAGTATTATCAACAAACCCTTAAAACAAAATAGAAAACTGAGGGAAATATAAATTAGTGACAGCTATTAAGAAACCAAGGTCAGATTTGACACAAATGTTTTTTCTGACACAATGTTCCTTATTCTATTTGATTCAGTATCAAACTGCTGCACATTCCTACTTCCATGGTCCTATAGAAATCCAATATTCTTACTCCGTTCTGTTAAATTGAGTCTTCACTGCAACTAAGTAACTTCAGCCAATCTCCCATAGACAAGAAACAATGATTGTTTTTGTGGCATCTAGGACTAAAGTATTGCTATTTAGAATCCTTTCAGTATTAGAGAAAGGATCACTTGATTAGAGGGCAAAAGATCTGGATTGAGTCACTTGCTATGTTTGAGGGTTTTCCCTAATCATTTAAACTGTGAAAATGAATTTTGTGATCACTTCATTTCTAAATCGTAATGTTCTAGTTCTTTATATGAAGAAAAAGATGAGTCGTTTGATTTGTGTCATGGAGTTAAAAAAAAAGCACCAGCCAAACTTATTACATTACTATTTCATATAAAGAAGACCTTCTCGAGAAAGGAAATGTTGAAAAATCATTATTTCTATGAAATATTAACTATCTTTGAATATTTTAAAATATGATACTTCATAATTCTCCCCAAGATACTTTTGTTGCTTTGCTTTTAGAGGAGAAAAATTAAGCATATTCAATTTGCTTTCTAGACTTGCAGTCTCAAAGTCCATTTTTCTAAACTGAGGTGGCGACACACTAAGGTTTATTTACTCCTTAGATTATCAATATTCAGAAATCAACTGAAATAGAACTTTTTTATATTAACTCAAAGTAAGATTAATGAATATCTCCCACACTGCTCTCTATCCTCTCCTCTATTACATATATGCTCATCTCCTAAATTTGCAGCTCTCTGAATACAGAACTGCTCAATTAACAGAAATGTGTTGACTATGATTTTGTTGTATTCCCCAAGGTCCTCAAATTAATATTGTAAATGGTTAAACTTTGCATGACCTCCAGGGAATATGCCCCCGAGTGTAAGAAAAAAATATAAAACGTTCTCTGGTGTCAACAAATATTAAAGGAAAGAATGGTTTTCTACTTCAATATCGAACATTTTCCTAGTCTTGTGACTTTATTTTGGCATTTTTATGACTATCTGATATGATAACAACTTTTGGTTCTACTTCCTAAAACCTCAGTTTAGTCTATGTTTGAAATACAAAGTAATGAAACATTTTAAGTCATATACTACTAGTTTGGTGTATCAGAGTAAGCAGCTATGAGAGTTAGGTGACTAATTTCAATAAGCTAAAATTTCAACCTATTTGGTAAGTGAAATGAATTTCATGAAATTTCCTTTTATTTTTTAATTACTATGAACATTTCCACATTTTGAACTACATGAATAAAATGTCTTAACATAATGAGAAAAAATGTGGCCATTTATCTTCAGCGTTTTATACTTAGAGGATGGCTTTTAAACTAAAAAGATGATTGAACTGTAACAATTACCAAATTAGTTCTTTATGTCTCAATTTCCTTGTCTAGAAAATCCTATTATTAACTAATTCACAGGATTTCTGTGAGTAATAATTATATGTAATAACAGATATATAACAATACATATGTTTTCAGGGGCTTTATAAAGGTTATTTATGATGCTACTGTTGATACTCAAGGTAAATCGGTTTGTGTTGAGTTTTGACTTAAAGGACAGATACAGAAATGGGAAGATGAAAAGATACAAGAAAAGTATAAGGAAAAAACCAGAGAAAGACAATTTTAAAAATTATTTCTTTTTTTTTTTGTTTTTAAATGATCAAGAAATCCCTTTTGGCTTAATAATAAGGTTCCAAACTAACTCATTAGTTGGAACTGACATATGTTAAAGGGAATTATTGGAGGAGGCAGCTGGGTAGCTCAGTGAATTAAGAACCAGACCTACAGATGGGAGGTGCTATGTTCAAATCTGGCTTCAGACACTTCCCAGCTATGTGATCCTGAACAAGTCACTTAACCTCCATTGTCTAGCCCTTACCATTCTTCTGTCTACACAGTATTGATTCTAAGGTGGAAGGTAAGGTTTTAAAATAAATAAAGGGAATTATTGGATAGGAAAAAGAATAATTAACTGAAAGTTTTCAGTTCAAGAAATGGGCATCAGAAATATGGTATTGCATTCCTAAATGTATGAAAGGAAACAAATTACAACCCTTAACCCTCAATATCATAATCTATAAAATCAGTGTAATAACTCAATCTATTTAGCTGGCTTTGTCTTGGATATAAGGAATAGATAAATTCAGGCCTGCTTCTTCTCTATACTGGCTTTGTTTTCCTTTTTTTCATTAGATCATCTCTGTATAATATACCTTTGCAACCATAAGGAAATTTTGGTGAAATATTGAATTTGATCGATATAGTACTTAGATCACCATAAAATTAGTTTAATACAATACCAGAAAATTATAAAGGGGCAGAGCCCAACTCCCCGATTTTTACATTTGACAAAATATTTTATAATAGCCCTGTGAATAAAATTAGAAAGACTAGAAAAATGTTGCTATAGCTATAGACTTCATTGAATGCTCAATCTTTTAAAATCATTATTAATTTAATGTAACTATTGAAAGAATTGCCTAAAATAGTATTCCAATGATCATTTCAAGTTCATGAGCTAATTGATAATGCTAACAGATTCTCATTGCAACCCAATGATAGCCTAAAGATAAAATTTTCAGATGATGTAAATGAGTGTGAGAGAATTCACTTATAAAATTAAGATTTAGTCAGAATCAAAAAGGTTTAAAAGTAATTTTTTATTTATTCTAAATCAACTAAATCCAATGGAAATGTATGTTTGATACTCTGGGTGAATATATAAATTTCACAAGGAAAATATGAAGCAAACATAGAGAAGTTTCTTAGGTAAAAGAGTACGAAAACCCTGAAGAGTTGGAAAAATAAGGAATGGCAAAGTCAATACAGTCAACAGAGGAATATGTCAGCCAATTTGCTCTGGTTCTTTGTGAACTTTTAGGGGCATGTGGTTTTAGGAATGATCCTAATAAAACTAAGCCAATGCAAAGATTGACTATGATGATGAAGAGAATCAGTATCATTTATTCTACACATTATATGAAAAATTATAGATTAGAAAATAATTCATACGTTATATATTCAAGTCAATACTACATATTTAGTTGAAAAAATACATATACCATTCATTATCATATATGTTAGCTGCTTCAACTGTAAAAAGGTAGTCATTTGAAAGAAATGTTAGACATATTCATGTTGAAATTTGAGATTAGGATTAGAAGAAGTAGGAAGAGATAAATTTGGGCTCTCAATAAGGAAAAAGTAATCCTCCCTAACAACTAGAGTTACGATTTTGGAGTTAATTGCTTGAGGGGGAAATTCATATTCCCCTTTCTTGAAAATCTTTACTCCAATTATGGATGGCTATTTCATATTTATATTGTAAAAATCATCAGAGATATCTTTGATGGTGTAACTTCTTCATTGCCTTTAATTATAACTCATTGTGATTCTTTAATTGTTCTTTACTACACACTCAAAGGATAATCATACATCAGGACTCCCCAAAAAAGAGAATCTATCAAATACTTTTCTCTGGCTAAAGTGTTGATTTGTAGGGGGAAAATGACAAAATTAGGTGATTAAATGAACTCTTAGACTAACTTAAAGTTCTTCCTCAGCTTATAGTCACCTTATGTTCTACCTATCTCAATTATTTTTATTTTCTCCCACCTAAATGATATAGAAGAAAGACACAGGAGAGAGAAATAAGAGAACAGAGAAATGAGACCCAGTTTACCCACTATGGTCTATGAGCAAATATCTCTCTTCTCTAAGCCTCAGTTCCTTTATTTTTAAACTGAGAATCTTCAATTGATGTCTAAAGTCTTTATCACCTTGATATCACCTTCCTGTGTTCTAAATTCCAATGTATTTTTTCCCCTTCTACAACTGGTATTCAATATTCCAAGGTACTTTCCATCTTCATTATTCTGTTTTCAGATTCAGATTGAGTGGGGAGACTCTTTCCATGTTTGGCATCTCAGATGAGAGTTTCATTCATCCCTTAAAGGAAGAAGTAGTTGAAAGAAAAATGTCTTTATATTCCTTTTCTAGAACCATAGATACCATAACCTACACAGTAGAGTAGTAATGAGAGTCTTGGAAGCACTCAAAACTTGACTAATGAACAATATGAGAAACTATGCCCTCGATGGTTATCAAAACTCAAACAAGGTAACCTCAGGATATCTGGTCAGAAAATATAGCATAGTAAAGTAAATTTATTACTCTGAGGCAACTAAGTCTGAGTTCCAATCTAGTCTCAGACAATTATTATTAGTATGACCCTAGGCTAGTTATTTAATCCCTTTCTATCCTAGTTTTCTCACCTATAAAATAGGGATGGTAATGAAATCTATCACCCAAAGTTGTTAAGAGGAATGGAACGACATTTATTTTTCTAAAGTGCTTTGTAATCCATACATATATGTGAATGTATATGTGTAGACTTATGCAAATATGTATATAAACATAAGTAAAATTTATAACTTTTTGTAAGCTTTTTGTCAAAGAATATTAGAGCTTAAATACATTTCAGAAACTAACTAGTTTAAACAATTTCTGAACTGATATTCCCTCTCTATCATTCCTATGAAAAAGTCATTTTGTAGGAAACCCTCACAAAAGGAGAGGTTATTACTTATAGTCATAGATATTACACTTCTGGATATTTCTAGTAGGAATCTTTACATGAAATCTAGATTATCCTATACAGAAGTACTAGGATCAAATTCCTATATTCATTGTGGCATATTATGTGTGCAACATAAAACAAATTACATCTCTTCTATAAATGGATAGGATTTGATGATACTTTGCAGTTCCAAAAACAAATGCAACACCCCTATTATGCTAATAAATTTCTCTTTTAAGAAGCATTATGGTATACCTGAAGGATAACTAATGGTGAACTTAAAATAACTCATTCAAACAATATAAATCTTTCAGGAAGTCAAAATCAGAGGATGTAAAATTGGAACACTTTGTAGAAATTTTCCAGCCTAATTACCTCAATATTCTTTAATATCTCCTAGTTGTTCTTCAATTTTATCATCTCTAAGAGATTGAATGGGGGAAAATTGGACTAGAGGGTTTCTGAGGTCCTTTTCTTCTTTATATTCAAGATATATTATCTAAGACAATATGTTGCTCTAAAACTTCAGACATTTTTCAATGAAAAACATTTTTATATACTGATTCCATCTTGATGTCTTTACTGAACTTCTTTTTCTTTTTTGTATTTCCAGATTAATTCCATTCTTGTTTTCTTTCTTGCAGTAATTGTTATGAAAAACCAAATGAATGGCCATAGAAAATTCCACAGTGGTCAAAGAGTTCCTCCTTTTAGGATTGACAGATCATGCAGAATTGAAAGTGCCTCTCTTTATTCTTTTCCTGCTAATATATTTCATTTCTTTGGTGGGAAATTTGGGTATGATTGTATTAATTCGAATCTCCCCTAAACTTCACACTCCCATGTATTTTTTTCTCAGTTGCCTCTCATTTGTTGATGCTTGTTACTGTTTTGTCTTTGGACCTGAAATGCTTCTGAATTTCTTTGAGGAGAAGGCAACTATATCATTTGCTGCTTGTATATTACAATATTTTGTTTTTGCAGAACTTATTACCACTGAGGGATTTTTCCTTGCAGTGATGGCATTTGACCGGTATATGGCTATTGCTAATCCACTTCTTTACATGGTGGTCATGACTAAAAAAGTGTGTGCCATCCTGGTCATTGGATCATGTATAGGAGGAATAATTAACTCATTGACCCATACAATTGGCTTAGTCAGATTGTCCTTCTGTGGGCCAAATGTAATCAGCCATTTCTTCTGTGATGTCCCTGCACTGTTGGAGCTTTCCTGCTCTGACACTTCTGGAAATGAGTTGTTGCTCCTGATATTCTCAGGTGTAATTGCTATAATGACTTTCTTAACAGTGATCATCTCTTATATCTTCATTGTTGTTGCCATCCTCAAAATCCGCTCAGCAGCTGGTACACGTAAAGCCTTCTCCACTTGTGTGTCCCATCTGACAGCTGTGACATTGTTCTATGGGTCTGTAAGCTTTAGCTACATTCAACCAAGTTCTCAGTATTCTATGGAACAGGAGAAAGTTGTTTCTGTATTTTATACCATGGTAATCCCAATGTTAAACCCATTTATTTATAGTCTAAGAAACAAGGAGGTCAAAGATGCAGTGAAAAGGGCAATAGAATTGAAACCATCATTTTATTAATGTTATCACAGTGATGGGATATATTTGGTCCAAAAAAAGGGTGACGGCCATAAAGGAACATCAAGAAAAACATTAAAAGCAATGTGATTTTAGAATTGGTAGAGGCATTATTAAATGGGCTCTACAGTGCTAGACCTGGAACATCCTCAGAGTTAAACAAATAGAAATCACTATATTTTTTCAAGTTTCAGAATAGCAAATGAAGACATAGAAGAAAATTTAGTCTATCTACTGACACATATCCAGTACTTGAGTAAAATGTGTAAGCCAGATACTCTGTTTCATGTTCTAGTTCAAATCCTCCTTGCCAAGGACTCCCAGTTGCTTGAAGCTCTACTATTTTAATGATTGTTCATGTACATTCAATCCCAAATTTCTGTGAAGTGGCAAAAATTAGATTCAGGAAAATGTATTATAGTGCCAATTTAATGTTCTCCAGCAAGGAAAATATCTTGGAATATAATAGAATATCTGCATTGGAAGAGGAATTTGAAATAATAAATGAAAATTTGGGTGCATTCTTCCCCACAAAATAATCGAGTATGATCTTTTAGTTTTATAGATGAATTAAATAATTACCAACTTTTCAAAATCAATATAAATGTTAATTAAATTTAAATCATCATAATTTTATGTCAGAGATTTTTGTATTACATTATATATTGCCTACTGACTTATGCATTATAATTGCCATTTTTATTGAAATTGAATATCAAGAACCTTGACTCTGACTAATCTTTATCGTGATATTATTGATCATTATCAAACAAGGAAGCAAAGTATGCTGTAAAAGGTTCAATGGAATTGAAATAATTTTTCTGTTAATGTCATCACAGTGGTGTGTATAGTTCCAAAATATTATCAATCATTTGATAAAGAAGAATAAAATAGCATGAATTAGCAGGTTCCTGAGGAGCAATATCACTACTGGTTTCAAGGGATAAGACTTCTTGAACAGCTGTATCAATTGCAATCCCAAAAGATCAGGAATCCTTCCTGGTTAAGGACCCCAGCATAGATCAGCAATGTAGTGATCACATTTCTATTCAGATCATACATTGTAAGCCCTGAAAACTTTCAAACCTACAGAAACCGCACTTAAAAGAGTAGTTAAAAAAACAAAACATGCTTGAAGTTTGGTATATAAACACCTTCCTCTCTGCAAGACAGGAACAGAGACCCACTTTAACACTAAACTCAGAATGAACACATACCCTAGAATAATTAAGAGGAAACACAACTGTCCACAAAAAAACAATTGTGACAGGCAATTAATAAATAAACTTAAGGGGGCAGCTGGGTAGCTCAGTGGATTGAGAACCAGGCCTAGAGACGGGAGGTCCTCGGTTCAAATTCGGCCTCAGCCACTTCCTAGCTGTATGACCCTGGGCAAGTCACTTGACCCCCATTGCCTAGCCCTTACCACTCTTCTGCCTTGGAGCCAATACACAGTATTGACTTCAAGACGGAAGGTAAGGGTTTTTATAAAAAAAAAAAAAAGAAATAAACTTAAAACAATAATGAGACAGATCCATGCCATGCATCAAATAAAGAAACTGAATTTGACAAAAGACAAAAAAATTGCAGAAGAAATTAAGAAAATGTTTTAAGAATCAACTTACAATGGAAGTGGACACTTGGGAAAAGCAAAGAGAGCCAAGCTAAGGGGGTAGTATGAAAAACAAATAAATAGCTCATTAGGATTCACAAAAATTTCCTGAAAAATAACTCCATGAGAAACAAAATTAATCAAATGGAAAAAGAGGAACAAAAATGAAATGATGATGTGACTTTTTAAAAAGGAGAATTAACCAAATGGAAAAAGAGTCAAAAAGCTTAATAAAGAGTGACATATCTAAAAAACTAGAATTTTGCATCTGAAAGCTAATGACTGAACAAGACATCAAAAAAATTAAGTAACATTTAAGGAACTTAAAGAATGGCCCTCATCTGAATAAGAAATGGCATGGAAAATAGAACAAAGAGAAATAATTTAAGAATTGTTGGACTACCTGAAAGCCACGATAAAAAGAATAATTTAGACATCATATATGAAGAAATTATTATTGAAAAATCTTGCAATATCCTAGAACCATATGGTAAAATAGAAATGGAAAGAGTCTGTTTTTCATTAGATGAAAGTGAAGATTCCTAGAATAGTATAGCCAAATTCTAGAATTCATAGGTTAAAGAGAATTATTTCAAACAGTCAGAAACAAACCATGTAAACATTCGTAGAACCATGTGAAATTTAACAACTATTATGTTAAAAGAAAAGAGGTTTTTAAATAAGATATTCTGAATGGCAAAAAACTAGGATTTTTAAACAAGTATTACCTACCCAGTGCCCCCTCCCCCAAAAAAAGAATTACCTACCCAACAAAAAGTATAATTCTTTAAGGGAAAAATAATATTGAATGAAATAGAGAACTTTCAAACATTCTAGGTGAAAAGATAAAAGATACTTTGACATTCAAATACATGACTTAAGATAATCATACCAAAATAAACATAAATAAGATTCTACATAAATGAAGCATTTATTTAAAATTATAAGTAGTCTGAAACCAAGAGAAAACAATATTTCTAATAAGTCTGAATTTGAAGCTTTCCTAATAAGATCAGGGATTAAACAAGGATGCCCAATATTACCACTATTTTTCAGTATTATATTATAAACAAAATTATAGCAATAATAAGAAAAATGAATCAAATTAATAATAACAGGAAATGAGGGGAGAAAAGTATCATATTCTTTGAGAATGATATGATGTTATACTTAAAGAACCATAAAGAATTATCTAAAAATTAACAAGTTCAACATAGTTGCAGAATATAAAATGAATCCATAAAATTCATAAATATTTCTACATTTTGCATAAAAGCAAGAAAAATAAAGAGAAATAACAACTAAAATAATTGCCTACAATATAAAATACTTAGGAGTTTAATTGCCAAGACAAACCCATAAACTCATATAAACACAATCACAAAATCCTTTTCACTCAACAACATGTTGAAACAGGGAAATAATATTTTGATAGAACAAATATAATAATAGATGGAACAAATGTAATAAAAATGATAATACTACCTTACATTATTTATTTAGTCATATACCAATCAAATAAATGAAGAATTATTTTTCACAGCTACAAAAAAAATAATCACAAAATTCAGCTGGAAGAATAGAAGATCAAAACTACCTAAAATATAATTAATGAAGAAAATTTTAGGAATGTGGTTTAGCTTAACATATTTTTATTATATTACAAAGTAGTAATCATCAAAATAATTTGGTTCTGGATAAAAATAAAGTTGAATAATTAGGTAAACACTAAATGTTAGTATAAACAATCATAATAAATAAACTATTTTTTGTTAAACCAAAAGGTCCAAGCTTTTGAAATAAAAACTCACCATTTATAAAATTTGCTGGGAAATCAGAAATCAATTTGGAGGAACCTACTTATAGAACAGCATCTCATATAATCTATCAAGAAAAGATTAAAAATGGATTAATGATTTCAAAAAAATAAAGGGTGATTAACAAGATAAAAAATTGTTATGGAATACTGAAGAAAGAAGAACTTTGAGGGGAAAAACTTCTGGCAAATAAGGGATCATTAGAAATATAGAAAATAATATTTTTTCTTGGATGATAAAGTTGGGAGAAAGACAATATTTTTTTTTCTTTTTAATGGGATATTTCTTGTTTTTATTATTTTTCCAATTACAGATAAAAATAATTTTTATCATTCATCTTCTGACATTTTGTTACCTATATTGTCTACATCCCTCCCACTTCTCCTCTGTCCCTGAGGTGGCAAGAAATGTTTGACATGCCTTTTCATAAAATACATAGTTCCATTATCATGTAAAAAAGACATTCATAAAAAATAAAATGAAAATGGAATCTTTTATCTGAATTTATGACTCAATCTATGGTAATGAATAGCCTTTTTCATCATGAATTTTTTCAAGTTGTCTTGAATCCCTACATCCTTGGTAAAGGGAATTCCACTTACGGTTGATCATCACACAATGTTGCTCTTACTCTGTGCAATGGTCTCCTTTTTCTGCTCACTTCACTTTGCATCACTTCATGTCTTTCCAAGTATTTTTGTGCTCATCTAATAATTTCTTATGATGAAATAGAATTCCATTACATTTCTATGGCACAATTTTTTTAGTCCTTCCCCAATTTGAAGGACATCCATTCTGTTTCACATTCTTTGTCATCATTAAAGAGAGCTATACAAATATTTTTATAAGAATAGGTCTTTTACCCCTATCTTAAATATTACTGGGACATAAACCTAGTAGTGATATTGCTAGGTCAAAATATAAGCACAGTTTTATGGTGCTTGGGGCATGGTTCAAATTGCTCTCCAGAATGGTTATATCAGTTCATAGCTCTGCCAATAGTGTATTAGCCTCCTGTTTTTTTTTTTCACATTCCTTCGATACTTTTATTATCATATTAGTTGTCATATTATCTATGTGTGATACCTGAGATGTTTTAATTTTTATTTCTCAAATTAATAGAGATTTGGAGTACTGTTCATATGACTAAAGATATTTTTAATTTCTTCATCTGAGAATTACTTCTTATTATATTTTGAAAACTTTTTGATTGGGGAATCCTTTGTCTTCTTATAAATTTGACTCAGTTCTCTCTATATTTGAGAAATAAACCTTTGTCAGATATACTAGCTATATTTTCCTGTTTGTTGTTTTCCTTCTAATCTTGGTTACATTGGTTTGACTCTAAAAAATATTTAAATACTATACTCCATATTTATTTTTCCTCCCTGGATTGCATTGTTGCATAACTTCCAGAAGATAAACAATTGTCAATAGCCAAGGAACTTTCTAGAATTACAATATCAGAGTTTTTTCTTCTAAAGTGATTTACCAATGCCTTGAAGAAATTTCCTTATTTATTATACTGCTTGATTACATAAACCACTCAAAATTAGATTTTTTTTTTATGTTCACTCAAGTTCATCAAGGGATGTTTCTTCTTGGTCTCTCCAATCTCCTCTGTTACCTATACAATCCTTTCTTGAAATTACAAACTGCCTTTGGAAATGGAAGCACTTAACTGATAATGTGCTACCTGTGATTTTGTTGAATTCCCCGAGGTCTTGAAATGATACACTTAATAATGCAGTTTTGTTGTTTACTTTAGCTTTGGTTGATCTCCTGAGAATGTGTCTCTGAGTACAAGAAATATATAAACAAATCTCTGGTGTCAGAAATATTAAAGGAAAGAATTGTCTTTTATTCCACCATCTAACAATTTAATAATATTATAATTATTTTTCATTCTTACAAATATCTGAAAATATTAAGGCATTTTGGTTCCTTTTCTTGGATTTTTCTTCATTTTATAATCTGAAGCCCAGTAAAATTATGATATGCTATAATTTTGGGTATACATGATTAAGAAATTGAAAATTAGCTGGGTATTTTGATGAAGTTGAAATCTCAATCTCTTTATTTTGTAAGTCACATGCATTCATTGAAATGTCTTTTTATTTCTTTTAATTTTAATGAATATGCCCATATTTTGAATTTAATGGATAAAGTGTTTTAACATAGAGGTAAAAGTTGGAACATAATCTTTAAAGTACTGCCATTGTAAAATGCTTTTGACATACTTATTTAACATGAAGCCTCTTTGGGCCTCAATTTTTTTATCTAGAAAATTTAGATAAATATGATTATATTACTAAATCACATTATAATTATATTATATTATAATTAGAATATATATTATACTAAATCATATTATATTAGTAAATCACAGGATACCTATAAGTGAGAAACATATATGATAATGTATGTGCAGTTTTCATTTACCTGAATGGGTTATATAAAAGTTTTGTTTTCATTGTCATTGATGGTGTATGTGAGAATGAAAGCAGACTAGTTCAGGTGTTCAGTTGTGCCTTTAAATGAAGGTAGGATTTCAAGTTGAGATGGAAAAATTAAAAACAACAATAATAGTGTGAACAAAGATTCAGATGGAAAAAATTAAGTTTCTTTCATAAATTTTTTAACAAAATCCCTTTTATTAATAAAAGGATTAACCAAATTCTTTTTGGCTTTATCATGAGAATCTAACAAGCTCATAAGTTTGGGGCTGATATATCTACAAAAGAAAATATTTCATTTGAAGGCAACAGCCCAAGAAATGGGCATCAGAAATATTAGATTTTAGTAGTTTAAAATATCTACATAACATGTAAATGTAAAACATTTTCAACTCTCAGTATCCTCATTTTAGACTTAATCACTCCACCTGCTTGGGTAGTCTTGCATTGACATTAAGAACAGATTAAAGTATTGCTTCTGTATGCACTTGTTGTGTCTTCAATATTGCCTTAATCATATATATATATATATATATGTAAACTCTTTAGTGAAATATTGAATTTGAAAAGATAGTAATCTAAATGGCTATAATATATTGCATAAGAGAAGGAGGTGACGGATTTTCCAACTCTCTCGTTTTATATTTGATAAAATCTTTTCAGATATTCTCATGAAATAGACATACAGAGAGAGACATAAGGGCTAGGAAAACAATTCTGAAGATACAGAATTCATTGGATGGTCAAATCCTAAAAATAATCACTACCTCTTAAATGTAAATTTCAAACGAATTTTCTAATGGGGTACTCCAAAGGTCATGATCATAAGCTGAATTATAATCCTAACAATTTATTATTTCAAAGATAACCTAATTTCAACTTTTCAAATGATATTACATTAGAGAATTCACGGATAAGTTAAGAATTCAGACAGGATCAGAAAATATCTTACTAATCTAATACTTTTATTTTTATTCTAAATTAAATGAATCCAATTGATGAAATTGAAAAATTCTGTAGATAAAAATGAAAACTTCTTCACAAGGAAAAGATGGAGCAAATATAGCCATAGAGAAGAGGCTCATGAAAAAGAAAATATATGAATAATAGGAAAAATAATGAATGGCAAAGTCAATATGTCAGCAGAATATATCAGCTCAAAACCATATATCCTCAAATCATATCCTAATACATTAATGCATGAATAGAATCATATTGTCTGATATAAATAAGATGCCAGTTTTATGGTAATCCTCCTTGATATAAACATATTTGTAGTTTGTGATACATTAGGAGAACTATGTTTTAGTAATGACACTTATCAGCATATGTGTATCTTGAAGAACTCAACTAAGGTTGTCAATACACTGTATCATTTCTTCTATATTTAGATAATTAGCAATGTAGAGGATAGAAAATACTTTATATATTACATGCCTTATGTATTTTTCTGTGAAAGAAATCTTGAGCATTTTTGGTTTGAAATTTGTGTTTTAGCTAGGAAGAATTAGAAAGAGCTAAGGAAAAATAAAACAACTTCCTAACACCTGGAACCAAGTGACCTTGGAATGAGTTGTTAAAAATGGTAGTGGCTGGCCCTTTTGTGTGAGACTCCTCTTTAAGAGAAGAAGTCTACTTATCATTTGCATTATCAGAGAGATCTATGAAGGTTAAGTATCTTCCTCAGTCTTTTGACACCTTATTTATTGCTTATCTAGATTTCTTTCTGTTGATACAAAGGAGAAGCATCCTCCAGGAGAAAAAGAATTCACTGAATACCTTCTATTTAATAAAAAAATGTAGTTATTTGTACCAAGGTAATAAAGTTCAATGGACAATATCTATAAAACTTGAAAGGAAGCACAGAGTGCATTGATTATATAGATGAGAAACCTCATTTTCAGAGTAATTACTACACATGTAGTAGATGATGAGGAAATTTTACATAGAGATATAGCAGTCTCAGAATTTGCTTTATAGTATTATTTTATTATTTTTCTAGTTAAGTTTTGAATTAATACTATGGAAGCATCATAGTGCAGGGAAAAGATCATAGGATATAGAGCAATGGGGCTTGAATTCCAGTCATACTTTTGGCACTGAGTACAGCTGCTATATTTAATTCAGTCTCATTTCTGCTACTGAATACATATGCAGTAATTACTCTGAAAATGAAGTCTAGTCTCAGTTCTTCTACTAAGATCTAGAGTACGTAACTTTCTCTTCCTGGAAATCACTTTATTCATTTTTAAAATGGCAATACTGCACTATAAGATATCTAAATATTTAAAGAATTTAGACTTTCTGTTACTAAATTTTAAGACCTTTATTTCCAACTCTGATAGTCAGTATTTTAAGGTACCTCTGAGTTGCAATGTTCTGTTTTCAAATCCATTTGAAGAAAGACACTGGAATAGAGATCTCAAGTCATAGAGATCTGTAGTCCAATTTAGGCTGACAGTTTTTAGTTGTGTAACACTGTCATTTAAATTCATTCTGTCCTAATTTTCTTACCAGTAAAATTTGCATAATAATGGAATTCATCTTTCAGGATTTTTAGAGGGGGAAATAGGATTAATGCTTATAAAGATTTTAACAATTAATGCATATATTTGTTTATACATAAATTATATACACATTTAAGGTTTACAATATTTTTCCTCAGGCTTTAGAGCTTAAATGTACCTCAAAAGCTAACTAGTTTAACCCTCTGCTGAGCTGGTTTCTTTTCTCAAAAATTTCTGTGAAATAGTCATCTAACATTTTCTTTAAAATTCCAACATAGGGGATAGCTGGGTAGCTCAGTGGATTGAGAGCCAGTCCTAGAGATGGAAAGTCCTAGGTTTAAATCTGGCCTCAGATACTTCCCAGCTGTGTGATCCTGGGCAAGTTACTTAAACCCATTGCCTAGACCTTGACACTTTTCTGCATTGGAACCAATAAACAGTATTGATTCCAAAATAGAAGGTAAGGGTTTTTAAAAAATCCAACAGAAAGGAGAAGCACTATTTATAGATATAGCCCATTACACTACTACATAGTTCCATTAGGAAATTGTTCCTTGAAAGAAACAAAATTAACTTACTAATAAGTCCTAGGATCAAACTCATGCATTCATACATAGTTCTTGTGTTACCTTGAATAAGTCATTTCTCTATAAAATGAGGATGGTTTACATAGAATAATTCCAGATCTAAAATTTTGTCATTAGGTAAAAAATGTCAATAGAATGGAATATTCTCATTCTATTTAAAAGCTTCTCTTCTCAGAGAGAGCATGGTATAGCAGAAAGAAATCTAGGTATGAATTTTCCATCACCAGTTTAGACCGTGTGTTCATTTCAGGAATTCAAATCAATAAAGGATAAAGCAGGGAGCAATATTATAGGTCTTATAACCTCAGTTCTCTTCTTATTTGGTCCTCAATTTTATCATCTCTAATAGGATCAGGTAGAACTACAAAGCCTCTAACCTGAGATGGAGCATAGAGATTATAATACAATGAAAAGATAACCAGTTCTAAAATAAGAATAAATTGATTTTCTAAAAGATTATTTTTGGTGCTTATTAAAGTTACTTTACCTCATTGTACCTCAGTTGTTAATTAAAAGGAAAACAAATACTTTCTGAGATTTCTTTCTGCTCTACACCCTTGATGTATGAACAGATTCCTTGTTGGCCTCAAGCCTATGCAATTTCGTAGTACAAAATTTTTTTATTGAACTAGTGCTGTCTTGGGCATTCATAGTTAATGTTCATGTCTTTGCTTCTATTTTTTTCTGAATTAATTTTAATTTTTTCTCTCTCACAGTTTTTGACATGAAAAAAACCTCTTTGAATGGCCATCAAAAATTCCACAGTGGTGACAGAGTTCCTTCTTTTAGGGCTGACAGATCGTGAAGAATTAAAAGTATTTCTTTTTATTCTTTTCTTGTTGATATATATAATTTCTTTGGTGGGAAATCTTGGCATGTTTATATTAATTCAAATCACCCCTAAACTTCATACACCCATGTACTTTTTCCTCAGCTGCCTCTCATTTGTTGATGCTTGCTACTGTTCTGTCTCTGGACCAAAAATGCTCATGAATTTCTTTAAACAGGCAACCATATCATTCAGTGCTTGTATATTACAAGGATTTTTATTTGGCGTCTTCGTTACCACCGAGGGATTTTTCCTAGCAGTGATGGCGTATGACCGCTATGTGGCAATTGCAAATCCACTGCTTTACATGGTGGTCATGACCAAAAGAGTATGTATAATGCTGGTCTTTGGGTCATGTATAGGGGGAATGATTAATTCACTGACTCACTCAATTGGCCTAGTCAAATTATCTTTTTGTGGGCCAAACATCATTAGCCATTTCTTCTGTGATGTGCCTGCAATGTTAAAACTCTCCTGCTCTGACACTTCCAGAAATGAGTTGTTGCTCCTAATATTCTCAGGAGTAATTGCCATAATCACTTTCTTGACTGTGATCATTTCTTATGTCTTCATTGTTGTTGCCATCCTCAGGATTCGCTCAGCAGCTGGAAAACGTAAAGCCTTTTCCACCTGTGCTTCTCACATGATAGCTGTCACCTTGTTCTATGGCTCTATAAGCTTTAGTTACATTCAGCCAAGTTCCCAGTATTCCATGGAACAAGAAAAAGTTGTTTCTGTGTTTTATACCTTGGTGATACCAATGTTGAACCCTTTGATCTATAGTCTAAGGAACAAAGAGGTCAAGGATGCTGTGAAAAGGGCAAGAGAATTGAAACCATCTTTTTGTTAAATGTTATCATAGGGATGCCTTTGGTCCAAAAAATAGCACAAAAGTCATTGGAAAAGTACAAGAACATAATGGCAAGCAATGAGATATTAGCACTGGTTGAAATATTAGAAAATAGATTCAAAAAAATCCTTCTGGGACATTCTCAGAGTTCAACAACAACAACAACAAAAAATGTTACTGCAATTATAAATTTCAGAGAGGCAAATGGAACATAGAAGAATAGCTGATCTAGCTGGGTTGTCCTATAGTAGTAGAGGGAACACAGATGTTATATTGTCTAATTCATTTTTTCCCCACACAGAATTCTAGATACTTGGAACTGAAATTTTATTCATTCTGTCTCAATTAATTTTTATACTCTGGCCTTCTACTCATTAATTATATATGGTTTTGATAAACAAAGAAGCAAATGCACTAAAATATTAAAATATCTATTTACCAATTGTACTATTAAAAAGTAATGTCCTAGTATCTCAAAGTTGGAAAAATCCTACAGAGCCTCCATTCTTAAGAATAACTGTATGCTATCTGCATAGTACAACTCAATAAATTGTCTAATATCAAGTTAAAGTTGTCTCATTGTCTCGCTATTACTTCAGCAAATTCATTCTATTTTATGATGGTTCTAAGCATTAAGGACATTTGTTGAGAAGGAAAGGAACAAAATTATTGTGAGTGGAATATTCCAATTTTAGTTTTATATGGTAACCATCTCTGAAGAAAATAAAAAGTGTTGTCCCTTTGGCAAGAGATGATGCATTCATTAGAGTAGGAAAACAAAAGTGAAAGATCTTAGTTAGACTTCTAGAATCAGAGTTAAGTTGACAGAGAAGAGGAAGCAGTCACCTGAGCTCTCCCAACATTTCCCTCCAAATGATTTTTTGAGTGACTCAAACCATATTCTAGAGCGTCATATCCAACAAAAGTTCAGGGTAAGAAAGTTTTCTTGTTAAAGAGAAATTATAAGGCTATAAAAAAAAAAGAAAAGCTGTGACGTGGCACTAGACTGACCCAGGAACAAATTGTTTGAAACACCAGTAGTAGGACTGGATGGCTTCAAGAGTATCAATAGAAACTTTGGAACATCTCAAGTCAGAGATGTTAAGGACAAGTGGCATATTGTCAGAAGAGATTTCAGGGGAACCTTTGTTGTGACACTAGGCACAGCAGTGGGCAGAAATTGTGTATGACATCTTCTTTGCCTGTATCAACTTCCAGATCTCCGTTCAGGGGTTGAGAGGAGCACATTTTGTAACAAGACAGTAGGGGCTTTGAGAAGCAATGTCACTTCTGGTACCAAAGTAGCAGTAGTTCTGATGAGAAATATTGCTTAGGGTTCCAAGTGAGCAAGGGATCTGAGGAGCTCTAGTTATTGCTATCCCAAGAATCAGATATTTTTTTCTGACTAATTACTAGAGCACTGACCAGGAAAGGAGTGACCACAGGTCTCTCCACATCACACCATATTGAAAAATGGGAAATTGTCAGAGTCCCAGAATTATCTCTGAAAACAACAGTGATCAAATGTCTGAAGCTGGAGCTGTTACCCTTCCTCTCCCACACCAGCAACAGAGAATGATTTTAACATCAGTTAAAAGTCAATATATAGATTCAGAAAAATTGGCAAACAACATCCCCAATATAAATACATTTTCTTGTGGTATAACAGTGGTTAGAGATCATAAATATTATACAAAAGTCTTTAAAAAATTGGACTATGGAGGTAACCCTGCATCCCTGTGGGTCAGTTGTGCTAGAACATAACCAGTTCCACTGGCTATGATCAAACTGGTAAGATGTGTTTTGGAGAGTATGCTCCTGGCTGCAGATTATGTCTGCTACTTAAGGACCACTTTAGAAAATACATGGTCCCAGTAATATATATTAACTTAGAACAAGATGGTCTAAATGATCATATTAAATGCTGATAGGAATATGGAGAAATAGTTTTAATATTACATTACTAAAATGGCAGTGATTTTTTTTAAGAAAACGATGGAAATAAACAACAAGAGCTACAAAGGTATTCATACTCATAGAACTAAAGATCCCATTGCTAGGGTCAGACACTAAAGGCATTATTGTAAAGGTAAAAAGCTGTGTATGTATGAAAACATTTATGAAAGCTTTTATTATTATGAAATACCTGGAAATAACATAAATGCAATAAATGGGAGAATGGCTGAATAGATTGTGATGCTTGAATGTAATATATTGAATTATGCTATTAGAAATGATGACTATTGGAAATATAAAGAAAATAAGGGAAATATACTAAGCTGAAAAGAGAAGGAAAGAGAATAAGCATAATACACAGTATTATTACATTAAAAAATAAAAGCCACAGAATCAAGGGAAAAATATTTAAGTAAAACAAATCCATAGGGAACTCAAAAGCTAATGTTTATATTAACATACAAATATAATTTACATATTTACAAACATAAACAATATGGATTTTTAGAAATTTATTTTGGAAAAGCTAATTTTTCTTCCAAGAATACATTTGTAGAAAAATATTGTTTGAGCTGACAGCATGCTTTGCAAAGTACTAAGAAGTTCACACATTAGACTCATTCATTGTACACTGGGTTTCTTAGATATTGATCCACATTTTTTGCCAAACAAATTAAACTGTATTCTGAGCATTAGTTTCCCTGTAATAAGATTTCATGAAAAAATGAAAAGGATATCCTAATTTTTCTCCTAAATTAAGAGAGGCAGCATTAACTATTGACCAGATGGCTGACATTAAAGATCAGAATATCTGTTTCAAAAATTGGGTAAAAAAAGTCCACATTTTTTGCCAACAATATATTTATTTTAATAACAGTATAGAAATTAGAACCAACAAAAGTAAGATTAACATGATAAACTTACACTAACAAAGTCGTTAACAGCACAAACCTGACATCATGAAATTTGTTAAATGATGTTCATGTACAACAGAGTTTAATGGCATTACCATTTTACTGAAACATACTCTGTGTGTTTGTGTGTGTGTGTGTGTGTGTGTGTGTGTGTGTGTGTGTGTGTGTGTGTGTGTGAGAGAGAGAGAGAGAGAGAGAGAGAGAGAGAGAGAGAAAGTAATTGAAAAAGAATTCCAGATAGAATATAATTACTGGTGAAATTAAGAAAATAAAAAATATATATATAACTAATATTAAAAATAGAATTACTAATAATATTGTGATTATTATTTATGCTAATAATGGTAAAATTATAAATTACTTATAATGAAAGAAATTAAACAAATATTGTGTCAATTAATTTTACATTTATTATTATGAAACTATAATATTAATTTGAATGCATTACAATATAAATGGAAGTTATTTGTGTATTTTCTCAAAATATATAAATAGTAGGACAATATCTTTCTTTTAAATGAGAAATGCTATATCAAATTGGAGAATCATTGCAATAATGGATTGATAGGTTCCCCATATAATTTTGATCAACTGTATTTTCAGTTTATTCTCTTCACTTAGTATATGTTCCAAATTTTATACTTCTCCTGGAGTCATTCTTCTGGAGTCTAAGATTCCTTGCAATTCTGTTGAACAATCTTGAATGGTAAAAGAATTAATGAAAAAATTGAAAATCTTTGCATGTATTCTAAGAAAATTAAAAATTATAACAATAATGATGAGTATTATTTTGAATAGCATAATCGTATCTGTAAAATTGTAAATCAAATTTGTAAAATAGTATCACATGTAACCCTCAGAAACTCTGTGATACAGATGTTATTCATATACTCATTTTATAGAATAGAAAATTGAAGGAGATAGAGCTTACATGACTTGCCAAGAGTGAGAAACCAAAATCAGATTTAAATCCAGTTCTTCATAACGCAAAGTCCAGTACTCCATCTATTTCACCACTAAACTGCATGGCAGTTCTACTTCTATGGTATCATCTAGTTCTGAAATTCTTACTCTCTTCTGCTATCTCAAGCTTTTATTCCACCTAATTAACTTCAGTGAATCTTCTCTACATGCAAAACAATGACTCTCTTAATTATTTCAGTGCACCTAGAATTGAAGTATTAATATTCAGAATACCTTTACTGTTTGAAAAAATATTACTAGATTTTAAAATTAAAAAAAAAGAAACCTTAGAGTGAATTTGCTACTTGTTTCCTTTGAGGTCTTTGACTAATCATTCAAACCCTTTGGGTCTGAATTTTTTGATATACAATATATTAGGGTTTGCAATAGGAGAAACAATTCCCACTCTCACCCTTAGCTCATTTATATATCCTAAATTCCATTTTTTTAAATTAAAGCACATATTTGTCCTTTCAAAAAATAGTTAAAACAAAGTTCTATATGCTATTAGCTATAATCTTCCCCCTTCATGGGTTTGACGATGATCATGTTGATATTTTTGTTATGTAAGAATCAAATAATTCAATTAAAATTTAGAAAATTTTAAGTGCAGGTTATTTTCATTATAATTTAAAAAAAATATATTATGCAGACATCTTTTAAACCCTTACCTTCCATCTTGGAATCAATGTTGTATATTAATTCCAGGGCAGAAGAATGGTAAGGATTAGGCAATGAGGGTTAAATGACTTTCCAGTGGTCATATAGCTAAGAAGTGCCTGAGGTCAAATTTGAATCTATGACCTCTGATCTCAAGGCCTGGCTCTTAATCTACTGAGCTACTTTAGATGCCCACAGGCATGATTGAGAGTTATATTGACATATTTACTTCATTTTACTTTTTCCTCTCATTCCCCTGCATACCAGAAGCCATTAGATTTCTTGTTTGTAATATTTGATTCCCCAATCAGATGAAATTTAACAATTTCCAATGTACATTTTCTGAACTTATGAGATCTAAAGTGTCTATAGAGAAAAAAAAGTTTGTTTTTTTTTTCCTTTGGATGTGGATGGTGTTGTTTATCCTGTCCTTCAGAATTCTCCTAGATAATTGTATTGCTGAGAGTAGCAAAGTCTTTCACAGCTGATGATCACACAACATTGCTGTTACTGTATACAGTGTTTTCTTTATTCTGCTTCTTTCAGTCTGTATCAGTTCATGTAAGTTTTCTCAACTTTTTCTGAAATTATCCTGCCTAGTTTTCCATCACCAATGTATACATATGCCACAACTTTCTTCATTCTTCAATTTATGGACATTCTCTCCATTGCCAGTTCTTTTCCACTACAAAAAAAGAAGCTTCTATTAATATGTTTTGTACAAGTATGTCCTGACTCTTTTTTTTATGATTTCTTTGGTATACAGATCCAGGTGCGATATTACAGGATCACTTGGAATGAATAATTCTATAGTCCATTGGGCATAATTCCAAATTGCCTCCATAGTGGTTGAATTATATCACATCTCTGACAATGATGTTAGTGTATCAATTTTGCCACATGCCCTCCGACATTTATTATTTTCCTTTACTGTCATATTGGACAATCTGATAGGCATGCAAGAGTGCTTCAGATTTTTTTTTTAATTTGCATCTCTCTAATTGAGGATGATTTAGAACATTTTTTCATATGATTATTGGTATCTTTAATATTCTTATAGTATATTAGTATTCCATCATCAGATATGACAATTTGTTCAGCCAATTGATGGGCATAAATGCTAAATTTCTAACTTTATGAAGAAAAATTCAAATGTCATATTGATTTACACCAAAGAATAAAATATAAAAGTAACCAGTCAATGCTATTTAAATTGTTTTCCAGAAAGAGGAAAATTTGGATAAAATAAAATTTAAAATTATGTTTTGACAAAAGATTAATTTTGAAAAAAAATTACTTTTTTATTATTTCTCCCTGAGATAGCTTTGTTTTAACACCTCTAAATGATATTAAATTTTGGGTAGCCAAGGTGATTTCTAGACTTTATATATCAATGGTTTTCTTTTTATATTGGGACATTAATCCTCTGAGAAGTGAATCTTGCTCTTTATATTCCAAAAATTCAAAATTGAAGTAAGAATTTTTACTCAAGTAAAGATCAATATGATTCTCTCTTCCTGCATTCTTGAATGCCCTTTGTTACATAAAGATTCCTTTCTTGAAATTACAATGATCTCTGAACGTGGGAATGTTTAATTGATAGAAATGTGTTGCCCTTGATTTTAGTGAGTTCCCCATGGTCTCCAAATGATATTATTACTGATTTATTTTGGTTGTTTGTTTAAGCTTTTGCTGACCCCCAGGGAATCTGCTTCCAACTAAAAGAAATATATATACAAGTCTCTTGTGTCACAGTTGTTAAAGGAAAGCATTGTTTCCTACCTCTATAGTTAATAGTTTAGTTAGGTTGTGAATGTTTTTCTCCCATTCTTACAACTCTCAGAAATTATGACTACTTTTTGATTTCCACTACCTGTAATTCACTTCAAATTAGATTATGTCAACTAGTAATAAACTTTTAAGTGATATACTATTATTTTTTATATACATGAGTAAGAAACTGAAACTTACCTGGAAAATCTGGAAAAGCTAAAAATTCTACTCTTTATTTGGTAAGTGAAGGTAGTTTCTTGGAATTGTATTATATTTATTTAAATTTTAATAAATATTTCCATATTTTGAACTTAAAGAAAAGATATATTTAAAAGTGGCAAAAAATAACAGTGGTTAATCATTATATTCCTATCCCTGTAACATAGCTTTGATGCTTTTTTAGGTGTTTGATTTAAAGCTTCTTTGGACCTAAATATCCTTATCTAGAAGATTGGAAGGAATAATGCTATTAAAATAAAAGGATGTCTGTGAGTGAAATTTATACATGATAATGGAAGTAAAGTTTTTGTGTCCCTTAAGTGATCATATAAAAGGTTTTGTTGTCATTGATAAAAATGATAATGATGAAGATAATGAAGGTAAATGAGATAAAATGTTAAATTTTGTCTGGAAGGACAGAGAGAGTTTCAAGTACAGATAAGAAAAATATATTAAAAACACTTAGAAGAGTGTGAACAAAGACTCAGTAGGGAAAAAAATGAAGTTTGCTTATAAAATTGCCAAGTAATCACTTTTAGCTTCATTTTAAGAATTCACACAAGCTTCCAAGTTCACGATTAACATATCTTAAGAGAAATGATTGGATAGGAAAGAGAACAGTTGATTAAAAGCCACCAATTCAATAAATGGTATCATAAATACTGAGTTTCAGGTCTATATATATATTGTGTATGTGTGTGTGTGTGTGTGTGTATACAAGCATATGCTTGTGTGCATGTATATGAGTGTAGGTGGGTGGAAGAGAGATATATGAATGAAATTTTAATCACTGACCTTCAATATTCTAATTTGTAAATTTTTGATAACTACTCTACTTCTCTGACCTTGCCTTGACATCAGAAAAAATTATATTTCAGTTCATGTTCTGCTTCTGTCATACATTTACTCTTTCTTAAATGTTCCATTATATATCTATGTGATTGATCTTCAAACACAAGTGATTACTTTGATGAAATGTTGAATTTGAAAAAAATAGTGACCTCAACATACAGAGAGAATTGTACAAGAGAAGAAATGATAAAGAGATAAAGAATCTCCCTTCCTTTTATGATTAACAAATTTTGTTAATAACAATCTTTGTTATTCTTGTGAATACAATAAGATATTGGGGCTAGAAAAAGATTTCTGGAAGTACAGATTTTATTGAAAGACAATTTTCAAAAATAATCATTATTTATTTAAATGCTAAAAAAGTTGTCTAGTGGAGTACTCCAAGCATTAGCACGTGGTCGTGAGCTGATTTATATTTCTAACAACTTATTTCAATACAAAGGCAGTCTAATTATCAAATTTTCAGATGATACAAGGCAATGTTAGAAAATTCATTGATAAATTGGAGATTCAGTCAGAATCAGAAAATATTTTGACGAGATAATACTTTAATTTAATTTTATTTGAAATAAACCTAATTGGTCTAAGTCTAAGATACTTTACACCAATATATAAATTTCATATGAAATAAAGAATAAATATAGCCAGAAAGAAGTTTCTAAGAAAAAAAATAGAAAGCAGAAGATAGGGTGAAATAATGTAAGGAAAAGTCAATACAAATCAGAAATGTAATGTTGTTCATCCTTTGTTTTTTATGAGGATCAATGCCATTGGGGAGCAATGTCTTGACATGTGGGTGAATTGGGTTTAAGTGAGGCATTTTCTCTTCCAGTCATCAAAATCCAGTTGGAAGAAATGAGTCAGGACAGCTCACCATGACCTAGGGCATGGTGTCTTCACTGTCTAACCAATCTCTCAGTGCCCCACAGAACCTGCTTCAGCTGCTTTCATGGTAATTGGAACAGATTGTCTTATTAACCATGTCATCCAGTGGTAGTCTTCACCTGCCTGGGTCAACACCACTTTAACTTGCTGATGGATTAGTGGCCCATCAATTACCGTCAACCTCGTTTAATCTCTCTACCGAGGGGTTTAATGGAGTGTGACTACTACACATGCTACTGCTTCTAGGAGTCCCAAGTGAGAGCTCAATGGTAGGTAGATACAAAAGAATGACAACAATCCTGAAAATGGCTTAGCAAACCCTTACAGGAGGTTTTGGTCTTCCCTGAACACCTTGTACACATTCCAGCAGCAATATGATATAGCAACCAAAATACATGCATTTTCAATCATATCTAAATACTTTAAAATAAGATTCTTGGAAATCATTCTGGGTAAAGATCTGGCTTCATTGTGATGGAGAAACCACAAGGCCAGAAGTCTGTAGATTCCCTCCAATTCAATACCCAAGCCCTGACCATTGACATTGATAGGTTTTTAAAGAATAAAAAGAGGAACTTACCCAATGTGTGTGGGAAGAGTGTGGGGGGTGGAGGTGGTGGCAAACTTACAGGAATCATTCTTGATGTGAGTTATAGTGACGTGTAGGTAATAGACATGTCAGAACACTTTTGGCTTGATTTATTAACAGGTCATTCTGGCATAGTACCCACTAATTCCCACAAGCCCTCTAAGGACCTTTGGCTTCCAAGGCTCCAGTCCTCTATGACTCATGACCTTAATGACTGTTGGGTGACTTTCTGACCCCTGTACCTTTTTACATGAATCAGCTTGATAAAAAAAGTACATTATAAAATAGATTTACATTCCTATAATTAACACAGTAACTCACTTGTGATTAATATGGTAACACACCTAAAATTATTACAACAATATATCTGTTTGAAATTACAACTTACATCTTATCCTGAGACTACATTTTTAATCTAGGTACACACACAGTCCTGTCCTCATATAGAATCAAATCACAAATTACAAGGTATCAACGCAAAGGGATTCTAAAGCTAATACAAAGTAAGGTCAAGTTAATTAAGTTTCTTTCTTACAATACATTAATTGAATCAATAGATTCTTATTGTCTTTTATGAAAAAAATGAAAGTCTTCTTTCAGTCTCGTTGGATTGGAGACCATATGAAGCTTTGTGATTCATTAAGAGTTCCATGTTTTTGGAACGATGCTGATAGGCTTAATGCCATCCCAACTTTGAACAACATTGAGTAGAGACTCAATATCATTTCTTCCAAAAAATAGATAAAATTTTTTTGTTGTGTAAATTAAAAATATGTCTTATCCATATCTTATCTCTTTCAACAATTATATAGTAGCCATCTGAAAGAATTGTTAATTATATTTTGGCTTCAAATTGGATGTTTGGCTGGAAAGAAATAGAGAGAATTAGGAAGATAAATATGACTCTTAATAAGGGAAAAAAGCCAACTTATTAATCATTAGAGTTGTACAACCTTGGAATGGTTTCCTAGAGGAGATACTGAATGTCACCTTACTTGTGAATGGCTTCTTATTTTATAGAAATTATGAGCAAGATATGTGATGGTTTAAATATTTTCTTGAGTCACTTGAAGTATTATTTATTGTGACGTACTAATTATTTCCTGTGGATTCAAAGGATAATCATCTTTCAGGACAAAAAAGGAGAATCTATCAAAGAATTGACTTTGACTAAGATTGTGTTTATTTGCAACAGACTCCTACATTTCTTATGATAACAGATATAGTAAACTACTCTTCCTCAATTATATAGATAAGAAACCTCATTCTCAGAGTAATTATGTATCTGTACAGGCACTCAAAAGAATAACTGAGACTGCATGAAATAGCATAGGTGTCTTAATGACAAAATTTAAACTGGAACTCAAGGCTCATTTTTCTAAGTCTAACATTCATTCCCCTGCATGATGCCTCACTAATAGTAATTTCTAAACTAACTAGAAAATAACAAAATTTGATAATAAAGTAAGTTCTGAGAGTGATAGGAAGATCCACCTATTTTAAATCCCCCTCATGCCCTATCTATATATTTCCATAATTTTCTTTTCTCCCAATTAAAAGACAGAGAAGAAAGAACACAGGAGAGAAGAGACTTGAGATATAGTTTCATTTTTCCCACTAAGATCTTTGATCATGTAATTTCCCTATTTATGGGACTAGTCTCATTCATTTTTAAAATGGCATTTATGGATTATATGACATCTAAAGTCAATATCAACTTGAACTTTATAATTTCCTAAATATTCTAAAATTTCTCATTTTAAGACGTTTAATCATTTTTGGTATTTAATAATTGAAGATCCCTCTATGATACAATGTTCTGTTTTCAAATCCATTTGAATGATGAGTCATTTTCCACATCTGACATTCTAATATTATCTCAGGTGAGGATTTAATTAATTATTCCTAAAAGGTGGAAACAATTGAAAGAAAGTTTTCTTTACATTCCCTTTTCAGAAACATGTAAGTGTTAACTTATATGGAAGAGTAATAATAAGGGCAATGGAAGCACTCAAAAAGTGTCCGCTAAAGTATTTTGAGCAACCCTATCATCAGCATAGTTGAATTCCCAAACAATGAGGTGAGCCAAAGATCACTCAGACAGAAAGCATAAGATGATACTGAATTGGTGATATCAAATCAAGTTGGTCTGAATTCCAAACTAGGAGTCTCAGACAATTACTAGGTGTGAAATTTTTTGGATAGTTTTCTAACCTGTAAAATGAAGATGACGATGGAATATATGTCCCTGTGGTGTGCATAGATGTATGCATAGATATATATGCACATGTATATATTTAATTTTTGTGATATAATTTTAGAATTTTAGGTGCCTCAGAGACCAACAAGATTAGCTCATCCTGAACTGATATCTCCTCTCAAACATTCCCATGAAACATATTTTTTTTAGAAAATTCCTACTGAAAGGGAAACCACTAGTTTAGATTTAGACCTTTAGAATTCTTGATGATTTTGTTAGAACATTTTCTCCTTCAAGAAAAATAAATTCACCTTGTTCCAAAGACCTAGGATCAAATTCTTTCATGTCTACATATTATTTGTGTAATCTTGAGCAATGCATTTCTCTATAAAATGAGGGAATTTGACTTTGTATAATCCTAGGCCTAATTTATTTATTTATTTATTTATTTTGCTTAATGTAAGGTCTAATATAATGGAATATTCCCATTTTGCTTAAGTGTTTCTTCTTGGTGGCAACATGATGTAGTAGAAGAAAAACTGTATGAATATCAGATTTCCCATTTAGATTATATATTTCTTTTAGGAAGTAAAAGAAACAGGGAATAAAAAGCTGGAAAATGTCCATTTCATTCTGATAACCACAATAATTTCAATATTTCCTATGTAGTTCTCAAAATAACAATAAATAGGATTATTCTTAACTACATGACCTCTACCCTGTGAAAGAACATGGAAATAGCAATAGAGGGGGAAAATAATTGGCCCTAAAATGAAAAGACATGAGCATAAAAAGAATCTTTGGTGCTTATTATCTAAGTCACTTTATTACACTGGTATCTCGGTTTGCAAGCTGAAATAATGAAGACTAAATGATTTTTCATGTTCCTTCTTTCTCTACATCATGATATAATCCAAAATTAATTTTGGCCTAAAAAGACAAATTATTGGTCCACAGTGTAGGGAATTTTTCAGTTGTTATTGTTTAGTTGTGTTCCAGTTGTTTGATTTTTTGTGGCGTTTTCTTGGTAAAGATATTAGAATAGTTTGCATTTTGTTCTCCAGCTCATTTTGCAGATAAGGAAACTGAGGTAAACATGATTAAGTGATTTACTCAGGGTCACATAGCTAGTTAATGTATTAGGTTGGGTCTGAACTCAGGTCTTCATGACTCTAGGCCTGTTCAAGGTGCAACCTTGTTGACTAATGATTCTTCATTTCTAGACCGTCTTTTAGAAAGTGGTCACATTTTGAGCATTCGTTGTTAGTTGTGATGCATGCATATATATTTTCCCATAAATTAATGCTATTCTTATTTTGTTTCTTATAGACATTATGATGAAAAACCCAGTGAATGGCAAAGGAAAATTCCACAGAGGTCACAGAGTTCCTCCTTTTAGGACTGACAGACCGTGAAGAATTGAAAGTGTTTCTCTTTGTTCTTATCCTATTGATATATATCATTTCTTTGGTGGGGAATCTTGGAATGTTCATATTAATTCAAATCATCCCTAAGCTTCATACTCCCATGTACTTTTTCCTGAGCTGCCTTTCCCTTGTTGATGCTTGTTATTGTTCTGTGTTTGGACCCGAAATGCTTGTGAGTTTCTTTGAGAAGACAACCATATCATTCAGTGCTTGTATACTGCAAGGTTATTTATTTGGAGTTTTTGTTACCACTGAGGGATTTTTCCTAGCAGTGATGGCATATGATCGGTATGTAGCAATTGTTAATCCATTGCTTTACATGGTGGTCATGACCAAAAGAGTTTGTGCCCTGCTAGTCATTGGGTCATTTATAGGGGGAATAAGTAATGCACTAATACACACAATTGGCTTAGTCAGATTATCCTTTTGTGGCTCAAATATCATCCACCATTTTTTCTGTGATGTCCCTGCAATGTTGAAAATCTCCTGCTCTGACACTTCCAGAAATGAATTGTTGCTCTTGATATTTTCAGGAATAATTGCCATACTCACCTTCTTGATTGTGATTATTTCTTATATCTTCATTGTTGTTTCCATTCTCAGGATCCGCTCAGCAGCTGGAACAAATAAGGCCTTCTCAACCTGTGCTTCCCACCTTACAGCTGTGACCTTGTTCTATGGCTCCCTAAGCTTTAGCTATATTCAGCCAAGTTCCCAATATTCCCTAGAACAAGAGAAAGTTGTTTCTGTATTTTATACCATGGTGATTCCAATGCTGAACCCATTGATCTATAGCCTAAGGAATAAAGAGGTTAAGGATGCAGCAAAAAGGGCAATAGAACTGAAACCATCTTTTTGTTAATGTTATGATTGTGATGCTTTTTATTCAAAACTGGTTTAATAGCCACTACAATACTTTTAGAAAAATAATTAGAAGCAATGGCATGTCAGAACTGGAAGACACACTAAGAGAAGGGTACCTAGAATGTGAGACTTGGAATATCCTCAGAGCTCAACAACTATTTGTTAGAATAATTTTAAATTTACAAAGTAGAAGGCTAAGACACAAAAGAAAAGCTGATCTATCTATAGTTGCAGTCACTAGTTCAGTCAAAAATGGAAACAAAATGTTCTGTTTCCCTTTCCAATTACTCCCTGGAGTCCTACTTACTTTCAACTCCAAAGTTTTTAGAATTGTTTATATTAGTCCTACACCAATATCTATGTGAATTAGTAAAAATTGAGTTAGGAATATTCACATCAAATAAATTTGATGTGTTACAACAAGAAAAGAATCTTAAAATGTAATATAAGAGAGTTTGAAGGGACTCAATTTAAAAAAATGAATTTTGAATATGTTGATCATCAAAAAGGTAAACGAATGTAATCAATCCATTTCACAGATGTGTTCAATGATTGTCCCAAATTCACACAATTAATATAGATGTGAAGAGAATATAAATAATCTAATTTTCATATTAAAGACCTTGAATCAATTATTTTCCATTGACAATTTATTCATTCTTGTCACCATTTTTATTACAAGTGTGTATCAAGGAACTATTCTAATTAACCAGTAGGATTTAAGCCATGATTTCATTCATCTTTAGTCTATGGGCCAAGGATATCAAAGATGCTGTGAAAAGGGCAGTACTATTAAAACCACATTTCTCTTAATGTTATCATAATGATTTCTGTCAAACAACTATTATGCCATCCATTTGACATAGAAAAAGTTTGATGCAAAAGTGTTTTACAAATATTAAATAAAGGAAAACATTTTTGGTTCAGTAGTTGAAAGACAGCACAATGACCCTGTAATAAGTTTGTTATATCTTAAAGGTTTTTTTGTTTAATTTCCTTCCAACTGTATCTATATAATTGGTATTTTTAAATTTACATTATTTTTACACTTGATTTTAATTTATTTTTCTCTCAATTATATAAGTTGTTGGTTATTTTTAATTGAATTCCTCATTCTATCCTTTTGCATCTCTTTAAGCACATTAAGAAGGCAAGACATTTGATAAAGATTATATGTAGTCAGTCATCTAAAATATTTTCCTGTTACCAATGTTACAAAAAATATAAACATGACAATAATAATGAATATAATAATGAAGAAATTTAGAAATATATGCTTTAAACTGCATTTAAATTCCATCATTTTTTCTTTTGAGATGGATAGCATTTTCCCATCATAAAAAAAAAAACAAACAAAATTGCCTTAAATCATTGTACTGTTCAATATAATTAAATTATTAAGAGTCCAATCATTGCTGCTACTGGGTATAATGTAATCTTTGTCCACATCAATTCACTTTTCATCTGTTCATACAATTCTTCAGTTGTTTTTTTTTTTCCCTAAAAAATTAAGTCATTATTTTTTTCCTATTTTCTTCACAATTATAGGTAAAAAAGAAACATTATTTACAAAAATTAAATTCCATATTCTCTTCTACCTTCCTATCTGTCCCCCTCATTGAGAAGGCAAGTAATTTGATATAAACTATATATATGCCATGATGAAAAACAGAGATCCATGTTACTCATGTTGTGAAGGAAAACACACTCATTCCCCACAAAAAAATTAAAACAATTTTTTTAAATAAAAAAATGCTTTAATTTGCACCAAGACTCCATCGGTTCATTTTCTGGAAATGTATATTTTACTTCGTGAATTCTTCAGAAACTTTTTAGATCATTGTATTACTGAGAATAGCTATCATTCATAGTTGACAATGATTCAATATTGTTGTTATTACATACAAAGAATTCCTGGTTTTCCTCATTTCATTTTGTATCAGTTTATATAAATTTTTGTTGTTTTTCTGAATCACAGTGCTCATTATTTCCTCTAGTATAGTAATATTACATTATAATCATATGCTACAACATGTTCATTCTTCCCCAATAGATGGGCATAAATTTCCAGTTTTAGCCACCACTAAAAGAGTATGTCTATGTGTTTATGTATGTTTGTGTATACTTGTACATATAAATCATTTTCCTTTTATTTTTTTATGGGGGAACCTTAATAGTGCTATTTTTGCATCAGAGTATGCAGAGTTTTAGAGTCCTTTTATCAGTTTCACATTGCTCTCCAGAATGGTTAAATCACTTCAGAACTCTACAAACAGAACATTAATGTCCAATTTCCCTTACATTCCTTCCAGTAATTCTCATTTTTCTTTTCTTTCATGTCAGCCAATCTAATACATGTGAGGTGATATCAAAGAATTCAATTAATTTTCATTTTTCTAATCAATAGTGACTTAGAAAAATGTTTCAAATTATTATAATGACTTTGATTTATTCATCTAAAAACTGACTGTTCATATCTTTTCACCATATTTAAAATGGGGAATGATTTGTATTCTTATAAATTTGTTTCAGTTCTCTATATAGTTGAGAAATGAGGTCTTTACCAGAAAAAAATTCTGTAATTTTTTTTCATCTCTCCTAATTGAGGTTGCATTTATTTTTTTTTGTGCAAGAGCATTTTAATCAAAACCACTCATGTAATGTCTTATAATGCTCTTTCTTTTACTTCAACATAAAGTCTTCTTTATTCACTTTTCTATCAATTAAACAATTCACTGATCCACTAATTTACATATGGTATTACACTTTATGCCTAAAATATATTGTCTGTTTTGCTGTAAGCTTCTGTTTTAGGCACAAGTTAATTTTATTAATATCCACAGTTATGACTACTAACCATTTATTTCCCTCCACCCTATTTTTTCACAATTTCTCTTCCTCTCTCACCTTTCACCCTGTTGCTTCTCAAAAGTGTTTTACTTCTGAATTCCACATGCCCCAATTACCCTCCCTTCTATCGGTGCTCCCATTTTCCTATGCCACCTATCTCCTACTTCCCAATAGGGTAAGGTAGTGTGACCTATGGTAGTTAAGTGATGTTATATGTAGGGACTGAAGTGAAACCCTGGACAATTAGAAAAATATTAGAGAGGCTTTAAACTGAACTTAAAAAGCCAGCAAGTAAAACATACTTAGTCTGCCATTTTTTCAAGTCCAATATTCATTTTCTTTTTTCTTTTTTACTCCAAACTATTTTTATGTAGAATATTTGTCCATGGTTACATTGTTTATTATTTTTCCCACTCCTGTTGCCTCCCCCCATCCCAAAGCTGGCAAGCAATTCCACTGGGTTATTCATATATCATTGCTCAAAACCCATTTCCTTGTTATTCATATTTTCAATAGAGTGATCTTTTAATGTCAAAAACATATAATCATATACTCATCAAATTACATGTTCAATCATATCTTTTTCTCCTATGTTTTTGCTCCCCCAGTTCTTTTTCTAGATGTGGATAATGTTCTTTCTCCTAAGTTTCTCTGGATTGTCCTGGATCATTCCACTACTATTGTCATAAAGGTCTATTATATTCAATTGTGGCATAAAGCATTGGTCTCTGTGTACAATGTTCTCCTGGTTCTGCTCCTTTCCCTCTGCATTAAAATCCTGGAGGTCATTCCAATTCACATGGAACTTGTCCAGTTTATCATTACTTTCAGCACAATTGTATTCCATCACCATCAGATACCAGAATTTGTTCAGCCATTCCCCATTCAATGGACACTACCTCATTTTCCAATTTTCTTGCCACCACAAAGAGGCAGGCTATAAATATTTTCATACAAATATTTTCCTTATTATCTCTTTGGGGTACAAACCCAGCACGGGTATGATTGGATCAAAGGGCAAACAGCCCTTTGTGTATAATTCCAAATTGCCCTCCAGAATGGTTGCACCAACTCTCAACTTTACAGCAGTGTATTAGTGTCCTAATTTTGACACATCCCCTCCAACATTTATCCCTTTCCTTTACTGCCATATTGGCCAGTCTGCTATGTGTGAAATGGTACCTCAGAATTGTTTTAACTTGCATTTCCCTAATCAAGTCTTTGCCATTTTTTTTGGCATGTGAAATGAGCTGTCTTGCTGGCAAGCCAATAGTTTTCTATTTAGCATCTCTGGCAAGTTGTGTAGCAGGAGGTCACCTGGCTGGGACCATGTCAGAATAAAAATCTTGGAACTCAGTCTCTTCGGCTCTGTTTTTTTTTCCCTCAATCCAAGCCTTTTATTTGGCTGGCTTTAATTTGTCTAACCCAACCATGTGGGTAGGTGGGCACACTTGTCCCTACTTGTGAAATGGACCAGGGACCATGGGAAATCTAGAACCTGATAAAGCATGTGGCTGGAGACTTTGAGTTAGGCTGGTAAAATTTTCTTCTTTCTCTCTTTCTCTTTACTAATAAATACTTGTAATTTAATATATAAAGTGTCCAAGATTAATTTTCAATCATAACAATAAATGTCTATACCCAAACCAATGTAGGTATAATTCCCTGTTTGTGTCAATTCCAATGACAAATAAGATCCAAGAGTTGCCTGTCACCACCCCTTCATCTTTCCTTTTCTAAAAGCTCCTTTTTTGCCTCTCTTATACAAGTTAATTTCTCACATTCAACGTCTCCTTTTCCCCTTTCTCTCAATTAATTCCTCTTTTACATTTTATTTTATTTTTAATATCATCCCATTATAGTTAACTCATAAGTCTGCCATATGTCTATATGCATGCCTAACTGCCTGAATGATAATGAAGTTTAAAGAAGTTATAAATATTATCTTCCTATGTAGGAATGTAAAGAGTTTAATTTTAATGAGTCCCTTATTCCTTTCTATACTTCTATTGAGTCTTGTATTGTATTTGAAAGTCATATTTTCCATAGAACTATGGTCTTTTTTAAGAATTTAACATCTGGAACCCCTTTTGTTTCTTCCTCATACCCTAAGATAATCTTTATATTTTAAAGGGAAAGTTTCATATTGAGTTTGAAAACGGCTCATTCCCTAATGTTACAATTCAACCCCAATCTTTGAATGAATTAATAACAAGGCTTGGGCATTATCTATATAAAGGGGATAGATGCATACTCTGGAAGGATCCCAGAATCTTTATGGCTCCCTAGTGCCCAGAATACCCTTCCTCTTTCCCACCAGGCATCTAGCTTTGTTCTGGGACTGAAGACAAGTCCAGCAATGAGAAGGATGCAGAAAAATGATGTCACTGAAGGTATGTTTGCTTCAGGTAAGGAGATAGTTTTCTTTTTTACCTCAAGATTACAGTGAGAAAAAGTGACTGAGTGTAGTCTCCACAGAATTTTAATTTTAACACTTCAACAGAAATGATTGAATAACCTCTATTTCATTAAATTACCATTTTCACTCTAAAGTATTATACTTAGCTTTTCTGAGCACATGATTCTTGGTTACAATCTTAGCTTCTTCATCCCCTAGTATAGCATATGCCTAGAAATGATTATCTAACGTAGAATCTGAAAGATTTTGTATTACCTGTGTGGCACCATGATATTTTTATTGATATTTTTTCTAGCTATTTGCCATATTTTCACATTAAACTGAGAGTTCTGCAATTTGGTTATCATATATCTGGAAATTTTCATATTGAGATTTCTTTCTCAATTTGATTAGTGATGTTTTTACAATTTCTATTTTATCTAGTAATTCCAAGATTTCTAGGCACTTTCCTTCATTTTTTAATCTGATGTCTAGGATTACTTAGCCTATGTTGGGAAGAAGGAGGAGCCAAGGTGAGTTAATAAGGATTAACTCATTAAGTTTTCCCAAATTTACCTAAAAAAACTATTAAAATGTCTCAAAATGAATTTGGAAGAAGAAGAGGTAAAGAAAGACTGGGTGGAATTTTTTTCCACCCCAAGAACTTAGAATTTCAGAAGAAAATACCTAACTAACTTGGGGAAAATGGGAGCTCAACCAAAAACAAATTACCTTTAGGAAAATAGCAATAGACCTCTCCACAGCAAGTTAGCCATGCTTCCTCTAAGCTCTGGGGTAGGCCATTAAGGCAGTTAAGATATCCCTGTACCTCATTTCAGGCTAACAAGACAGTTAGGCTACCCCCTATGTACCAAAGCAGGGCCAAGGACAAGAAATTTGGGACAGTGACCCCTACAGCTTGGAAGCAAAGTTCAAGTTTAATACAAAAGGTAATGTTCACAAATTCAGCTGAAAAAAATAGAAAATGACAAAGAAAAAAAATTAATCCAGGATAGTTATCTTATAAATACTAAAGATTAATGCATAAACTTAAAAGAGATAATCAGTGTTGAAATGAATGCATGTGAAACATGAAAGAAAAATGTGAAATTGTTTCAACTTAACTCCATCAAAAATCAAGTGCTATAGGTACCCCCAAAAAAGATTTTTTTTTAGAAATCATATAAGAGAGGCAGAAAAATAAATGTGGGAAAAGAAATGAGAATGATACAAGAAAATCAATGTAAAAATAGTCAACAGCTTATCAAAAGAAGCATAAAAAAATTAAAAATATCACTGAAGAAGATAATTTCCTAAAAAGCAAATCAGTCAAATGGGAAAGGAAGACAAAAACTCCACTGAAGAAGAGATGTTTGTAAAAATTAGAATTGACCATATTAAAAAGAAAATACAAGAGCTCAATGAAGAAAAGAAAATGCCTTAAAACTAGAATTGTGCAAATAGAAGCTAATGACTCCATGAGACAGCAAGAAACAACCCAATGATATCAAAAATAAAAAAAAAAAATAGGGGAAGATTATGACATTTGTCACTGGAAAATAAAAGCTTGAAAATAGAGTGAGGAGACATAATTTAATAATTACTGGATTGGGGGGCTGAGTCAAGATGGCGGCTTAGCAAGCAGGAAAAGTTCAGACCTCGTGGAAGACCTTTCCTTAACCAATACAGACTGAATGATCCTAGGGCACCGAAATTCAAGCTGAACAACAGGACAGAAGCGGGGAGCCCTCCTTCTGGACTCAAATCAAAAGGTACCCACCCCAAAAGCCAGAATCCGAGAATACTCAGGGCTAAGGGGAAGGCAGGAGGTAGGTTCCAGGACCCCTCTCCCACAACAAAGAGGGCTGAGCCCACAGCAGCAGCGTGAAACTCTGAGTGGGCAAAGGTGCTGGTTTGCAGGATCTACCTTGTGAGCAGAGGGGCACTGGGCACAGAGCATCCAGCTTGGACAGCAAGAAGGAAGCCAGGGAGAGACTGGATCGTGGCTGGGTCCTTCCATCAGACTCCAGTCTCACCGTTGCCTGGGGCACATCCAGATCAATCCAGTTGAACCTAATCCCATCAGAACTCCTCAGAGTTTAGGGAGGCTGGCAAAGGCACTTGCCGACAGTGGAGAAGCAGCTGGAGAGAACTGGAGAGAGCCTGGGTGGCCTAGCCTTCCAGGAGTCTTCAGAGCCTCAGAGCCTCATACCACATACAGCCCAACTCAATGAACTCAATCCAATCAAAAACCTCCAGAGGATAGGGAAGCTAACATTCCTCCCCTAGAGACTGTACCAAGATATCTGTACAAAGCTCCAAGAGGTGAGACTGACAGCCCCAAAACCAAAACAAAATGAGAGGAGCAAGAGCACAGCCAGATACAAGGAGCAAAGAAGAGGTAAACTCAAGCAAACAACAGAAAAAGAAGTAAGAAATTATGATAGACAGCTTCTGCACAGGTAATGAGCAAAGAGCGAATGAAACAGAGGGGGAGGGATCAGCAAAGGAAAAATCAGAAATCCCAGCGAATTGGATACAGGCTTTGGAAGAACTCAAAATGCAATTCAAAACACAATTAAGAGAGGCTGAAGACAATTTGGAAATGAACTTAAAAACTAAGATAAGTCATCTGGAAACAGAAAATAGTGTCTTGAAAGCCAAAATCAACCAGCTGGAAAATGAGGCAAAGCAGATGAAAGATGAAGTGAAGAAGATGAAAGATGACCTCCAAAGAAAATCAGACCAAAAGGAAAAGGACGACCAAAAAACTAAGGATGAAATCCAGTCTTTAAGAACCATAATACAACAAGAATTGAGCGACCTCACAAGGCAGCAGGACACTATAAAACAAAACAAAAAGAATGAAAATATTGAGGAAAATATGAAGCATCACATTCACAAAACAGAGAATTTAGAAAATCGTTCAAGGAGAGACAATTTAAGAATTGTTGGCCTACCAGAAGACCATGACAAAAGAAAAAGCCTAGACATTATATTACAGGAAATTATTGAAGAAAACTGCCCTGAAATCCTAAAACAAGAGGGAAAAGTGGAGATTGATAGAATCCATAGATCACCTCCTGTACCTAATCCCCAACTGACAACACCAAGGAATGTTTTAGCCAAATTCAAGAATTATCAGACCAAAGAAAAGATATTACAAGCTGCCAAGAAGAAGTCATACAGACACCAAGGAACCACAGTGAGGATAACTCAGGATCTGGATGCAGCCACACTGAAAAAAAGAAAGGCATGGAATACGATATTCCGGAAAGCAAGGGAACTAGGTCTACAACCAAGAATCAACTACCCAGAAAAACTGACTATATTCTTACAGGGGAAAGTATAGTCATTCAACAAAATAGAAGAATTTCAAGAATTTGTAAAGAAAATACCAGACCTGAACAGAAAATTTGATGTCCAAGCACAGAACTCAAGAGAATCATCAAAAGGTAATTAAAAAAGAGGGGGAAAAGAAAAACAAAAAAAATTAAGAGACTCAATAAGTTAAAATGATATGTATCCCTATAAGAAAAGAGGTCATTGGTAACTCTTAAAAACTGTTGTTATTACCTGGGCAGCAAAAAGAAGTATACTTAGAGGGAACAGCAACAAACTGTATAGGATGAAAGGACAAGACATAAATAGGTATATAGGTATATGCATGCAAAAATACATACGCATGAGTATGCATATATATATATATATATAACTAGAGCTTAAAATAGGTTAATATTAAAAGAAATGGGAAAAGAAACAAATGGGGTAAATTTATATGTCATAAAGAAGCTCATGGTGGGAGGGGGGAGAACATCAATACACTGGAAGGGTAAAGAGGTCAGAGACAGGAAATACTAAACTTTTACGTACTTTGGAAGTGACTCAAAGAGGGAAAAACAATCCAATCCATTGGGGGCAGAGAATAGATTTGCACCATATAGGGGAGTAGAACGGTAACAGACAGTCTGGTGGGGAGGGAAGCAGTACAAGAGAGGGAGGGAGTGGGGGGTTAATTTTAGAAAGACTACAGGGAAAATAAGGGGAAGGTTAAATATGGAGGGGGGTAGAAAGGGAAGTAAAATAAGGGTGGAAACAAGGTGGAATGTTCAAAAGCAAACATTGGTATAGAAGGAAATAGTGAAAGAAAAGGCACAAAAAGGAGTAGAAATCAAAATGCTGGGAAATACACAGCTAGTAACCATAACTCTGAATGTGAATGGAATGAACTAACCCATAAAATGCAAGCAAATAGCAGAGTGGTTTAGAGTCCAAAACCCTACCATATGCTGTCTACAAGAAACACATATGAGAAAGGCAGATATCCGTGGGTGAAAGTAAGAGGGTGGAGCCAAATCTATTGGGCATCAACTGACAAAAAGAAGGCAGGAGTTGCAATCATGATATCCAACAAACCAAAGTAAAAATAAATCTAGTTAAAAGAGATAGGGAAGATAATTTCATCCTGATAAAAAGCAGTATAGACAGGAAGGAAATATCTGTACTCAACATGTATATACCAAATGGCATAGCATCCAAATTTCTAAAGGAGAAACTAGAGGAACTCAAGGACAAAATAGATAGAAAAACTATACTAGTGGGAGACCTGAACCTTCCTCTATCCGAACTAGATAAATCAAACCAAAAAACAAATAAGAAAGAGGTAAGAAAAGTGAATGAAATCTTTAAAAATTTAGAGTTAGTAGACATGTGGAGAAAAATAAATAGGGACAAAATGGAATATACCTTCTTTTCTGCAGCACATGGTACATTCACAAAAATTGACCATGTATTAGGGCATAAAAACATTGCAAACAAGTGCAAAAGAACAGAAATAATAAATGCAACTTTCTCAGATCAAAATACAATGAAAATAATAATTAGTAAGGGAACAAAGAGAGGTAAATCAAAAATTAATTGAAATTAAACTATATGATTCTCCAAAACCAGTTAGTTAAAGAACAAATCATAGAAACAATTAATAACTTCATTGAAGAAAATGACAATGATGAGACATCCTTTCAAACCCTATGGGATGCAGCCAAAGCAGTACTCAGGGGGAAATTTATATCGTTGAGTTCATATATTAACAAATTAGAAGGGCAGAGGTCAATGAATTGGGCATGCAAATTAAAAAATTAGAAAGTGAACAAATTAAAATCCTCAGATGAAGACTAAATTAGAGCTCCTAATATTCAAAGGAGATATTAATAAAATTGAAAGTCAAAGAATTATTGATTTAATACATAGGACTAGAAGCTGGTACTTTGAAAAAACAAACAAAATAGACAAAGTACTAGTCAGTCTAATTAAAAATAGGAAAGAAATAAACCAAATTGAGAGTATCCAAGATGAAAAAGAAGACCTCACCTCTAATGAAGAGGAAATTAAGGCAATCATGAAAAACTACTATGCCCAATTATATGGTAACAAATATGGCAATCCAGGTGATATGGATGAATACTTACAAAAATATAAATTGCCTAGAGTAAAAGAGGAAGAAATAAATTACCTTAACAAACCCATTTCAGAAAAAGAAATTGAACAAGCCATCAAAGAACTCCCTAAGAAAAAATCCCCAGGTCCAGATGGATTCACAAATGAATTCTATCAAACATTCAAAGAACAACTAATCTCAATATTAAACAAACTATTTGACAGAATAGGCCAAGAAGGAGTTCTACCAAATTCATTCTACGACACAAACATGGTATTTATCCCAAAGCCAGGCAGGTCAAAAACAGAGAAAGAAAACTACAGACCAATCTCCCTAATGAATATAGACGCAAAAATATTAAATAGGATAGTAGCAAAAAGACTCCAGCAAGTCATCACAAGGGTCATCCACTATGACAAGGCAGGATTCATACCAGGAATGCAAGGACGGTTCAATAGTAGGAAAACCATCCATATAATTGACCATATTAACAAGCAAACTGACAAAAATCACATGATTATCTCAATAGATGCAGAAAAAGCCTTTGATAAAACACAACACCCATTCCTATTGAAAACACTAGAACGTATAGGAATAGAAGGGCCTTTCCTAAAAATAATAAACAGTATACATCTAAAACCATCAGCAAACATCATCTGCAATGGGGATAAACTGGAAGCCTTTCCAATAAGATCAGGAGTAAAATAAGGATGCCCATTATCACCTCTATTATTTTATTATTGTATATTATTATATATCTCTAACCCATTTCAGCATCAAGAATTAGAAAGCAAAATACCATTCAAAATCACCCTAGAGAGTATAAAATACATAGGAATGTATCTGTTGAGACAAACACAGGAACTATATGAACACAACTACAAAACACTTTCCACATAGCTAAAACCTGATCTAGACAATTGGAAAAATATTGATTGCTCATGGGTGGGATGAGCTAACATAATAAAAATGACAATCCTACCCAAATTAATTTACTTAATCAGTGCTATACCCATTAAACTACCAAAAAACTTCTTTACTGAATTAGAAAAAAACCACAACTAAGTTCATTTGGAAGAACAAATACTCAAGGATATCCAGGGAAATCATGAAAAAAAAATGCAAAGGAAGGAAGAGTTGCAGTCCCAGATCTCAAACTCTACTATAAAGCAGTGGTTATAAAAACAATTTGGTACTGGCTAAGAGACAGAAAGGAGGATCAATGGAATAGACTTGGTGTAAATGATCTCAGCAAGACAGTTTATGACAAACCCAAAGACCCCAGCTTTGGGGACAAAAATTCATTATTTGATAAAACCTGCTGGGAAAATTGGAGGACAGAGTGGGAAAGATTAGGTTTGGATCAACACCTCACACCCTACACCAAGATAAATTCAGAATGGGTGAATGACTTGAACATAAAGAAGGAAACTATAAGTAAATTAGGTAACCACAGAATATTATACATGTCAGACCTTTGGGAAGGGAAAGATTTTAAAACCAAACAAGACTTAGAAAGAGTCACAAAATGTAAAATCAATAATTTTGACTACATCAAATTAAAAAAGTTTATGTACAAACAAAACCAATGTAACTAAAATCAGAAAGGTAGCAACAAATTCAGAAACAATCTTCATAAAAACCTCTGACAAATGTTTAATTACTCAAATTTATAAAGATCTAAATCAATTGTACAAAAAATCAAGCCATTCTCCAATTGATAAATGGGCAAGGGACATGAACAGGCAGTTCTCAGCCAAAGAAATCAAAACTATTAATAAGCACATGAAAAAATGCTCTACATCTCTTATAATCAAAGTGATGTAAATCAAAACAACTCTGAGGTATCACCTCACACCTAGCAGATTGGATAACATGACAGCTATGGAAAGTAATGAATGCTGGAGGGGATGTGACAAATTGGGACACTAATTCATTGCTGGTGGAGTTGTGAATTGATCCAACCATTCTGGAGGGCAATTTGGAACTATGCCCAAAGGGCAATAAAAGACTCTGCCCTTTTATCCAGCCATAGCACTGCTGGGCTTGTACCCCAAAGAGATAATAAGGAAAAAGACGTGTACAAGAGTATTCATAGCTGCACTCTTTGTGGTGGCCAAAAATTGCAAAATGTGGGGATGCCCTTCAATTGGGGAATGGCTGAACAAATTGTGGTATATGTTGGTGATGGAATACTATTGTGCTAAAAGGAATAATAAAGTGGAGGAATTCCATGGAGACTGGAACAACCTCCAGGAAGTGATGCAGAGCGAAAGGAGCTTAACCAGGTACACATTGTACACAGAGACTGATACACTGTGGTACAATCGAAGGTAATGGACTTCTCCATTAGGGACAATGCAATGTCCCTGAAAAATCTGCAGGGATCTAAAAAACAGTGTCCACAAGCAGAAGATAAACTGTGGGAGTAAAATCCCCGAGGAAAAGCAACTGCTTGACTACAGGGGTGGAGTGAATACAACTGAGGAGAGACTCTAAATGAACACTCTAATGCAAATACCAACAACATGGAAATGGGTTTGAATCAAGAACACATGTGATACTCAGTTTGTTTCCAATGAATTATGTTTGGAAATGACCAAATAAAAATTAAAAAAAATATAATTACTGGATTATGTAAAAGTCATGATCTAAAAAGAACTTGAATGAGATTAAAATAAATTATCAGTGAATACTTGTCTGACATTCTCTAAAAATTAAAAAAAAAAACCCAAGAAAATAAGAAATTTTAGGAATCTACCAATCTCTTCCTGACAGCCCAATATGAAACCTCTTAGGATTATTATATTCAAATTTCAGAGCTCTCAGGCTATGAAGAAAATACTATTAGCAGACAAAAAGAAATGATTCAAATATAGTAGAGTCACAGTCACAGTTACACAAGAATATGATTTAATTAGAGTTCTTGGAATGTAATATTCTATAAGACAAAGAACCTAGGATACTAGCAAAGCATAAACAAATCAGAAAAACTATGTATATTATAATTTTTATGTCATATATACATATTTTTTTTCACTTTCATGGTCAGATTTATTGGCATATATAGGTCAGCAAAATATTCTCAATAATCGCTTTAATTTACTTATCATTGTTTATGATATCATCTTTTTTTTCATTTTAATATGGAGAATTTAGCTTTCTTGATTATTTTTCAATCCAATTAACCAATCATTTATCTATTTTATTTTTCATAAATAAATCTTATATTATTTATTCATTAAATGCTTCTTTCCTTTCAATTTCATTTTTTAGGATTTCCAATTTGTTCTTTAATTGATGATTTTTAATTTATTCTTTTTCTAGTTTGGTCATTACATTCCCAAAATTCATTAACCATTTCAACTAATACCTATCATTTGTACTCGTCACAATCAATACAGGTCTCTTTGCCTACTCTTTAACCTCTTCCTTTTCCCAAAAATACCACTCCCCAAAACTTGAAAATTCCTCTGACATAGAACTATCCAAAGGATAGAGATTTGTTGCCTAAGGTTTTGGTGATACCCAGGGTCCCCAAATGAGATTTTTAATTATATATTTTTGTTGTTTGTTTAAACCCTAACAGAGCTCTAGGGAATTTGTCCCCTAGCACATGAAAAATATAAACAGGCCTCTTGTGTAACAAATATTAGAAGAAAGAATTGCTTTCTATCTCTTCTAACACTTCAGTAAGATTTCAAGAGCTTTGTGCATTTTATGAATATGAGAAATTAAAATTATCTTTTAGTTCTAACACCTAGAATTCACTTCAGGTTTGTGTATGTCTAAAATAAGCAATGATGATACTACTTATATGATATGCTATTATTTTTTATGCAAAGGATCAAGATATTCATAAGTTAGCAAAGCATTTGGAAGAAACTGAAATTTTAAACTATTTTTCAGTAAGTAAAATTTATTTCATGAAATTTTCTTGTATTTCTTTTCATTTTAACAATGTCTTCATATTTTTAATTTAATAAAGTGTTGCAACATGGTTGAGAAAAGAATATAAATATCAATCCCTAAAGTACTGTTTGAAGTTTGACTTTGTCATTTGTCAGATGTTTGACATAAAGCAAATGAAAAAAAATATTTCTGTAGGCCTCAATGTCCTTATCAGCAAATTATGACTAATAATCCTTGTAATAACTAACTTAGAAGGTTTTTGTGTGGATCACAAATGATAATGGCTGCAAAATTTCCATAAACCTTGAGGCTACATGAAAATTGTTGTTTGTGAAGATGATGATGATGATGATGATATTGATGATTATGATGATGATGATGATGGTTGAATTTGGCTTTGAAAGACAGATTTTCAAGTGAAGAGAAAAGAAAATTCAAAACAATGAGAAAAGTGTAAAGAAAGACTCAAATTAGGGGTGGGAAGTAAAGATATTTTTTTTCATGAAATGCTCAATAAATCCCTTTTGGCTTTACCATGAAGGTTCACACACGTGGTAATGGACTGTGATTTGTAGACCTAAAGAAGCATAGTGGAATAGGTTATAGAACACTAGATTGGAAGCCAGAAAAAATTAAAAACCTGAATGAATCCCAATATCCTCATTTGTAAAATGATTTAAATTACCTACCTAACTAGCCTTGTCTTATTTCAGGGAAAAAAAAAGATGAATTCAACTCTTGCTTCTGCTATATATGGGTTTTATCTTAAATATCACTATTGGGTCATGTCATTTTAAATACATGTTGGTGATATGTTGCAATTGAAATATAGAGTGACCTAAGTATTTAGAGGGAATCATAAAATAGGGAAAAATTGAAAGAAGTAAAAAATTCCAACATTCTCTTTTTACATTTGATAAAAATCCATTATGTTAGTATCATAAATAGAATGGAAGATATTAACTATAAATTATAAGGCAACAGAATTCTTTAAAGGTCAATTCCTTAAAATAACCATTTGGGCATCAATGTAAGTATTCAAGGAGTTAGGTAACGGAATACTCCAGGAATCTGTTCATGTCACATGTGCTGCTTAATATCATTTACATCATTGTATTTAACAATAAATAAATACCCTAATTATCAAGCTTTCAGATGACAGAACCCTTTGTGGATTGAGAATTCACTTAAATATGAGGATTTAGCCAGCATCAAAAAGGACCTTGACAAACTAATACCTTCAATTGATTCAAAATCAACTAAATCAAGTGGGAGCAAACATAAAAATAATTTGGATGAATACATTAATTTCTCAAGAAAAAGATGGAGCAAGAAGTCAGAGAGAAGTTTCTCAGGAAAAAAAGAAAGATGAGAATGGTAGGGAAATTAAAGAATAGCAAAGTCAATATAAGTACATTTAGCATGTAATAACATAGTCACAGAAGTAGATTCTCTCAAATCTGATCTTAATGATTTGACTGCATGAACAAAATCTTATTATTGGAAATGAAGATGATTTTAGTTCCACTAAGCTCTCCCTGATTCAAACTACATCTGGAACTTTATAATCCATTTTGAGTACTATGCTTTAGGAAAAATATTAATAAAGTGTACGCCCATACAAAGAAACTTGACTAAAACTTGACTAAAGTGAGAAATGGAGTTCAGTACCTTTTCTTTGAAAAATTAGATGAAAAAATTGTAGATGTCTAGATCAGAATAGACTTCACATATATATATTACCTCATTGAAGTACTTAAGGGATTTTCCTATAAAAGAAATATTGGGAATTTGCTGTTTGACATTTGAAGTTTTCACTATGGAAAATTGATGGGAATTAGGGAGTAATTCAAACTAATTATAAGGAAAAACAATTTTCCTTGAGCAATCCAAGGAAATAGTGGATATCCATCTATTTGTGAGCCTTCATTCTAAATGCAGATGGATGAATATTTATAATTTATATTGTATAAATTATCAAAGATCTATTATAGTTTAAATAAATTTTTTGTTAAATTTCTTGAACTCCTTTTTATTGTTTTTTTTCCTGTGAATTCAAAGGATAAATATCATCCAAGACAAAGGAGAATTAATCAAATACTTTCCTTTGACTAGAAATGTGATCATTTGTAATGGACTCATAAAGTACAAAAATTAATAGATATTGAATTTGTAAGAAATTTTAAGATAATATAGTACATTCTTGGAACAATATGTTATACAGGTCCTTAGCAGCAAAACTGAGACTGTAAATCAATACCCATTACCCAAAGTCCAAGATTCTTTACCAGGTACAGTGAAACATTTCTAGTTTTCATTTCAATCGTAATTAGAAAAAAAAATAATTCTTAGTATAACATAAAGTTCTACATCTTCTGATATACCTCTCATTCTCCACCCCTATATCCCATTATTTTTTCTTTTCCCAGCTAAATTATACATAATAATGAATATAGGAGATAAACTTGAGTAGTGGAATTTAGCTTTGATTTGCCTAGTAATGTTTTTGAGCAAATAATTTCCTCTTTCTGGGTTTCAGTTTCTTCATCTATATAATGATTAGTTTGGAATATATAATGTTTAAAATCTTTGTCACCATGAACTTTTGATCTTCTAAGATCTTTTTTTTTTCAGCTCTGATATTCAATGTCCTAACGCATATCCCAGCTACAATGTTTTGTTTTCAAATTCACTAGAATGGTGATATTCCTTCCAGGTCCTTTCAGGTGAGAACTTGATCACCCCTAAAAGGAGGAAACCAGTAAAAGAAACTGCTCTTGATTTTCCCTTTACAGAACCATTAATGTGTTCAATCTAGTTCATAGAGTGGTGACAAGGGTATTGGAAACTCTCAAAATATGTCTAATGAACTACTTTGAGAACCCCTAACCTCGATGGACCTGAAAACCCAAACAATGAGGTAAATGTTGAATATTTGGTTAGAAAACATACTGAAAAAGACATTGAATTAGTAATCTCATATTAGAAAGATTTGAATTAAGATCTACTTTCAGACAATTGCAAGTTGTATGGCCCTTGGCTAGTCATCTAAACTCTTTCTGATCCAGTTTTTTTTTCACATGTAAACATATGATAATTATGTGTATTTCCCAGGGTTCTTATGAGAAGAAAAATTGAAATTATTTATGTAAAGTACCTTGTAAATTGTAAGCTTGTGTATAGATACCTAAATATACACATAAGTATATGTAAGGATGGGGTATATATGGATGTATGTATGCAATATTTTTAAAATTGTAATGCTTGAATACATAAACACTATAATATTATAAGGAAAAATGGTGGGATATGAGGAAAGGAGAGTACTGATGGTTTTAAAACAATGAATGGAGGAGTTGAAGGGAAAGAGGGAATATGGCTCCTGGTGAGGTTAAAGTAGAGAGATGCCCCTTGCCAAGAGGCTATTTTTGAAAAATAGGTTTCCGAGAAATGGGCCACTTATGATAGCCTGCGTGGATGTCTTCTCTATAGAATGATGTTGCAGATACCCCAGAACAGGTAAGCACAGACCTTCCTGAGGGACAAGTTTCCCCCTGGATCAAGGTCACTCAGCAGGAGTCGAATAAGGACTGTTTATAGTTGAATGGCTGTCCTGAGGTTCAGCTCCCTCTATGTCCCCTGAAATTTTAGTCCTCTTATGTGACTGTGATATTCAAATAAAGATAAATTTTACTAACATGTTTGGATTGTGGAGGTATCAGGGAAGAGTGAAGAGGGATTGCCCTAGATAAGGTTTGAGTCTCTCTCAGCTTTTGAGCTGAGGGTGGAGGGTTTCTGTTATTCCTGTCTATGCTAATCTGTGCTGGTGTTCTTAAGTTTAAAGTCTTAGCAGTAGACAGCAAGAAGAAGAAAGTTCTGACCTTCAGAACTGGTTGGGCCTATCTCTTCAGGCTGATGACCTTAAAGATAGGCCTTACCATCCAAACTGCTTCCCTTAACTGCTTTCATCCAATGAACAGAATCACAGGGATCCAGGTAGAGGACACAGTTGGGAAATTCAAGTATAGAGGTACTTCTATGTAGAGTCAGGTAGACAGCCTCCTTTCAGTTCCAGGGCCAGGAAGGAAGTGCTAGTCACAAGACCAATTGCCATTCCCAGTTGCCCCTCCTGTCTTTCTTGTCAATATCTTCTCTCTAATACTTCCACTGCTGTGTATTCCAACTCAGTGGCAGAAAGTCCAGAACTTGCTTTAGTTTTCCTTTCCACAAAACATATATGTATATAATGTTTCATACTAGCTATGTTTTTTTAAATATCATAGAATTTTAGAGTTTAAAAGCATTTTAGAAAATAAACTAGCCCAATTTAGACCTGAATTGGAATATCCTCCAAAATATATTTGAGAAATGGCCATCTAATTTTTCTTGGAGGAAAAAAAAAAACATTGCAGGAGAGCTCAGTACTTAATGACAGTCCTTTACACTTTTATAATAATATGTCAAGAAATTTTCCTTTGGATAAATTAAAAGTTATCTTAGAAGTCTTGAGATTGCATCCCTAAATTTCTATTAATTTGTTTAACATTGAGCTAGTTATTTCTGCTCTATTAAATTAGTTTCTTGCAAGGGATACTTACAGCTCTAAAATGTCATTATACAATAAGATTCAATGTAATAGAATATTTCCATAGAGTTATGGTTCCCTTCTCAGAAGTACCATGTTGTAGCAGAAGGAGAACAAGATATAAATTATACTGTTAGCCTTCGTGTCTGCTAAAATTTTAATTTTTTGAATTAACCTATTATTTTTTTCTTGCAGTCAATAACAAGACAAACCAAATGAATGGCCAAAGAAAATTACACTGTGGTTACAGAGTTCCTCCTTTTAGGACTGACAGACCGTGAAGAATTAAAAGTTTTTCTCTTTTTGCTTTTCCTGGTGATATATATAATTTCATTGGTAGGAAATCTTGGCATGATTATATTAATTCAAATCACTCCTAAGCTTCACACTCCTATGTATTTTTTCCTCAGCTGTCTATCATTTGTTGATGCTTGCTATTGTTCTGTTTTTGGACCAAAAATGCTCATGAATTTCTTTAAGGAGAAGGCCACTATATCATTCAATGCTTGTATAGTGCAATATTTTTTATTTGTGGTCCTTCTCACCACTGAGGGCTTTTTCCTAGCAGTGATGGCATATGACCGCTATGTGGCAATTGCTAATCCACTGCTTTACATGGTGGTCATGACCAAAAGAGTATGTATAATCCTGGTTATTGGGTCATGTATAGGGGGAATGATTAATTCATTAACCCATACAATAGGTTTAGTCAGATTATCCTTCTGTGGACCAAATATAATCAGTCATTTCTTCTGTGATTTGCCACCATTGCTAAAGCTCTCTTGTTCTGACACTTCCAGAAATGAGTTGTTGCTCCTGATATTCTCTGGTATAATTGCTATAATCACTTTCTTGACTGTGATCATCTCTTATATTTTCATTGTTGTTGCCATCCTCAGGATCCGCTCAGCAGCTGGGAGATATAAAGCCTTCTCCACCTGTGCTTCCCACTTGACAGCTGTTACCTTGTTTTATGGCTCCATAAGCTTTAGTTACATTCAGCCAAGTTCCCAATATTCCCTAGAACAAGAAAAAGTTGTTTCAGTATTTTACACCATGGTAATCCCAATGATGAACCCTCTGATCTATAGCCTAAGGAACAAGGAAGTCAAGGATGCTGTGAAAAGGGCAATAGAATTGAAACCATCTTTTTTTTAATGTCATAACAGAAACATCTTTTCTACAAGAATATCATGGACCAGTAGAGTTCTTCAAGAAACCCAATTACAAAAAATGAGACTTCAGGACTGGTGGGAACATTTAAAAAATACATCCTGAGAGCTCAATTAGTAGAAATCATTGTTATTTTAATTTTTAAGAATGGAAAATTAAGGAATAGGTGAGAAAGTGATCCATATCGTTTCACCTAGTCAAGAGTGGAGTAAAAAGTATAACACAAATGTTCTCTTGCTCTGTCCTATCTTTTTTAATGGAATTCACATATTTTAAAAACTAATATTTTATGATTTGCTTCTTTGCAATTCTATTAAATATCTGAGCAAAGTAATTTGAGGTCAATAAAATTCATAAACCATCTATTTCATGTTCTCTAAAACTGATTATGCATTGCAACATAATTAGAATGCTTGACCTAGAAGGTATTTTTAACATAAAAAATAGAATTATGGCTCTTCTGTGCATCACAGTGGTAATAACTGCAATTCTTTCATTTAACAAATGAGTGAAATGGCCTTCACATGTTTACACAGTTAATATAATTGTCAACAGAGCCTAGATATTCTAAAATTTTGTCTAGCTATCTTTGTATTATATTTTCTACTGACCATTGACTTTTGCATTTTCATTCCCTTTTCATTGCAATTACATCTTGAGAACCTAGAGTCTGGAGTGATATATCTGTTTTAAAACCTTACATCAATTAATATGAAAATTGAGCTGCATCACTTGTGGTTTTACAGAGATTAAATGAAGAAAGAAATTTTGAGTTAATGGTAAGGGGCAGTCCAATGATCCTGACATGAGGTCATTTTGACTGTATAAATATTAATAGAGGGAATGGAGAGACTCCAGTCTAAATAAGATTTCAAAGTAAAGGCCAAAAGAATAAAAGGGAGAACAAAAATCATCAATAACAGGCTCCTTATGTTATAGAAGAGGAAACTGAGACTGAGAAAGGGAAGACATTTAACCAAAATCACAGTTATTTAAAGAGCTACAAATCATGCTTCCCTGAACCCCTATTACAATAATCTCATTCCAGTGTTCTGCCATTAAGCTAGGGCTTAATATATTTTCTGTCCCTTTTCAGTTTGGTAAAATCTATGAAGTACTTTCTAAAAAAATATTCAAAGGCAACTAAATTTCAATTACAAGTAAATGAAAACCAAGGTGTATTTTCATCTTCCCCATTCAAATTTGTAGACACCTATCTATCTATCTGGACTCCTTCACTATACCATGCTGAGTAAGTAAATAAACTATAACAACAAGGAGGCAGCTAAGTGGCTTAATGGGTAAACAACCAAGCCTAGGGACCAGAGGTTCTGGGCTCAATTTTGGCTTCAGACATTTCCTAAATGTGTCACTCTGGGAAAGACATTTAACCCTCATTACCTAACCTTTACCACTCTTCTGCCTTAGAGCCAATGCAGTGTAGTGATTTCACAATAGAAAGTGAGTGTTTAAAAGAAAATAAAATATGGTAACCAAACAGTAATGGAACCCATGAGAGATGTGTGAGGTTCTTATAATGCACATACTTTAGGAATCTTCCTGATACTTCTCTTTCCCCCATACTTAATCTCTCTCACTCCTTGAGATCATGAAGGTCCTTTTAAAAGTACAAAACTGAAATGTTCATATGATATATTATATGTTTCTTTGTTTTTAACCTGACCTTTAATTCCCTATGTGAGTGCTATTGAACCTTTTAGAGATGGTATGCCAGGCCCTTCCCCAACCCCACTCCCCAGACTGAGCGCTATGCCCTTCTCCCCCAGAGCGTGCCTTGTCCCTCCTTACCTCATACAGGGGAGGGAAAAAAGTGCTCCCATTGAGCTGCTGTGTTAGGGGGCAGTTGAAGTGAGGAATGTCTTCAGTGAATATAGAAAGAGGGAGGGAGTGACCCAAACACTCAGCTTTCCTCTATCTTTGTTGCCTGTGAACCTCCCACCTTACCTCCTGTCCACTTATAATGGGCTGCTGGGTAGAAGGTGGGTGATGTGAAAAAATGTCAGCAGCAACAAAGGAAAGTAATAAATGTTGGAGGTAATGTGGCAAAATTGGGACATTAATGCATGGCTGGTGGAGTTGTGAATTGATCCAACCATTCTGGATGGTAATTTGGAACTATGCCCAAAGGGCGATAAAAGACTATCTGCCCTTTGATCCAGCCATACCAATGATGGGTTTATACCCCAAAGAGATAATAAGGAAAATGACTTGTATAAAAATATTTATAGCCACACACTTTGTGGTGGCAAAAAAATTGAAAAATCAGGGGATGTCCATCTATTGGGGAATGGCTGAATAAATTGTGGTATGTTGGTGATGGAATACTATTGTGCTAAATGAACTGGAGGATTTCCATGTGAACAGGAAAAACCTCCAGGAACTGATGCAGAGGAAAAGGAGCAGAACCAGGAGGAACTTACACACAAAGACTGATACACTGTGGCATGATTGAATGTAATGGACTTCTCTACTAGAAGCAATGCAATAATCCAGGACAATCTGGGGTACTTGTGAGAAAGAACACATTCACATCCAGAGAAAGAACTGTGGGAGTAGAAACACAGGAGAAAAACAATTCTTGATCACCTGAGTCAATGGGGATATGATTGTGGATATAGACTCTAAACAATCATCCTAGTGCAAATATCAATAATATGCAAATAGGTCTTGATACATGTAAAATCCAGGGGAATTGCTCATTGGCTATGGGGAGGTAGTGAGGAGGTAAAGGACATGAAACATGTAACCTTGGGGAAAATATTCTAAATTAATTAATTAAATAAATAAGAGAATAAATGTCAATTTCATTCAACTACTTTCTGACTAACTTTTCTCACATATAACATTGGGAAAATAATGTCACCTATATCCTAGGTGTGTTGTGAGAATAAAAAAGATCATATTTGTAAAACCATTTTCAAAAACATAAAGATATATATATGCTTACTTTGGTGATGATACCAAAGCCAAAACCATTTTTAAATGTTTAATTTTCTTGGGGGTTTTCAACATTCAATGAAAACTATTTTTAAAAAAATGTAAATGCAAAAAAAATTTCTCATAACATCATGTATATGACTGGAAATGTTTATTGCTTTTAAAAATTTACATTTCCAGTACAGTTGGAATTTTCTTTTTAATTACAAAGTTTTCCCTCTGAATTTCTCAGATTTTTGATCTTTGTCCATATGGAACAATTTTCTCTGAAACTGACAAAAGGTCAAAAGAGATGAATAACCACAGTTTTATTAAAGAGCATTGGTGAAAATCTATTCCCAGACCTCACTTTGGCTCTTTGAAAGGGAAATTTAATTATCTAACATATGCTTAAACTGAAGCCTTAGATTTGAAATGGTCCCTGGGGATTCTATCCCTAAACAGCTTTATGCCAAATATAAAACCTGAGACATAGCTCAAACATAAGGAGACCAGGAAGACAGGTTCTATTTCAGCAACAGGTATGTGTCCTATATTCCAATTTTAAATAAAGTTGGTATAAATACTCCATTGGCTTTGATTCCATAAATTATATGAAGCTACATAGTCTATTCAGAAATAGTTCGGGCATGGATCAAATCAATAATATAGGGTTTTTCAACAAGTCTTTAAGTTTAAAATGCCAATAAAAATTTGGCAATGTCTGTTTGCCTTACTACAAATTTGGAGGGTAGAATACTTTCTCCCTACTCTAATTTATATGCTTGTTATTTTATTTTTTATTTGTTTGCTTTGGCATAAATGGGGGCCTTGTTGAATTAGATGATTCTTTGCATAAAACTTAGACTATATAAGTGATAAAATACTCTATTATTATTGTTTCATTAAGTTATTCTAGCTTGATATCCCACAGTAACAATTTTAACTAATTATGAGTTTCAAACTATTTTCCTCTTTCCTTCCTAACCCATACTCAAGAACAGAATTTGACAAAGATATATTTGAAACTACATACCTATGTATAGTTCCAAATATCAATTCTTTCTCTGTGAATGGATTGCATCTTTTTAGCTTTGTAGTTGATTGCAGTTGCAAAATAGGTTAGTCATTCATATTTACTCTTCAAAAGCATCGCTATTATCATATATGTTCTCTTAGTTCTGCTCATTTCGCCCGTTATCATTTCATGTCAGTCTTTCTATGTTTTTTTCTATAAACTTAATGTAGTCATCATAGTTTACAGTATAATTGTATTCCATCTTAATAATACAGTACAATTTATTTAGCCATTACCCAATTGATAGAAATCCCCTCACATTCCAATTTTTTGCTACCACAAAGGAGAAGCTATAAATAATTTAGAAAAAAAAATTTCCTTTTCTCCAATCACTTTGGGAAACAAACAAAATAATGCTTATGCTGGGTCTAAGGACCTATACAACCATAGTAATATTCTTAAATTTAATGAAAAAGTACTTTTATGATCTTCAATAGCAACCTTGTAAGCTTGATAATAAAAGGATATATATTATAATTAATATAATAGTAAATATTAAATAAAATATTAACAAAATAGGAACTGATGTACATTTTAAAATCCTTAGAATTTGATTGTTAATATTTGGATATAGTAAAATGTCTTATCTTCCTACAAAGTCACCAGGGAGGAAATTTTTTAAAAAATCAATAGAAGTAACCAATCAAATAATAATGATGAAAGATATCTTATTAAGCATAAGACTGCAAACTTAATTTCTTAATTAATAAGATTAATATTAATTCTATGAATCTATAATCTCAATAATGTAAACATTCCTTGTTCTAAAATACAAATGACGACCTGTCCATGCTTTGTGACTTCTGACATTATTCATTATAAATCCTAATATACACAATTCATATCATTGCCATGGAAATCACTCTATGTTTTAAAATAATATAGCTACTAATGGAAGATCTAATAAAAGCTATTCAACTCATTGCATATTTCTAATCATAAAACTATGTTTCACCACTTAGCATTCTCTCACCAGAAGAATTTGTTTTCTGTAAGTACTAGTCCAGTATTTTTGGCTTAATGTCTGAATTCTTCTTTTCCCTCACTCATCCCTTCCTCCCGGCTCATGTATTTGTGTTCATGACACTATCTTTCTTTCAGTTACCCTGATTCAAAAGTATGGGATCAGTTTCATTTCTTTCCACTTCAATCAGCCAATCTAAAATCATTTATTAGGAGCCTATCATGTACCAGTAAACAAAAGAGAAACAGAAAAAGAAACATTCTCACATTACATATAGTCAATGCTATACTCACAAAATCCCTCACTGACCTCATTTATACCTACCGATATTATAACCATACTAACTCCATTATTCCCAATCTTATACATAAACTGTCATAATGGTCTTCTGATGTCCTGTGTCTCCAGTTTTCCTCCTTACTACTTATTAATGTACTGTCCATTTATCTGTCAAAATAACCTGCCTAAGAACAGACCCCCTTCTCTGTGAATTTCTTTCCAAACCCCACTATCTCACTGTTGACCCTATTCTTGTTGCCTTAGTCTTGTTGCCCTGTCTATAGGCCATTCAATCAATACTGTATGAGCACTTATCAGCAACAAGGTAAAGAGTTTTATTATAGGCCTCTGAAGTCTTTTACAACTTTGTGGTGGGTGATTCTGTGGAATCTTCTTTCTTCAACCTCAGGACGAATATCAGTTCCTTTATGCCAGGAGTTACTAATTGTGTTATTTTTAATAAATGCATCTGCTGTTCTAGGCAGGGATTTTCCTTATAGAGGTAACTAAACAAATAATTGACTAAGGGTATTTGGTAGCGCAGTGGATAGAATGTGAGATTGGAGTTGGGAAGATCTGTGTTCAAATGTGAATTCAAACACTTCCTAACATTGTGGCCTTGAACAAGTCACTTAACACTAATTTCCCAGCCCTTGTCACTCTTCTTACTTAGAATTGATAGTAAGCCACAAGGTATGGGCTATACTTGTATAATACTAGACCCTTGGACAGGATGAGAAGTTCTTCTCTGACACTGAAGAATAAAGAGTTAAAGGAGAGACTGCTAGAGGTGGAAGGGAATCTAAAGATTATTTTTACACTAACCACCACACTAAGTGTAATGAAATGGCAACAGGGACTTAATTGACTTCATAATGTAGTGGGTGACATACTATAATTGAAAGAATGTTGGATTCAGAGCCAGAAAACATTATAAATATCAGTTATTTTATCATCATTTTGTCTTTCTATATTGCTAGGTAGGAAACAAACACTGTTTTACTGAGTAAAATTTACTCTAAGACCATTTAAGAGGGAAAAGTTTCACTTAGCCTTTAGACAGCATGTTTTGTACTTTATTTAACAATTTCAATTAACCAATTGAAAGAGTTAAACTATGTACCAAGTACTATGCTAAGTACTGACTCATTTAACCTTATATAAGACATATCTCTGAGTATCAGTTTGAGCATATGTTCAGTGGTTCAGGATAAATTACCTCTAAAATTATTTCCACCAAAAAAATATGCTCATATAATACAGGAAGACGTGTGCACCTATGACAAAGTTTGCCAATTGTTGTACTTGTGTTAGTATCAGATGGTATTTTTGAGATTTCTCCGAAATATGTGAGACGTAACGTGTCTATAATTTAATTTCTAACAAGCCACCAATTTATCAGGTGGGAAAATCATTGGTTTGCAGTGTACTCAGTATCGATGATTTACTATAATTTTAACACTCATTTTGATAGTGAAAGAATTTTACCCAGATATTTTCTACCACTTTCCCTATTCCTCCTTCACTGGCCAGGATCCATCCCATATGGCTCACTAAGGGAACTGACTTTAACTTGCTCTATAATTTGTTGGATGTCATGTGCCAGATAAATGGTCATCAACTCTTTGAGAGGACCAAGTGGATGCTGCTATAATCTCTGGTATCAATGCAAAACATCAGCTCTACAACAGTTAAATGAATTCTTTAAACTACAGAGACTAGCCTGTTTGGTGCCTTCCTTTGAAGCCGGAACCATCCAGAATGGAGTCCCTTTCCTGAAACTGACAGAATACAGTCCAGGCTGCCTATTTACAAGTTGAACTGAGAGAGGAAACAGACAGAAACAGACAGAGACAGTGAGAACATCAACATAGACATAATTCACATTATTGAACTATTTCTAGACAAATTCAGAATGCTGACCAGTATAGTAACAAATTGTGATTACTGAGTGCCAAAGTTAAAGCATACAATCCCCTGCCTGACAGAGAGATAATAGACTGGAAAAGCAGAAGTTCCAGTGAGGGCATGCACTGTGATTCTCTATGCATATTTATTATGAAGGATCTATTATTCTTCCTTTTTTGGCTGCTATTGTTCCTTTGGAAAGATAGAAGATAACACGTAAAAGCATATAAATATTAGTTATTTTATCATCATTTTGTCTTTCTATATTGCTAGATAGGAAATAAACATTGTTTTATTGAGTACAATTTACTCTAAGACCATTTAAGAGGGGAAAGTTTCACTTAGCCTTTAGACAGCATGTTTTGTACTTTATTTAATTCAAGATCATCACAATATGAATTTTTTGAGACACTGAGAAAGGTTTGAGAGTGATCCTGTCTCTTATTTTTGATATCAGAAACCAAACTAAGATATATACGAAGAGGAGGAAAAAGCACACTTTCTGGCAATGAAAATATTCCTTTATTTAAAAAAATTGATTAAATTTCAGTTTGGGGGCAATGCATTGTGCTGCATTTCAGGGGACAGAGAAAAACAATGAGAATATGTGTCTTCAAGGAATTATATTCAATGGGGGAAGAAATGAAAATATGTACAAAGATTATATATACTTATATATGTATGCATAAGTATATGAAATGCATTCTTATACAACATTATGTTATGTTAAGGTTATGTTACCTTACATAATAGTGTATATTATATCTTATCATATTATACTATATCACATTCTGTTATGTGTCTGTCATATAAATACATGTGTTGTTACAGTAGAAGCTCTCGGTAACCGAGGATGACGATTGTCTTTGTGCATTTTCATCTATGGTGTATAGATGAGTGTGCACAACGACACTTGTGCATGAAGGAGATTTAAGTGGAAAAGTCGTTGCACAGAGACAGTCCCACTCTCTCGGTGTTGGAAGCCTGGGTCCAGTGGCAGGAAAAATCATTACACCTGGAGACTTCCTCAGCTGCATTGGATGGCCGTGTTGTCTTTTGTGCTCCAACACGCCCTAAGCACTCCACGGTGCTTTGCTGCGTCTCCATCTCAGCCGTTGAACCTTCTTATTGGTTTCTTCCATCTGTTCCGCCAAAGCAGTCTTCACATGCTGGGTGAGCAAATCCCTGGTTCACCAGGGGTCTATGACCCAATGGCTACCCTCACAAGGTTTAGCAGGCCTGTCAAAGCCGTGACTCGGGGTGTGGCCACTGCCGCATGCTAGCAGCTACTGGGAGCCACAAGTGAGACCTGGGTGTCAGGTGAGGGTCAGAGGCTGGAGAGCTGCCCTAAGAGAGCATGACAAGCCCTCCATACCAGAAATACTACCCCTCCCTGAGCACCCCATACACCCCTGTGTTGTTATATGTACATGTATATATGCACATATAAAAACTATATGCCAAGCACCCATCATCCAAAGCAATATGAACTAATTTGTCTCCTCAAAGATCTTATATCACATAATATGGGTATCTATGACTGTATGTGAAAGCTTTTTTTGTTTGTTTGTTTAACCCTTCAATTGAATCTGACTCTTTGTGACCCCAAGGATTGCAGTTTTCCATGGGATTTTCTTGGTAAAGAACTGGAATGGCTTCCCATTGCCTTTCTAGTAGATCCAGTGGATTCATTTGTAAGGCAATTGGAGGTTCTGACTTGCCCAGGGATACATAACTAGGAAGTGTCTGAAACTAAATTTAAACTTAGGTTTTCCTGACACTAGGCCCAGTGCTCTAACCATTGAACCACAGTTACCATGTTTATCAATCTGTATAAATTTCTTCAAATTGATGAATTTCTTCCACTAGCACTAATCAAAGCCAATCCGAAGGTTTCTTGACTGATACACTTGGTACTCAGCCTCCTCATGACAAGGCTCTCTATCTTTTCCATTGTGATTGTTTAGACATAGCCATACAATCACTGAGTCTATTCTAAAGCCTTCCAATTGTGATAGAACATATCACAGCTTTCTCTAAATAACATTGCATTGCATTGTGTCATATTAAATCAAATCAAATCATATTAAAATATAGTTTATTATAGTCATATATTCCATTCTAAAAATAAAAACAATATTCTTGCACAAAAATGTCAGGAAAGATAACGTTGGTGAGGGAAAAGATTACTGATAAATATCATTTCAATCCATCACCTTTTGTAGCCAAAGATGACGTTTTGTGGTAGCTTTCAATATGTGAACATCTCACTTGTGAAAAAGTAAAGCAAAGGACAGAGTCAAGATGGTGGCTTAGAAGCAGCAGAAGCTGAATCCTCTGTGACTTTCCATCCACACCAAAGTCAGAAATGAACCCTTCAAAATAGGCAGAAAGGCAAACTCAAGGAGACGGAACCACAGGTCTCTCCTAATCAATTTAACCTGAAAGGTACGAAGATAAAGGTGAATTCTTGGGTATAAGGGACATATCCACCACCACCGCCATCCACCTACTGTGCTGAGACCTGCGGTAGGACTCTGGCTGACTGTGTGATTCCAAGGTGAAGGCTGCAGCCATGACAAGTACCACCACAGGAAGCTCAAGACTCCAACCAAGCAGCTGGCAGAGAGGAGAAGAAGAGAGGGATGGGGGTAACTACCTGGAGCTTGCACACCTTCAACTTCATCTTCACTTTCAGCCTCCACCTGCAGCTGGGGAAGATTTGGCCTCAGAGCCCATTAATAAAATGGGTCAGCTTGTCAGTCTTACCCAGTTTACCCTGGGAGCAAAGAAGAAGCCCCTTCAGGGCACAAAAGTTCAAACTTACAGAACCAGCAAACAGAGGAGGAAGAATACAGCCAATAAGCCAATAAGGAGGGGGAATGAAGGAAAAAATATTGTAAAAACATAGAAGATGAAAAAAGATATTGCCATTGACAGCTTCTATTCAGGTAATGAACAAAGAACAAATGAAACAGATGACAACCAATGAAAAACAAGCAAAACCTAAGAATCCATAACAAATTGGACTCAGCCACTGGAAGAGCTTGAAAAAGTAAAACAAATCCTCAATTCCAGAATTGAGAAGTTTCCAGTAATAGAATTCATTAAAGGGACTCTGGGCACATTTAAAATAATTGTTAATGTTTGTTTCATTATTCGTTGCAGTAGTTAACAGTAATACTATTAACAGCAGTTAATAAATATATTAACTGTTACTCTTATGCTTATTCATAACCTAGAAGAATAATACAGCAGACATATATAATGTCTCCCAAAAATAATGGGGTCAATTTAAGTTATTAAAGCTTTAAAATGAACTAAAAGATTTGGGATATGTGCATTAAGGAGGTGTGTGTGTATGTGTGTGTACATGAATGCATGTGAAACAGAAAAAGGGAGAAAGACAGAAAGAGAAAGATAGGGAGAGATTTAGAGCAAAAATTACTAAATTTTTTTTTTCTCTAATTTAAACTTTGAGCAGCTAGGTGGCAGAGTGGATAGAATGCTAAGCCAGAGGCCAGGAAGCATCATCTATCTGAGTTCAAATCTAGCTTCAGACACTTCCTAGTTGTATCACCCTGGTCAAGTCACTTAACCTTGTTTGTCTCAGTTTGTCACCCACAAAAGAAGCTGCAGAAGGAAATTCAGATAACTGCAGTGGTTTTGCCAAGAAAACACTAAATGAAGTCATAAAGAATTGAACACAACTGAAATGACAGAACAACAATTTAAACTTCAATAGCCTAAAATACAGTGACTTTTGGATGCAATACAGTGCCTTGAAATTTGTCAAGCCCTTTGCAATAATATCCTCATTTTAAATCCCCTTTCTTTCCTTCCTTTCTTCCTTCTTTCCCTTCCATCACTTCTGTGCCATCCACCTTTTTCTGTATTTTGTGAAAGTTCTATATAATTGTAATTTACTACATAAACAATAGGAAACAATAGTAGAATTCCTTTCCATGAGGATTCACTTTAATCTTTTCTTTTATGTCTTTTTTTTTTGTCCTGGCAGATACATCTTTTTGAAGTCACAAACATGGCTGAGAGAAATAACACTGAGATCATGGAATTTGTTCTCTTGGGCTTTACTGAAAGTCCTCACCTCCAGTATGCCCTATTCGTGATCTTCCTCCTGATTTATCTGATCACTGTGGTGGGAAACCTGTGGCTTATCCTTTTAATTGGCTCCAGTTCTCAGCTTCACTCTCCCAAGTATTTTTTCCTTGGCCACTTGGCCTTCTTAGATTTCTGTTACTCATCTGTATGCATCCCTAAGTTGCTTGTAAATTTCTTAGCTGACAGAAAAGTTATCTCCTATGCAGGCTGCATCCTTCAGTTTGCTCTCTTCAACATGTTCCTGACAACTGAATTCTTTCTCCTGGCAGCAATGGCCTATGACCGCTACATGGCCATTTGCAAGCCCCTCCGCTACCAAGTTGTCATGACTGCCAACTTCTGTTTGCGTCTGGTGGCTGGTTCCTATGTGTTTGGCTGTGTGACTTCACTTACACATATGGGAAGTTTGCTCAGTTTATCTTTCTGTGGCCGCCATGTTATTAATCATTACTTCTGTGATATTCCAGTGCTCATTCATCTGGCCTGCTCTGATATTCAAAAGAATGAGATTTTGCTCCTAATCTTCTCTGGGGTAACATCGGTAACCACCTTTCTGATAGTTGTTAGCTCCTACTTCAGTATCTTACTCACTATTCTGAGGATCCCTTGCCCCCAAGGTAGGTATAAAACTTTTTCCACATGTGCCTCTCATCTAACAGTGGTCACTCTATTCTATGCAACAGTGATATTTACTCATTTGTGTTCCAGTCCTACCCATCCATCAGGCTGGGCAAAAATTGTGTCTGTGTTTTATACACTTTTGCTTCCAGTTCTTAATCTCCTAATTTATAGTATACGAAATAGGGAGGCAAAGGAAGCTCTGAGAAAAATGGTACAGAGGAAAATACTTGTCCAATGACTTTAATTATACAAGCAAAAGATGTCATCGTATTACTCTGTTGCTAAATCATCTTCAATGACTCCCCAATTACCTAACAAATAAAATAAAAACTTCTAATCCTTACTTCAAAGACCTTCTACAAACTAGCTGCAGTCTACTGCATTATATTACTTCCCCTCATTTACTCAATATTTACTGGCAAATCAGGCTACTTGTCATCCCATGAATGTATACAGAGTTTGTTCATATCTTACTTACTGCTCTGTATTCCTCAAAAATCTCTCCATTCACTTGATCTCTTTGAAGTCCTTCCTGTGGTTCAAGACCAATTTCAAAGGATATTTCTCATTTATGGTTTTCTTTTTCTCAACAAATAATGATTTTTTCATATCAATTCTTCATGTCATGTATTTTTTCTCTTTTACCTCATTGTAATATTTATTATAATCATAAATATATGTATTACATTAATTCCCAGGTATTAATCATGTTAACAGGCATAAAGGAGAGAAAATAAATGGTCATAAATATTACTATTATATGCATTTTCATCATTGATACAAATAATCAAAGTTAAATAGACCTGGTAGTTCCATGGATAGAGTGCTGAGGCTGTGATCAGGAAGATCTGTGTTCACTGTGGACTAAGATCTTGACTATCTGTGTGATTCTGAGCAAGTCATATAACCTCTATTTTCCTCTTTTCTAATAAGAGGATTTAATTACTAGATTTTTGTGAAAATTAAATGAGACAACATATTCTTTAGATTTTTGTATTCCATGGAAGAAGAAGAATGAATAAGCTAGAGAGTTTATAGAGGACAGTAAATAAGATATTAAAGGGCTTTGAGATCATGTAATAGGAGGACTAGTTGAATAAACTGGGGATATTTAACCTTGAGAGGGAAATGTCTGAAGATATGATAATTACCTTCAAATATTATAAATGCTGTTAGAGGGCAGAGATATTATACTTGTTCTATTTGGCCAGAAATGGTAGAACAACACATTCTTGGAAATTACAAGGAAATAAATATATGTTCAATGTGAAGGGAGAACTTTTTTACAGTAAGACCTTTATGAAAATGTGATGAATTACCTGTGTAATTGATAGGTGCTCCTTCATTTGGAATCTTCAAACAATAACAGGAGATCCACTTCATTATTCAGTTACACAGGACATCAGCTTTAGGTTGGATAAAGCTACAACTGAGTTCCTTTTCTAGATCATCAATTTTTGTTATTTTATGAGCAAGGTATTACATATTACAGGTGCATATTTATTCAAAGTTGTATTTGTATTTTGTAATTAAGTCAAGTGTATATGAAAGAAATTAAGAAGAGAAATAATAAAAGGTTACTATTCTCAGGAACTGTATTCACTTTTTATGCTTTTCTTCCCTGGTAGGCATTATTGTAAAGCAGATGACAATTCAGAACCCAATGTTGAAACAAATGTAGTCTCATAACTTGATAATCGTCCTCAAAGTTTGATAACTGGTAGCTTAGTACATAGAAAGTTGTACTTGCAGTGAGGAAGACCTAAGTACGAATCCTTATCCAGACACTTTCTTGCCATGCAATACTAAACAATAATAATTTAAGTTTTGTTAGGCTATTTTCTCATATAAAACATGCAGATAAAATATGGCTCTCCCTGGCAGGTTGTTGTTTATATCAAATGATCAAATAAATATATATACACATGTATATATATTTATGTAAATATACAAAGCACTTTCCATATAGTACTTTCTAAACTATAAATATATATGATATAACTTAATTTATTGAAATACTATATGAAGTGAAGTACTTTTAAAACTATACTAATTTATAAAGTACTATGTATATTTTCAAAATTATATAACTCATAGATGGGTAGATGGATTGATTGATAGGCAGACAGACAGATAGATAGATAGATAGGTAGATAGATAGATAGATAGATAGATAGATAGATAGATAGATAGATAGATAGATAGATAGATAGATGGATGGATGGATGGATGGATGGATGGATAGATAAAATGGATAGATAGATAGATAGATAGATAGATAGATAGATAGATAGATAGATAGATAGATAGATAGATAGATAGACAGATGGATTAATCAATGGATAAACCACTAAGCTTGGAATCAAGAAGATCTTAGTTCAAATTTATCCTCAAGCACTTACTAGTTATGGGAACCTAAATAAGTCACTTAACCTCATTTATATGAGTTTTCTCATCTCTAAAAATGGGAATAATAACAGCACCTATATCCCAAGGTTTTTGGAAGGACAAAATAAGTTAATTTCAAAGAACTTATCAAAATGTCTGATATATAGGAAACACTAGAGGCATGTTATCTATAATAATTATTATCATTATTGTCATTAGTATTATTATACTCATTCTTAATATATACATATATTTGGAGCTAGAAGAGATTTTGGCATCATGTATTCTAAAATCCATAGTTTACATATGGGGAAGCAGAGACTCAGAATTTAAGGGAGTAATCCAAGCTCATCCATAAAATAATTAGCAAAGTTTCTGGTTCTAAATCCAAAACTTACTGTTTGAATTCCAAATACATCAAGAACCACACTATCTTTGTGTGAAGGACCACATATTTGGTTTAAAAATATACTCTAATTATCTGAATAATATCTCTCCCCTTAAATGCATCTCAGTGATAAATTTGATGATCAAATTCTCTCTATTCCTACAGAACATGTTGTAAAGACTCATCTCTGAAAATCTCTTTCAACTACAACAAATAGTAGACAATAGGGTGACTACTATTATATCATAAAAATACTTTTATTTTGGATCAAGCTTTCTATGGATTCATCACTAAGCTCGCTTCTTATTTTTACAGTTGACTTCCACTTTGTAATATCTCAAGAAATAAATAATGTTAAAATATAGATTAATGTAAAAAGCTATGGTATTTAATATTGGAGACATTTATACTAGGATAAATAAGTTTACTCTTGTAAGTCACAAAATAGTGCAATAAGACAATTCCCAGAAATTTTAGTCTGATAGCCTTTATAGAAATGAGAGATTAAATCCAAAGTCAATCATGTAGCAAATAACAGAATAATTTTAAACTTTACTTCTGTTTTTATTGATTCTAATTCTTGTCTAGAATCAAGTTTATGAAATCATATATAATTTTGTTATCATTTATGTCATATTTCAATGCTCAGAAATCCTAATCATCACCCCTTCCCACCCAATCTGAGTAAGACATGCATTTAAGAAAGAGTAAAAATTCTATGATATAGTATATAGTTCAATCTATTAAGTTAAGTATTGATTTGAAACCTCAGATCCAGTAAGATTTTAAAATTATTTTGTCAATCAATTAAATGATCTTTTCTGAAGTCCCAACTATTTTCACAGGCAATATACTAGTCATCTCTTCTTGAAAACCTAAAATAGAACAGGCTCTGCCCCTAGTTTACCTTGTACTTGGGTGACAAAATATATTAAGAGAAGACAGAAAGATCATTTTTCTCCATAAAAGAACAAAGACTTGTCCTTGAAATGAGATTTGAAAGAAGCCAAACTTTCCAAAACATAAAGAGAGAAGAATGTACTCCCTACATGGAGAACAGTCTAGGCAAAGGCATACAAAGGGGAGGAGCAATTTTGACAATAAAATAATGAAAAAAAAAACAAAACTGAATTCTGAAAGCTAAAATGTCTACAAAGCAGGTCACATAGAAAATAATTTTCTAGGAAATGCATTCTCCATTATTTCACAGAACAATAGAGTCATTTGATCTCTGTGTTTCTTTCAAAGCTAATGATTCCATTATTTGGAATAAAGAATTACATACAGGTTCCAAAACATATCATTACCTCCTTCTTCATTATTTCTTAGGATCATTTAGAAACATATTCCAATTTGAATAGAGCACACCAGTATCATCACTTTAAAAAAAGTTCTAGATACTCAATTTTTAAAAAGGACATTGCTAAATTAAAGGTTATTTAGAATAAAACAATGAGGAAGGCAATGGTCAATCAATACCATAGAGTATCAATGCCAGAGAGTATCAGTTGATAAATTTAAGGGTAAAAAATTTCTAACTTGAACTTACTCAAATTGGAAAGAGATGATTAAAGTATTGGGTCCTCTGTCTTTATATCTTCATGTCATTGAATGGTTACTTAACAGTAAAATTATAGCAGAGGTTCCTTTCAGATTTGAATCAGACTATTTCACTACTGAGCTTCATCATAACTCTAAACCTCAATCATTTCTCAAATTCTTCAGTTTTTGCTATATATGCATATGAGAGGCAGAGAGGTGGCAAATGGATAGTGTCAGTCTATGATTAGGAAGCCATGAGTTCAAATTTGGCTTAAGACACTGGCTATATGTGTGACTGGAGGAGTCACTTACTTTTGACTTGTCTCAGTTTCCTCATCTTGGGAAAATGAGAGCAATAGCATTTGCCTCCCTGGCTTATTGTGAGTATCAAATGAGATAACGAGTTAATCTGGAAGATAATACACAATATAAAAATGTTGGCTATTTCTCTGTGTGTATATCTACTAGCATAAAAGAAATGTTAGTCTATTTGTGAAATTTTCTTCCTTCCAGTGAACTCAATGCTGAATATATGCTAGGAACATAAGTGTGGTAAAACTTATTAATTTATTTTTTCCCTATAGAGCACGGCTTAGCACCCCTACACCACTCTGGTATACAGTCTCTCTTCTGATGTGATGTGTTGTCTGTGTAGCAATCATATGATTTCCTCTTTCCTATATTATTTTTATATTGGCATATAATTAGTGATAATTCTTTGGGCATAAAAGGGAGCTTCTCACAAGACTCTGGATCTTTGGTCTTGACCAGAGTCTGTCTTTTTTGTAAAATTGGGCCTCTCTCAATAAACCTCTTTTTTTTTTTGGCTTGGAGACTTTCTTTCTCTCATTTCTCTTTCTATATAGAGAGATAGAAAATTTGCCTCATGTCAGATATATTCTGATGGGCATAGCAAATTAATTCTAACTTTACTATTCCTCAAAGCAAGCATTACAAAAACAAACTTTTTTCAGCCCAAACATAGTATGAATACATATTGAGTAGAATCTTTGAAATGAAAAAGACTTGAGAGCACATCTAACCCAGTTTATTCATAAATAGAAACTCCCATTACATCATATGCAGCAGTTTTCTTCATATTTTTCTTAAGGGTGTCTTTCAAGTACAGAGGAACCCACGACTGCCCAACACAGTCATTCTACCTATGGCTAACTCTTTTTCTTCTTATTTCCTTACATTCAGTCTAAACATGATTCTCTGTAATGTCAATTCACTGTTCAGAATTCTGCTTTGAAGTACAAACAAAAAGATGTCTAATCAATCTTCTATATGTTGGTCCTTAAAGATAACATTAAGAATCCAAAAAAAATTTTTTTAAGATGATGTTAAAGGTGAAAATGGTAAACATCACAATTCATGCTTCTAGGAATATGGAAAAAACCTAGACTATCCCTATGAAATAGGAATCTGTGTGAGATTACAGTTTTGATTTATATGGAGGCTTTACTGAGACAATTAGGAGAGTTGTTGTGATTCAGGCTGTCCTTTTCTATAGAACCAAGAGAATCTTTAGGCCACATTGGTACTTGTTACAAAGAAAAGAGTTCTAATGTCCATCTGCATTCAGACAGTTGTCACTACATAACTAATTATGTACTTCATGCAATTCCATTGTTAAAGAGCTCTCTCTGACCCCAGCCAAGTCTCACTAACACAGTTGACCTAAGAGAGATCACAATCTCCTTTTTTTCTGTATAAAATCATTCCCAAATTAGATTCCAGGCCATCTACTCAGAGCAAACCTCTACAAATATATCAAATTGATATATTTACAAACATTCAAATCTTTTTTCTCTTGATTTAGCATCTCCAAATATTATAATTAATAATAGCTTATATTCATGAAGTACAGTAAGAATTCTCTCATTTAGGTGTTATTACTATTTCTACTTTACAGATGAGAAAACTGAGACAGACATGAGTGAAATGACATGCTTAGAATTAAAGGACATATTTGAACACAAACCTTCTAGACTCTCAGTCCAACCCTCTGTCCACTTCATTATCTTTTTGCTTCATGCGGCATGGTGGCCAATTCCTTCCCAATTCTCCTTGCCCTGCTATAAACTCTCATTTTTCAATGTCTTTCTCATAATGGGTTCTTATAAGGATGAGCCATATATATTCTGATGAGGTCCTAGTACAGTACAACCCATTCCTTACTATTACTGGAAGTAAGAACTGTGTTAGAACAGCTTGTATTATTTTTTTTTTCTGACCAAACATAATACAAATAAACATTGAGTTGACAGTGCTCTAAAATACCCATATTTTCATTGAATAAAATTTGTTTAAACCCTTACCTTCCATCTTGGCATCAATACTGTCTATTGGTTCTAAGAGTGGTAAGTTCTAGGCAATGGGAGTTAAGTGACTTGCCCAGGATCACACAGCTGGGAAGTGTCTAAGGCCAAATTTAAAATAGGACCTTCCATCTCTGGTTCTGACTCTCAATCCACTGAGTTACCCAGCTGCCCCTAAATGAACTGTTTTTGAATAATGACTCTTCTGTCTTTTAAATTTCATATTGATTATGTTGACCTAAGATTAAAAGTGCATATTTATCTATGTTCTTTTAAAATGAGTTAGAAAAATCCCAGAATTCCAGTCTGTCAAGATCTTTTAGGAAGATGATTAGATGATGAAATACCTTAGCTAACCTTACCAGTTTAGATCATCTACTATATGGTGTATTCTCTGGTAGGATTGGGAGACTTAAAGTATATGAGTTATTTTTTTTTTACTTTCTCTTAGTAATCTCAGCATTTAACACAGATCTTTGCATATAGATTTTATTTAGCATGTGTTAGATAATATTAGATTGTGTCTACCAATTTTAAATACATAAAGAAAATGGGTTTAATCTATGCTAGAGGTAAAAGTGATGAATAGCTCACAGTATATTAAAGGATATAGTACAGAACCAGAGACTCAAGGAACCAAGCAGATAAAAATAATATCCAATTCAATCAATTCAATCTTTTATGAATTTCCTACTCTGTAAAAAGCTCTATTATAGGCAATAAGGACACAGAAAAAAAAGTAACAGTCTTTCTTCAAGCTTACTTCCAAAAGTAGACACTATGATTTAAGCATATATAATAAGCACAATATACATCACATACATATATATACACAGATACAGTACAAATTTGCATATATTAATTTGTATGTATATTTATATGTGAATTTATACCGATATTTTATGTATTCACATGAAGTTAATGAATTATAATTTGTAGTAGGGGAGAATAGGAGGATTGTCATTAAGAGGAATGTGGAGATCAAGAAAACCTCATGCAAGACACAGAAGTTGAAAGTAACTTTGAAGAAATCTAATAATTTTAAAAACCTAATTTTAATATGAAGTTCATTGCCAAAAAAGGAAAACAGTAGGCAAAGTCCAAGAGATTGGAGACATGTTATTTTTTATGACAATGAGAATGATGGTTTGATTCTATAGAGAAGTACATTAAATACTGCTTGTTTACACAGTGGATACAGTGCTTGTCCTAAAAAGTAAATCAGGAATATCTCTGTTCAAATCTAGTATTGATATTTACTAGCTCTATGACCCTAAAGCAATTATTTAACTTCTCTGTACTTCAGTTTCCCAGTTGTAAGAGGGAACTAATAATAACATCTATTTTCTATATTGGAGTGAGAATTACATGAGATATTTCTAAAGAGTTTAGCAGAGTGATGGCACAAAGAATGACCTTTAGAAATCCTAGAAATATATTAATGGAACTAATATATACTCCTAGAATATAGATGCCAACCAGGTTGCATAAAATATTAAATTTGTATTTGATCATAAAGGAGAATTGATCAGACTATTAGCTATCCAGTCTTGACTCTAAAAAGAAGACTAAGATGTGCATGATTTTCTTATTCTCCTTGAAGGACATAAAAAGGACTCTTGGACATCATTGTTCATTGTAAAGAGTGCAGTTGATTAGCGTAAATTGTGATGTGATAGAGCATCATGGGCAGGCTTATTCATTTCCTCTTAGAACATTTTGATACTGTTTACTTATCAGATTTTTCTTTATTCAATGGGAAAATGTTATACCAAGGCTTTTAAAGGCTTTTTTTTGTCTTTTTTGAGAGGATTCCACTGTAACATAAACCCCAAAATTTGTCTTGGTTTTGCTTGGGATAATGCCAAATGAGTTAATTATGAAAGAATGTCATACATGGAAAAATCCCATAGTGAAACAGATGGGCAATATCTTCCAGGTATATTGCCTTAAGACTTACGAGCTATCTGAGATACAGAGAGATTAAATGACTTGCCTGCACTTACACAATTAGTATGTGTCAAGAACCAATTTTAGTTCACATCTTCCTAACTCTAAGATAAACTTTCTATCTATGTCTTTATACATGGGCTAAAAATATGAAAGTTTAAAATTTTTCCATGGAAGAAAAAATCCAATAATATTTCCTTAATGAAAGACCTTTAATTATGAATAAAATGTTTTTATCCAAAGAGGAAGTTGGGTGTTGGAAAAGGGTTGAGTTGTTTTGTTTTCTAATTAGGAAGGCATTGCAAAGACTACATGAATTGTCTGGACATTGTGGTAATTTTAAATTTCAAGGAGAACAAAAAGTGACCCGTCATAGGATCATAAGTTCATTAATAATTAGGTGAGCCTTTTAGGGCAAAGAAAATATTGGTTTTATTTAATCTCTAACAAGTTTTATTTAAAAACACTCTTATTTTTTGATATCAATTATCTATCCAAAGCAATATAATATTTTAAATAAAATTCAGTGGGAATAGTTCCTAAGACCATCCTGCTCATCTTCATTCCAAAAATTATCACTTCCTCATATGCATTAAGGCACTGAACCTCCAAAGTCCTAGTTTGAGAAAAGAGTCTTTGCCGTGACTTTCATTTTTCTGTATTCAAAATAGTTGATAATGCCATTAAGAACACAAAAGAAAATGTAATGACATTTAAAAGATTACATGAGGTTTTTGTTTGTTTTCTTTTGCCTAATGTAGAGATGAAGCCATCAATGAAGAAAAATATAATTTTGAAGGCTAAACTATTCTACAGGATATTTTGGTTCATGACAAGTCTTATTCTGGTTACATATATGCTAAATAGCGAAAAATTGTGGTACTAGAATGAATGTAAAATTTCTAAATTTGAAGGGGATACTGATGACCACCAAATCCAATTAATATATGAATAATATTCCACATTCATCACTGAAGGCAAGTGGTCATTCAGTCTTTGTTGAAAATCTTAAAGAGAGAAGAACCCAGTATCTCCAAAGTCATTGGATCATTTATTTGGATCATGTCATTTTTTAGAATAATTCCCCTGAAACTCAAAGTCAAGATGGCGACATAGAGGCAGAAAAAAAAGTTCAGAGCTCAGAAAATGATTCCTAACTGATTACAAGCCAAATGTTCCTAGGTGATTGAAAAACAAATCTAACAACAGGACAAAGCTATGGAGCCCTCCTGCTGGATTCAACTTAAAAGGTACACCTCCAATAATCCTCAATCAAGAACACTTGGGTTTAAGGGGAAAGAAAAAGGAAAGTCCTCAGACCCCTCCCCGACACACAGTACTGAGCATCCAGCAATGACTGAATTCTCTGGCAGGGCAAGGCCACTAGTCTGGAGGGAGATCCTTGTGGGAAAAGTTGTGCCAGGCTCAGGATTTTGAACACGGGTGGCTGGGAGGCAGTTCAAGGAGAAGCACATAGGAGTCAGCCTAGTCACAGAGCAGAGACACTTCATATTTCCCCCTCCCTTCATGAGGTTTTGGCCTCAAGGAATAACCAGCTCTGCAAGTTCAACAAATCTGGACTTAATTTCCTCAATCCTTCAAAGGGCAGGGAAGCTCAAGCTCCATCACCCCTCTACCACAAAGTGCTCTGAGTGCCTTGCTAAGCTCCAAGGGTGAAGGCTGACAAAAAAGTCCAAAACCACAGATACAGCACACAATAATAGGAGCAAGAGTACAGGCAAATAGAGGGCAATAGAAGGGGCAAATATAGGGCAAACAACAGAAAAATAAAAAAAGAAATTATAATCAACAGCTTCTATATAGGCAATGAACAAAGATCAAATATAACAGAGGAAGATCAAGTAACACCAAGCAAAAACACAGAAACTCCAGTGAATTGAACATAGGCTTTGGAAGAACTCAAAATACAATTCAAAACACAATTAATAGAGGCTAAAGGAAACTGGAAAAAGAACTGAAAAAGCAAGATAAATCATCTGGAAATAGAATATAGTGTTTTGAAAGCCAAAATTAATCAGGTTGAAAATGAAGTAAAGAAGATGAAATATGATCTCCAAAGAAAATCAGACCAGAAGGAGAAAGATGAACAAAAATCCATGGATAAAATTCAGTATTTAAACACCAGTATACAAAACTTAGAAGCAAGCAACTTCACAAGGCATCAGGAAACTATGAAAAAAGAATAAAAAGGATGAAAAATTTTGAGGAAAATATGAAACACCTCATTCACAAAACAGAAGATTTAGAAAATTATTCCAGGAGAGACAAATTAAGAATCATTGGTCAACCAGAAGACTAAGAGAAAACAAAACGCCTGGACATCATTCTGCAGGAAATTATACAAGAAAACTGCCCCAACATTCTAGAACAATGGGGAAAAGTAGAGAATAAAAGAATCCACAGAATTTCTCCTGTACTTAATCCTCAACTGACAGCACCCAGGAATGTTATAGCCACATTCAAGAGCTACCAGACCAAGGAAAAAATATTACAAGCTGCTAAGAAGAAGTCATTCAGATACCATGGAACTACTGTGAGGAAAACAGGATCTGACTGCATCTATACTGAATGATCAAAAGGCATGGAATATGATATTCCAGAAATCAAGGGACCTAGGTTTATAACAAAGAATAAACTACCCAGCAAAACTGACTATATTATTATAAGGGGAAATATGGTCATTTGATAAAATATAAGAATTTGAAGCATTTGTGAAGAACACATCAGACCTGAACAGAAAATGTGATACCCAAAATCAGAATCCAAGAGAATCATCAAAAGGTAATTAAGAAAGGGGGGAAAACACAGCAAAAAACTTTTTAAGGGACTCAATAAATTAAAGTGATATGTATCCCTTTAAGAAAAGAGGATATTGGTAACTCTTTAAAATTGTCATCACCTGGGTAGCTAGAAGAATTATACTCAGAAGGAACAGTGAAAAACTGTTGTACAGGATGAAATGGACAAGACATAAATATGTATACAGATATATGTATGCACAAATATAAATATATATATATGAACAACTAAAGTTTTTAAAAGAGGTTAATACTAAGAAATAGGAAAAGAAACAAAACAGGTTCAATTTAAACAGGGTCACAAAGGAGAATATGGTGGGAGTGGGAGACATCAATACACTGGAAGGGTAAAGAGGTTGGAGATAGGAAATACTTAACTCTTACGTGAATTGAAATTGACTCAACAAGGGAAGAAGAATCAAATACATTGGGGCAGAGAATTGATTTGAGCCCTATAGGGAAATAGAAGGGTAACAAACAGACTTGTGGGGAGGGAAGCTATACAAGAGAGGCAGAGGGTGAGGGGTAGTTTAAAAAGACTTTAAAGAAAATAAGAGGGGAATAAGAAGGGAGAAGGGTAGAAAGGGAAGTAAAATAAGGGTGGGAATTAGGGGGAACAATTAAAAACAAAACACTGGTATAGAATGAAATAATGATAGAAGAACGGGCATGATTAGAAGTGGAAATCAAAATGCTGGGAAATACATAGCTGGTAATCATAACTCTGAATGTGAATGGAATGAACTCACCCATAAAAGTCGAGTTAATAGCAGAGTGGATTAGAAACCAAAACCCTACTGTATGCTATATACAAGAAACATACATGAGGAAGGTAGAAACACATAGGATAAAAGTAAGAGGATGTAGACAAATCTATTGGGCATCAACTGATAAAAAGAAGTCAGAAGTCACAATCATGATATTTGACAAAACCAAAGTAAAAATAGATCTAGTCAAAAGAGATAGGGAAGGAAATTACATCCTGATAAAAGGTAGTAGAGACAATGAGGAAATATCAGTACTTAACATGTTTACACCAAATTGTATAGCATCCAAATTTCTAAAGGAGAAACTAATGGAGCTCAAGGATGAAATAGATAGAAAAAACTATACTAGAGGGAGACCTGAACATTCCTGTTTCAGAACTAGATAAATCAAACCAAAAAATAAATAAAAAAGAGGTAAGAGAAGTGAAGGAAATCTTAGAAAAAAATAGTTTGTAGATCTGTGGAGAAAAATAAATAGAGACTGAAAGGAACACACCTTCTTTTCAGCAGCAAACGGTACATTTACAATGATTGACCATGTACTAGGGCATAAAAACATAGCAAAGAAGTGCAAAAGAGCAGAAATAATAAATGCAACCTTCTCAGGCCACAATGCAATAAAATTAATAATTAGTAATGGTACATGGAGAGGAAAATCAAAAATTAGTTAGAAATTAAACAATAAGATTCTCCAAAATTGCTTAGTTAAAAAACAAATCTTAGAAACAATTAATAATTATATTTAAGAAAGTGACAATGATGAGACATCCTTTCAAAATTGATGGGATGCAAACAAAGTAGTACTCAGGGGGAAATTTATATCCTTGAGTCCATAAAATAACAAATTAGAGAGGGCAGAGGTGAATGATTTGGCCATGCAAATTAAAAAAAAAAACAACTAGAAAGTGAACAAATTAAAAATCTGATGAAAACAAAATTAGAGATCCTAATAATCAAAAGAGAAATTAATAAACTTGAAAGTTAAAGAACCATTTATTTAATAAATTATTTTAATAAATAAGACTAGAAGATGGTAATTTGAAAAATAAAATAAAATAGACAAAGTACTGGTCAATCTAAGTTAAATAGGAAAGAAGAAAACCAAATTGAGAGTATCTGAGATGAAAAAGGAGACCTTGCCTCTAATGAAGAGGAAATTAAGGCAATCATTAAAAACTATTATGCACAATTATATGGAAATAATTATGGCAATCTAGGTGATATGAATGAATATTTACAAAAATATAAATATAAAAACAGAGGAAGAAATAGACTACCTAAACAACCCATATCAGAAAAAGATATTGAATAAGACATCAAAGAACTCCCTAAGAAAAAATCCCAGCACCACATATATTCACAAATGAAATCAATCAAACATTTGAAGAACAACTAATCCCAATATTATACAAACTATATGACAGAATAAGCAAAGGAGTTCTACCAAATTCCTTTTATGACACAAATATGGTACTAATTCCAAAGTCAGGCAGGTCAAAAACAGAGAAAGAAAGCTATAGACCAATCTCCATAATGAATATAGATGCAAAAATCTTAAATAGGATACTAGCAAAAAGACTCCAGCAAGTGATTACGAGGGTTATTCATTATGACCAGGTAGGATTTATACAAAAATGCAAGGATGGTTCAATATTAGGAAAATCGTTCATATAATTGACCATTATTAACAAGCAAACCAACAAAAATTACATGATTATCTCAATAGGTGCAGAAAAAACCTTTGATAAAATACAAGACTGATTCCTATTGAAAACACTAGAAAGCATAGAAAAAGAAGGGCCTTTCATAAAAGTAATAAAGAGTAAGTATCTAAAAACATTAGCAAAAATCATCTGCAATGGGGATAAATTAAAAGCCTTCCCAATAAGATAAGGAGTGAAACAAGGACTCCAATTATAACATCTATTTTTCAACATTATGCTAGAAACACTAGCTGTAGCAATTAGAGAAGAAAAAGAAATTGGAGGTATTAAAATAGGCAATGAGGAGACCAAGCTAACACTCTTTAGAGATGATATGATTCCCTAATTAAAGAATCCTAGAGAATCAATCAAAGAGGTGGTCAAAATAATCAACAATTTTAGGAAAGTTGCAGAATACAAAATAAACCCTCATAAGTCATCAGCATTTCTTTATATGTTCAACACATCTCAGAAGCAAGAATTAGAAAGAGAAATTCCATTAAAAATAACCCTAGAAAATATAAAATTCTTAGGAATCTATCTGCCGAGACACAGGAACTATATGAACAAAATGACAAAAAAACTCTTCACACAATTAAAACTAGATCTAAATAATTTGAAAAACACCAATTGCTCATAGGCAGGATGAGCTAACATAATAAAAATGACATTCCTACCCAAATTAATTTACTTCTTTAGTGCCATACCCATTGAACTACCAAAAATCTTTTTTACTGAATTAGAAAAAAACATAAAAAAGGTCATTTGGAAGAATAAAAGATCAAAGATATTCGGGGAATCATGAAAAAAAAATGTGAAGGAAGGAAGCCTTGCAGTCCCAGATCTCAAACTATACTATAAAGCAGTGGTCATGAAAACAAGTTGGTACTGGCTAAGAGACAGAAAGGAGGATCAGTGGAATAAACTTGGGGTAAGTGACTTCAGCAAGAGAGTCTGTGATAAGCCCAAAGATCTCAGCTTTTGGGACAAAAATCCACTATTTGATAAAAACTGCTGGTAAAATTGGAAGAGTGTGGGAGAGATTAGGTTTGGATCAACATCTCACACACTATTCCAAGATAAACTCAGAATGGGTGAATGACTTGAATATAAAGAAAGAAACTCTAAGCAAATTAGGTGAACACAGAATAGTATACATGTCAGATCTTTGGGAAAGGAAAGACTTTAAAACCAAAATACCCTCCGGAAAGCTTGGATCAATTCACAACAAAATTTTGATTACATCAAATTAAAAGGTTTTTGTACAAACAAAACCAATGCAACCAAAATTAAAAGGGAAGTAACAAATTGGGAAACAAACTTCATAACAAAAACCTCTGACAAAGGTCTAATTACACAAATTTATAAAGAGTTAAATGAATTCTACAAAAAATCAAGCCATTCTCCAATTGTAAAATGGGCAATTTTCAGTTAAAGAAATCAAAACTATTAATAAGCACATGAAATATATATTCTAAATCTCTTATAATCAGAGAGATGCAAATCAAAACAACTCTAAGTTAGCACCTTACACCTAGCAGGTTGGCTAACATGACAGCAAAGGAATTTAATGAATGCTGGAGGGGATGTGGCAAAGTCAGGACATTAATGCGTTGCTGGTGCAGTTGTGAATTGAGCCAAGCTTTCTGGAGCGTATTTTGCAACTATGCCCAAAGAGTGCTAAAAGACTGTCTGCCCTTTGGTCCACGCATAGCACTGCTAGTTTTGCACCCCAAAGGGATAATAAGGAAAAAGATTTGTAAAAGAATATTCATAACTGCACTCTTTGTGGTGGGAAAAATTTGAATATCAGGATAAGATCTTCAGTTGGGGAATGGCTGAAAAAATTTTGTTATATGTTGGTGATGGAATACTATTGTGCTCAAAGGAATAAGAAACTGGAGGAATTCCATGGGAACTAGAATGACCTCCAGGAATTAATGTGCGTGAAAGGAGCAGAACCAGGAGGACATTGTACACAGAGTGATATATTGTGGTACAATTGAATGCAATAGACTTCTCCATTAGTGGCAATACAGTGATCCTGAACAACTTGGAGGGATCTATGAGAAAGAACACCATCCACATCTAGAGGAAAAACTGCAGGAAAAGAAACATAGAAGAAAAACAACTGCTTGAATACATGGGTTGAAGGGATATGGTTGGGGATGTAGACTCTAAATGCTCATCCTAGTGCAAACAACAACAACATGGAAATAGGTTTTGATCAAGGACACATATAATACCCAGTACAAGTGTGTGTCAGCTATGGGAAAGGTGGGGGGAGGGGAGGGAGAGAAATAACATGATTCTTGTAATGAAGGAATAATATTCTAAATTGACTCAATAAATACATTTTTAAAAAAGAAGCCCACTGACCCTCTACCTTCAAAATTGACATTCTATCTTAATCTTTTTAACTTGGTTTAAAATGTGATATTTAATTTTTTTCCGCATAAGAAACAAAAATCCATGAATGTTACTTCAAGAAAAGACCTTTGGGCATAATTAAAATGTTTTCCTTCAGGGGAAAAACATTCTTATAATCAACTCCTTTGTGGGAGGATGTTGAGAAAGTTTTGGCAAGTTGGTCCAGTATCAAGAGATTTTATTTCATTTTTTTCTTTTTAAGAAGAAAAAAACCCAGATATTATAAAGACTATTTGTGAGAATTATCTTGACAAACTGGGTATTATAGATCACATTGAGAAAAAAAAACGACATGTTCTTGGTAATTAGTTGAAATTTTTAGGGTACAGAAGATATTTGCTGTTTTACTTAGCTTCTAATCAGCTTCATTATATATCAATTTATTAAACATTATTTATCTTACAAACACAATGGCAATATTCAAAATAGAATTCAATATGAATAGGGCCCTAGACCCTCCTCCTATTCATCACCAGCAACAGCATCATACTTATCAAGGTACCCAACCTCCAAAGCCCCAGTTTGAAGAAACAAAATCTTTCCTGTGAGATTCAGTCTTCAGTATTCAAAATAGTAAGTAAAAGTACAAAGAACATAAGGGGAAAGGTAATGACATCTGGGGAATAGCATCAGTTTTGTTTTCTTTCTAGACTGGAGATAAAACCATTAATGGGGAAGAAAATGATTCTTAAGGGTGAAAGTTTCTACTAGATATTTTATTTCTTGGCATTTAATATTACACATAATAATATGCACAATTTAGAAAAAAAGATTGTGATGATAACAATAAACAAATAATCTCAAAGTTTGAAGAGAACCTCAATGGCTACCAAATCCAATTCATACTTATATAAGGATCCTAATTTATCATTACAACCAAGTGGTCATTTAAGCTTTATTGAAGTCCACAAAGCGATGTGAAATAAATTTACTCTCACGTCAGCAAAATTTTTGTTTTGAATAATGTTCCTTTTTAAAATGTTTCTCCTGACATAATTGTATCTATTTGCAACATCTACTCAGTTTTTAGCATACCTATCTAGATTTATGCAGTATATTTTTAACTCCTCTTCCCAATTCTTAAATTTTCAAGTTTTAAACAACTTACAGTTCTTTAAATCTATCGGCAAATGACATGATCTAAATTCCCCTCATTTTGATCACCTGCAACTTATCAATTTCATTTCTAAAATAAGGGACCAAGTCTTGAAGACATAGAATATATAATTTTTGATCTTAATGTATTTTTTTCACAATCAGTTTCATATCCTTGTAAGGCAGAACTAGGTTTTACTTTTTTGTCCTTCCCAAAGGTGAGCTGATAAAAATTGATCACTGAAAACAAAAGTATACATAACATACTTTTAAATTTAAGTCTTCATTATTAACACTTTCTACATGAAATTATTAAGTCAAAGGAGATAGAAATATAATTCACATAGCACAATGTCAGGCATATAGTGAAGTGCCATATGAATGCTAGTTATTATTTCTAATATTGCCCAGACCTTCTCTTTGAGTCTAATTGGCACAAACTTACATATCAAACATTTTAATCAGATATAGGTTAGTTTCTTTTGGGGACTAATTGGTGACTAATATCTTCAAAGGTCAAACAAATATGATATACATATCTCCATTTAGTACAAACATTTCTTCTAATTACATTATCATGCAATTTAATCTCCAATGGCAATTCTCTCCAATCATGTAAAGAATTGAATATAGCTATCTCCTGTTGTTAAAAGTATAAATAAAAAATTATGAAATTCCACTATTTTTTCATAAATTCTCCTGACATCAGATTGAGAAGTAATTATATTCTTCAATTCTGTGCAGATACTGAATATATGATAATTTATGCAAACAGAAAATCACTCTGGATAATTGTGTTGTAAATCTCCAAATTAACAAATATTATATTAAAGTTCTTAATAAAATAAAATGCACATGAGTTGAAACTTTCTTACTTTAGTTAGTTATGAAGACTTAGCTGTTTTGTTTCTAATTTTCCTATTCCCAATTTGGAGTAACTACCAATCTTAAAAGGTGATCTTGCTCAGGGTAGATAACGCAAGATCAAATTTTGTATTTGGACTTGGACCATGTGTTGAAAGAAATATAATGGATACTGGAATGGAAAACAAAGAGGATATTGACACATATTAGAACTATTCTGTCTTGTAAAGTCCTTTCCTTTTGGCTGTAAAGCTCTGTGTACAGATATCTTTGATGGATTTCTTCAGATTCCAACAACAGAGTGAATTTCTCTGTGGGGTTTTGCTTCCTAAGAATATCTGGGATATTAGGGCTCTGGATTTAGATTTTGTTCCATTTCTACTCCACTTTAAATTGTGGCTCCAAAAAAGGTTTTTGTTCGCATTAGCTAAGCCCTAGACCTCTCTTTAATCTTGGAAGACCATTAGGTCTCCCTAGACCTAATTCTGTCATTCAATTAAACACTAATTTTTTTGTTGTTATTGTTTACTATAAGTCATTAAATATTTTCCCAACTATTTCTCATCCATTTTCAATAGCCAGTTAGGTCCTCAGTTAACCAAATGCAAATTAACTTTCTTACCCTCTGGAACACACAAGTTTTAATAAGAAAAGTCCTAAGTTCTCTAGATAGAATAAGTAAAAGTTTGAAAAAATTTAAATGATAGGATTCAAAACAAAAGAATTAATATCTAGAATTAAAATGTATCTTTTTACTGTATCATTAAAAATTATTAGTACTATATATAATAATGTTCACATTCAACCATGCCAAAAGCTATAAGGAGAATGATAAAGTATGGATTCATTATATATATAATAGAGATTCTGATGCCTGGATGACAACTTCTATAGTCTCACTTATTATAAAATCAATCATTGTACAATTTTAAAAATTATTGGCTAACATTTAAACTTCAAGCATTAAAGGTTATTAAAGAGAAACCTCCATCTAAGACTTTCATTAGAAAAACAATATAGACAAAATCCAGGAATTAAGTTTTCAAGCTTCTAAAAGAAGGTTGTAAAAGATTTTACAATCATTATCACCAAAAAAATAAAATCAATCAATCAATAAATGTAAAGTTATAGCATTTCATAAAGTTGTGGTAGAGCTTGAGACTAAACCCCAGACTCAATAAGGACATTTCTTCAAAAATAACTTGCTCAGGGGACAGCTGGGTAGCTAAGTGGATTGATAGCCAGGTCCAGAGATGGGGAGGTCCTGGATTCAAATGTGACCTCAGATACTGCCTAGCTGTGTGACCATGGTCAGGTCACTTAACACCCATTGCCTAGCCCTTACCACTCTTCTGCATTAGAACCAATACACAGTAGTGATTCCAAGATGTAAGGTAAAGTTTAAAAAACTGACAGGCCCCAGTGATTATTTTTAAAAATCAAGAAATGCATTAAGTTGAATTATTGAGTTGAATGATGGGAACACAGGTGCAGGTAAATACTGCCTCTTGGTAGAGATGAGATTTTGGTTAAGAGATGGGGTGGAGGGGTGATGTGGTTTGCCTCCAAGACAAAGGGGGTGAACTGTGCAATTATGGAGATAATTAGATATCTAGGATACAAATGGATGCTTATCAGAAGTAAACTGGTAGTTGCAAATTTGTGCTCATCAAAAAGCTAGGGAAAGGCCAAAGGGAGTGTTTCTCTCAGTTCAAAGTCACCTTCCTTAAACAGGGCAGTAATGCAAGGGAAAAAGGAATTCCTGATGTATTTTTAGACCTGGGATGACTCTGGGATTTGGAGGGTGTCCAAGGGAAACTTGTATCCTCATATCAATACTATGAGGAACTTTCCTCCCTTTCAGCTGGTCCAAAGCAGTTACCCCAAACTTAGATTAAATACATTGGGGTTTATTAACCTAGACTCCAACACTGCAGGTCAACTTCCATTCAAAGCTTCAGCCAATCATCCCAATTCTTGCTTTGCTGTTTACATCTCTCATTTGTACCATCCCATCCCCTCTCCTATTTCCCATTGGGTAAGGCTGCCTTGCTTCAATCACTTATATACAACCAAACACACACATGAAACTAAGTGCATACATACATCAGTGTGGAGATTACATAGCCAGGTTGAACTGAACCCCATTTTGGCAAAAAGGCCATAGGATCCAATTTAGGTGATTTTGGCCATTATCTTAGCACCTCTAGGTACCAGGTTCAGAGTCTGAGGACAGATATCTGACAGCAGTCTCTTCCATAGGATTTCTTGGAGCAGACACAGTTCAGTTATTGCCCATAGTTCAACAATTTCCTGATTAAAGAGTGGTTCAGTTTTCCAAATACATGAAAGTTCATCATTTGAAGTTTCACTTATGTGGCCAACCTGCCAAGTAAAGTCTGGACTGGAACTCAATTGATTCTTGTTGTGTGGAGAGGAAATTGAGGGGACTTTGAAAATTTCAAGGTATACCCTCTTTAACCACTATTAAAAATGTGACATGGGAAATGATTGAAAATATAATGTTTTATTGAGACATAGTGAGAGAGAGAGCTAAAGAGAAAAAGGGGGGGGAGAGAGAGAGAGAGAGAGATAGAGAGAGAGAGAGAGAGAGAGAGAGAGAGAGAGAGAGAGAGAGAGAGAGAGAGAGAGAGAGAGAGATGTTGGTATTAGGGCACTATCTCAAGCCATTGACTTAAGATAAATGTCCCCCAATTCACAGAAAAATCCCTTATTTAATGGAGAATTCTGATACAATCAATCTTCCCTGTTGGAATTATAACATATTTACAGTGGTTGGAGTCAGAATATTGAATATGGCTTTAAAATGGGCACATTCAAGTTTTATTGTGGGTATATTCAAGCATTTTAACCTTTTATGGTTATGGAAATATCAGGAAATGATCAGGAAGTTGGAGATAGATAGCAAGAGAAGAGTTCTGCACTGGCTTATCTGGGAGAGGCTGATAAGAGGATCAATTAGCTTGACCTCCAGGAAGAACCTTCTGATCCAATAAGAGAGACTTATAAGACAAAAGAGCACTCAAGATTGGCACTTAAGACTGAATTACCAGTACTTCAGGAGCTAAGAACAGACCAGCCTGGGACTCCTGCTTCAGGCAAATTCCCAGACAAACTCACTTAAAGCCATAAAGCTTTTGTAAGAATGGGAATGAGGTCTTGAAGGAAGAAATGGATGGGGGGGCACCAGTTTTACTTAACTTACTACTCTTGTGGGGGTGAAGATGTGCACCCCTGGGCTTCAGGAAGGATACCTTTTGCAAGAATGCAAGGCTCCAAAACTTAGTTTAAAAACAAAAAGAGAAATGTATTAATTTGGAGAGTAATATTGAGAGTGGCCAGGAGGATAGCAAGGTGGAACAGCAAGATGGGGAGTAGTTCCTTGGGAGGACAGCATGAATGGAAAGGTTGTTCCCCCAGATGACATCAGTTCTGGAGATTTTATAATTTTACAACAGAGAGTGTTTGGTGAGGTGGGGTGATCATCTGACTGGGTTCTGCCTGGAGACATAAACACTCCTTAGTTTTAGGGAACAAACAGATTTCTGAGATGTAAACTGATAGGATCCAGGTTGTAGCCTGGAGGTGCATCTCTCTGTTCATCTTAAATCTAGAGGACAATCAAAGGAGGACAATCATCTCAAAACCCTAGGGGGTTCACTGGCTGTTTTTAGGCTCAGAGTCACAAGGGTATAAGGGAGCAAGGGAGGTACCCTGATAATAGTTTGCCTGAGTTTCTGGGGGTACAATGCCCATGTCACTACAACCTTGAGATTTTAATGATGAATAACTTGAAAATAACACACTAATTTCTCACTCCACAAAGTGTGGACCTCACAGTTGAGATCATTTAGCAGGTGGCTCAGGTAGCAAAAAATTTTGACTCTGTCTGAGGCCTCCAAATAACTCAATCTAAAAAACCCCAGAATCAGCAAAGCAGTTCCAAAAGATACCACACCTTTATTCAGGACAAAAGAGAAAATATCCTTATGGCCAACACACAGTGATACACACCCACAGCCACACACTGTAGTGGTGTTACGGGCAGGAAGGATACCCTTGGGGTTCAGGAAGGTTACCTTTTGCAAGCATGCAAGACTCCAAAACTTAGCTTTAAAACAAAAAAGAGATTTATTAATTTAGACAGTAATGTTGAGAGTGGCCAGGAGGATAGCAAGGTGGAACAGCAAGATGGGGAGCAGTTTCTTGGGAGGACAGCGTGAAAGGAAAGGCTGTTCCCCCATGGGGACAGCATGGATGAAAAGGCAGTCCCCCAGAGGACATCAGTTCTGAGGTTTTTATGCCTTTTTACAACAAATTCTATGCCTTGGTGGGGACATGACTTAGAGTGGTAAGCCCTCAGGTATTTGGTGGGGTGACGTGGTCATCTGACTGGTGTCTTCCTGGAGGCATAGAGATTCATCTCTTTGTCCATCTTAAATCTAGAGGACAAAAGAAGATAAACATCTCAGAACCCTGGGTGGGGTCATTGGGTGTTTCTAAGTTCAGAGTCTGGAGGAAGCAAAGCAAGGGAGTTTCCCTGATAATAGTTAGCCTGGGTTTCTGGGGGTGCAGTGCCCATGTCAGTGGGAGAGCTTTGAGGTGAAACTCTAGCTTTAGGACCAGTTGCCCTTTGGAAGGATGCAAGACTCCAAAGTTAGCTTATAAATAAAAGGAGAATGTATTAATTTGGAGGTAATGTTAAATGGCCAGGAGACAGTGTGCAGGAGAAACACTGCCTCCCTGAGGAGATGGGTTTGGGGGTTTTATGCCCCTTTGATAATAGAGGTTACAGGATAAGGGAGGGGGAATGAGGTGAATCAGAAATGAGATAATTTATTGGTTTGGAGGGAATAAGGGATGGTCTGTGGAATTCAAAGGATGATTAGATTAGATACCACCCAATGCTTAGCAGGGAGGAACTAGGAGATGCATAAATGTTCATTGAAGATATAGGGAAAAATCCAAGGAGGATGGGGACCAGAAAGGAATTTCCCACCTCCAGGTTGACTTGGAACTTAGATCCTGCTAAAGTGATCTCAAAGGTGATGTCCACATTGTGTGGAGTGAGAAATTAATGTGTTATTTGTAAGTTATTAATTTTTAAACTCTCAGGGTAGTAGTAAGTTAAATAAAACTGGTTTCTCACCACTTCCCATCCATTTCTTCTTTCAAGACCTCATCCCCATCCTTACAAAGGCTTTATAGCTTTAAGTGAGTTTGTCTGGGAATTTGCCTGAAGGAGTGCCAGGTTGGTCTGTTGTTAGCCCCTGAAGTACTGGTAATTAAATCTTAAATACCAATCTTGAGTGCCCTTTTGTCTTATAAGTCTCTCCTATTGTATCAGCAATTTCCTCCAGGAGGTCAAGCTAGACTGATCCTCATATATAGGAGGAAACCTATACCTCGATTTCACCACCATCACCAGAACACAGAGCTAGACTTTGAGACTGGGAACGATATTTCCAAGAAAGAAACATCAAGAATTTTGCTCATACTATAGTTTGTGTTTTATTTATATCTAAGGGAATACAAACAAAGAAAAAACAACTAACTCATTTGATGGGGGCTTGGGAAGTTTGTAGACTGAGGCTAGAATAACTGGAAGAGGTAAAAAAAAAAGGGTACTTAAAGTTGACTTTATGTGCCAATGCCATTTCTACCCATAGTGTTCAAAGGGTGCTTGATGACCTATTTTTCTGTCTGGGACAAGAGTCACCTTGAAAGCAAGTTTCCATGGGACAAGGGTAAATTGGGGATTTTATAAAACAAAGTTGTTCTTCCTTTGATATCTCTTTTTCACAGGTTAGTCCCTGGATTTATCTGAAGCACATGGCAGGGGGAAATCTCACCACAATTACCTCTTTCACTCTATCTGGATTTGCAAATCAACCTGAATTACAAGTTGGGCTTTTCTTGATCTTTCTCTTCATTTATTTTTTCACTATTTGGGGTAATCTTGGACTCATTATTTTAATTCAAATGGACTCTCAACTCCATACCCCCATGTATTTTTTTCTCAGCAATTTAGCCTTTATTGACATTTCATATTCCTCAACAATTACACCTAAAGCCCTAGATAATTTCCTATCAGATCAGAAAGACATCTCTTTTGTGGGGTGTTTTGTTCAAATGTATTTCTTTGTTGGTTTAGTGTGTAGTGAGTGTTTTCTCCTGGGATCAATGGCTTATGACCGTTATGTTGCAATCTGTAACCCACTGCTTTATTCGGTTGTCATGTCCCAGAAAGTCTGCATCTGGTTGGCTATAATCCCATATGTAGTAGGTTTCAATAACTCCTTGATAACTGTTTGTGTTATAAGTAGCTTGGCATTCTGCAACTCTACTATTGACCATTTCTTTTGTGATACAACAGCCCTGTTGGCCCTTTCCTGCCATGACAGTTTCAACACAGAAATGGTGATATTTCTTCTGGCAGGATTCACCCTCCTCAGTTCCCTCATCATCATCACAATTTCCTATTTTGCCATCATCTCTGCCATCTTGAAGATCAGATCCTCAGAAGGTCAGCGCAAAGCTTTTTCCACCTGTGCCTCTCACCTCATGGGGGTGACTATATTCTATGGATCACTTATTTTTACATATCTACAGCCAGATAATACATTGTTCTTGACTGAAGCTCAAGTGGCATCTGTCTTTTATACAATTGTGATCCCCATGCTCAATCCTCTCATTTACAGCCTGAGAAACAAGGATGTGAAAAATGCTTTGATCAGAGTCATACAAAAAAAGCTGTTTCCTCAATAAATTTAAATATATGGTAAGGAAATTGTAGTGCATTACAATGCGAAAGGACAGATCAATCTAAAATTCTTGTGGTCCAAGGGCTTCTAAGGCTAATTTTCTAACAATACAACTCACTCACATTTTCAGTGACTTCTTTATTGCCAAAAGAAAATGCTTTTTCAGTTTTCATTCTCTCTCACTTTTATATAAAAATTAATATTCTTAACTTTCCAAGTAGTTATTGTTTCCAAATATATTATTGTCAATTATTATGTATATATTCTCCATTTCCTTGCTATAAGCATCTCTTTAGTAAAAGGTTAGCTCCTTGAGGCTAAGATGAATAATTTTCTTTATGTGATAACTACTAACAAAGGATTTGTCAAAGAGTAGGGGTTTAATAAATATTTGTTGATTCAGCAATTGAGAACTAACTTCTTCTAGATTTGTGAACTTGGAATCTATAAACTCCAATCTTGAGTTCTTGAGAACTCCAAGTCTGTGGCAGCCTGAGGTCTTAAGATTTCAAATTTGACCTTGTCAAATGAGAATTTATCCCAGAGGGAAATTCCAGAATCAAAGAGTTTCAGACTAACAATAAACTTTAAAGTACTTTAGATGGAGCTAGCTCTCTCAATCTGATGTTAACTACCCTTTTCTCCTGATAGTTTTTACTATTGTATCAAAGTCCTTTCTTGTGTAGCTGTAAAAATGGAAATTTGAACCTTTGACTTCATTCCCCAGAAGTCCTTAGTATTTCCCAAGATTTCCTATAATTTCTCATTGAATCACCCTGTTGGACAGATCACGTTATTGGTATTTAACTGGTGGTAATGCCTCCTAGACTCTCTTTTTTTGAGCAGTGATGGTGATGAGAGGGGATGGCTGAAAATGGCTAACCAGCAATGGGCACATGGTTTTATTTTGTATCCTCTTTATTCCTTGATTTCTAATCATATTTAATAAACCTCATAAAATATAATATTTTTATTATTAGAGATTTAATTTTAATTTTTACAGTTTTGGCGAACATGAAGGCTTTTATGGCGGGTCTGGTCTTGGCAAGAGGAGACTCCAACCTGGGTGGAGAGCAGTGAGGAATGCTGGCCAAACAAATGAAGAAACAGCAGACAGAGGCAGACAGCAGGGCAGGGCAGGAGGGCAGGCACACCCTGCCACTGGACTCTCATAGTTCGCAGCAACCAGGCAAACTTACTATCTTTACTGAAAGGATATCTGCTTGAAATTTTTTGGGAATTCTTGATCACTTTGTGGTAAGCCAAAACTGTAAAAATTAAAATTATATGTCCATTTATATATAGCCAAGCCCTTGGATTGATCTTTTCCTTTTATGTCTGTTGCAAGCCATCAGCCTCTCTCTAGAGAATCTTGTCCAGAACTCCTCATTTCTTTGTAGCCATTGTAAAGCCAATCATCTAGATTCCTATCCTCAATTCACCAAGAGGTATATAAATTCCCCAATTTTCATGGTTCCTCAGAGTTGTTATCTAGCATGGTGATTTCTCCCATGAGTCAGAATCTAGAGTAGCCAGGACTTGAGCTAATTTGTGTGTTTTGAGTGCATGACTCTGTGTGGAGGCCTGAGTTGTATCAAACTCCTCTCCTGATTAAGGACATGTTTTTTTTTTCTGACTATTTAATAGTTCTGTGTTTTTTTCTACTTAACAGTAATTTGCATGATATTACCCTTTACTGGTTTCCCACACCAAGTAGTTATTTGACTCAGAAGAAATCACTTCTTTTCTGTTAGTTTCAAATTTTTATTTATGATATGCACACCACAAGTTGTCTGGAGGAAGTGAAATGATACATGAAAAAGTTCTTGGCACAGAATGTGGTTTATAGCTATTTAAATGCTCATTTTCCTTTCTTCCCTTCTCTAGTGGGTCCTTTGAATCTTTGATTATTCATTATCACTCTGTCTGAATGTATTCCACAAGGTTCTCTTCTTACATCTGACATCTATACATTGTATTCCTACCATTTTCATTTATTTCCACATTTTCCATTTTCCCAATTAGTACAGATGATTTGGAAATTTATATCATTAGCCCCAATAGCTACCAAATCTGATAATTTCATCAAAGATACATTTATACTATTTATCACTTATTCTCCACTCACATATTACCAATTTTAATTATGGACCTTATTACCTCTAATCAAGGAAATTGTAATGTTTTCTTTACTTATATCTCTTTGTCTAATCATTTTCATTTGCGAACCACTTCATTGTTCTTTCCAAGAAGCCAAAACTGCCTTCTCAGTGAATAGGCTTTCTCTTTTTACTACACAGCTCAAAATCTATAATACCATTCTGCAAATGTTCAATAGTAAAGGACATAACAAGCTGTGCTCATTGTAAGAAATCAAAGCTATTAAATATTAAGAAAATATTTAATTCAGTAATAATTCATTATGTTTGTAATTCAGTCAATTTCACTTTAGTATGACTGATTCCTCATGACCCCATTTGCAGTTTTCTTGGAAGAAATAATGGAGTGATTTTTCATGTCATTTTTACATCTTATTTTACAGATGAGGAAACTGAGTCAAAGTGTGTTAAGTATTAAGTCCAGGGTCAAAAAACTAGTAAGTGTCTGAGGCAATTTCGAATTTAGGAGGATGAGTTTTCTTGACGCCAGGTCCAGCATTTTATCCACTGTGCCATTTATCTGCCACACAGTAATAATTAAGCTACTGTATAATAAAGCAGCTCTGAGGTATCAACTCATATGCATCAAATTTGCTCATATGACAAAAACAGATAATGAAAAATGCCCAAGGGCTTAAAATGTGTTTACAATTACAATATAGAAGACAAATGTTTCTTTGCTTTATTAGGATACATAATATCTCAGGTGAAATGTCAGCAATGGAGATGAAAAATTTATAAATACATTGTATCCCTACCCTTGATAAAATAAACATCAATCTCCATTTCAAAATATTTTGCCATTTATTTTTTTAAATAACCAAATATATTAAACATAATTTTGTGAGTTTTCATAATTTTAAAATCAATAACTTCCTACACAATGTCAATCGTATTTTGATGACTTACCCTATGTTGTTTTTATTTTGTCTCTTTTTACCATTCATTTCTAGATTTGCATAGAATTTGCCTTTACTAAATCAAAACTAGAATGTGTACTTATCTTCTCTTTCTTTTATTATTGCTTCACAATATTTTATAAATGTCTCTCCAAATTTCCCTGATAAATGTACTCCTAAGCTTACTGGTTTTAATTATAATGCAGTATACTATGAAATTCATGTATCATCCGCAATATAGTCAACAATGATTAGAAACCTGTATCATTCCAATTTTCAATTAGATTAAATGTTCATCTAAACATGTAATGTGCAGTTCTGGCTCAGATTCCATGGAGGACACACACACACACACACACACACACACACACACACACACGCTAATGCAATCCACAAAAGGTACTTTTATTAACCAAACTATAGCTTGGGGCTCAACCCTAAAAGAGGGCTGGCCCTGAGTCTGGGATTGGAAGGCTTTTTATACACTTTTAGGGTAGGGGAGTACAGAGGAATTCCTGGGGTGGGGTGAGTGAACAGGAACTCCTGGGTCTGGGGTCCTGAAACCCAGGCACCAAAAGGGAATACATCAGTCTTAGTCTTTGGTACCCAGATGTTTAATATATGGTCACGGTGACCTAGGTTAGGTCAGTGAAAGTTACTATATCTTTGTGAACCCTGGGATAACATATCCTTCTGAAAACCTGGGATAACATATCCTTGTGAAACCACATAACTAAGGACATGTCAGTCTTAGTTCTTGGGACAAGGGGCCCATTAGTGTATCATCTGGGGGCAAGATCCCATGATATCAATATGTTTCTTCAAATATCATTCAGAACATAGTCATTTTTCTTTATGACAATTCCTATAGCACTTACTTGTAATATAGAGATTATTGGTTAATAGAATATGATTGTTTTCAAATTCTTATAATATATCTTCAGAATATATATATATAGATATAGATATAGATATAGATGTATGTATAATCTTCCATTCCACAAGCATTAACATTTATAACTCTGTTATTACTTTTATTTTGATGGTTGTGGAGTAGTTCTTTCAACATGACTACAATTTTAGATTCCCTGGACATTAGTATAATTAAATAATATTAGCACATTAAAATATTTTAAAATATTTATGGGAAAATAGGCACTGAATATTATAGTAGAGCTTATAAATGATGCTTTCCAACTACCTTTGGGGTTATATTATCTAATAGTTCTGATGGTATAAATTACATAAACAATAGCAGAGCTGATCAAATTTAATTTTTACACAGTAAAAGTGATGACTATATCATATCACTAAAGAAATTCATCCCTTATTTTATGAATTAATAAAGGTCCCTCTTTGAATAAAGGGATCTTTATGAATATTTTAAAAATGTATTTTCTCCATTTCATTTTTTTGCTTATCTTGTTAAAAAGACAGATATGTTTAATATGGTTATACCACATGTCACATATGTAGAATGAATAAATTGGAGCAATGAGTCCCCAAACAGGAATTTGACCAGGGACACAGAAAATATTTCATAAAAGAGAGAATATCTCTAATAATTCTAATTAAGAAAGACCAAAGATATTTTTTAGATTCATGAAGAGATCCTCCAAAGGACAGTAAGAAAATATAAATAACAACCAAAATGAATCTTTATAGTGCAAAAAGAATTTTAAGTAAGTAGCTTTTAATCACTTATAAGGATTGGTCTATAATAGTTTGGAAAGCTGCAACTGTGATTTAAATAAGATATGATGGCAATAGAAATTGTATTAAAGGCCATTGCACTGATGAAACTGCCTATATACTTCCCCATTCCTTGCTATACATTCTAGAGGATGTGACATGAATAAAATGGGTTTATAGTCTAACAATTTCTAACAGCCAAGTCACCTGAGAAGGAAAAGGAGAAAAGAGAGAGGATACTCCAGTCAAGACATGTATTAGTGGAATTTATTAGTTTAAAAAAGTCATCAATCTGTTCACTATTCCTCTTCTGAATTTGTTCTGAATACCTGAACCTGTTTGGAAACTGTTGAATTATTGTCCAAGCTTATAAAATCTTTGCTACCTGGACATCTGATGTGTCAGGCCACATAGACTAAACATGGATATAGACCTCTGACTTTTGTATTTTGTGCCCCTCCCCCCAAAATAAAATCTTTTGCTTGAGCTGTTGGTCCATTTCTTTTTATTTCTTTCATTTGGTAAATTGCTATAACTTGATCCTTCTTCATAAGTAAGAATAAGTATTAGATTGAATAACAATGAAATAAATCATGCATGTTGATTTTATTTTTCTTGACTTTCTTATATTTTGCCAGTCCATAACATTTCTTATTACCTTCATCTCATGTTTACTTAGACATTTAAAAGATTATTAGTGAATTTGTTTCTCCCAAAACTTTTTTTTTTTAGTGTCTCTTACACATCTTTGTTTCTCAAACAATAGATAATGGGGTTTAACATAGGAATCAAAATGGTATAAAACACAGATACTATTGTATCATGGTGCAAAGAGTAGCTGGAAGTAGGCCTTAGGTACATGAAGAGGATTGTTCCATGGTAGATAGAAACACCTGTCAAGTGAAAGCCACAAGTGGAGAAGACTTTCTCCCTTCAGTTGAAAATATCCTCAAAATGGCATCCAAGATGAAGGCATAAGAAATAATAGGAATAGATAGGCTTTTCCTAAAAATAATAAACAGTATATATCTAAAACCATCAGCAAACATCATCTGCAATGGTGATAAACTAGAAGCCTTCCCAATGAGATCAGGAGTGAAACAAGGATTCTCATTATCACCTCTATAATTTAACATTGTACTAAAAGCACCAGCAGTAGCAACATGAGAAGAAAAAGAAATTGAAGGCATTAAAATTGGTAATGAGGAGACCAAATTATCACACTTTGCAGATAATATGATGGTTTACTTAAAGAATACTATAGAATCAACTAAAGAGCTAATATGATTAATCAATAGGTTTACAAAGTTATAGGATACCAAATAAACCCACACAAATCATCAACATTTCTATATATTTCCAACAGAACCCTGAAGCAAGAGTTAGAAAGATAAATTCCAATTAAAGTTACCCTCAACAATATAAAATATTTAGGAATCAATTTGCCAAGACAAACACAGGAATTATATGAACACAACTACAAAACACTTTCCACACAATTAAAACTAGATCTAAATAATTGGAAAATCATTAATTGCTCATGGGTAGGTTGAGCTAATATTATAAAAATGACAATCTTAACCAAATTATTATAATTATTCAGTGTCATTCCTACCAAATTACTATTAAATTTTTTTAAAGAATTAGAAAAATGAGGAAGTTCATTTGGAAGAACAAAAGATCAAGAATATCAAGGGGGCTAATGAAAAAAATGTGAAGGATAGGGGTCTAGCAGTACTAGATCTTAAACTGTACTGTAAAGTGATCATTAAAAGAATATGATACTGCCTAAGAGAGAGGAGGGAGGATCAATGGAATAGACTTGGAGTAAATGTCCTCAGTAAGACAGTATACAATTAACCTAAAGATCCTACCCTTTGGGACAAAAACACAATATTTGTGAATAACTTCTGGTAAAATTGGAAAACATTATAGGAGAAATTAAGTTTAGATCTCACACCCTATAACAAGATAAATTCAGAATGGGTACTTGACTTGAATATAATGAGGGAAATTATAAGTAAATTAGGTGAACATAGAGAGTATACCTTTCTGATCTATGGGAAAGGAAATGATTTAATACCAAGCAAGAGACAGAGAATATTACAAAACATAACATGAATAATTTTGATTACATTAAATGGAATTTTTTTTTGCACAAACAAAAAGAATGCAACCAAAATTAGAAGAGAAGCAACAAATTGGTAAAAAAAATATTTATAACAAAAACCTCTGACAAAGGTCTGATTTCTCAGATTTATAAGGAGCTAAGTCCATTGTTCAAAAAACCAAGTCATTCCCCAATTGATAAAAGGTCAAGGGACAAGAATAAGCAATTTTCAGATAAAGGAATCAAAACTATTGATATGCACATAAAATTTTTTCTAAATGTCTCATAATTAGAGAAATGCAAATTTAAAAAACAAAACTCTGAGGTACCATTTCACACTTATCTGATTGGCCAATATGAAAATTCAATAAAAAATTATTCAATAAAAAAAATTCAATAAAAAAATTTAAAAAAATTTAAAAACCCAGAAGCTATATGAACAAAATTACAAAACACTCTTAACACAAATAAAGTTAAACCTAAAGAATTGGGGGAAAAAAGCATTGCTCATGGATAGGCTGAACCAATATAGTGAAAATTACAATCTTATCCAAATCAATTTACCTATTAAGTTCTATATCACTCAAACTCCTATAAATTATTTAATAGAACTAGAAAAAATAACAATAAAAACCATCTGAAAGTATAAAGATGCTAAAAATATCATGGGAATTTAAAGAAAATAAATCAAGAAAAGAGGCTTGTCTGTAGCAAATATCAAACTCTATGATAAAGTGGTAAACATCAATACAGTCCAGTAAAGAATAAGAATATAATGGTGAATCAGTGGAATATATTAGTTAATATACACATATGTAGTAGTCCAGCCCATATGTATAGTTAAGAGGCAAGGATTGTGTGTGGGCACATGGCCATTCTGCGCATGGCAATGAACTCTGTTCCCAGCATGGCTGGAGTTAGGGCGCGAAACCTTGCTTCCCTTTGTCTTACTCACCTGAGTATAAAACCCCACCTTCACCTTGCCGTAATTTGCAATTATCCAATGGCAATACACTATGTAACTCATCAATGTGTATTGAGATGATGTAACTCATCAATATGTATTGAGAACATTTGTGTATAAAAAGGGAGCCGCAGCCATCTTGATCCTTCTCTTGGACGATCTCACAGGATTGCTCAACTCTTGTCTTTCCACCTTTCTCTCTCCTCTCTATCTCTACCTGAAACCTGGCCTTCGGCCAGGTGTCTCTTTCTTTTCCAATGCTAACACCTAGCATTCTCTAATTCTTCCTATTATTCTCTATTACTTCTCCTAGCTGAGCTATATCATCCTCTGACTGGTGAAGTGTTAAATTGGGATCTTTGGATGGGAAATAGCCTTTCAGAGATGTCCACTGATCGGGGCATGGCTGCGGCTCCAAGATATTAATAAGACCTGGTCTCTGACTCATTTCTGACATCTCAAACTTGGCTCCATCATGCCCTTCACGGTATCCAAACTTCTATTCTTTTTTCTATCTTTCTACCTTGTGGCTTCTCATGGGTTCGGGAAGCCACACCATAGAAGTTGATACCAATAGCAATATAGGGTTCTGTTTTTTAATAAACCCAAAGATTCATGCTTTGGGGAAAGAAAAACTCAATATTTGATAAAAATTCCTGGGAAAACTGGAAAAAAAGTATAATAGAGATGAGGCATGGACCAATATCTCAAAGCAGACACCAAGTTAAATTTGAAATGGATTCTTTCTCTAGAAATAAAGGATAATGGCATAAACAAATTAAAGGAACATAGAGAAGTTTACCTATTAGACTTACAGAGAAGGGAAGAGTTTATCACCACAGGGTGAAAAAGGCAACTTTACAAAGAAAATGAAATGAAAAATGGTGATTACAATAAATTAAAAAAGTTTTGCAAAAAAACAAAACAACAACAAAAAACAATGCCAGATTTAAATCTTTCAGATTTATAGCAAAATAACAATTTTTGGGGGGTAGAAATTTATCTCTGAGAAAATCATGAGCCAAATTCATAAAATATAAAACATTCCACAAATGAAAATAACCAAGAGATATGGAAAGGCAGCTCTGAAAGGAAGATGTTAAAACTTTTCAGTCATTAAAAAACGCTCCAAATCACTCTCAATTAGAGAAATGCAAATTAAAACAATTCTGATAAACTGTCTCATGCCCACAAGATTGACTAACATGACCAAAAACAAAAATGGTCTATATTAGAGGAGATATGAGAAAATTGGGACACTAAGACACTGTTGAAGGAAGTGTGAATTGATAAAAACCATTGTGAACAGTAGTATGGAACTAGGCTCAAAATTACACAAAACTAATCATAACCATTGACCCAGCAGTACCACTTCTGAGTCTGTATCCCAACAAAATCAGAGTCAAAGGAAAAGAACCTACCTGTTTCAAAATATTTTAGCAGTTCTTTTTGTCGTAGCAAAGAATTCAAAACTGAGGGATTATCCATCACTAGAAAATTAGATGAGTAAATTCAGTACATAGTTGTATTGTAATACTATTGCATCATAAGGAACTATGAATGAGGCTAGTTCAGAAAAAACTTGGAATGAATTACATGAATTTATTCAAAATGGAATGAGCTGAACCAGGAGAACAATGTATATGGTAACAGAAATATCATAAAATGATCAGTTGTGAAGGACTGAGCCATTATCAGCAAAGCAAGTCTAAGATAATAAAAAAGGACTCATGTAGAAAATGCTATCTGTACTCAAAAAAGGGACAATCAGAATGTAAATGCAGATCAAAACATGTTATTTTATGTATCTATATCTATATCTATCTATCTAGGTATATACATATACATATATATATATATGTCCATGAGATTTCTATTGAACATATGGTATGTCTTCAATCATGGCATTAGCAATATGGAAATATGCATTATATGAAAGAATGTATATAATCTATTTCAGGCTTCAGGTTTCGGAAAGAGAGAAAATCTGAAACTTACATTTAAAAATATCAAGACCAAAAAACAAAAGTTTTTTCTACATGTAATATATATGCATATATACATGTATATATATATACACATATTTTGATATGGTTCTTTTGGGAATTCCTATCCCTTCTCACTTAGTCACCAACACCCATAATAGAAACTGTTCCTCTATCAATAATGCATGATTATAGTGGCCAAAGCAAAGGCTACTGTTCAGTGATTTCAGTGATGTCTAAATCTTCATGATTTCATTTGAGGGTTTCTTGGCAAAAATACTGAAATGCTTTGACATTTCCTTCTCCAAAAGGAAAGAATATATTTTCCAAATGTGGTACACTAGAAGTATTAGGGGGGAAAATACCCAAAATGATGGCACTTATTGGAGCTTAGGAATTTTTTGTTAGAGTAAACTGAAAGAAGAATGATAGATTGGGCACAAGTATTCATAAACTTTCCTAATTATCCTTTAATTCTAGTGCTTGTATTATATTGATTATTTCTCATTTGTTCTATATATAAATTATCCAGAGTTATTTATTTATTTTCTCCCCATTTGATTGTGAGCTCCTTTATAAGAAGATTGTATTTTATCTTTTTTTTTTATATCCAATGCCTAGCATATTCTCTGACATATAGTAGGCATTTAATATTTATTTATGGATAAATTTATATAATATGTAATGAAAGGGAAACTGCCAGCAGTTCCTTCAAGAAAGGAAAGATAGGAGTTTTACCACTTGGGGGAGGAATCTGAAGTCGGGAGGGATGGAAGAAAGAATAAGCCACGAATCATCCGTTATACACAAGCCCCACAGAGATTAGCTCGGCCAGTCCCTCATCTCCCAAGGACAGGAAACGGTGAGGTGACTATAACCATGGAAATCAGAGCTATGTTCAGAGATCAGTAAAGAGCGGAGCTCAATCCCATCAAGCCTTGCTCAATGCACAGACTTTTACGGCTCATGGTTAGGGAGTAGACCAGAAAAGGTGCCTCAGAGAGACAACAGAGTGAAAGGAGTGAACTTGTAGGGCAGGAAGAAAGGAAAGGTGAGAGAGAGAGAGTGAATGAGAGAGAGTGAGAGTGAGAGTGGGATGGCCTCTGTGTGGCTCGTCTTTTATTAATATTCATATGCAAATGTTCATAATTCATAGTAATTAAAGACATAGGGGATTATCATTGGTAGAAAGGTAAATTGTCATAAGATAAAGGCGGATACCTTTTCAGCCTGGGGAGAACAAAGAAACCTACTTTCACTCCTAAACTTGTTGGGATCAAAGTTCATTGCCTTACTGGCCATGCGCAGAACAGAGAATGCGCTCACCTCAGGCCAACTTTATGGCTTAATTATCTGTCTTGAGTAAACACAGCTGTGGACTGCTACATGTAACCACAAATTAGTACCAAGCAAGATTAGCAATGACAAGAACAAAGCCATCCCTGAAAATTCCTGGGCCAACAGGAGCCATTCTTGGATCATGTCCAATTTCGGATATTAAGAGTAAGTATTTAAGTGTAATTCATAGGTATGGAATAACTGGACCAATAAGAGGCATGAATGATATTTCCATGTATAATATTGAGACTTTCCTATTTAAATTAGGACAGCTACTAACCCCTTGCTATTGGATCAGAATCTGATTACCACTTGGGTATTTATATTTTATTTTATAAGTATTGATTTCTTGAATAGCTGTGTTCCAAGGTTCTTAATATTTTTCTAACTCATATTTCTTTTTAGAAGGCTAGTGAAGCCTGTATATGGCTTTTAAAGTAATATTTTAATGCCTATAATATATTTAAAATGACATGGGAAACCAATTGAATGGAACAATATCATTTCTTCCATTCACAGACTCCAAAACCCTGCTCTAGATGTAAATTAAATTCAAGTATTCACAGATTTATATAAAAACTACAGACAGTAATATTGGCTTAAACTATTTTAATACCAATCTGCATTTTTAAAAGGAAAGACTATACTTAACTCCCTTGAGCAGATATTGATGATTAGTATCATTAGTACACAACTATTAAAAGATGCTTTCTGAACACATGAATGAGTAGCTACAGTACACTACCCCATTAGAGTATAAGTTCATTAGTTAACAATAGAGTTTGCCCCCTTTGTACTTATATTCCTCTCACCTAGAATAGAATTTAGCACATGGTATTGTAAACCTCAAAATTTCTTAGACTACCTTTCTTAAGATGTTTGGAAGGAATACACAGTTTAATAATAGTTTTAGAAATAATAACTATAGAAATGATGATAATGGTTATAGAAACCAGAATTCTAATTCTTTCCTTCTTATATTATGGCAACTTCCTGTAGCCTTGGCTACAAATGGCTAAGTGAAATATTACTGCATTCTGTCCTACATACTTGTGGGATAGAAATTACTTTAAACTGGACCTATACAAGGTTTATTTTGAATTTTTCTTATGTTTTTGATTATTTTTCTATTCTTTTAATAATTGACACATACACCCCCATAAATGAACATTGCATTCTGAGCTAAACTTGATATTTTTTTAAATACTTACTTCAGGGGGGATTGTATTTTAATTTAAAATCTAAGAATTTTTTCATTTTTGAATTTTTTTTTTGTTTGAGATTTTTTATAAAAATCTGTCCTAAATTTTTATTTTTTTATTTTTATTTTTATATTTTTATATGTATTTTTATATGTATTTTTATAAAAATCCAAGAATTTTGTTTAAGATTTTACTTTTATAAAAAAAAAAATTCAAAGATTTTGATTTTGTTCGAGAAAAAATCTTCAAGAAAGAAGCTTGAAACTTTTATATCCAGAGAATGAACTGATGTAGAAAGATGCCGAAAACCTACACTTCATCAAGAAGATCAAGAATGAACTTTGGATGTGATTGATTGGACTGAACTTTTGATTGAACATTTATTGTAACTGTACACATTTATGCCAAAAGGGACTGCCCCTAATTTGGCTTTCTGTCAATGCGCCTAGCAAACATTGGTTTTGCTTCCTTTTCTTTTCTATTTCCTCTCTCGCTATCCTAATTTCTCTTAGAAAATTGAATATTGTGTATATCTTTAGTTAGAAGTGAATTTAGAACTACAAAATGATTATGTTAATTGATCAATGGGGAGACTAGTCTCCCAATGATCATCAGGGGGGATTGTAAACCTCAAAATTTCTTAGACTTATGAATGTTGGAAATTTCACAATTGGGAAATTTCATACTTGAAAAATTTCCTATTGATTGTGGGTCTTGACTATTGGAATGTGAACCCCATTGGCATGGGAGGTTCCTTCTCTTCCCTTCTTAAGAATACTTTAGGACAGAAACCTTTTGCTGAACAATGGAAAGGACTTTGACCTATGCTTAAGCAAAGAACAGGAATTTCTTTGAGTCATGATTGATTTTAGAATTGTTACAATGGAGATACTTGGAATCAATCTCCACCCTATTCAGTCCTAACAGGATTGAGCAAGGGCTGCAGCCTAGATCAAAATTTAATTATTCCAATCTCTACCCTACTCAGGTTAACAGGATTTAGAAAGGGCTGTAGCAAAGGATCAAAGATTTAATTATTTGAAAATATGACCTTCAACAGACATGTGCAAAGCCAGAGACCTCTGGGTGGTCCTGGGTTAAGCTAGAGCCTCCATTGGCACAGGGAAATTGATGGACAGGTGATTGGTAGATGTGAGGACTGAGGGGAGGGAACTTGGAGGGTTTTCCTGAAGGATAGGGGGGTCTGAAGACTGGAGGGTGTGTTTGAGGAGTTTGTCGGAGTGGTTGCAGTGGGCTTGGAGAAGCTTGCTCTGAAGGAAGCTGAAGGTGGGGGCCTCTGAGACTGTTTCTCCATTTTGGTCACGTGAGTAATAGGGACTGATCTCTTTTCTTTGCCCCAGCTATCTAAGGGCTTGGGCCTTTTGGCCCAGCCTAAACAGAAGGGGTATTTAAGCCCTATTCCCTTCTCTCCCTTTTTCTCTCTCTCTATCTCTAATTCCTTTCTTCCTCCTATTGTAATTAAACTCCATAAAAGATTGACTGCTGACTTGAGTTTTCATTTAGGAATTACATAGCTGAATTCCTTGGCAACCTTAAATTAATATATATCAGTCTTTTAAAGTGATTTCCTTGTCACAAGAGATGCAAATCAAAACAACTCTGATGTATCACCTCACACCTAGCAGATTGGCTAACATGACAGTTATGGAAAGTAATGAATTCTGGAGGGGATGTGGCAAAGCAGGGACACTAATTCATTGCTGTTGTAGTTGTGAATTAATCCCACCATTCTGGAGGGCAATTTGGAACTATGCTGAAAGGGCGATAATAGACTGTCTGCCCTTTGATCCAGCCATAGCACTACTGGGCTTGTAACCCAAAGAGATAATAAGGAAAAAGTCTTGTACAAGAATATTCATGGCTGCACTCTTTGTGGTGGCCAAAAATTGCAAAACGAGGGGATGCCCATCAATTGGGGAATGGCTGAACAAATCGTGGTATATGTTGGTGATGGAATCCTATTGTGCTAAAAGGAATAATAAAGTGGAGGAATTCCATGGAGCCTGGAACAACCTCCAGGAAGTGATGCAGAGCGAAAGGAGCAGAACCAGGAAAACACTATACACAGAGACTGATACAATGTGTTAAAATCGAAGGTAATGGACTTCTCCATTATTGGCAATGCAATGTCCCTGAACAATCTGCAGGCATCTAAAAAACAGTATCCACAAGCAGAAGATAAACTGTGTGAGTAAAAACATGGAGGAAAAGCAACTGCTTGACTAGAGGGGTGGAGGGGATATGAATGAGGAGAGACTAAATGAACACTCTAATGCAAATACCAACAACATGGAAATGAGTTTGATTCAAGAACACATGTGATACCCAGTGGAATTGCGTGTTGGCTGTGGGAGAGGTGGAGGGGGGGTGGAGGGAAGAAAAGAAAATGATCTTTGTTTCCAATGAATAATGTTTGGAAATGACCAAATAAAAATTAAAAAAAAAAAATTAAAAATAAAGAAATTGAAAAAAAATTGAAAAGCACATGAGAAAGGGTTCTAAATCTCTCATAATCAGATAGATACAAATCAAAAGAACTTTGAGGTATCACCTCACACGTAGCAGATTGGATAACATGACAGCAATGGAAAATAATGAATGCTGGAGGGAATGTGGCAAAGTCAGAATATTAATGCATTGCTTTTGGAGTTGTTAATTTTTCCAACCATTCTGGAGGATAATTTGGAACTATGCCAAAAGGGTGCTAAAAGAGTATCTTCCCTTTGATCCAGTCATAGCAGTGCTGGATTTGTACCCCAAAGAGATAGTAAGGAAAAAGATTTGTACACGAATATTCATGGCTGCACTCTTTGTGATGGCAAAAAAAAATGGAAAATGAGGGGATGCCCATCAATTGGGGAATGGCTGAACAAAATGTGGTATATGCTGGTGATGGAATACTATTGTGCTCAAAGGAATAATAAACTGGAGGAATTCCAAGTGAACTGGAACAACCTCCAGGAAGTGATGCAGAGTGAAAGGAGCAGAACCACGAGAACATTGTACACAGAGACTGATACACTATGGTAGAATGGAACGTAATGGACTTCTCCAGTAGTGGCAATGCAGTGATCCTGAAAAACTTGGAGGGATCTATGAGAAAGAACACCATCCACATTCAGAGGAAAAACTCCAGGAGTAGAAACACAGAAGCAAAACAACTGCTTGATCACATGGGTCAAGGGGACATGTCTGAGGATGTAGACTCTAAATGAACATCATAATGCAAACACCAACAACATGGAAATAGGTTTTGATCAAGGACACATGTAATACCCAGTAAAATTGTGCATCAGCTATGGGAAAGTTGGAGGGAGGGGAGTGAGAGAAATAACATGATTCTTGAAACCAAGGAATAATGTTCTGAATTGACTGAATAAATAAATTTAAAAAAGAAGATCCAGCCCCTCTACCTTCAAAATTGACATTCTATCTATTTCTTTTTATCTTGGTTTATAATGTGATATTTAATTTTTTTTTCCATATAGGAAACAAAAATTCATCAATATTACTTCAAGAAAAGACCTTTGGGCATAATTAAAATGTTTTCCTTCAGGGGAAAAAATACTTATAATAAATTCCTTTGTGGGAGGATGTTGAAAGTTTTGGCAATTTGGCTCATTATCAAGAGATTTTTTGTTTTTTAAGAAAAAAAAACCCAGATATTATAAAGACTATTTGTGATAATTATCTTGACACACTGGTTGTTATAGATCACAATGATGTTTTACTTACCTTCTACTCAGCTTTATTATATATCAATTTCTTTAACATTATTTATCTTGCAAACACCATGGTACTATTCAAAATAGAATTCAATGTGAATTGGGCCCTAGACCATCCTCCTATTCATCACCAACAACAGCATCATACTTATCAAGGTACCCAACCTCCAAAGCCCCAGTTTGAAGAAACAGAGCCTTTGATGTCAGATTCAGTCTTCGGTATTCAAAATAGTAAGTAAAGGTACAAAGAGCATAAGGGGAAAGGTTATGACATCTGAGGAGTAGCATCAGTTTTGTTTTCTTTCTAGACTAGAGATAAAGTCATTAATGGGGAAGAAAACAATTCTTAATGGTGAAATTTTCTACTAGATATTTTATTTCTTGTCAATTCATATTGTCCTTAACAACATGGTCAATTGAGAAAAAAAGATTGTGATGATAAAAATAAAACAAATAATCTCAAAGTTTGAAGAGAACCTCATTGGCTACCAAATCGAATTCATACTTGTATAAGGATGCGAATTCTCATTACAGTCAAGTGGTCATTTAATCTTTATTGAAGTCCTCAAAAGAAGGAGAAAAATATTTACTCTCAAAGCAGTAATTTTTTTAAAATAATGCTCCTTTTTAAATTGTTTCTCCTGACATAAAACCTAAATGTGCCTATTTGTAACATCAATTTGTGAGGTTCCACTATTCTATCGTAAATTCTCCTGACATCAGATTGAGAAATAGTTACAATCTTCAATTCTGTGAAGATTCTGAATATATGATAATTTATGCAAACTTAGTAAAGCACTCTGGACATTTTGTTGTAAATCTGTAAATTAACAAATATTTTATTAAAGTTCTTAATAAAATAAACACACATGAGTTGAAACTTTCCTACTTTCATTAGTTATGAAGACTTAGCATTTTTGTTTTTAATTTTCCTAATTCCTAATTTGGAGTAACCACCAAAGTTAAAAAGTGATTGTGCTCAGGGTAGATAACACTAGGCCAAATTTTGTATCTGGACCTGGACCACATGTTGAAAGAAATATAATGGATTCTGGAATGGAGAACAAAGGATATTTACACATATTAGAACTCTTCTATCTTGGTTAAGACCTTTCCTTATGGCTGTAAGGCTCTTTATACAGATGTGTTCAATGGATTTCTTCAGATTCCAACAACAGAGTGAATTTGTTTGTGGGGTTTTGCTTCCTAAGAATATCTGGGATATTAGGGCTCTAGGGATTCAGATTTTGTTCCATTTCTATTCCACTTTCACTTGTGACTCCAAGAAAAGTTTTTCTTTGCATTAGCTAAGCCCTAGACATCTCTTTAATCTTGGTCTTCCTAGGTCTAATTCTGTCATGCAATTAAAACCTATTTTTTTGTTGTTATTGTTTACTATAAGTCATTAAATATTTTCCCAACTATTTCTCATCCATTTTCAATAACCAGTTAGGTCCTCAGTTTACCAAATGCAAATTAACTTTCTTACCCTCTGGAACACACAAGTGTTAATAAGAAAAGTCCTAAGTTCTCTAGATAGAATAAGTAAAAGTTAGAAAATTTTAAAATGATAGGATTCAAAACAAAAGAATTAGTATCTAGAATTAAAATGTATCTGATTACTGGTATCATTAAAAATATGAGTACTATATACAATAATGTTCACTTGCACCATGCCAAAAGCTATAAGGAGAATGCTAAAATATGGATTTATTCTTCCTCGGCCTTTCATTGGTCCCTACTAGAGATTCTGATGTTTGGATGACAAGTTCTATAGTCTCAGCTATTGTAAAATCAATAGTTGTGCAATTTTAAACATTATTGGCTAACTTTTAAACTTCAAGCATTAAAGGTTATTAAAGAGAAACCTCCATTTAAGAACTACATTAGAAAGACACTATAGACAAAATGCAGAACATCCAATAATTTCCTGATTTAAGAGTGGTTCAGTTTTCCAAATACATGAAAGTTCATCATTGAAAGTTTCACTTATGTGGCCAACCTGCTAAGTAAAGTCTGGAGGAACTCAATTGACTCTTGTTGTGTGGAGAGGAAATTGAGGGGACTTTAAAATTTTCAAGGTATACCCTCTTTATTACTAAATTATTACTAATTATTATTACTAAAACATATAATGTTTCATTGACACACAATGAGAGAAAGAGAGAGAAAGAGAAAGAGAGCAAGAGAGGAAGAGAGAGAGAGTGAGAGAGAAATAAAGAAGAGAGTGAGAGAGAGAGCAAGAGAGAGAAATAGAGTGAGAGACAGAGAAACAGAGAGAGAAATGTTTACATTAGTGCACTATATTAACCCATTGACCTAAGTTAAATGTCCCCCAATTCACAGAAAAATCCATTATTTATTGGAGAATTCTGATACAATCAATCTTCCCTGTTGGAATTATAACATATTTACAGTGGTTGGAGTCAGAATATTGAATATGGCTTTAAAATGGGCACATTCAAGTTTTATTGTGGGTATATTCAAGCATTTTAACATTTTAAAGAAATGATCAGGAAGTTGGAGATAGATACCAAGAGAAGAGTTCTGCACTGGCTTATCTGGGAGAGGCTGACCAGAGGATCAGTCTAGCTTGACCTCCTGGAAGAAACTTCTGATCCAATAGGAGAGATTTATAAGACAAAAGAGCACTCAAGATTGGTACTTAAGATTGAATTACCTGTACTTCAGGGGCTAAGAACAGACCAGCCTGGGACTCCTGCTTCAGGCAAATTCCCAGACAAACTCACTTAAAGCCATAAGGCCCTTGTAAGGATGAGGATGAGGTCTGGAAGGAAGAAATGGATGTGTGTGTGGGGGGCACCAGCTTTACTTAACTTACTACCACCTTGAGATTTAAATGATGAATAACTTGAAAACAACACACTTATTTCTCACTTCACACATTGTAGATATCAAGTTTGAGATCTCTTTAGCAGGTGGCTCAGTTAGCAAAAAATTTGACTCTGTCTGGGGCCTCCAAATACCTCAACCTAAAAAACCCCAGAATCAGCAAAGCACTTCCAAAAAAAAAAACACACCTTTTTTCAGGACAAAAGAGAAAATGTCCCTATGGCCAACACACAGAGTTATACACACACACACAGACACACACTGTAGTGGGAGAGCTTAGGAGAGCTTCCTAGCCTTAGGAAAGTGCCTTTTGCAAGGATGCAAGACTCCAAAGTTAGCTTAAAAATAAAAGGAGAATGTATTAATTTGGAGGTAATGTTAAATGGCCAAGAGACAGTGTGCAGGAGAAACACTGCCTCCGTGAGGAAATGGGTTTTATGCCCCTTTGATAATAGGGGTTACAGGATAAGGGAGGGGGAATGAGGTGAATCAGAAATGAGATAATTTATTGGTTTGGAGGGAATAAGGGATGGTCTGTGGAATTCAAAGGATGATTAGATTAGGTACCATCCATTGTTTAGCAGGGAGGAATTGGGAGATGCATAAATGTTCATTGAAGATGTAGGGAAAAATCCAAGGAGTAGGTTCCCTTCCGGGAGCAGAAATGAATTTCCCACCTCCTTGTTGACTTGAAACACTGCTGGAGTTTGGGGTAACTAGGAAGAAACCTGTTCCCCAATGCCACCACCATCACCACAACACAGAGCCAGACTCTGAGAGTCTGGGAAGAACATTTCCAAGAAAGAAACACAAAGAATTTCGCTCATACTATAGTTTGTCTTTTACTTATATCTAAACCAAGAAAAAAACAACTATCTCATTTGATGGGGGCTTGGGAAAGAGGTTGTAGTCTCAGGCTGGATTAACTGGAAGAGGCCAAAAAAAGGTACTTAAGAGTTGACTTTATGTGCCAATGCCATTCCTACACAGAGTGTTCAAAGGGTACTTGATGGCCTATTCTTCCATCTGGGACAAGAGTCAGTCTGAGAGTTGCTTGAAAGCAAGTTTTCATGGGAAAAGGTTAAATGGGGGTTTTATAAAACAAAGTTGCCACCTTTATAGAAGTTGTTCTTCCTCTTTTATCTCTTTTTCACAGGTTAGTCCCTGGATTTATCTGAAGCACATGGCAGGGGGAAATCTCACCACAATTACCTCTTTTACTCTCTCTGGATTTGCAAATCAACCTGAACTACAAGTTTGGCTTTTCTTGATCTTTCTCTTCATTTATTTTTTCACTATTTGGGGTAATCTTGGACTCATTATTTTAATTCAAATGGACTCTCAACTCCATACCCCCATGTATTTTTTTCTCAGCAATTTAGCTTTTATTGACTTTTCATATTCCTCAACAATTGCACCTAAAGCCCTAGATAATTTCCTATCAGATCAGAAAGACATCTCTTTTGTGGGGTGTTTTGTTCAAACATATTTCTTTATTGGCTTAGGGTGTACTGAGTGTTTTCTCCTGGGATCAATGGCTTATGACCGTTATGTTGCAATCTGTAACCCACTGCTTTATTCGGTTGTCATGTCCCAGAAAGTCTGCATCTGGTTGGCTATAATCCCATATGTAGTAGGTTTCAATAACTCCTTGATAACTGTTTGTGTTATTAGTAGCTTAGCATACTGCAACTCTACTATTGACCATTTCTTTTGTGACACAACAGCCCTGTTGGCCCTTTCCTGCCATGACAGTTTCAACACAGAAATGGTGATATTTATTCTGGCAGGATTCTCTCTCCTCAGTCCCCTCATCATCATCACAATTTCCTATTTTGCCATCATCTCTGCCATCTTGAAGATCAGATCCTCAGAAGGTCAGCGCAAAGCTTTTTCCACCTGTGCCTCTCACCTCATGGGGGTGACTATATTCTATGGATCACTTATTTTTACATATCTACAGCCAGATAATACATTGTTCTTGACTGAAGCTCAAGTGGCATCTGTCTTTTATACAATTGTGATCCCCATGCTCAATCCTCTCATTTACAGCCTGAGAAACAAGGATGTGAAAAATGCTTTGATCAGAGTCATACAAAAAAAGCTCCTTCCTCAATGAATGTAAATATATGGTATGGAAATAGTAGAGCATTACAATTGAAAGGACAGATCAATCTAAAATTCTTGTGGTCCAAAGGCTTCTAAGGTTACTTTTCTAATAATACAACTCGCTCATATTATCAGAGACTTCTTTACTGCCAAAGAAAATGCTTTTTCAGTTTCCATTCTCTCTCACTTTTATATAAAAATTAATATTCTTAACTTTCCAAGTAGTTATTGTTTCCAAATATATTATTGTCAATTATTATGTATATACTGTCTATTTCCTTGCTGTAAGCATTTCTTTAGTAGAATGTTAGTTCCTTGAGGCTAAGATCAATAATTTTGTGTTCATGTGATAACTACTACCACAGGATTTGTCAAAGAGTAGGGGTTTAATAAATATTTGTTGATTCAGCAAATGAGAACTAACTTCTTCTGGATATTTTATCTATGCATAATGTCAGCTTGGAGTCTATAAACTCCAATCTTGAGTTCTTGAGAACCCCAAGTCTGTGGCAGCCTGAGGTCTTAAGATTTCAAATTTGACCTTGTCAAATGAGAATTTATCCCAGAGGGAAATTTCAGACTTAGAGTTTCAGGCTAACAGTAAACTTTAAAGTACGTTAGGTGGAACTAGAAGTCTCAACCTGATGTTAACAACCCTTTTCTACTGGTAGTTTTTCTTATTGTATCAAAGTCCTTTCTCAGGGAGCTGTAAAAATGGAAATTTTGAATCTTGACTTTCTTCCCCAGAAGTCCTTAGTATTTCTCAAGATTTCCTATAATTTCTCATTGAAGCACCCTGTTGGCAAGATCACGTTATTGGTATTTAACTGGTGGTAATGCGTCCTAGACTCTCTTTTTTGGGCAGTGATGGTGATGAGAGGGGATGGCTGAAAATGGCTAACCAGCCATGGGCACATGGTTTTATTTTGTATCCTCTTTATTCCTTGATTTCTAATGATCCTTATTAAACCTCATGAGATATAATATTTTTATTATTAGAGATGTAATTTTAATTTTTACAGTTTTGGCAAACATGAAGGCTCTTGGGGTGGATCTGATCTTGGCAAGAGAAGGCTCCAAGTTGGGTGGAGAGCAGTGAGGAATGCTGACTAAGAAGATGAACAGATGGACCCTCATAGTGGGCAGCAACTGGGCAAACTTACTATCTTTACTGTAAGGCTATCTGCTTGAAAATTTTTGAGACTCCATGCCAAAACTGTAAAAATTAAATTTATATCTCCATTTATACATAGCCAAGCCCTTGGATTGATCTTTTCCTTTAAGTCCATTGTAAGCCATCAGCCTCTCTCCAGAGAATCTTGTCTAGAATTCCTCATTTCTTTGTAGCCATTGTAAAGCCAATGTTCATTATCACTCCATCTGAGTGTATTCCACAAGGCTCTCTTCTTACATCTTATATCTATACTTTGTATTCCCACCATTTTCATTTATTCCCACATTTTCCATTTTCCCAATTAGTAAAGATGATTCTGAAATTCATATCTTTAGCCCCAATAGTTACTAAATCTGATAATTTCATCATAGATACATTTATACTATTTATCACTTATTCTCCACTCACATATTATCAATTCTAATTATAGGCCTTATTACCTCTAATCCAGACAATGGTAATGTTTTTCTTTACTTATATCTCTTTGTCTAATCATTTTCTTTTGTGAGCCCCTTCATTGTTCTTTCCAAGCAGCCAAAACAGCCTTCTCAGTGAATAGGCTTTATCTTGTTACTACACAGCTCAAAGCCTATAATAGCATTCTGCAAATGCTCAATAGTAAGAGATGTAACAAGTTTTACTCATTGTAAGAAATCAAAGATATTAAATATGAAAAAATATTTAATTTAGCAATAATCCGTTATGTTTGTAATTCAATCAATTTCACTTTTGTATGACTGATTCCTCATGACCCCATTTGCAGTTTTCTTGGAAGAGATAATGGAGTGATTTTTCATGTCGTTTTACATCTTATTTTATATGTGAGGAAACTGAGGCAAAGGGTGTTAAGTGTTAAGACCAGAGTCAGAAAGCTAGTAAGTGTCTGAGGCAATTTTGAATTTGGGAGGGTGAGTGTTCTTGACTCCAAATCCAGCATTCTGTCCATAGTGCCATTTATCTGCCACACAATAATAATTAAGGCACTATATAATAAAGCAGGTCTGAGGTATCACCTCATATGCATCAAATTTGCTTAGATAACAAAAACAGAAAATGAAAAATGGCCAAGGGCTTAAAACACATTTAATTACAATATAAAAGAAAAAAATGTCTCTTTGCCTGATTAGGATACATTCTTTCTCAATGAAATGTCAGCAGTGAAGATGAAAAATTTATAAATACATTGTATCCCTACCATTGATAAAATAAACATCAATAAACATTTTAAAATGATTTGCCATTAATTTTTTAAATAGCCAAATATATTAAATATAATTTTTTGAGTTTTCATAATTTTAAAATCAATAACTTCAAAAAATGCCAATTATATTTTGATTACTTGCCCTATGTTGCTTTTATTTTGTGTCTTTTTACCATTTAGTTCTAGATTTGCATAAAATTTGCCTTTACTAAATCAAAACTATTATGCATACTCATCTTCTCTTTCTTTTAGTATTTTTATTTATATATATGTAAATATATATAAATATAATATTTAGTATTGCTCAACAATATTTCATAAACATCTTTCCAAATATCTCTGATAAATGTACTCCTAAGCTTACTGGTTTTAATTATAATGCAGTACACTCTGAAATTTATGTATCATCTGCAATATAGTCAACAATGATTAGAAACTTGTATCATTCCAATTTTCAATTATGCTAAATGTTCATCTAAATATCATTAAGAACATAGCCTTTTTTCCCCTTTATTCCTATACAATTCCTATAGCAATTACTTATAATATATAGGTTATTGGTTAATAGAATGTGATTTTTTCAAATTCTTATAATATATCTCCAGATTAAATATGTATATATACATATATAAAATCTTCCTTTCCAGGAGCATTAACATTTATAACTCTGTTACTATTTTTATTTTGATGGCTCTGGAATAGTTCTTTCAACATGACTATAATTTTAGATTCCCTGGACATTAGTATAATTAAATAACATTAGTACATTAAAATATTTTAAAATATTTATGGGAAAATAGGCACTGAATATTATAGCAGAGCTTATAAATAATGCTTTCCAACTACCTTTGGGATTACATTATCTAATAGTTGTAATGGTTTGAATTACACAAACAATAGCAGAACTGATCAAGTTTAATTTTTATACAGGAAAAGTGATGACTATATCATATCACTAAAGAAATTCATCCCTTCTTTTATGAATTCATAAAGTTCCTCCAAGGAAAAGGACCTTAATGAATACTTAAAAAAATGTATTTTCTCCATTTCAATTTTTTGCTTATCTTATTAATAAGATAGGTATGTTTAATATGGTTATACCATATGTCATATATGTATGATGAATAAACTGGAGGAATGATTCCCAAAACAGGAATTTGGCCAGGAACATAGAAAATATTTCATAAAGAGAGAATATGTCTAATAACTATAACTAAGGAAGATCAAAGATATTTTTTAGATTTATGAAGAGATCTTTCATTGGGCAGTAGGAAAATACAAATAATCACCAGAATTAATCTTTATAGTAGAAAAAGAAGTATAAGAAAGTAGCTTTTAATCACTTATAAGGGTTGGTCTATAATTGTTTGGAAAGTTGTAACTGTGATTTAAATAAATATAATATCAAAAGAAATTGTATTAAAGACCATTTTACTGAAAAAACTGCCTATATACTTCCCCTTTCCTTGTTATACATTCTAGAGAATGTGACATGAAGAAATTGGGTTTCTAGTCTAACAGTTTCATAGCCAAGTCACCTGAGAATGGAAACGAGAAAAGAGAGAGGATGCTCCAGTCATGACATCTATTACTGGAATTTATTAGTTTAAAAAAATTATCGATCTGTTCATTATTCCTCTTCAAAACTTGTTCTGAATGCCTCAACCTGTTTGGAAACTGTTGAATTATTGTCCAAGCTTATAAAATCCTTGCTACCTGGACATCTGATGTGTCAGGCCACATAGACTAAACATGGATATTGACCTCTGACTTTTGTATTTTGTGCTCCCCCCAAAAATAAAATCTTTGGCTTGAGCTGTTGGTACAATTCTTTTAATTTCTTTCATTAGTAAAATTGCTATAACTTGATCCTTCTTCATAAGTAAGAATAAGTATTAGATTAAATAACAATGAAATAAATCATGCATGTTGTTTTTATTTTCCTTGACTGTTTTTCTTATATTTTGCCCAATCCATAATATTTCTTACTACCTTCATCCCATATTTACTTAGGCATTTAAAAGAGTATCAGTGCATTTGTTTCTCCCCAAAACTTTTTTTATTGCATCTTTCACATCTTTATTTCTCAAACTATAGATAATGGGGTTCAACATAGGTATCACAATGGTATAAAACACAGATACTATCATGTCATGTTGCAAAGAGTAGCTGGCAGTAGGCCTTAGGTACATAAAGAGGATGGTTCCATGGTAGATAGAAACACCTGTCAGATGAGAGCCACAAGTGGAAAAGACTTTCTTTCTTCCTTCAGTTGAACGTATCCTCAGAATGGCAGCCAATATGAAGCCATAAGAAACAAGGACAATCAAGATGGTGAAAATCTCAATTGAACTCACAAATGTGAAAAGCAGGAGTTCATTGACATGAGTGTCAGAACAAGAGATGGCCAAGAGTGGAGGGATATCACAGAAGATGTGCCTGATTTCATTGGAAGCACAAAAGGATAAATGAAATGTAGCCACGGTGTGTATGATGGCATGTAAAACACCTGCCACATATGAACCAATTATGAGGGGCACATACACTTGTGGAGACATAATGGCTGTATAGAGCAGGGGATTACAGATTGCAATATAACGGTCATAAGCCATGACAGCCAAGAGAAAACACTCAGTAGTCCCAAAAGTTATAGAGATCAGCATTTGGGCTACACAACCAGAGAAGGAAATGGTCTTATTCTCTGCTAAGAAATTGACCAACATTTTAGGTGTGATCACTGAGGAATAGCAGGCATCTAAGAAAGATAAGACACTCAAGAAATAGTACATAGGAGTATGGAGCCGAGAATCCATGGCAACTAATAGAACCAATCCCAGATTCCCCACCATAGTAAAGATATAGATTAATAAGAACATTAAGAAAAGGATGATTTGTATCTCTAGGTGATTTGTAAAGCCAATAAAAACAAACATAATAACTTCTGTGTGATTAGACATGATTGTTGTTGTTGTCATTGTTGTTGTTTTTATCATTCATCCAACACTGTCAAAGGAGAGTTATGGAGGTAATTTAATACAGTCCAGTACACTTACATTTTTTGGAACACCTACCATATATAATTCAACATAGCATAGAATGCTAGTGTCATCATCAATGTTTGACACAATTGGATCCAAATGGCTTGAACCCATCAATAATTATGTGTCATTGATGTTGCAAAACAGTATAGATGTTAATCAGTGCAATCAATAATGAAGAGAAGTATGTTATTGATACTCTGTAGAATCAGATGGCCCTGTTGAGTGGGAAAAGGAATGATTTACTTAAATTAGCAGCTGGTTGAAGTTATTTTTTTTTTACATTTTAATCAGTATTTATATATTTTAGGATACATTTAACCATCAAAGAAAACAAAGATACTCCTAACCACAAATATATTGAAGACCTATAGAATAATTCAGCTACATTTTGTCCACTTACAAATCCAGTTGAGTGTTTTGATAATGATGATATATCTATATGAAGAAGTTTAGTTGCATAAAAATTTGTTTGGTTTATTTGTTGCTTGCTTGTTTTCCCTTATGGAGAGAGTATTCAAAAGTCAATTTAAAAAACTCACAATCTTTATTCTTGTCGTACATAGCCCAGACTGTAACTTAAACTATCTTGAAATGGAAACTTCAGACCCATCTAGTTCAACTATATCATTTTATAGGGGACTCTGAGAAACACAAATCTCAAATATTTGCCAAATATTCACAAATTATTCAAATGTAGAGGTGGCAAAAGTTATTCATTTGGCATATTTACAATAAATGTTCAATTTACAAAATTTTGTAATTTTTAACTTCTTGCCACTATTTCTCTAGTCTATCATCTCAGGCTTATTGCACATTATTCTCTATTACTTGCTTCTTACAGAAAGAAATGAGGGTATCAATTTCTATGCATCCATTACCCATGTTAGGTTTGAAGAATTGTGTTCAGATATATTCCAGGAGACTTTGCAGCCTGTAGAGAAAGTTCTTAGAGGTGTCAAATGGACAAGGGTCAGATCCATGACATTGACCTCAAACTGTTACCTGACTTAGGAATTCCATCTCCCAATGCTCTCCTTTCATGCTATACAAGTTAAGCTCATCAGTTAAAATTAATCTTTAAAACATTATATTTTCTTCAGGTTTCAACTTATATGGCTTACAACATTAGAAGAGATATTCAATATACATTAATTAACTGATGAATTTAAATAAGCAGAATAATAGGGGATAATATCAGCACTCCTTCAGTGACATCAGAAACCAAGAGGAAAAAATGTGGTTTTTGAAATTATATTTATAATAGGATAAGCAAGGGAAAATAAGAGGAAATTAAATCTGGTCCCTTACCAGTACCAAATGATATGACAGAAACATTCCAAAATCCATGGAAAAATAGGGTGAATATTTTATAAATAATGGTTTAATTAATATAAATCTTCCAAATAATTCTGGAAAATATTTTGAAGTTTCAAAATATGTGGAAAGATAAATCCTAGAAGTTGATTTTATATATTTTGTTAGCAGAATTATCATGATGACAAAATATTCATCGTATTATATCACATTTTATCCTTACAACAGAAGTGTGAGGTGAGTGACATAATCCAAATTTTACTGATGAGGAAAATGAGGAAAAGAGAATTTAAATGATTTGTCTACCATCACCAAAATAGTCAGTAGTGTCTGAGGTAATTTGTGAATTCAAGGTTAATTCAATATAAACTCTCCATTAGAGGCAGCTAGGTTGCTGGACTTGGAGTCAGAATGTCTTGTATTCAAATTTGACTTCAGACATTGGATGTCTGACCCTGGGCAAGGCACTTAACTTCTTTTTGTCTCAGTTTCTTTAAATATAAAATGTAAGTAATACTATAACTATTTCCCAAGGTTGTTGTGAAGATCAAATGACATGATAACTGTAAAATGTTTAACACAGTAACTAGCATATAATAGGAGCTTCCCTTTCCCTCATCCACTGAATCAACTAGCTGCTTGTTTTACATCATCTTTCCATGCCTCAGTTTCTTTAATAGAAAAAATGGGGATAACAAGTGTGCTCTCTACATCACAGAACTTTTGTAAAGTTCTAAAAAAATTCTGGTGTGAACAGGTGTGAAAACTAATAAATGGTATACATAAGTCTTGATTCTGATTATTCCATTTTTAATAAAGGTTAAGTGAAACTTGATTATAGTCAATTTTCCCCCCAATTTACCAGGTAAGTATCATAGTAAATGGCACAACTGACTTCCCATTGATTTGACCTGGGTTCATAACCAGACTCAGATACTTAAAATGGCTGTAAGAACATGAGTAAGAACCTTAAACATACTACTTGGCATATATAAGGCACTTAATGCATGTATGTTGATTAATAATGTAAAAAAAAAAAGAAAAGGAATAATACCTGTAGTCTTGAACTCAAGATTATTTGATGGTTTAGAGGAGATTATGTTTGTATCAGTGTCAGTTGTTGACAAATAAAAATTCTTTGATTGAATGAAAATTACAAAAAATAAGCAATTGCTACAAATTACGGGACTCTCTTCCAACTTTGGAAATTTTCACCTTGATTATGGAGTAGAGAAACACAGAATATAGTTTAGGTAGATCTATTCTGATTCAGATCACTTATATCTGCTTTTCTGGCTCCTGAGAATTTCTATTGGGAATTATGTCAAGAGATACAGTTAAGTTGCCCTTTGGGACAAAGAAGTTAAGGCTGAATTCACATAGGGTAAGCAGAGAAAAAGAGGACTGTTCTTTCATAATAAATCTATTAATATACAGGAACGATTTTTGTTTAATTATATTAATTTCTTGGATGCTTATTTAGAAAAATATATTTTAGAGGAAGTATGCATAGATTAATTGATAGTGATATAAAATTTATATATAGAAATCTATAATTTATATACAGTTCCACATATACATGTAGATACATAATGCATGTATACTGTAGATGTTTATATATAAATTCACACATGACTATATGTGTATATGCATAGATACACATACACATATGTGTATATTCACCCACAGAATACACAAATACATAAAAATATACACACATAATATTTTGCCAAGTAACAAAAGGTCATAATTCTGATTGCCTTTGCCCTAGTAACTCTGAAGTCATGAAAAAAGTAATATGTAGAAAATATTACCTGTTCAGTTTACATGAATGTAATAAATATGATGATATATGTCCTAAAATCATTTTAATTGAAGAAGTTCAGTTTTCTTGCATGAGGTTGATAGAAAATCTAGGTTTCATAGACATAAAATAATTAGGGTAGGAGGGTTATGAAAAAATTTGAAAGTCATAGATGCATTTAGAATTTGCTCTTGGAGGGGAGAGGTAAACATTGGAGTTTATTGACTAAAGGAGTGACATGGTTTGAGTGCTTTTTAGGAAAATTATTTTGGCCATTCAATGAAGGGTAAATGGGATTAGGGAAAAATCTAAAGCAGAGACTAGTTTTTTTTTTTTTTTTCTGATTTGAGTACTCAGTTTTCATCTCATCATCAGTCACAAAATAAGTGCTTAATAAATGGTGATTTATTTTAAAAATGAATTGATTAATAGAGATCAAATTTGAGAATGAAAAAATTTGGATTTAGGTGCTCTCTTGACACATGCTGAGAATCAGCAAGTTGCAAAATTCCTTAACCTTTGATTTCTATTAATAGAGAAGAATTTCAAAAGATAGATAAGATATATGGCAGAAGAAAAGGGAAAAAATCTATTAAAATATAAATAATAACAACAAAGCATCTGTAAAATGAACTGTCATAGTTTACATCATATACATCATTAATATATACATTGTACATTTTCTAAGTCCATTCTTCTACAACATAGGAATATCCACAAAAATTGATTAATTCTATAATAGTGATAATGTGTTATAAATTGCTCTTCTTATTTCTCTAAATGGCAAGAACATGATCAATACAAGGGTGATTCATGATACTAGAAAATAAACAACTAGACTTACTGTCCATTTCAATAATGTGATAGATTTAGCATATAGAATTATAGGTAGTATTTATATGTATATCTTTATATTATATATGCGTGTTGATAAAATGTGCCATGGAGATTAATATTTTATAGCTTATTTTATAATATATACATTTCTTTTTCATAGAGAGAGGGAGATAGGAGTTAGAGAATTTGTAATTATGTAAATTAAAAGAAATAGAGGTGAAGAACTACTACATATATGGAATGTTACATGCACATTCATATGAGGCTACTATACTATTACATTTATTTTTGTATTTTTTACTTTATAATGAGAAACCTCTGATAAAATTGGAGTAACTAAAACTTTGTAGCATAAAAGTAGATCACCAAAGTTTTTTTCTTTAAATTTATATTTAAAATTACATAAAATGAGTGATTCAGGCTCAATTTTTTAAAAATTCTTTATCTCTAAATACATGATGCAGAATTCTATGCATATCTACCCTCTCTTTGCCCTAGATAATATTGTAAAATTAAAAATTGCCGAAGTGATTCAATATCTCAATACCAGCAGCAAAGTGGGGACCAGCCTGACCGACAAAAAGAATAAGGAAATTGGTACCATGGAATTATGAATATAACTGAATAAAACCATTGTTCATCTCTTCAGAGAAAGCCAATAGGACAACTCCTCAACAGACAAACTGTGAGGAATAAGGTCAGCCAGTCTTATCCCGAGTACCAGGGAAGAGTACTCTGTAAGCATAGAACATAGACAAGAATATCAACAGATTGATAAGATAGATTATAGAAGAAAAGGGAAAAAAAAACTATTAAAAATAACCAAAAAACAAAACAGTAACCTGACCTTAGAAAAATGCTTTAGTGATAGGGTTGATCAAGATATGAACTCTGAAGAGGACAAGCCCAAAAAGAATACAAATGAAGCCTCAAAGGAAATTGTGAAAGGTTGATAGGCCTCAAATAATCTCTGGAAAAACTTGAAAGAAGTCAAAAAACATATAACTGAGGAGTTGAGAGAAAAACTCATAAACTTTGTGAAAAAAAGAAAAAAAAAGAAAAAAAACTCTACTGACAAAAAAATAACTTCCTAAAGAAAAGAATTGTCAATCTAATGGAAACAGAGTCCCCTGACCACCAAAGAAAACACTAAAGAAAATAACTTTAAGAGTAGGATTACCAAAATGGAAAAGAAAACACAAAAAACTCAAAGATGAAAATAATTTCATAAACATTTGAATTGACACATATAAACTTATGAAACAATAAGACAATAGGAAAAAATAAAACAAAATTATTTTTTTAAATATAAGAAAATCTAAAATACCTCACTGAAAACAACAACAACAACAGCATCAAAACCTACTCACCTGGGAAATAGATCAGAAGAGACAATATGAGAATTATTGGAATACCTGAAAAATATAATTTAAGAAAGCCTAGATTCTACATTACAAGAAATCATCAGATAAATCTTCCTTGATATCCTCAAACAAGAGGGAAAATAGAAACAGAGAGAATCTACCATTCATGTCCAAAAAAAATTCAAAATTAAAGATTCCAGGATTCATGTTGCCAAATTCTAGAATTCTCAGATGCAAGAATAAGTATGTAATAGTTCCAGAAGAAAAAACATCAAATATCAAGGATCTACAATCAAGATTCCATAGAACTTAGCAGATTCTCCATTAAAGGATTGAAAGATATGTAACCTGAGATTACAAAAGGCAAAAGATTTAAGAGTATGACCTAATTTTAAATTCCAGCAAAATTCAGCATTATCCTCACAGGGAAAAATAATGTTTAATCAAATAGAGAAATTTCAGACTTTCTGCACAAAAATTTCATAGTTAAAAAAAGATGAAGAGTAAATTTGATAGTCAAGAGAAGCATAAAAAGATAGAGTGAAAATTTAAAGGTTTTTGAAAAGGTACAACTAAGAACATTCATATCTAAGGAAGGTGATAATTGAAATAATTAAAATATTTTAAGTGCTTTGAAAGGCAAAAAATTAAAGTATGCAAGATACCTAAAGTACTGAAGATACTTAAGAATTTTATCACTACAACAGCAATGAAAAGGAGTGGAAATAGAGAGAAGAAAGAAGCTAAATTAGATGGAATAGTACCAAATAAATGAATGAAAATGGAGTACATATGAAGAAGAGAAAAGAAAAGATAGAAGGAGGTAAAATTCCTCTCATAAAGAGTCACATAATAGCAAATATAGTAGAGGAGAAGATGGGAAAGGCATAAAAGTTTATGCTTGAACATTACCATCATTAGAACTAACTCAAAATGGGGATAATATCCACACTAAATCAGCTATAGAAACATTTCTCACCCTATAGGTAAGTAGAAGAATAGATGGAATGAAGTATGAAAGGATGGATAAAAATAAAGGGGGATTGAGGGAGGCAGCCATTGAAAACAAACCATCTATGAACAGGGAAAAGCTAAAAGAAGAGGCAATAAACAAGGGGTAAATTAAATGGAAGAAAACACACAACCAGTAATCATAACTATGAATGTGAACAGGATTAACTCACCTAAAAAAAAAGAAAGGTAAAGTAGAGTGGATTAAAAGTATAGAAGCCCAAAATATATCATCTGGGAGAAACACATTTAAAACAGGATGACACACAGAGTAAAAGAAAAAGTTGGAGCTAAGTTTACTATGCCTCAGATAAAATTAAAAAGAAAGAAAGCAGGAGTAGTAATTATGATTTAAAAGAAAGCAAAAGTAAAATTTGATCTAATCAAAAGAAACAAGGGAAGAGATTACATCAATATAAAAGGTACCATAGACAATGAAAGAATAGCAAATATCAAATATATATGCACCAAATGGCAAAGCATCACAGTTCCTAAAGGAAAAATGACATAAATGATAGGAGGAAATAGTATGCATTACTAGTGAAGGACTCAAACTTCTCCTCTCAGAGATTGATAAATATAAACAAAAAAAATAATAAAGGAGTTAAAAGGTTAGTAGAACTTTAGAAAATCTGCCTATGATAGACCTCTGGAGAAAACTGAATGGAAATATTGAAAGGAATACATTTTTGTTTTTTGCTACTGATTTTTTTCATTCATTTATTTTATTTTTCAAAGACAATTAATTAATTAATTTTGAATATTTTGCCATGGTTACATGATTCTAATTTTTTCCCTGCTTTCTTCCCTCTGCTAACCTGGAGTTGATGAGCAATTCCATTGTGTTTTGCATGTATCATTGTTTAACATCTATTCCATATTATTAATATTTTCAATAGAGTAATCATTTAAAGTTAAAATACCCAATCATATATTTATGTCTTTCTTCTGCATTTCTACTACCACAGTTCTTTCTCTGGATGTGGATAACATTCTTTCTCATAAGTCTCTCTGGATTATCCTGTACCTGCAAGAAGAAAATTCTATTGCATTTTATTGTGCCACAATGTATATAATTGTTCTCCTGGTTCTGCTCATTTTGTTCTTCTTCAATTCCTGGAGGAATACAAATTTTACTCAGCATTACAAGGAAACTTCACAAAATCAAACATAAAAGTGTAATGAGAACCTCACATTTAAATGTAGAAAAGTAGAAACATAAAACATATACTTCTCAAACCAAAATGCAATAAAAAGATACATTCAACAAAAGGCAGCAGAAATAAAGGTAAAAAAAGTAAATGGAATTAGAACAGCCTTATTCTAAATGATAAATGGGTGAAAGAACAAACCCTAGAAACAATCAACAATTTCATGTAAGAAGAGAGAAATAGAGACACAACATATCTAAATTAATGGAATATAACCAAAGCAGTGCTTAGGAAAAAATTCATTTCTGAAAATGCTTTCATCAATAAATTTAAGAAAAGTTAAATCAATGAAGTGGACCTTAAACTAAAAAAAATAGATGACACATTGAAAATCCCCAATTAAGAACAAAAATTGAAAGTAAGAAAAACCATTGAACTAATAAAGATAAGGAGTTGGTTTTACAAAAAATAAATGAATAAGATAGATAAATCATTGGTTACCTTGATTAAAAAAGAAAGAAAAAACTGTATTTCTAATAAAAAATTAAAATAGGGAAATCATTACAAAACAAGTAGAATTTAAAGCAATTATTGAAAGTTATTTTACAAACCCTTATTCCAATACACACGATAATCTAACTGAAATGGATGAATATTTAAAATAATTTAAGCTAATTAGATTAATAAGAGGAAAAATAATACCTAAACAACCTAATCAGAGAAAAATAAATTGAATTAACCATTAAAGAATTCAGTAAGAAAAAAGTCCTAGGGCCAGATGGATTCACAAGTGAATTTTACCAAACATTCAAAGAACAACTAACTCTAATACTATATAAATTATTTATAAAAATAGGTGAAGAGAGAATCCTTCCAAACTCTTTTTATGAAAGGAATATGGTACTGATACTAAAAACAGGAAGAACTAAAACTGAGAAAGAAAATTACAAATCAAAATCCCTTATGAGCATTGATACATCTTTTTTTAAAAAGCATTAAAAAAGAGATTACAACATTTTACAATGAGAGTAAATTTTCAGAGATGGTTTAATATTAGTAAAACCATCAGCATAAGTGAATACATTCATAACAAAACCAATAGAAATAATGTGGTTATTTATATAAAAACAGAAAGAGCATTTGAAAAATTATAACATACATTCCTTTTTTAAAATAATAGAAAAATTGGAATAAAGGAAATCTTCCTTAACATGATAAATGATATTTATCTAAAACCATTAGCAAGCATTATATGTAATGGAATGAAACTAACACCCTTCCTTAAAATATCCAAGATGTCACTATCATCACTATTATATAATATTTTATTAGAAAGGCTCATAGCAATAAGAGCAGAAAAAAAGAATTTAAAGTAATTAGAATATGCAATAAAGAAAGAAAGTTATCACTCAGGAGATATGATGATATATCTTGAGAACCCTAAATAACCCACCACAAAACTAACAGAAGTAATTTACAACTGCAGTAGTCACAAGCTAAAATGACCAGAGTTGTTTGAAAAAAATCTAAAAATCATGTCTAAAAGACCCCTTAAAATCAATTTGAGATATTTAGCTAAAACTTATTAAATTTTCCAAAGGTTGTTATACAATTGTAACCAGTTTTTTTATGAAGCCTATCCATCCTTTCGGTGACAATTTACAAATTCAAAAACAGAAAAGTCTGATTTTATATATGGACTTATTCAATAATATTTGTTCAATATAGTTATAAGGGAAAATCAACAGAATATACCAAGTACATTAAAATACTTCAGTGTAACCGAATAGTGTTTAATGCATTAGTATATGAATTTAAAACCAACAAAATTAAATCTAAAACAAAACAATAAGTAAAATGCAATAAAATACAGATATTTTTAATAAAACATTGGAGTCTGAAATGCTTTAAAAATATAACCTCCTGTCTTTTGAGAGTTCATTTTTTTTGGTTAATTATCCATTTAGATGCCTATTGTCAGAAGGCAGAAGATTGGTAAGGGGTAGGCAATGAGGTTAAAGTGATCTGTCCAAGGTCACACAGCCAGGAAGTGTCAGAGACCAGATTCTAACCCAGGACCTCCTGCCTGGAAGCCTGGCTTTCAATCCACTGAGCCACTGAGTTTCTCCCCATTAGTAAGGGTGGGTTTTAGGAATCTCTAATTGGGCCAAAGACTTGAAGGGAACTGAATTTCTCTCCTGAATCTCAGGTGAGATAAGTAAAAGAATTAGTGCACTCAAAAGATATTCTTTGAAATAAGCTATGCTTATAACTTCCTGTGTGGAAAAGTCTCTTCCTTACCCTTGTTGTGACCCCCTGTGGTTCCCTGCCCCCATGGAGGCTAATTGAAAGATTACCCCTGTTTTTACTAGTTGGTTTGTGATCATCTGGGGAAATCTGGCTCAGAGGCTGGAGATCAGCTGGGGCTGGGGCCGGATTTTGGGGCAGGAGAGCTATCTGGGTCAAGCAGGTCCAGAGAGGCAATCGGAGATAGCAGGAACAGGCAGCAGGAGCAAGCTGAGTCAAGAGGCTTTGCTGAAAAGCCTTGGAGAAATGTGGATTTTAGAAAACATTATCTAGGCTATCTTTTAAAAAAAAATTGAGAAGTTCTCATCCAATTTAGTGGTTGCCATATCCTGTAAAAATTAAATTAGGTTCTATTAATAAAAGTTATATATTTTATGAATTTTATTAAAGATTATTAGAAATCAATTATACACAATAATAAACCCATGTGCCTAGGACTGATTAGCCCATTCATATCTTACTCACAATATCTTGCCATCTCTCAGTAGAGGAAGAGCAAGCCTGGAGTAGGCATTACAGCCAGGTTAAATACAACTTGTCATCTCGCTCAGGTGGGGACTCAGTTCAGATTATAGGGAATTCTGGGAAGTCCCAATGACTTCTGGGGCTTGAAGTCTGGGGTTCAAATCTCCATTTAAGAGTAAGAATTCAGGAACTTCAGCAAATTGGACCCAGGATTTGGAAGAACTCTAAATACAATACAAAAAATAAGAGAGACTGAAGAAAATTGAAAAAAAAATTAAGAAAAATAGGCCATCTAGAAACAGAGATACATGAACTAAAACAGGAAAATAGTGTTTTAAATGCCAAAATTGACCAGTTCATGAATGAGGAAAAGAAAGTAAAAGATAAAAATAATGAAAAATAAAGAAATATATACGAAAAGGAGGATTAAAAAGCCAGGGAAGAAATTCAGACTTTAAAAATTAGAATTGAACAGCTTGAAATGAATCACTTCAAAAGACAGAAAGAGTCTGTAAAACAAAATCAAAGAATGAAAAAATTGAGGAAAATATGAAACACCTTATTGATAAAAAAAAAGACAATTTAAGAATTATTGGAATACAAGAAAATGGTAAACAAAGAAAAATCATGGACATCATTTTATAGGAAATTATCTGAGAAAACTGCCATGATATGCTATGAAGTCCCTAAGAAAAAAATTCACAGGGCTAGATGGAGTCACAAGTGAATTCTACCAAACATGTAAAGAACAAGTAATTCCAATACTATATAAACACTTTGACAAAATGAGCAAAGGAGTTTTACTAAATTCATTTTATGACACGCATATGGTACTGATTCCAAAGCCAGGCAGATCAATCTCTAATGAACAGAGATGCAAAAATATTAAATAGAATACTAGCAAAAAGACTTCAGCAACTCATCAAAAGGGTTATTTGCAATGACCAGTTTGGGTTTATACCAGTAATGCAAACTTGGTTTAATATTAGGAAAACTATTCATGTATTTGACCATATATACAATACCATAACCAAACCAACAAAAATCAAACAATTATCTAAATAGAAGCAGAAAAAACTTTGACAAAATATGACACCCATTTCTTTTGAAAACACTAAAAACTATAGGAATAGATCGGCCTTTCCTAAAAATAATTAACTGTATATATTTAAAACCATCAGCAAGCATCATCTGCAATGAGGACATATTAGAAGCCTTCCCAATAAAATGAGGAATGAAGCAATGATGCCCATAATCACCTCTATAATTTAACATTGTACTAGAAACACTAGCAGGAGAAATAAGAGAAAAAAGAGAAACAAAATTGAAGGAATTAAAGTAGACATTGAGGAGTCTAAACTATTAGTCTTTTCAGGTGATGTGATGGTCTACTTAAATAATACTAGAGAATCAACTAAAGAGCTAATAAAAATACTCAACAGGTTTATCAAAGTTTCAGGATACCAAATAAACCCACACAAATCATCAGCATTTCTATATATTTCCAAGAGAACCCAGCAGCAATAGTTAGAAAGATAAATTCCAATTAAAATTATCCTAGACAATATAAAATTTTTAGGAATCAATTTGCCAAGACAAACACAGGAATTATGTGAACACAACTACAAAATACTTTCCGCACAATTAAAATTAGATCTAAATAATTGGAAAAAACATTGATTGCTCATGGGTAGGTTGAACTAATATTATAAAAATGACAATCTTACCCAAAGTGATATAATTATTCTGTGTCAAACCTATCAAACTACCAAGAGATTTTTTTAAAATGATAAAGTTAATTTGGAAGAAGAAAAGATCAAGAATATCAAGGGGACTAATGAAAAAAATAGTGAAGTATGAGGGTCTAGCAGTATTAGATCTTAAACTGGTCTATAAAGTGATCATCAAAACAGTATGATACTAAAAGACAGGAGGGAGAATCAATGGAATAGACTTGGGGTAAATGACCTCAGCAAGATAGTATTCATTAAACCTAAAGATACTGATTTTTGGGACAGAAACACAAAATTTGTGAAAAACTGCTGGTAAAATTGGAAAACATTATAGGAGAGTTTAGGTTTAGAGTAGCATCTCACACCCTATAACAAGATAAATCCAGAATGGTTAAATGACAAATACAATGAGGGAAATTATAAGTAAATTAGGTGAACATAGAATAATATTACTGTCTGATCTATGGGAAAAGAAAGAATTTACGACCAAGCAAGAGACAGAGGATATTACAAAACATAACATGGATTGTTTTGATTATATTAAATAGAAAATTTTTTGTATAAACAAAACCAATGCAACCAAAATTAGAAGAGTAGCAACAAATTGGTATAAAATTTGTATAGCAAAAACCTCTGACAAAGGTCTAATTTCTCAGATTTATAAGGAGCTTAGTCAATTGTTCAAAAAAACAAGCCATTTCCCAATTGATAAATGGACAAGGGATGTGAATAGGCAATTTTCAGATAAAGTAACTAAAACTATTGATATACAAATGAAAAGTGTTCTAAATATCTCATAATTAGAGAAATGCAAATCAAAACAACTCTGAGGTATCATTTCACAGCTAGCTGATTGGCCAATATGACAGAAAAGGAATGCAATAAATGGTGAAGGGGTTGTGGCTGAATTGGGACACTAAAACACTTCTGGTAGACTTGTGAATTGATCCAACCATTTTGGAAGGCAATTTGAAATTATGCCCATAGGGTTTTAAAAGACTGCCTGCTCTTTGATCCAACAATGCCACTGCTGGTTTTGTACACCAAAGAGATGATAAGGGAAAAGTACTTGTACAAAAATATTGATAGCCATGCTCTTTGTGGTGGAAAAAAAACTGAAAAATAAGGGGGCATCCATTGATTGGGGAATGGCTAAACAAATTGTGGTATCTGATGTTGATAAAATACTATTGTGGTGAAAGGAATAATGAACTGGAGGAATTCCATGTGAACTGAAAAGAACTCCAGGAATTGATGCAGAGTGAAAGGAGCAGAATAAAGAGAACATTGTATATAGAGGCTGATACAGTGTGGCACAATTGAATGCAATGTACTTCTCTACTAGCAGCAATGCAATGATCCAGGACAATCCCAAGGTACTTAGAAGAAAGAAAGGTGTCCATATCAAGAGAAAGAACTGTGTGAGTAGAAACACAGAAGAAAAGCATATGATTGATCACATAGTTTGATGGTTCTTTGATTGGGGAGCTTAACTTTGAATAATCACTCTATTGAAAATATTAATGATATGGAAATAGGTTTTGAACTATGCTACATACAAAAACCATTATAATTGCTCGTTGGTTCTGGGAGGGAAGTGTGAGGAGGGTAGGAGAGAAAGTGAATCATGTAAACATGGAAAAATATTCTAACTTAATTAATCAATAAAAAATTAAAAAACCCAGAAGCTATATGTACAAAATTACAAAATACTCTTCACACAAATAAAGTTAAAATGAAAGAATTGGGAAAAAAAAAAACATTGCTCAAGGATAGGCTAAACCAATAGTAGTAGTCTCTCGGTGACCGAGAATGACAATTGTATTTGTGCATTTTCATCTACATTGTACCTTCATATGGCTTTTAAGTCCAAAGTCTGAGGTGCAAAGTTTGTGGCACATGGGGCATGGAACACCAGTTGTTACGGGAGGTGTGGTTGTGGCCTGGTGTCGGTGTTCATGCGCAGCAGCAAGACGTCAACGTCATTCATCTTCAAAGGTGGTGGCGGCGGCATGGTTAATGTGGATTCACCAGCTGCTTCTGACAGAGGCAGCAAGTTCTAGTTGCTTTGGTGTAATGCCAGCACACTTCAAGTTTGACTTTAGCTGATCCTTGAATCTTTTCTTTGGTTGACCTTGTTTCCTGAGTCCAGCTGACAGTTCACCATAGAATACCTGTCTTGGAATTCGCTGTGGGTCCATGTGGATGACGTGTCCAGACCATCGTAGCTGGGTTTTGAGGACCATGACTTTGATGCTGGTGGAGTTGGCTCTGTTGAGGACTTCCTAGTTGGTGATTCTGTCCTGCCATCAGATCCTCATGATTGACCCGAGAGGCTTGTCTGTACCAGATATCAAATTGTATGATAAAGTGGTAATCATCAATACAATCTAGAAAACAATGAGAAATATAGTGGTGGATCAGTGGAACAAATTAGTTAATAAACACATAGAAGTTGATACCAATAGCAATGTAGGGTTGTCATTTTTTAATAAACTCAAGATTCATGTTTTTGGGAAAAGAACTCAATATTTTACAAAAAATCCTGAGAAAATTGGAAAATCGTATAACAGAGATGAGGCATGGACCAATATCTCATACCAGACACCAAGATAAATTTGAAATGGATATTTTGTCTAGAAATAAAGGATAATACCATGAACAAATTTGAGGAACCTAGAAAAGTTTATCTATTAGGCTTACAGAGAAGGGAAGAGTTAATTTCTTTACAAAGAAAATGAAATGGATAATAGTGATTACATTAAATTAAAAATGTTTTACACAAAAATAAAACAACAACAAATTCAATGCCATTTAAACCTTTCAGATTTATAGGAAAATAACATTTTTTTGGGAGGTGGAAATATATCTCTCAGAAAATCTTTATTTCTCAGATATATAGAGAAATGAGTCAAATTTATAAAATATAAAACATTCCACAAACCAAAATGATCAATAGATATGAAAAGGAAGTTTGAAAGGAAGAGGTTAAAACTTTTCAGACATATTTAAAAAAATGCTCCAAATCCCTATCAAGTAGAGAAATGCAAATTAAAACAATTCTGATTTACTCATGCAGACAAGATTGGCTAAAATGACCAAAAATGAAAATAGTCTATGTTACTGGGGATATGAGAAAATTTGGATATTAAGGCACTGTTGAAGGATGTGTGAAATGATAAAACCATTGTGAAGAGTAATATGGAACTAAGCTCAAAGTTATACAAAACTAAGCATACCTTTGACCCAGCAATACAACTTCTGGGTCTGTTTCCCAACAAGATCAGAGTCAAGGGAAAAGAACCTACCTGTATCAAATTATTTTAGGCAGCTCTTTTTGTAGTGGCAAAGAATTCAAAACTGAGGGATTATCTATAAATTTAAAATTAGATGGGTAAATTCAGTACATAGTTGTATTGTAATAGTATTGGATCATAAAGAACTATGAAAGAGGCTAATTCAGTAAAACTTGGAATGAATTATATGAACTTATGCAAAATGAAATGAGCAGAACCAGGAGAACAATGTATTCAGTAACAGAAATATCATGAAATGGTCAGTTGTGAAGGACTAAACCATTATCAGCAAAGCAAGGCTAAGCAAACCACAAAGGACTCATGTAGAAAATGCTATTTGTACTAAAAAAAAAATTAGAATTTAAATGCAGATCAAAACATGTTATTTTATATATCTCTATCCATCTATCTAAGTATATATATATATATATATATATATATATCATTCATGAGTTTTCTATTGTACATGTGATGTGTATTCTATCATGGCCTTAGCAATGTGGAAATATGTATTACATGAAAGAATGCATATAATCTATTTCAGACTTCAGGGAGTGCGTTAGGGAAAGAGAGAGAAAATCTGAAATTTAAATTTAAAATATCAAGACCTTTGTTTTTGGTCTTCATATTTTAAATTTAAATTTCAGCTTTTCTCTCTCTTTCCCAAATTGATATGCTTGTTTTGGGAATTCCTATCCCTTCTCCTTCTCACTTAGTCAACAACAACCATAATAGAAATTATTCCTCCATCAATAATGCCTCAATATAGTGGTCAAAGCAAAGGCTGCTGCTCAATCATTTCAGTGATGCCTAACTCTTCATGATTTCATTTGATGGTTTCTTGGCAAAAGTACTGTAATGCTTTAACATTTCCTTCTCCAAAAGGAAAGAATATATTTTCCTAAATGTGGATCACTAGAAGTATTAGGGGAAAAAAAATACCCGGAATGATGGCACTTATTGGAGCTTAGTAAATTTTTGGTTAGAGTAAACTGAAGGAACAATGACAGATTTAGGGAGAAGTATTCATCAGCTTTCCTAATTGTCCTTTTATTCTTGTGCTTTTATTATATCGGTTATTTCTCATTTGTTCTATATATGAATTGTTTGTTTAAAGTTATTCATTTATTTTCTCCCCATTTGATTGTGAACTCCGTTTTAAGAAGATTGTATTTTATTTTTCTTTGTATATCCAATGCCTAGCATGTTCTCTGACATATAGAAAGCATTTATTATCTATTTATTGATGAATTTACATAATATGTAACCACAAATCACTACTAAGCAAAATTAGCAATGACCAGAACAAAGCTATCCCTGAAAATTCCTGGGCCAACAGGAGCCATTCATGGACCATGTCCCATTCCTGACATGAAGAGTAAGTGTTTAAGGGTAATTCAAAGGTGTGGGGTAAGTGGACCAGTAAGAGGCATTAATGATATTTCCATTTGTAATATTGAGACTTTCCTATTTAAATTAAAACTGCTGCTAAACCCTTGCTATTGGATCAGAATATGATTACCATTTGGGTATTTATATTTTAATTTATAATAAATATTGATTTCTTTAATAGTTCAAAGATTCTTAATATTTTTCTAAGTCATAATTCTTTTTGGAAGACTAATGGAGCCTGGAGATGCCCTTTTAAAATAATATTTTAATACATAAAATAAGATATTTAAAATGAAATGGGAAACCAATTGTATGGAAAAATAACTTTTCTTAAGTTCACAGACTCCAAGACCCCGCTCTAGATGTAAATTAAATTCAAATATTCACAGATTTATATACAAACTACAGACAGTAATATTGGGTTAAACTACTTTAATACCAATCTGCATTTATAAAAGGAAAGACTATACTTAACTACCTTGAACAGATATTGATGAGTAGAATCATTAGTACACAACTATTAAAAGATGCTTTCTGAACACATGAATGAGTAGCTGCACTACACTACCCAATTAGAGTATAAGTTCATTAGTTAACAATAGAGTTTGTCTCCTTTGTACTTATATCCCTCTCACATAGAATAGAATTTAGCGCATGGTATGCACTTAAGTACTTGTTGGCAGTGGACTGAACCATAATTGTTTGGGGTATTACATATGTATCACATGAGCATTCTACTTGAAAGATATCCTTGAAGGTAGGAAATTAGTGAATAGATTCTTAATTCACAAATATTAATTTACTAAATGAGGATGGATTTTAAATAAAGAAGTGAAAGAGAGCATATCAGGAAGGAAAGGGAAGTGAGAGAAGTAGGAATAAAATAGTAATGATGAGGATGAGTTCAACCAGAAAAGGTCCTGGGAAATCTCATATTGGCCCATGGGGTCAAATATCCTCTGCTTGTTAAAAATAATCCCTGACAATATTTCACTGGAAAAAAAAAAGTTTGTATTAACAATAATATTAATCCCTCAAGTCATTTATATATTCATTTGGGGATCAGGAGGATATGGAAAGAGTATTCAGTAATGAGTCTTTAATATGCCTTTGTTCTCCTGGGGAAAGGGACCCATTTTGGGCATTTTAAATAAATTATATGAGACTGACTACATGTAATTTCTGACTAATCAGAGGCCTCCAGATGTAAAAACCCTAACAAGATTCATGGAACTGTCCAATATGTACTCAGGGCACACCTTTTCTCCTCAACAGGTAAGTTGTCCTATTACCCTCTTCTTTCTGATTTGTTTTAATCACACCAGAAAAATGTGATCAAAAACATAGTAACCTTTAATCAAGTGATCATTATGTTGCATAGAAAATCATCTTTCTAGTGGGCAGATGGGTAGCTCAGTGGATTGAGAACAAGGTCTAGAGTCAGGATGTCTTGGGTTCAAATCTGGCCTCAGATACTTCCCAGTTTTGTGACCCTGAGCAAGTCACTTGACCCCCATTGCCTATCCCTTACTACTCTTCTTCCTTGGAGCCAATACACAGTATGGCTCTAAGACAGAAGGTAAGGGTTTAAAAAATAAAAATGAAAAAGAAAATCATCTTTTTATAGGCATGAATATTATTTCTGTCTCTCAGGTACTAAAATAATCCCATGGATGGAGCACTGTTCAAAGTGCTTTTCAAAGAGGCCAGTTATGGGTCTAACATAAGGGAAACAGATGTTGAGCTTTTTAGTTCCATCTTGAGTTTTTGTGTATTTTTTACCCCAAAATACTCTTTTCAGAAATCCCTTAATATAATGAAAACATTTATTTAAACTCTTAGACTGCTCTCTAGGATATTCAGAGGTAAAGTAACTTGAGTTGGATCACATAGTTAGTCAATGGTAGGAAAAGACTGTTTAGAGAGGAATTCTCAGCTTTGTGATAGTTTAATAGTAAGTTACAGTGTGACTTCCTGACTGAATTCATTTCTGTCATAGCATCTCTCAGATTAAAGCAGACAAGAAAGAAAATATGGAATTAGTAACAATTCTTGACTACCTGGACTAAAGTACCGTAACTCAGGAAATCTAATTATTTCAATCAAATTTTGACTTGATGGGCTTTAAATTTGGCTCTCAATTACATTTTGCCTGGGAAGTTGTCACCATGGTCCTGCTTTCTTTGAGAACAATGAATATGATATATTATGTTTGTGTTCAGGAAGGGAAGAATAAAGAGGAACTGAAGAAGAAAAAAATATTGAAACTTCAAGCAGGGAAATGAAAGTTGAATGTAGGTAAATGTAGCTAATACTAGAGGATTAAAGATGTTTGTGTAGACTCCTGAGAATGAAGTTTATATAATGGAGGTGGCATATTTATCATAAAGATGATAGCATTCCCAAGATGCACTTTACTAGAGAACGTGCTCTGTTCTATTTTTTTTTTAATTTTGCATGTGTTATAAATAAAAATGATCTGGAAACTTATTACCAGATTTACAAGCATTTAGTAGTAAAGAGAGAGGGATTGATGGAGGTAGAGAGCTCTCAGCCTTTCTAAGTTAAGATAAAATCAGCCCCTGGATTTCAGTACAGCGTGGTCCCTTCCATGTTTCCCTGTTACATCGTGTAAGATAAGCGGCATGAGCCCATGGATTCAGTTAAAGAGTGGAAGTAAAAATCCCACTCCCTTTCACATGATTGCCTTTTAATCCCCATTAACTTCTCTACCTGTGAACATGCTGCAGTGGCTCTGTCACACTGAAGCTCCCACTGATGCCAGGAGATATCAACATCAGGCTATCAGATAGTATAACCCATTTCTCTGTGACTCCTCTGTCCCACCATTGGGGCACTTGGGATAAAAGCTGGAATGTAGGTCTTCTAGATGTTTTATTTCACACAATTCCCCTCATGATTGTTGGGGAGACCATCATGCTAGGTCTCTCTACTCTTGGTTTTTCAGATCATCTGGGAGATTAACATGCCCATCTCCCCAAGGAATCATTCCACGTGTGGAGTCTATATATTTAGAATTTTCTCACTAGGGGAGATATATGTATAATATATATATAGATGTATATATATATTATACATATATATGAGGATTTAAAATATGTATATATGTATGTGTATTTCTATATATATATATATTTGTATATATATATATATACTAGAAAATATATTGTACATTTAATGGGAGTTACAACAATTTGGGGATGAAAGAAAAGGAAGGAAAAGTGATTGATGGTCCCATTGACAATTGACCCTTAGAGAGGCATTCCCGTTTGACAAAAATGTGTGCCTTCAGAATAAATGGGGGTCTCAACATCCCCTCAGTTCAATTCAATATATGCAAAAGTTCACCCCAAATCTCTTGTTGTATTATTTGGTTTCTGCTAGCAAAATTATAGTAACTTCTCCAGAAGATCAAATTTCCTGGTCCAGGGTATTGATGATTATTTTTTCCTATAATTACTTTAAAAGATATTTGACTTTGGACTTAGGATAATTATACCATCCCAACTAAGAAATACATACCATCATTGGAAATGACCAGGATACAAAGCTACATGGAAAAGTTATAAAGTATATGAATCTAGTCTTTCCAAAACAAGAGGAGAAATTCAAAGATATTAAATTCAAACATATTAAAATCATGTATATATATATACATATATATATATATATATATATATATACGTGAGCATTAAGTAAGATTATAACAGGTCCTTGATTCACCATCAAGGTCCATCTGAGGTAGCTCTTTTCTTGCAAACATGCATGACAGGTGCAACAGTATTTATATTATCCAATATCTTCCAGGATTACAGATATGACACGTTGCTTTGTGAGGCTTATGTCCCAAATTTGAAATACTTGGGATCAAAGATGAATGGAGGTACTCAAGATGTTTTACTTCACATATGTGGAAATGGAAACAGTAATGTGCTGGGAAGTGTTTAATAATTGACTCTGAAATGGAAATATACATATAATACATTTTTAAATTCAATTCATATTATTGACATTTTCCCATCACTTTTACAAGTCTAAATAATCAACCAAACAATAAAATGACTTTTACACTGCCAATTTACAAAGTGTGATGATTATAAAGAAAATTTAACCATTTAATTTAGCAATAGAGGTAGGTTTCAGCAGATTTCCATAAGCCATTCACCTTTTTATAACTCTCATTCTTTGACCAGAGTTGAACACATTGGACCTAGATGGAATACTTGTGCACCCCAACATAGGACTCTGGTGGAACTGTAATGTTGGACACTGGAATATCTTTATGTTTACTTTTATTATATTGTGCCATAGAGGCACTTGGAAAATTTAACATTTAATCTCTTTGAACTACAGTGTCTTTATCTTTGCCAGTGAAGGATGGAGACAAAAAATCCGTCTCTGGAATATGCATAATCATATCACATTTCCCATAATTCTACCTTCACTATTCTCTCAACCTTCAGGCAACGTTTAATTAATTCACAAGCAGGTCTTTACATTGTTTTCTGGAATCCAGGTATGATTACTACATCTCAGCAATTTTAAACTTCTTTTTCTATAAGCCTTCCTCTAATATAGGAGCAAATATATATTCTCCTCATACAATTCATTGTGTGGATTCTGAATTTTAAATGTCTCTCACCCAATGCCTCTCCTTGAAGAACTCCAGAGATGACAAAGTCTCAGTGACCTCAAATACTCCATTTCAGTTTTAAATATTGTGGGGTCTTTTTTTTAGTATAATTTTACTTTAAATTAACAAAATGTGCTTTTCTGCCCCTTTTTTGCAATGTTCTTATTTCTATCTTAAAGACTAATTAAAACCAGAAAAATATTTCCTTTTGACAGTTCTTTAAGTGTGTAAAGACAGATAATTTGACTCCAAAAATTACAAGTGTTTTTTTTTAATTCCGTAGATTAATCATTCTCATTTTATTTACCTAATGGTTCTGTTGTAAGGTTTCCTGTTTTCTTCCTAAATTTTGCCAGCTCAGTATTATGTTCCTAAAATATTGTGCCCACAAATAAAGCAAAGTTAAGATATGATCAGTGTAGAAGTCACTATGATTCATGATCCAATTAATTTAAAATGTAATGTTTTCATCAATTTAATCTTATTTTATTAACTTTTGGAAACATTCATATAATTATTATGTAGTTATGTCAAGCATGAATTTAATAAAGTTTCTAGGTGTTTTTCTTCTAAAGAAATTATTGTCTTGACAAATAACAACACTGGAACATAAAATTGATTGATTTCCTTTGAAGAAAGTAATGTCTCAGTTGAATGTTCAATAAACATTGACCAAGAGACGTGTCAAGATGATTGCAAATTGCTGGGGATGAAAAGAAAGGCAAAAGACAATGCCTATTCTCAAAACACCGTGGTCTTATCAAGGAAATAATAACAAAAATGATTATATAAACAAGGTATAAATTGTATATAAGAGGGAGAGTACTAGAATTAATAGGATTGAGAAAGGCTTGATGTCAAATTTTAATGTAGTATTTCCCAAACATTTGATTACCATTTTTATGTGCTTAACATATTCCTAATATATGTGAGAGATAACAAAGACATATAAGCCTTATAGTGTTAAGGTAATTTATTATTTGTGACATAAAATCCAAATTAATTTGTCACCAGGGAAAAATCCAAAATCAAATACCAAGTCAGCTAGAAATTATGGTGATTTTAATTAATATAGAGATCAGGAATTAAGGAGAAGAAAGAGGGAGATGAAAGAGTTAATTTAAACTGCCTCAGCTCAGCCTGAGCTAGGCAAGAGTTAAAGGCCTTGGCCAAAGGGGACTCCCCTAAGTGTCAGTGGAAAAAGGAAGTCACTCTTATCACTCACTACAAGACTGTCTCAAGGAAACTGTCTTAGGGACCTCCTTCAGGCTGAGTTCCAGGATCGACCTGGTGCATAGGTTGCTCACACGAATTGATCAGCCAGATCCACCTCTCTGGGGAAAATGAGGGAAGAGAGGAAATGAAGGGCCCTATATAGACAGTTTTACATCACTTTCCCGCGTCTCATCTGTACTAATGGCAGCTTAGCTTGACATAGGATAGCCTACGGTCTGACAGCTGTTTCTGTCCATGTCTATCAAGGCCATCCTCCTAGATACTTAATCCTTAAGTATGTGTGCAGACATTTCTGAACTTGTTAGATGAAATAGGGTGGAGCAAAGTAGAGTTCCCAAGACATTCCTGAATCTTTTAGACCAAGTATCTCCATTGTTACAATCAGGAAATAGCTAAATCAAATCTTTTAAAATATGGTCTGAGTAGGGTGAAATAGTTTTAAAGTTCACAATAGTTACATATCTATTCATTTTCTTGATTCAAGGATCAGAGACCTGAATCTGGATGACACACTATGGCATTTTCTCATCTAGCTAGCTAATTGTATGTGGAGAAGGTTTGCTCAATATACACCTTTAAGTTTAGCTGTCATTACTGATTTTTTCTCCATCTTTTTCTTAAATCTAGATAACTAACAAGTAAACATATCAAGTCCTAACTTTAGCTTTTTTTTTTTCTAATTCTCACAATGAAAATAGAACAATCAGCTCTTTTGAACTTTCCAACAGATTTCAGGAATCAGGTAAACAATCTTTTTCAAATCCAGGACAGTCTTTTCCAAACAGCTAAAATTAAAAAAAAAATCTATTCTAGGATTTAGTGCTTTGTTTGTGTTTTAAGTTTCTAGAAAATCATCCTTGACCTTTTAAATCATCTGTCCATTTATTCCCACAGCACTTGAAACCAACAGAAAATGGTTCCAGAAAATCTTTCCCATGTGAACACATTCATTCTCATTGGAGTCTCAGATGACCCATATCTTCAGGTTCCCCTTTTCTTCATCTTTTTAGTGATCTATGGTGTGACAGTGACAGGAAATATGGGAATCATAACACTCACTAATATAGATTCTCGACTTCAAACGCCCATGTACTTTTTCCTCAGACACTTGGCTATCATCAATCTTGGCAACTCCACTGTCATTGCTCCCCAGATGATGGTCAATTTCTTGGCGGAGAAGAAAACCATTTCTTACTATGGCTGTGCAACCCAGATGGGAGCCTTCTTGGTCTTTATTATTGCTGAGACTTTCATGTTGGCTGCCATGGCCTATGACCGCTATGTGGCCATTTGCAATCCCCTACTCTACATGGTTGTGGTATCAAGAAAGGTTTGTATCCTACTTGTTTTCCTTACATACATTTATAGCTTCTCTACCTCAGCGACAGTTACCCCTTATGTTTTTTCAATGTCCTACTGTTCTTCCAATGTCATTAATCATTTTTACTGTGATACTGTCCCTCTGTTGGCTTTATCTTGCTCTGATACCTCCATACCACAAACAGTGATTTTTATTTCTGCAGCTATCAATATGTTCTTTTCCATAACAATTGTCCTGGTATCTTACTTCTACATCATCTTGGCTATCCTAAGGATACGTTCAGCAGAAGGGAGAAAGAAAGCTTTCTCCACCTGTGCTTCTCACGTGATGGCTATCACTATTTTCTATGGTACACTGCTCTTCATGTACTTACAACCTGGGTCAAAACATTCCTTAGACACTGATAAAATGGCCTCAGTTTTTTACACTCTAGTCATTCCCATGCTGAATCCTATGATCTACAGCCTGAGGAACAAGGATGTGAAGGAAGCTTTAAAGAGAGTTCTTACCAGTCCTCACCAGTCTTAAAAACATTTGAATCCACACATATTCAAGTCACAAAAGAGATTCATAACATATGGCAGGATTTATAGGAGTGTGATAGGAATAGGTAGGGAATTAATAATTAGGTATCAATAATGAGTTAAATAAATCTAAAAAATATATCAGAATAGAAATGAAAGTAGAGATCTAGTACTCCATGGGTAGGAATAATCAAAAGTTTGGAAGCAAGGCAAAATAAAAGTGAGATAAGAGGAAGAAAAGAAGCTTGAGGAAATCAGAAAAGGGTCACGAATGAAGGAAAATTTGATCATTTATGTAAATCAGAAGATTATAAACTACAAAATTATTTTTAATCTCTTGGAAGTTATTTTGCACCCTGCTGAGGATGGGTGGTTATGGAAGAAAAGCCATGAGTTTTAAGTGTGATCTGATGCTGATGTGAATCATGGTAAGAGGATTTATGTTTCAGAAATCTTCTTAAAATGACTTGGCTATTGATATTAATCTTTTTTGAATGATCTAATGATGCTCTAGTTTCATGTAAGCCCCCAGTACTGTGTCTAAAAAAGTAAATGTCATTTTATCATATTTCAGTGAGTCATTCAATGATTATTCAGCCACTATTAGATGATGAAACCTGAACTTAGTGTTGGGGATAAAAGAAAGACAAAAGACTGTTACTGCTCTTAAGAATTTTCTGGCTACTTCTGAGCAAATATGGATGCATTGTAGAAGGAACTTCCCAACTCTTCTTACTACCAATCACAATAAAGCATCTCAAAAGGACTAAAATCAAAATCAGAGGAGGAAACAGACTCTACTGTGAGGTGTAGCCTTGAAGGTAGGCAGGGTTTGGCCATTTCCCCACTATATGGGATAAAATTACACCTACCAAAGTGGGAACTGATCACCCTCCCCCCATAAACCACCTACTGTGCCAGAATCCGAGCTAAGCCCGGCTGGGCAAATCTCTAAATTCTTGGGAGATGACTGAGGGCACCATAATTTTATGTGTGAGGAAAGTGCAAAGCCCTGGAAGTGAGACTTTGGAGCCATGGAGCTTGGGAGTGGAGTTAGTGCAGAGCTAGGTGGCCCAATAGCTTCAAAGAAAAACTTGCTTTGTAGCTCCCTACACTGAGTGCTGCCTGCCTTCCCCACTCAGACTTCTGGCTGAGAAGGGAAGACAACACTAACACAGCAATGGCTAACAGAACCCAAGAACTACAATCCACAAATACAAAAAAAAAGTAAGATACAACAAAGAAAACCTTTTACACTGGATAACTTCTGTGGAGAAACGGAGCAGAGTACAGATGTGGCAGTGAAGGGTGACAAACAAGAATTTCCTGATTTAATGAGGGAATCAATTTCCAAACAACTAGGTACAAACAGGTCATACCCAGAATATTTTGGAAATAATAAATAAAAGGAAGGTTTATTCTAGAAAGAAGGATCAAAATAGGATTCTGAGAGGAGACAGGATTTTATCTATGATCTGAAGGAAGCCAGGAGGTGAATATAAAGAAAGATATCATTTCAGTTATGGAGAACAGTAAATATGAACACGACCTGAGACAGCAGAAGGAAAATCTTGCTTGAGTCAAAGCATGGAGAAGTGCTACAAGATTGCAGAGTAAATGCTTGAGAACTGAGGAATAAGAAAAATAGAAAACTAAGTGGGTGAAGGTCACATAAAGTTTTCTATATTTGATCTTAGATGTCATAGGAAGACACTGAAAAATGGCTCTGATATACACACATTTGTGATTACTTTGACACACAAGTAAAGGATGACTTAAAGCTTAAGAGGCTGTCAACAAACAGAACAATCAGGAGGCTATTACAATAATCCAGGGGCTATGGGATGAAAGGTTGGTTCAATGTTATGTCTGTGAAATTCAGATTTACTCCACCCTACTTATTCTTTAGAATTTTAGCCACCAGGAATGTATACACCCTACTCAAGGACAATGTGTGGGGGCTAAGGTCTATGACCCTCATGTGTTATCAAGTGACAAATCAAAAAACAACTGACTGACCCCCTGGGCAGTCCAAAGCCAAGTTTAAGCCACCATTGATATATGTAAGACACAGGAAGTGATTCAAGGAACTGCCTTTATATTTTGCGTTCACTTCCCATGAAGGGAACTTGACCAAGGAAGTTGACTATGGAGGAACTCAGAAGTGAGTCCTTAGGCTGCTTCCCTTGGATTGGCATGTGGTGATTGAAAATGCTGACTCCCTTTTCCTTAACTTTTCTGGAGGCACCATCCTCTGGAGAGACCTTGCAGCTAAAAGTGGCCTCTTGGCTATAAGTCATGTTAGATTTAATCCTCTGGACCCACCTCTGCTGGGATCTTGGTACTTCTGCCTGATGCAGACCAGCTTTGTCTCTCCTTTTCCTCTATTATTTCCTTAATTTCTTCCCTTTATTGTAAATAAACTACCATAAAAAGATTTCTGACTTGAGTAATTTGTAGCATACCTGGCATGTTAGCATATTGGAAGTATGATTGATGTATTGATATTGAATCCTATGTATTCATTTACCAGACTCATGGTCAGATCACTTAATGATCATTGTATGGAAAGCAGCAGTCCAAAGGACAGGCAAATTCCTGGGAGGGGCATTGCCAGCCACAGTGTTCTAGCTTGCTCCTTGTGGAACCACATTCCTTTACAAAGTGTATGTTGGATTAATCTCCACCTCTTTGATTTCGTGATTGTCAATTCAACCAATGTTAAAACCTATGTCATGTCATTTATTCATTAATCGCCTCCCATTTCACATTCCTAAAATCTCCAATAAAACTTGAGGAACATGTGTGAGCCTACCTCTCACATCTCTTGCCTTGCCTCTCTTGCCCTAGCTCTTGCTCTTGTTGCTTGCACCTAATGATCTTACATCTTTTGGTCTTGCCTCATGTCTGCCTGATTCTCGCAACGCAGTTGCCCCACATATATCCCATTAACCTTTTGGCATTCTGGTCCATGGGAGGCATCCCTTAGTTCTTAGCTCCCCAAATGTTCTCTTGTTTCTCCTACTTCTAATTTCTCTACTTGTTATCTCCTTCTAGAGAGGTTTTAACGGAGATCATTAGTCCCCATGTGTTTTAACTTTTTGTCTCAGAGTCTTTATTGCTGTGTCTTTCCCTCTATCTATAATCTATTCATTCATTTTCCTCCAGTCTCCATTCTCCTTCTCAGGACACCACCCACAGTTAAATTATACAGGAACTGCAGGTGGTCCCTATATAATTCATTGGGATTTAGTAATTAAATCCCCAGTGACCAACCCAAAATATATGTAGTTAAACCATTTTACCCCTTACAAGTCAATGCCAGCGTAGAGAAGGATAACAGAATTTTCCATCATTTCTTATGATTTGGTGATGTGATGTTAACTTCTTTCTTCAGTTGTCCCTGAGCTCTACAATCATTTCAGAATTTCTTCATATAAAGATTTGAAAAAGGAATAGATTCCATTAATGATGAAATTACAGAAATGTTTTAATAGAATATTTACATATCCAGATGACCTATTTTTTATTCTATTTTACCAGTCAGTCAGGCTATTTCTGTAACAGGAATAACTGAAAGGGTGAGATATTCAAGAATATAATAAATCAACTTAATCTTTTTGTATATGAATGGATTATATTGAAAGATATGCAATAGGATTCATATGGACATTTGATATTATCAATGTGGTTTAACAATATAATTAACAACCTAGGTATCCATCCATGCCCACCTCCCCTATGGAAAACACATCCTTGACCTCCAGTAAATCAAACCCAGGAACCCAACTAACAATTTTGGGTCTTTCTTCTAATTTTCTTGAAATTGTGAGAATAAATATCAGTGAAGTAAAGGGGTTGCTCATCAAATACTCCCTGTTCATACTGTGTGAATGCTCTATCTCATCGTACACACTCATTCATGAATAAAGAACATATAGATAATAATCTATATGCTCCTTCTTTTGTCATAGTCTTTATTGTTAATATTTTTAGAAATCATAAGTTTAAGACCCCTATGGATTTTTACTTTGCCTTTTAAGTGGTATTTATTTATGATTATTTGTATATTACAGTATTTCATGACATATCATACCACACTCGAACAATATTGAGAGCCAAAATTTTTCTGAAACTCTGATATTGTCTTAAAATTCTCTAAAATAGCAATTATGCACAGATAAATTTAATCTATTTCAAGGAAATAGAACATGAAGACAACAGACAAGCTACAAACCAAGTGATATAACAGTGAAGACTCTTTATCAGCAACATCCCTTCCCTCCCAGCCCATCATGTTCTAGGCAGCAGGGAATCATCATCCAAACCATATATTTGCAATAGAACTCATTATATCTTGACCCTCTTTCTATTTCTCTTCTGTGGAGATCCAAATAATAGATATTTCTTCAGCCTGAGATACTACTAAGTCTAAGGGAAAGGTTTCCCTGTAATGATAGATCCTATTCTGACCCTATCAATAGGTATTTGATATATGATGGAGTACGATGGATTATAAATTATCTATCATAGAGCAGGAGTGAAATGATTTGAGATATTTCAACCTCCAGGAAAACCATAATTAAATGTGAGAGACACACAATATGAGCAAGAGGGGTTAATCAAAGGGGGAGATAATGATTAAGAAATCTGAGGAATAATATTTTAAAGCTATTTATTATACACAGAAAATCCAATGAAGAACATATTAATAGCACAAGGGAATATGAACTCCAGTTCAGATAAAAGAAGATTTTAGATATACTTAAGAGACAATAGATCAAACTGACAAGACAGAGGAAAATGTTCATTCCCAATAGCACATAGAACCATAAGAAAAACGTCCCAGTGTTTTACAGAAGTAGTAAGAATTGTGAAAGGAAAATGCATGGTTTATGTAGGAAAAATCAGCAAAACTATAAAACTTGAATATATGATAGCAAATCTCACCAAAGAAGTCAAAGAAATGATAACCTATTGGCAATGTAATTACATAGCACTTAAGGATAATCTGAAAGAAAAGGAGGAACAAACCCCGAAGGAGTATGTTTTTTATAGCTTGAGAAAAAATTCTATCACTTGGACCACCACAGAAGAATTCCATCTGTCTAGCACTCCTTTACAGAGAGCAGGTATTTTATCTTCTGCCATGTTTTGGTAATTTAAGGCATTTGTTTATGAAGTATGTTCTTATGAAAGTTCTTTATTGCATTGTGTACATATCAAAGAAAATTTATATGATAATTTTAATGACCAATACTCATTTACATGCAATGTTTGAATTCTCCAGTTCCATGATATCTGTCAAAAATATTTATTCATGTTCTTTCATCCAGCAAGTACTATATGGAGCTCTAGGAATCAAAATAAAAATTAAAAACATAGTTCCTGCCATTGAGGATGTTACAATCAAATGTGAGAAGGAAAAATACAAAAGAATCTGAAAAGTGAGGGTGGTGATAGAGAAGATACAGGAATGAAACATGATGAAGAGTTCTAAAGAAATTTTAAAAGCAGTTTAACTAGTGGGAAATCTGCAGAAAAATTGATGAGACCTCTCTTTCCATAGAAGCTCACCATCCAGTAAGAATGTCTAAATATATGGACAGATGGCCCTGAGGTTGGAATACTGGGCAGATTCAATCTTAAAGAATAATGGGATTTTCTATGAGTTTCCTAAGCAAGAACAGCATAATGGAGAGGTCCACATAATGGAAATATAATTTATGATGAATATTGAAGACAATTAGGTTTGGAAAGAAAGTGATAAGGAAGGAAAACATTCCATGCATAAGGTTATGGAGAACAGGAAGTGGGGAAAAACCCTAAAGGAATGCAATATGTGTGTCATCCTGAAAGATGGCTTAGAAAAATGAGATTATAAGGACTTAAAAACAATGAAGTTTGAATGTTAATACTTAGACACTAAACCAAATTAATTTTAGTCTTTTAATCTTTATGTTTTAAATTTAAAATCATTGACTCCATTTGTCAATCTAGTAAACCTATAGATTTCTTCTAATACTGTTTTTAAATAGACAAATACAATACTATATTGATAAATTTTAATGAGCAGGAAGTAGAAAAATTCATTTTTACTACAATTATATTTTTAAATTTAAATTATGACTGAAAGATACATGTTATGTATTGATATTCCCTTTCCTTAGCCTTTCCATCGTCAAGACTGGGTTATGGAAAACAGAAATATATATTTTTGTATTCTATTTTTATTTATTAATTCAACTTTCATTAAAATGTGATTAAACATGGAGAACAAGAAAAAGCCCCATGAAATTGTTAACTTTTATTATGCATATTTTCTTTTTTAAAGTTTTTTTTTAATTTTAACAAGAGATTAAAAAAAATTTCCTAATTTGTCCTTGTCGTATTCTGAGCCTATTGTTTTTGTTTAGATTTTTTCTTTATAAAATATATATTTTATTGGTGTTTACTGTTTTTCACATACCTGTCCCTTTATACCATCACCCTTACTCCAAAGAGAAATCTTCTCTTAGAACAAATAAAGTGGAATACTTTAACATAATCTTCAAAGGAAAGATTACATTTCCCATTATGTTATTTGTCAGAGGTTTGAGGGGAAATACAATGTTGACAGTGATTTTATGAAAGAGAAACTGAACCATGGAATGGAGGAGGGGGTGGGCATTGCAAGAGTTTGCATAAAAATGGCAAATTCATACAGAGGCTATTTCAATTGCATGTAGGAGGGGTCCTAAGGGCAGGACCAAGCAGGATTAACAGTAGCACTGACAAATCAGTCACTGATGATGTCCTGAATCAACATAAAGCAATTCTGGACCACATGTGGTTCCTGAATTGAGGTGATTAAGTAATTCAGGTGATTGCAGAGGCATGGAGAAAGTGAGTCACCAAAGGGGGTTAATCTGAAATCCAGCAAAGGAGTTCAAATCCATCTATGAGATTGAGATTTTCTTGAATAAATTAAAATTTCTTTTCTTCTTGACAGCATTACAAGGACTGTCAAGGAATTTTTTAAAAATTTTATTTAGTCAATTTAGAACATTATTCCCTGATTACAAGAATCATATTCTTTCTCTCCCCTCTCCAACAGCTTCCTGTAGCCAATGCACAATTCTACTGGGTTTTACATGTGTCCTTGATCAAAACCTATTTTCACGTTGTTGTTGTTTACACTAGGATGTTCATTTAGTTTACATCCCCAATCATATGTCCTCTACCCATGTAATCAAGCATTTGCTTTTCTTCTGTGTTTCTACTTCCACAGTTTTTCCTCTGAATGTGGATGGTGTCTTTCTCGTAAATCCCTCTGAGTTGTTCAGTATCACTGCATTGTCACTAATGGAGAGGTCCATTACATTTGATTGTACCACAGTGTATCAATCTCTTTATAAAATGTTCTCCTTATTTTGATCCTATCACTCTGCATCAATTCCTGGAGGTCATTCCAGTACACATGTTATTCTTCCAGTTCATTATTCCTTTGAGCACAGTAATATAACACCACCGACATATAGCACAATTTCTTCAGCCATTCCACAATTGCAGGGTATCCCCTCATTCTCCAATTATTTTGCCACCACAAAGTGTGCAGCTATGAATACTCTTATACAAGTTTTTTTTTTCCCCTTATTATCTCCTTGGGGTACAAACAGAACATAGTTGTGGCTGAATCAAAGGGCAGACAGCCATTTAGAGCCTTTTGGTTATAGTTCCAAAATGAATTCCAGAATGGTTGGATCATTTCACAACTTCATCAGTAATGCATTAATATCCCAATTTTGCCACATCCACTCCAACATTTATTACTTTCCTTTCTTGTATGTTAGCCAGTCTGCTAGGTGTGAGGTGGTACCTCAGAGTTGTTTTGATTTCCATCTCTCTGATCATGAGAGATTTAATACACTTTTTTAAATGGTAGAGTTTTGATTTCTTTATCTGAAAATTGTCTATTCATGTCCCTTGCCTATTTATAAATTGGAGAATGGCTTGAGTTTTTGTATAATTAATTTAGCTTTTCATGAATTGGAGTAATTAGACCTTGTTCAGAAGTTTTTGTTATGAAGATTTTCCCCAATTTGTTACTTCCCTTTGAATTTTGTTTGCATTGCTTTTGTTTGTACAAAAACTTCTTAATTTAATGTAATAAAATTATTTATTTTACATTTTGTGATTTTTTTCTAACTCTTGCATGGTCTTAGAATCTTTCTTTTCCCAAATATCTGACAGGTATACTATTCTGTGTTCACCTAATTTACTTAGAGTTTCCTTTTATATATTCAAGTCATTCACCCATTCTGAGTTTATATTTGTATAGTGTGTGAGAGGTTGATCCAAACTCAAACATTCCCATACTATCTTCCAATTTTCCCAGTGATTTTTATCAAATAGTGGATTTTTGTCTCAAAATCTAGGATCTTTGTGCTTATCATAGACTTTGCTGAGGTTACTTACCACAAGTCTATTCCACTGATCCTCCTTTCTTTCTCTTAGCCAGTACCATAATGTTTTGATGAGCACTGCTTTATAGTATAGTTTGAGACCATTAATTTCTATATCTATTATATTGTAATAAATATATTTGTAATTCAAATGTCAGAGATTTGTCATCCATAATACTTTGTGTAAGGACCTTGGTGGTCTGATGAGGCCTATGGATACCTTCTTGGAAAGATAATTTAAAATGTAGAATAAGAGAGAACGATTTACAAAGGATACCAATCCTATTGAAATATTAAATGGAATAAATATCATGGAACAGAGGTTAAGATCTTTGACCTAGACACAACCTAATCTTATATTGCCATATAAAGACCAAAATAACCATGTGTAATATTCTTTCACATGAAATATTTATATTAAATATATATACAAACATGCATGTATATTATATTTATATCTTTAAATATATATTGTTTTGTATACTGTAAAAATAAATAAAAATAATGGAAAGCTACACAAAATATAAATAGACAAACTTCAAAACAGTTCAGATACTCTTGATAAAGGTAATCAAAAGTATCCTCAGTGAGAAAGTAAAGCTCAAATTCGAACTTCCTCTCATAGCCAGGAAAAAGGATGCTAAAGAGACTCTCATAAAAATAAAGTATTTACTGAAATATAACAGTAATATTGGGTTGAACTATTTTAATACCAATCTGGATTTTTAAAAGGAAAGGATGTACTTAACTCCCTTGAGCAGATATTGATGATTAGTATCATCAGTACACAACCATTAAAAGTTGCTTTCTGAACACATGAATGGGTAGCTACATTACACTACCCCATTAGAGTATAAGTTCATTAGTTAACAAAAGAGTTTGTCTCCTTTGTACTTATATTCCTCTCACCCAGAATAGAATTTAGCACATGGAATTCACTTAAGTCCTTGTTGGCAGTTGATTAAACCATAATTGTTTTGTGTATTACATATGTATCACATGACTATTCTACTTGAAAGATATCCTTGAAAGTAGGAAAATACTGAATAGATTCTTAATTCAAAAATATTAATTTACTAAATGAGGATGAATTTCAAATAAAGAAGTAAAAGAGAGCATATCAGTAAGGAAAGGGAAGTGAGAGAAGTAGAAATAAAAAATAATCATAATGATTGTAGATCAACCAGAAAAGGTCCTGGGAGATCTCATATTGGCCCATGGGGTCAAATATCCTCAATATTAAAAATAATCCCTGACAATTTTCCACTGGAAAAAAAAAAGTTTGTACAAACATTAACTTTACTCCCTCAAGTGATTTATATATTCATTTGGGGATCAGGATGATATGGAAAGAGTATTCAGTAATGAGTCTCTAATATGCCTTTATTCTCCTGGGGAAAGGAACCTATTTTGGGCATTTTAATGAATTATATGAGACTGAATACATGCAATTTCTTACTAATCGGAGGCCTCCAGATGTAAAAACCCTGACAAAATTCATGGGGCCGTGCCATATGTACTCAGGGCACACCTTTTCTCCTCAACAGGTAAGTTGCCCTATTCCCCTATTCGTTCTGATTTGTTTTAATCACACCTGAACAATGTGATCAAAAACATAGTAACCTTTAATCAAGTGGTCATTATGTTGCATAGAAAATTATCTTTCTTGGGGGCAGCTGGTTTGCTCAGTGGATTGAGAAACAAATTTAGAGACAGGATGTCCTGGGTTCAAATCTGACCTCAGACACTTCCCTTTTGTTTGACCCTGAGGAAGTCACTTGACCTGCATAGCTTAGCCCTTACCACACTTCTGCCTTGGAGCCAATACACACTATTAACTAGAAGATGGAAGGTAAGGGTTTAAAAAATAAAAATGAAAAAGAAAATTATCTTTCTATAGGCATGAATATTATTTCTATCTCTCAGATTCTAAGATAAGCCCATGGATGGAACACTGTTCATAGTGCTTTTCAAAGAGGCAAGTTATGCATCTAACACAAGGGAAACAGCTGTTGAGCTCTTCTTAGTTCCATCTTGAGGTTTTCTTTTGTGTTTTTTACCCCAAAACATTCTTTTTTAGTTATCCCTTCATATAACCAAAATGTTTATTTAAACTCTTAGATTGCTCTCTAGGATATTAAGAGGTAAAACAACTTGAGTTGGATCACATAGTCAATGGTAGGAAAAGACAATTTAGAGAGGAATTCTCAGCTTTTTGCTAGCTTAATAATTAATTACAGCATGATTTCCTGAATGAATTCATTTCTGTCATATAATCTCTCAGATTAAAGCAGACAAGAAAGGAAATAAGGAATTAGTAACAGTTCTTGACTACCTGGACTAAAGTACCGTAACTCAGGAAATCTAATAATTTCAATCAAATTTTGACTTGATGGGCTTTAAATTTGGCTCTCAATTACATTTTGCCTGGGATGTTGTCACCACGGTATTGATTTCTTTGAGTACAATGAATGTGATATATATTGTTTTTGCTCAGGAAGGGAAAAATTAAGAGGACCTGAAGAAGAAAAAAAATTATTTAAGGTTCAAGCAGGGAAATGAAAGTTGGATGTAGGTAAATGTAGGTAATACTAGAGGTTTAAAGACGTATGTGTAGACTCCTGATAATGAAGATTCTATAGTGGAGGTGGCATATTTATCAAAAAGATGATAGCATTCCCAAGATGCAATTTACTAGACAAAGTGCTCTGTTCCTTTTTTTTAATTTTTATTTTGCATGTGTTATAAATAAAAAATGATCTGGAAACTTATTACCAGATTTACAAGCATTTAGTAGTAAAGAGAGAGGGATTGATGGAGAAAGAGAGCTCTCAGCCTTTCTAAGTTAAGTTAAAATCAGTCCTTGAATTTCAGTACAGTGTGGTCCTCTCCATGCTTCACTGTTACATTGTGATCAGATAAGAGGCCTGAGCTCAGGAATTCAATTAATGAGTGGAAGAAAAAAATCCCACTTCCCTTCACATGATTGCCTTTTAATCCCCATTAGCTTCTCTACCTGTGAACATGCTGCAGTGGCTCTGTCACACTGAAGCTCCCACTGATGCCAGGAGATGTCAACATCAGGCTATCAGATAGTATAACCCATTTCTCTGTGACTCCTCTGTCCCACCATTGGGGTACTTGGGATAAAACCTGGAATGGAGGTCTTCTAGATGTTTTACTTCACACAATTCCCCTTCTGATTGTTTGGAAGACCATCATGTTAGGTCTTTCTACTCTTGGTTTTTCAGATCATCTGGGAGATGAACATGCCCATCTCCCCAAGGAATCATTCCACATATGGAGTTTATAAATTTAGGATTTTCTCACTAGGGGATATATATATATATATATACATATATATATGTATATTAGGATTTAGAATATATTTGCACTCTCCTGAGACTTATGATGATATGATTGAGGTAGAGTATACATACATACATACATATATATATATATATATATATATATAAGAAACTATATTGTATTTTACATGGGAGTTACATCAATTTGGGGATAAAAGAAAAGGAAAGAAAAATGATTGATGGGCTCATTGACCCTTAGGCTGACATTCCCCTTTTGACATAAATGTTTACCTTCAGAGTAAATGGATGACTCAACACCCCCTCTGTTCAATTCATTATATGCAAAAGTTGACCCCAAATTTCCTGATCTAGTATTTGGTTTCTGCTAGCAACCTCATAGTATCTTCTCCAGAAGATCTGCTTTCCTGGTCCAGGGTATAGATGGTTATCTTTTCCTCTAATTTTACTCTAATTTAAATGATCTTAGACTTTGGACTTAGGATAATTACACAATCGCACCTCAGAAATGTATACTAACATTGGAATTAATGCAGGATATATTGTTACATGGATAAATTATAAGGTATAAGAATCTATTCTCCCCAAAACAAGATAAGAGAAAAAAATTAAATCGAAATGTATTAAAATCATGTATGTATACAAATGAACATAAAATAAGATTAAAACAGGTCCTTGATTTACCATCAAGATCCAACTGAAGTAGCTTGTATCTTATAAACATGCATGACAGGTGCAACAGTACTGATGCTACCCAACACCATACAAGATTACAGTTATGAAATATTACTTTATGACACATTTCTCTCATCTTGGGAATACTTGGGATCAAAGATGAATGGAAATACTCAAGATATTTTACTTCACATATATGGAAATGAAATCAGTAATGTGATGGGAAAAGTGTAATAATTGACTCTCTGAAATAGGAGTATGCACAAAGTATATTTTAAATTCAATTCATATCATAAATATTTTCCCATCACTTTTACTAGTCTAAATAATCAACCAAACAATAAAATGACTTTTACATTGCCAATTTACAAAGTGTGATTATTATAAGGAAAATTTAACCATTTAATTGAGTAGTAGAGGCAACTTTCAGCAGATTTCTGTATGAAATTCTCCTTTTTATAACTCTCATTTTTTGACCAGAGTTGAACTCATTGGACCTAGGTGGAATACTTGGCAACCCTCACCATAGGATTCTTTTGGAACTTGAATGTAGGACACTGGAATATCTTTATGTTTACATTGATTACATTGTGCCATAGAAGCATTTTGGAAATTAATATTTAATCTCCTTTGAACTTCAATTCCTTGAACTTCCTTGAACTTTATCTTTGCCAATGAAAGATGGAGATGAAAAAAAAATCAGTCTCTGGAATATGCCTAATCATATTACATTTTCCATCACTCTGACTTCACTATTCTCTAAACCTTCAGGAAACATTTACTTAATTCACAAGCAGGCCTTTACATTGTTTTCTGGAATCCAGGTATGACTACTACATCTGAGCCATTTTAAATTTCTTTTTCTATAAGCCTTCCTCTTATATAGGACCAGAAAATACTCTACTAAAATGCAATGTGTGGATTCTGAATTTTAAATGTCTCTCACCTACTGCCTCTCCTTGAAGAACTCCAGAGATGACAAAGTCTCGGTGTCCTCAAATAGGCCATTTCAGTTTTAAATAGTGTGGATTTTTTTAGTATAATTTTCCTATAAGTTAATAAAATATGCTTTTCTGCCCTTTTTTTGTATTGTTCTAATTTCTATCTTACAGACTAATTAGAACCAGGATAATATGACTTTTGGCAGTTCCTTAAATTTGTGAAGACAGATAATTTGGCCCCAACAAATTTCAAGTGTTTTTTTTTTCTTCTGTAGATTAATCATTCTCATTTTATTTACCTAATGGTTCTATTGTAAGGTTTCCTGTTTTCTTCCCAAATTTTGCCAGTTCACCATTATGTTCCTAAAATATTGTGCCCACGAATAAAACAAAGTTAAGATATAATCAGAAGTCATTATGATTCCTGTTCCAATTAATTTCATATATAATATTTTCATCAATTTAGTCTTATTTTATTCACTTTTGGAAGCATTCACATAATTATTATGTACTTATGTCAAGCAGGAATTCAATAAAGTTTCCAGGTATTTTTCTCCTATAACAATTTCTCCTATAACAACTATTGTTAGAGATTTACATTTCTAGAAAATCATCCCTGACCTTCTAAATCATCTTTCCATTTATTCCCACAACAGTTGAAACCAACAGAAAATGGTTCCAGGAAATCTTTCCCATGTGAACACATTTATTCTCATTGGAGTCTCAGATGATCCATATCTTCAAGTTCCCCTTTTCTTCATCTTCTTAGTGATCTATGGAGTGACAGTGACAGGAAATATGGGAATCATCACACTTACTACTATAGATTCTCGACTTCAAACGCCCATGTACTTTTTCCTCAGACACTTGGCTATCATCAATCTTGGCAACTCCACTGTCATTGCTCCCCAGATGCTGGTCAATTTCATGGTGGAGAAGAAATCCATTTCTTACTATGGGTGCGCAACACAACTGGGAGGCTTCTTAGTCTTTATTGTGGCTGAGATTTTCATGTTGGCTGCCATGGCCTATGACCGCTATGTGGCCATTTGCAATCCCCTACTCTACATGATTGTGGTATCAAGAAAGGTTTGCATCATACTTGTTTTCCTTACATACATTTATAGCTTCTCAACTGCAGTGACAGTTACTCCTTGTGTTTTTTCAATGTCCTACTGTTCTTCCAATGTCATTAATCATTTTTACTGTGATACTGTCCCTCTGTTGGCTTTATCTTGCTCTGATACCTCCATGGCACAAACTGTGATTTTTATTTCTGCAGCTTTCAATATGTTCTTTTCCATAACAATTGTCCTGGTGTCTTACTTCTACATCATCTTGGCTATCCTAAGGATACGTTCAGCAGAAGGGAGAAAGAAAGCTTTCTCCACCTGTGCTTCTCACATGATGGCTATCACTATTTTCTATGGTACACTACTCTTCATGTACTTACAACCTGGGTCAAAACATTCCTTAGACACTGATAAAATGGCCTCAGTTTTTTACACTCTAGTCATTCCCATGCTGAATCCTATGATCTACAGCCTGAGGAACAAGGATGTGAAAGATGCCCTAAAGAGATTTCTTAACATTCCTTGTCAAAGTCTTAAAAACATTTAAATCCACACATATTTAAGTCAAAAAAGAGATTCATAATATATGGCAGGATTTGTAGGAGTGTGATAGGGACAGGTTGTGAATTAATAATCAGATAGCAATAATGACATATAAATGTAAAAATTATATCAGAATAGAAATGAAAGTAGAGACCTGGCACTCCATGAGTAGGAATAATCAAAAGTTTGGAAGCAAGGCAAAAAAAAAGTGAGATAAGAGGAAGAAAAGAAGCTTGAGGAAATCAGAAAAGGGTCAAGAATGAAGGAAAATTAGATCATTTATGTAAAACAGAATATGATAAACTACAAACTTAATTTTAATCTCTTGGAAATAATTTTGCACCCTCCTGAGAATGGGTGGTTATAGAAGAAATGCCATCTGTTTTAAGTGTGCTCTGATGCTGATGTGACTCATGGTAAGAGGATTAAGTTTCAGAAATCTATTTAAAATGAATTGGTTATTGGTATTAATCTCTTTGAATGATCTAATGATACTCTAGTTTCATTTAAGCCCCCAGTACTGTGACCAGAAATGTAAATGCCATTTTATCATATTTCAATCAATCAATTATTATTCAGCCGCTAGTAGATGCTGGGACCTGAACTTAGTGTTGGGGATAAAAGAAAGACAAAAGACTGTTACTGCTCTTAAGAATTTGCTTGTCACTTCTAATATGACTGCAGTATAGAAGGAACTTCCCAACTCTTCTTACTACTAATCACAATAAAGCATCTCAAAAGTATTAAAATCAAAACCAGAGGAGGAAACAGTCTCTACTTTAAGGTGCAGCCTTGAAGGTATGCAGGGTTTGGGCATTTCCACAGTGTAAGTGGATAAATTTACACCTACCAAAGTGTGAGCTGATCACCCCTTCACACAAGAACTACCACACCAAAGTTAGAGCAAAGTTCAGGGCAATCTCTAAACTCTTGGAAGATGACTGAGGGCACCACAATCTTACCCCTGAGGACAATGCAAAGGCCTGGAAGTGAGGCTTGGAACTCATGTCGCTAGGGAGTAGAGATAGTGCAGCATCAGGTGGCCCAATAGCTTCTAGGCAAAAGCTGCTCTGTAGTTCCCTACATTCAGTGCTGCCTGCCCTCCCCACTCAGACTTCTGGCTGAGAAGGGAAGACAAAGCTAACACAGCAATGGCTACCAGCACCCAAGAACTACAATCCACAAATACAAAAAAATAAAAAAGTAAGATACAACAGAGAAAACCTTTTACACTGGTTAACTTCTGTGGAGAAAAGGAGCAGAGTACAGATGTGGCAGGGAAGAGTGACAAACAAGAATTTCCTAGTTTAATGAGGGAAACAACTTTCAAACAACTAGGTACAAGCAGGTCATACTCAGAATATTTTAGAAATAATAAATAAAAGGAAGGTTTGTGCTAGAAAGAAGGATCAAAATAGGAAACAGGATATTATCTATGATCTGAAGGAAGCCAGGAGGTGAATATAAAGAAAGAGATCATTTCAGTTATGGAGAAAGTTGAATATGAACATGACTTGAGACAGCAGATGGAAAATCTTGCTTGAGTCAAAGCATGGAGAAGTGCTACAAGATTGTGGAGTAAATGCTTGAGAACTGAGGAATAAGAAAATTAGAAAGCTAAGAGGGGGAAGGTAACATGAAGTTTTGAATACCAAAGAGAGAATATATATTTTATCTTAGATGTCATAGGAAGACACTGAAAAATGGCACTGATATACACAAATTTGTGATTACTTTGACACCCAAGTAAAGGTTGACTAAAAGCATAAGAGCTAGTCAAAAATAGAATAATCATCAGGCTATTAAATAGTCCAGCGGCTATGGGATGAAACCCTCGGTCAATGTCATGTCTGTGAAATTGAGATTTACTCCACCCTACTCATTCTTTAGAATTTTAGCCACCAGAAATGTATACACCCTACTCAAGGATAATGTGTTGGGGCTTAAGGTCTATGACCCTGGAGTGCTAGCAAGTGACAAGTTAAAAAACAACTGACTGACCCCCTGGGCAGTCCAAAGCCAAATTTAAGCCACCATTGGTATATATGATATAGGAAGTGATGCAAGGAACTGTCTTTATATTTTGTGGTCACTTCCCATGAGGGAAACTTGAACATGGAACTTGACAATGGAGGAACACAGGCATAGGACCTCAGACTGCTGCCCTTAGACTGGAACATGGTGAGTGAAAAGGCTGAGTCCCCTTTCCTTGACTTTTTTGAAGTCACCAGCCTCTGGAGAGGCCCATCATCTCGGGACCCCTTTTCACTTGGTTTTCTGGAGACACTAGCCTCTGGAGAGACCCCTCAGCTCAGAGGAGACCTTGCATCTGGAAGCCATGTTAGATTTAATCCTCTGGACCCACCTTGGCTGGGGCCTTGGTACTTCTGCCTGGTTCAGACCAGCTATGTCCCTCTTTTTCCTTTCTCATTTCCTTAATTTCTTCTCTCTGTTGTAAATAAACTACCATAAAAATATTTCTGACTTAAGTAATTCACTGGGATTTATTAATTAAATCTCTGGCAACGGACCCAAAATTTATGTAGTCCAACCATAAATTTTACCCTTTAAGTGTCAATGTCAGAGTATTGAGGGATAACAGATTTTTCTATCATTTCTTATGATTTGGTGATATGATGGTAACTTTTTTTTCAGTTGTTGCTGAGTTCTACAATCGTTTCAGAATTCCTTCATATAAACATTTGAAAAAGAAATGCATTCCATTAATGTTGAAACTAGAGAAATGTTTTAATAGAATATTTAAATATCCAGATAACATATTTTTTATTCTATTTTACCAGTCAGTCAGGCTATTTCTGTAACATGAATAACTGAAAGGGTGAGATATTCAAGCATATTTAATCAATTTAATCTTTTTGTATATGAATGGATTATGTTGAAATATATGCAATAGGATTCATATGGACATTTGATATTGTCAATATTGTTTAACAATATAATTGACAACATAGGTATCCATCCATGCCCACCTCCCCTGTGGAAAACAAATCCTTGACCTCCAGTAAGTCAAACCCAGGAACCCAATTAATATTTTAGGGTCTTTCTTCTAATTCTCTTCATATTATAAGAATAAATATCAGTGGAGTAAAAGGGTTGTGCATCAAATACTCCCTGTTCATACTATATGAATGCTCTAACTCACCATACCCACTCAGTCATGAACATAGAACATATAGGTAATAATCTATATGTTCCTTCTTTTGTCTTATTTTATTGTTAATATTTTGGAGAAATCATAAACTTAAGACCCCTATGCATTTTTACTTGGCCCTTTAAGTTGTATTTAGTTCTGATTCTTTGTACATTGCAGTATTTTATGACATACCACACTGGAACAATATTCATGAAAAAATGAAATTTGTTAAAAACATAAAAATATCTAAATAAAGCTCTCTTTCTTTTTCTGTTCTTGTCTCTTGCTGTCTTTTTATCTTTTTTTCTCTTTGACCCTGTCTCTCTGTCTTTCCTGTCTTCTATTTTGCAGAGGAAAAAAATGGGAACTATTGATGTAATAAATTGTGTGACCAATGACCTTTTAGTGATTTGACATACATGATATCTCCTCTCTCTATGTCTTTTCAATGTCTATCCCTCATATCTGAAATGTACTCTTTCCTTAAGTTTTTCATATAAAATTTCTTATGTCATTTAGGACACAACTCAAGCTACAATTTCTACCTAGAACCAATTTTGACATCCCTGACTGTTTCTTCCCTCCCACAAAAATACATAATATTTGTTATATATTTAAACTACCCAAGCTTTTAGATATTGATTCCTTCCATCTGTTGGTTATTTGCAACTGATCTTGGATATAAATCATTGGCATATGTTGTCTCATCCCATAAGCCTGTGAGCTCTTTGAGAGCAGGAACTCTGAATGGTGCCTTTCTTTGTGGATCTTATGCTTAGCACAGTGATTATCACATAGCAATTGCTTAATAAATTCTTGTTGACATATTGATTTAAATGTTTATATTATCCATGATAATAAGAGCCAAATTTCAGGCTGGAGTCTATTTAATTTTTATCTTTGTATCTAAAATAACTCAGATAATTCTTAATAGATGCATAAAAATTGCTTATTGAGCTAAACTTTCTTGTCTTTCTCTGGCTATATTTTCCCTGGATTTCATATTCCTTTAGTATAGATATCCTCAGATGAGGATCCTCTCTACCAATGATGACTACAGTTATTTATCAATGTACTGTTTTAGAGAATTATCCCAGTACTGAAAAGTTGGTAACTCACCAATAGTCACATAGCCAATCGGTATAGACATGGGACCTTGAAACTATCTAATTTTAACTTAGTATATTAAGTTAAACCAAGAATATTTAATTTGGGATTACAGGAGATCCATGGATTTAAAAGAAAAAAATATTTATTTTCTTCTTAATTTAATGTATTTATTTTACTTTTTCCCTTTTGAAAGGTAATAGATTATTCACACCTGTCAAAAGAGACCATGACCCCTAACCCCCCCAAAAGATTTAAGGATCTCTGAGTTATATAGATAAGTATTAATTTGTCTAAAAATTTCTTTATAAGGAATAATGTTGATGTGAGAAGTTTCATTAAGCTTTTAAAAATCTTTGAAGTTTTGGAAAATAGTTGGTAGTTGGTAGATTTTAAATGAAACTTAATCTTTTGGACTTCATGAGAAAGATACCTTCCTGCCATCTAGTGTTATGTTCCTTATATAGCAAGAATAATTTTAGAAATATTTTAAATTCTAATGATTAATGGAATAAAAACACAAAGAGGTGCATTGGAATGAGATCTAACAGGTGTGGGATTGTCCTTTGTTAAATTTTCTTTGTGAATATTAACACAACAGGAATTTTTTTAAACATTATTTTATTTGGTCATTTTCACACATTATTCATTGGAAAAAAAGAAAATTTTCTTTTCCTATCCCCCTCCAACCACCCCTCCCATAGCTGATGCAGGATTCCACTGGGTGTCACATGTGTCCTTGATTCAAACCCATTTTCATGTTGTTGGTATTTGCATTAGAGTGTTCATTTAGAGTCTCTCCTCAGGCATGTCCCCTCAACCCCTGTAGTCAAGCAGTAACACAACAGAAATTTATTAAAAATATATTCTCTATGTCAGCTCTTTATTATTTTTTATACTTCTAATTATAATGATGCAAATTAAAATTCAGTCTGTAAGGACTTAAAAAGAATATCTAGTTGCAATAAAAAAGAACATAAAAGTTTTGTAAAAAAGGCGCAACATATACTAACAAAAATATCTCCAAACTGGGCAGAGCCAAGACAGCTTGATAGAAGCAGCAATGCACGTGGAGTCTCCCAATAGTTTCCTCTAAAGAAGGTTAAAACAAGTCTTTGAATCAAATTCTGGAGCAGCAGAGACAACAAAAGGTCATATTGAGATAATTCTCCAGCTAAAGACATGTTTGGAGTTAGTCAGATGTCTGTGAGTATTGTTTTGGGTCTGGCTGAGAGTACAGGAATACTCTAAAGCAACTCCATTACCCACAGCACTTGTGAATTCTATTGCCAAGGCATGGAGAAGTGCTAGCCTTGTAGTTGATCAGAAGGGATCAGGAGGCCTGTTTAGGTGGAGTTATTAAAGTGGAGAGGACTACTAATGTTTCTGGCTTCAGGGGAGCAAGGACCTTTCTGAGAACCCCACAGTTATGACAAGCTTTTTTTCCTTTTGTTTACAAACAAGGGAGGGTTGTATTCAGAGTTCTCATCCAGATGTTAGAGCCACATTATAGACTTTTTGATGACTACTAATGTCAATGGGTACTGAGTATTTACATGGATTTCACATGCATTTGGAATCTATCATACCACTAGTCACTTGTGGAAGCAATGCAATTTCATCACCTCAAATGGTAAGCCAATAACTTATATCTGACCATTTATTCTAAGCTATCTGAATGCCCAAGGCCATCTCCTTGATGCATTGCCTGGGCCATACAAAAGGACAGATATATTTTTTGCAAGATGACAATGGGTTTGAACATGGTATAGCCAAATCGGTTGCCTACTGCTATCCTCAAGCCCTTCCAAAGACATTGTTCATGCTATATGCAAGCCAAATCACTGCCTATTCTTCGTTAGCCACAGGTCCCAAAATTAACATCTATGTGTCCAAACATAAAGTTATTCTTCAAGAAAGTCCATGGATTGTGCCCAGTGGACATTTCATGGCACCTAAACAATTAATGTGATTCCTGTGCCAACAACTCCATTCTCTTGTATATATGGGAACTGAGATCTTTCTTTGTACTCCAAGTTTGCTAATCATGCTTTGCTATGAAGTTTTATGTAGAGATCCATTGTGGTGTCTTTCTTGTAGATGATCCAGTTGCTCTAGGAAGAAAACTATGGTTAAAAAGGGGGAAATAGTGGGTGACATTACCATAACAACACAGGCAGATTGGCTTAATCGAATTGATGTCTGTCCACTCCAGATATGTTTTGCTTTGTTATTATTGTTGTTCAGTCATGTCCAGCTCTTTTTTACCTTATTTAGGTTTTCCTTGAAAAATATACTGTAGTGGTTTGCAATTTCTTTCTCATTTTACAAATGAGGAAATGGGGTTAAGTGACTTGTCCTGGATCACATAGCTAGTAAGTGTCTGGCATAGATTTGAAATCAGAAAGGTAAGTCTTCTTGACTTCAGACTTGACACAATCTACTGCACTAACTAGCTGCTGTTTTGGCAGATAGATCTTAATTGAACCACATGATAGAGGCCTTTCCAGTGATACTCATAACAACAAATATAGGAGTAAGATTCTGATGCAGGATGTACCAAGACTTGGCCTGCCATGTACTACTAACTGACTGAGGACCACATTTTATCAAAGAAATAATAAACAGCTCTTCAACCTGTTTGGAAATAGTCCTGAACCTTCACACACCTTAATAAAAATAATCTTCAGGAAGATAGAATACCTAATAGTAATACAAAGAGCCTTTTGGGAAAATTATGCCAGGAAATATAGTTAAAAAGGTCGCCTATGGTCACTTATGTTCCAATATGGAAATAACTGCAGGAAAGGTTATGGATTATCACCTTTTAAAATTCTGTTTGATAGACTACTATTATGATGCTGGGGCTAGAAACTCCAAATATGTGTATTTGCCTAGAGGATGAAAGCTCATTAAGATATGTGATCTCTTTATCTAGTTCTCTTCCATAGGTATGGAAGGAGGCAGCCCTGATACAAACTACTGGAATAGACTTTTCAAGGTCCTTCTGATCAGTCACATTTCAATCAAGGTTCCCAAATGGATAATCAGAATTGATTATTATCATGTGAATTCCATATGGTCATGATGAGGGAAATATCCCTGAAAGTAGGATAATATTGAACAGATTCTTAATTCATAAATATCAAGTTACTAAATGGTGGCAATTTCCAAAGAGAAGGATAAGAAGGAGCATATCGGGAAGGAAGAGGAAGTGAGAATAGTAGTGGGGAAAATGTGGAATATTCAGGATGAGATCTGTTAGAATGGGGACTGAGCAATCTAACATTGGCCCATTTGGTCAAATTTTCTATGTGTCAAAAAAATCCCTAATAATAGTCCAACAGGAAAAAAATATTTATACGAATAATAACTCTAATTCTCAAAGTGTTTTGATATATTCACTTGGGGACAAGGAAGATTTGGAAAAAGGCCTAAGTAACAAGTCCCTAATGTGCCTTTGTTCCCCTGGGAAAGGGGCCAGATTTTGGAGGAATTTTTTTTTCGTTCTGAATTATATGAAGCTGAAGACATAACATGCAATTTGTTACTCAGAAGGGGTCTCCAGATGCTTCAGGCACAAATGAAAGCTTTAGCAAAATTCATAGGACTAGGTCATATCAACTCAGGACAGTTTTTCTCAACAGGTAAGTTGAACTACAGCCCAGTATCTGTTTCTGACTTATTTTACCATAGGAGGCCAATGTGATAAAAATCAAACTAGCCTTCAATGTACTACTAAAGCTGCCATTATGTTACATAGACAGTACTTAATTTAAAAACAAATATCATTTCTGTCTCCATGGTGCTTAAATGAGCCCATGGATGGAATATTGTTCATTTCCCTTTTCTATGAAATAAGTTATAAGTCGAACAGCAAAAAAAGCCATTGGTTTTTTTGGACATTTTTTCCAACTCTGTTCAAATGTCCATGATAAACCAGCAATTATTGTTCAATCTCTTAAAGAGCTGTCTAGGACACTAAGAACAACTTGAGTTGGATTACACAGCTAAGCAGTGGCAGGAAAGTAGGGATTAGAGAAGTATTCTGAGTTTTGTCCTTCTTTCATTAGCAGTCACAGCAGTACCTCCTGACTCAAATTATTTGTGCCATAGTGTCTTTCAGGTGTAAGTAGACTTAGGAAGGAGGTAAAGGATTAGGAACAACTCTTCATTACTTGGCTTAATAATAGAATGCTCTACCCCAAGGAACCTAATCATTTCCACTGGGTTTGGGAAGGCTCTATTTAATAGTTAAAACTAAAGAACTTTGACTCTCAGTTACATATTTCCTAGGAAATTGTAACTATTGCTTTGCCTTCTTTGAATACAACTAGTATAATACACTTTCAGGCAGTACTGAGCATGGAGAGAAATAATGATGTAAAGCAGAAAGAATTATATGCTTAATTTTTAAGCAGGAAAATGAAGCTGAATATTGATGAATAGAATACATCAGATACTGAAGGATGGAGGGTATTTTTGGAAAAAAAGAACAATCAAGATAAAGCATTGAATGATTAAAGGGGAGAATTGGCAATGAGGTTTGTGTCAAGAATTTTAATATACGTTATCTTAATTGAAGGAATATGTGGTCTGAAATCATCTTCAGAACCTGAATGTTCTCCAGAAATATATGCTACTAAAAGATGTTCTTAAATTGATTTTGTGTAAATGTTATAGACTATAGGTGGTTGTGGAGATTACAATCTTTGGAGCCTACTTCTAATAGTCTAATGACAAAAGGCTTGGATTTTCTGGAGTGCAAGGGTGAGCCAGGTAGTTTGGGGCAATGATTTATTGTGACCCACAGATGGTGACACTTGGTAGCTTAAGGGAATTCACAATAATTTTTCTCTCAGTCCCTATCCAGCTCCTGCTCATAGAATAAAAGATAATGTTCTAGAATTTGGTTACTGTTTATGTCAGAATAGTTCAAACTTAATGGCTGAGAGTGGAAGATAAAGATCATGGAAAATATGAGAAAAATAATATACATATCTTCTGCTTAGAGATTTGGGTTCCAGAAAGGGGTTGAAAAATTCCCAAAATATCCTCTTGGAAGCATGGGAAACAATGATTATGTGATAAGAAGGCTAATCTCTGTAGAAATTCACAGCTACAAAATGCATTAGAGTGAAGCTAAGGAATAATATCCAATGTATTGAAAAGGTATGGTCCTTTATTATATGATAGGAAACAAGGGATCATTTTCAGCTTTGTACTGGTTTCTTGATGACTTTTTCCTTGGGTCTTGATTGTTTCTTGAATTTCTGTGGATATGTCATTCTCATATTATGCTGATTCTATGGGCTACCCACAGTGGCAATTGAAATTAAGGTAAACCAAGTCAGGAATTAAAAAAAAATTAACATGTAGATACAACTTGTATAATAGCTTTCTTAATTTTTTTATTAATGATCTCCCCTGGCAGGTAATATGATAAAAAATAGTATATTTATTTTGCAGCCCTTAACAGTTACAACTCTTGTTTCAGAATGATAACATTGTATTATCATATGATACACATTTCCATTTCATCATGTTGTCAAAGAAGAGAAAAATTCATGGAGGAAATAAAATGTAGAATGTCTATATTCAGAGTGTATCAGTTCTTTTTATGGTTGGGGATGAGACACAAAGTTTTGACAGGTTATTAGGGAGGTTAGCAGTAGCCAATAAAAAGAGTTTTTAAGTTCTCAGGAAACCAAAGGATTAGGGTAAAGAGATCATTTTTTATAGACAAAAGCAGGAGCATTCAAAAGTTAAAAGGCAACATCATAGATAGGGAAAAAAATAAGAATAGTTACAAAGTTCAAAGCATCACAAGCATGGAGGACAATATAATTGATTGGACTGGAATGTTGGTTCAAAATAACCCCTTTTCCATGTTGGAAAATTCTGATAGATTCAATTCAAGTGAAAGAATAATGAATGCCATATAGATAACAATTTTCTCATAAAAATACAAACAGTGAAATAGAGATAATGTATTTTCTATAAGTGAAAATAATGATCTGGAAAATTAATTCAAAGAGAATTGCATTCTGAACTCATGAATCTCTGGGCTTCACTCAGAGATAAAGAAACTTGACTGAGGCAGCTATGCAAAAGTCACTAGTGATACAAAATAGAATCAATTTCAAAATATAACCAAGTAGATTTTCTCACCACTGTGCTCATTCTCATCAGTCATTGCAATGGAGATATTTTTTTCCTCCTCCATCAGTTGAGTTCTATATTGTTCATGAGAAAAACCTCAAATTTTGAAAAAAATAGAAAATTTTGAGAAATTGAAAGAAATTTAGGGGAAAAATTATTAGATTATGTAGCAGAGGAAAGCAAGATGTAAAAGAGCCCTGGGCTCCATTCTGTCCAAAATCTGGAAAGTTTTACATCATATAGAATGTATGCCCATTGACTGAACATAAGTAATTTGGTAATTTTGTTGATAGAGTAACATGAAATGAAGAGAGATTGAGCTGGATATGAGTAAATGTCAACAATGAAATTAATAAAGCCAAAACAAAAGACAATCTAAAACAAGGGCTCAGGTCGAAACAAAACCAAACCTGGATGCAGACACAGAACATATGAATGTTTTGATAGATCCCCAAATTCCTTATAGCCATCTCCAGGATTCCAAAAGAATTATTGAATTCAGGCAACATTTTAGATGTAGATTACATAAAGATGGATTTAAATAGCATAATGATAAATTGCATGAACAATAAAATAAATAAGTTCCTCATCATGTTAATTTCCTGTGATCTTTTACCATTGCTTTAATTACTCTCATGATCTCTGCCATTGGAAATTTTAAGTGAAAGGACTTTGCAATCTATAGACTCTAATATATCACACAATTTTGACTCATTTAATGTACAAATTACTGGTTAGTAAGCCACTAAAATCATAGATTTAGGTATTGTACTAAAAGAGTCTTGGATTTCTCCAAGAGAAAAAAAAGACATCAATCATCAGGTATGAGAGTCTACTAAGAATAACGATTACAAAGTGAAGAGTTTGAGTTTATCAGAAAGAGAAATCTAAATTTAATTACACATGGGAATCATTTTGGTGGAAAATTGACACAATAGTCATTGAGAAAGGTCAGAATCTCTTCTAAAGGTAATAAACTGACTGCCCAAATCAGTGTTCAAGAAAGTTTACATGATCAGATAGAACTGAGTTACTAGAGAAGATAATGCTACTTTTTGTTGGAAATTGAAATAGACATGTGTTTCCTATTATAAAATTCTAGAAATTTTGAAGTGATAACCTGGTATTGGGTGGATTTCCTTAAATAGTAACTAAATTTAGTTTTTGGTGCATATGACAAGGAAAAAAATTAACTAAGATTCTAAACCTAATCTGATATACAGAAATTTATCAACTTTCTCACTTTATATAAGCACACATGTAAATACATATCTATATAGGTGTATATGTGTTTATGTGTGGAAATAATTGCACATGCATGTATATAGATGCATGATATATATGTTCACAGATAAATAGGTGTTTTCATCTGAGTTTAGTACAGATGTTTGATATGTAAAATATATGCATACATATACGAGAGAGACAGAGAGAGAGAGACAGAGAGAGAGAGAGAGAGAGAGAGAGAGAGAGAGAGAGAGAGAGAGAGAGAGAGAGAGAGAGGGAGAAGTCTTCCTATTTTTTACAAATTGAAAGTTTTAATGTCCACTCATGCTTTGATCCCAGTCCTAATGCTTTATTTTCTTCATTTTGGGACTGGGTTCATTGACTCCTCTCTAATTAGCTTGATAGTCTCTTGCACCTTGGACTTGACATATTATTTCTGGATTTAGTGGGATAACTGATCAGCTTTAATGCCCCATACAGTTCAAATGCCTGAACAAAAGCTATCCACCAGATTAATTGTCCAAGAAAGAGGAACTGTAGACATCATCCACTATGTTGTATCAGTAAGATTTTAAGATCTAAGCTTGCCATTTTGAATTTTGTTTAGAAGCAGCCTCTATTCTTTTAATATTTATTTTAGATATTCTTTAGTTTTTAATTTTGAGTTTCACATTATCTCCTTACTTCCCACTCACCGCCTCCCATAGAAAGAGAAAGCAACAGGACATCAATTATTTCTGAGAAATCATTCAAAATATTTTTATTAGACTGAAATTATATATATACATATATGGATGTCTAAATGTATATATGAATATAACTATGTTTACATATTCCATCATAAGTCCCTTGGATCATTTTATTGATCAGAGTAGCTAACTCTTTCACTATTAATTATCAGTACAACATTTTTGTCACTATGCATAATCATCTAGAAGCTCTTACTTTATTTTCTATCAATTTGTGTAGATATTAGGATGTTTTTTTCTAAAACCGACCCCTTGTCATTATCCACAGCACAATAATATTTAATCACAATCCTGTCACAAGTTGTTCAATCATTCCCCAATTGAGTATGGCCCCCTCTATTAACAACTATTTTGATAACAAAAATGACCTTTCTAAATATTTTGTACATATAGGGTTTTTTAATGTGATCTTTTGATATAGAGCTAAAAATAATATTACTGGGTCATAAGGTAGGCACAGTTATATAGCATTCCAAACCATTCTTCAAAATGGTATGATCAATTGGTTAATCCCACAACATGTTATTAGGGTAATAAGTTTTTCTCCTGATCTTCTCCAACGTTTGTAATTTCTGGTAGGTATGAGGTAGTATCAGAGTCATTTTAATTTGCCTTTCTCTTATGAATAGTGATTTAAAGAAATGTCATATGACTAGAGATAGCTTTAATTTAGTTTTACAAAAATTAAATTATATCTTTATTCCATTTTGGCTGCAAGTTTTGCATCTCTGGATAGGTGGCTTCCTCAATGTCATTAATTTCTACCAAAATCCCAAGGTTTCATAGGACAGAAAAAATATCTCATTCAAATTTGTTTGAGACATTATTTTAAAGTTGTTTGGGAGGGGATAATGAAAAAGTTCATCTTGGTTTTCTGAATAGGTTACTTTTGATTACAATCCTAGCACCATAGCCTTCTGGAATATAGTATTCTGAGACTACTGCTCTTTTAACATGGAAACTGATAAATTTTTGTGTTCTGGAGTGTAGTAGCTCAATGTGAGAATTTTGTTTTTATTTTGAGTTATTTAAAGTAATTTTTCTTTAAACTGAAAGCTCTGAAATTTGGCTATAATATTCATAAGAGTTTTCATTTTAGAATCTCTTTCAGAGGTAATTGGAAGATTCTTTAAAAAAAATTCTATTTTGTCCCCTGTATCTAAGATATCGAGGACATTTTCTTCCATAAATTTTTGAAATATGTTATCCAGGCTCTTTGCTTGATCATGAAATTTAGATAGTTCAAAAATTCTTAAATTATATCTCTTCAATCTATTCTCTATGTCAGTTGTTTCACTAATGAAATATTTTACATATTCTCTAATTATTTCATTCTTTTGAATTTGCTTTATTGTTTCTATTTGCTTTGAGTCATAAGCTTTCACCTACCAAATTAAAAATTTTTAAATAATTGTTTTCTTCAGTGAGTTTGTGTACATCCTTCCCCCCCCCATTTAATCAATTCTAGGTTTTTTTTTAAATAATCTTTTAAGTAATTTTTGTACTTCTTTTTATATTTTGCCTCTTCTCTTTTTTTAAGAATTCTTTCCTTCTCCATATTTCTATGTCTTTTATTATGATAGGTATTTTTAAAGATTGCTTTTTCTTCAGCGTTTTTGTTCCTCTTTTGCCAAGTTATTAATTTATGATTTTATTACATCACTTTCAATTCTTTTCACATTTATTCCTCAACCATTCATCATTTTCATTTTCTTTTTCAGCATTTTTTTTGGTCTGGAGTACAAACAGTATTTTTCTTTGGAGATTTTTGTAGATATTTTAACATGGTGTCTGGTGGGGTGAGGAATAACCCACAATTTCTAAAAGGTTTGCCATAACATGCTTATCTATATCTTAATTTTATCTTGATCTTTCCTGCAATCGTAGTAATTTTTTATAGCCAAATTATTTTTGTTATTGTTGTTCCTCTAATTTTCAGCCCATTTCTTGACTTTTAACTTTATGTTAAAGTGGGACATGGCTTACTTGAAGATGGGAAAGCACTGAGATACTGAAATATATCACAACCCAACTTAGTTATTTTTAGCATCTTTTCTACCGGTCCTTCACTTACACAGGTTCAGAAGTCTCATATAGTCAATTGTGTGGATTATACATTTAAATAACTTTTATGTGAAGCCTTTAATGGAAGAGCTCATGACCTGACAAAGTTGCAGCCCCCTAAAATAGATCATTTCAGTTTTGAAGTTTGATTTTTGTTTATTTTTTCCTTTAATTTACTCAGAATTATTTGCTTTTCTGCCCCTTTTAAAGTAGTGTTTTTACTTTTACCTTGAGAAGACAAGCAGAACTAAAAAAAAAGTATTAGTTTTTAATTTTTGAGAACACATACATTTATCACATCCAATTCCAAATCTCCTTTTCTTGAGTTAATCGTTCAGAATTATTTCACATTATATTTATGTGGTAAAGTTTCAAGTGTTTTTGCCATCAGAAATATTTGCTAAGTTGTCAATATGTTTCCTAAATTATTGTTCCCAGAAATGAAACAAACTTGAGATTTTATCTGAGCAGAGGAGAGTGTGACTCTTGCTCCAATCTACTCTATGCTCAATATATTCATTATGCTTCAATTAATTCAGTCTAATATTTCATTTACTTTTGGAGATATTCACATAATTACTACATACTTATATCGAGCATGATTTCACTAAAATCACCCTTGAGAGCTTAATATTAGGATGTGTTTCCTTAGAAGGGATGGATTTATCTGTCTATTTCTCAATAATCATAGATTAAGAGCCTGCTATAAGTTATTGTCTTTACTACTTCCTGAGTATGAAGTAATGTTGGCCTCATCTTGCCCTGGCAACCACATTCCTGAAACAGTATCTCTTCCTTCTTTAGCTTCCATTCTTGTAATTTCCATTACAATTGTCTTGGTGTCCTACTTCTACATATGCTCTACAGAAGGGAGTCATAAAGGCTTCTCCACCTTTACTGACTATATAATGGTTGTTACACGATTTTTGTTTGTTTATTATTTTATGGACACTCCTTTTCCTATTCTTTCAGGCCCAGTTAATCATTCACACTGATGAATCAGTGTCAATTTTCTATATACTAGCAATCACCATTCTGAATCTTGTGATCTATAATGTAAAGAACAAGGATGAGTTAGAAGCTCTGAATAGAGTGCTCAACAAGCCTGGCCAAATCTTTAGAAGCATGAAAACTGATTAATTTTTGAATAAGGAAAGATATTTATCTGAGATAGGAGTTATAATAATGCAATGTGGAAAGATGCTAAGTTGCTAGGAATGGAAGACAATGAGGCAATGATAAATGAATTAAGCAAAAGGTCCCAGAACCAAAATGAAAGCAGAAATTTATTACCCCATGAGTAGGAATAGCCAAGTATAAACGTACCTTTTTCTACTGACTATAAGTGACTCTATTTCTTGCACTACAATCATTCCAATTTAATATTTCCTTAACCTATTAGATACTTTGGAAATAGTTCATGGTGTCCTGGCTAAAATAATACTTCCTATAATAGTAAATAATTTTACAATTACATTACAAAGATTATTTCCTTTTGCAACAACACCATGCTAATATTTGAAGCATTATAGGTTTGCTTCTGTATAGATTCTAAACTATTAGTAGCATGCTCACAATGCTTATATAGAAATAACATTAAAGTCTAAATATTTCTAAAAAAATGTGTTCTTGCAATTCCTCTAACAGACATCAAATCATTTCCTAACCAACACATGTCCTCTACATATTTGAGCACAAACCAATTCTCTACAGATGATCAGATGTGCATAACCTTATTTGTAATCTGTCCACTGCATCAGAATAGTTTCCTCTTTGTCCTTTTTACCCTGCAAACATTTCACACCAATTGTGTGATAAATATGTAATGGATTTTTGCATAATCCAGCATAAATGTTGGGTGGTTTAAAAAAATAAAAAACCTCTGGACATATTCATTACATAGCTCTTTGAAAATACTCTGGACCATCAAAATATTATGCATAAACTTTTTTGTAGTTATTCTATTTTTGTAGTATTATAGTTATTTATAATTTAAACTCATATCCCACTTTTATTACTATTATAGTTGATGTATTTTCAAGTGAACTCATTACCAGCATTGTTCAGTTGTTTCTTTACACAGTCTATGAAAATATAGATAAAGTTCAGTTTTTAGAAAAGAAGAAAGATAGTTTCAAAAATATTCTTTTATGTTAAAGTTGAATTTATATAAAAATATCATTAAAATGAGATGACAATTACACTTGAATTTAAACTATATACATAATTTAATAAAATAAATACCATAAAACAGACAAAAATATTTTCTAATATATTTACTTCATTTTTTCCTATTGATTATATAACTAAAATTAGAGAAAAAATTATATCACTATATGTGAGCAAACAAAATTCTTCTAACATTTTTACCACTTAGCAAGAAAGTACATTTTTGTCTCATTTTCAATAAAAACAAACATATATAAACTTGATGTAAAACCAGATAACTTCAAAACTGTGTTCAAATAAAAAATCTGCTATCAAATTTAACTTATATATGCTTATTATGTTAATGCCTTCCAAGTTAAAACTTATCTCATTATTATTTACATTAAAACCCTAATCTTCCCTCTCAGAATCACTACTGTGTATTTGTTCTAAGGCAGAAGAGCAGTAAGATCTAGGGATTTGGAGTTAAATGACTTGCCAACAATGACACAGGTAGGAAGTGTTGGGGGACAGATTTGAACCTAGGATTTCCATCTCTAGTCCTGGTTCTCAATCCACTAAGTCACCCAGCTGCCCCATAAGAAGAACTCTCTTTGGTATTTTAGATACAAGACACAAATGAGATAGTCTCTGATCTGAAACTTAAATTCTTTTGGCATGGACAATCTATGAATATCAGATAATAAGTCAATATACAGTTATTAAATAATTACTATATATCAATCACTTTGTTCAGCACAAGGGACTTATGAGAAAAGTCAAATACAGAGTTCCTGCTGTTAAAGAGCTCACAGTTTAATGAGAGATGATATATAAACAACTCTGTCTCAATAAGATATATAAAGATGAATTAGAGATGATCAATAGATGGCTGATGTGGAAAAGTCTACAATTTATATATATGACAAATGGTATGTAGTTTTGTGAAGGAAGACACTGTCATACGTTGATATAAGGGAAGGTTTTAGGTAGAATGTGTAGTTTGAGTTATGACCTAAAGGACACAAAACATTTTATACAGTTGAGGTGAAAAAAGAGTATATTTCAGTTATAGAGAACATCCATTGCAAAGTCATAAAGATAAGAGAGATTATGTCATTAAGTGAAAAATAGTAAGACAAAATTACACCAAATATCAGTACCTTTGTACAAAAACAAAAGAAAAAAAGTATCATTAAGACCTAGTGTAATTTGACAATGTAGTAAAAAAATTTGGATTTCTTAAATGCTTACAATAACCTTATTTATAACTTTTGCCTTCAAATATTCAAAAATCAAATTTAAATTAACTAATTGAAATATAATATTGCATTCTCACTCAATTATATACATTTATGAATTCTATAATGTTATTCTGCATAATTTTGTTAGATTCTATGAAAATATAATGTAAAGAAAATAGACCTCAAATGTATAAAATTATCAATATGACATTAAATCTGTCAATTTTGTTACTATAAATAATAATGAGATCAGTTATACCTTTTAAGTTATGTTTTCACATTTTTGTTAATGCTATTTCTATTTTTATTCTATTCTATTCATAAACACTTTCAAGTATAGGACAATCATAGTCTGGGTATCTGTCTTTTCAGGATCAGAATAGACAAAGAATTGCTGTATCAAATTGACTCAAGGGTGATGAATTTTTCAACCAAAGTAACACATGATGACCTACTAGTAAGAGAGGCATCTGTTCTCCCTCATTGGGAAAGGTAGGATCCACCCCACATAAATAAAAATTATGAAAGCATTTTTTGATTACTGTAACTGCCCCCTTTTTGGGGGAAAGAGACAGCACAAAAGTTCCCAAGGTAAGGGTAAGAGAAAAGAATAAGAGGAATACAAAGTTGAAGGGCCTTGCCTGTAGGTAAAGGCAAGGGGAAAAGATGAGAATCAGAGACACTTTGGGGTCAGAAGGACCTCATTGCTGGTAACAATGAGTGCAATTTAATGTAAAGAGGCTATATTTTTTAATGGTACACCCCCAGAAATAAAAGCAATCGTCTGTGAGAAAAACACATGGGAAAGTGTAATAAGAATGTAGAAGTGGTACCTGGGGTAGGAGATATGATGTTGAGCATCATCCAGGTTCATGGAAGAGTCAAATCAACAATAACATGTATTCTTATGATAAGCATAAAGAAGTTGAAGGAGAGGGCACTCGAACCCTTTCTCAGACAGACTCTCAGTTATCGACGTCTGATGAGGGCACTCAGACCTTTGCCTTAGATGGACTCTGAGTTACCAACCTTTGTCAATAAATATTTATTAAGTATTAATTATGTGTTAAATATTCTTTTCTATGTTCAAGAAACTGTGTATATATGACATCACATAGATATATCAGATGTATATACTATGTATATATTTATATGAAACCATATGTAAATATATAAGTATATACTGATATGTGATATGACTGTACATGAGATAGAGATAAGAATAGTCTCTTTAAAGTTTCTAAAAGTCTGGACAGTCAGGCTGACAGAAAGCAAAAAGCTACTGCTCCAGATTTCCAAAGTTATTTATATAAATGGAGAACACAAAATCCCTCCTTTTGGGGCCTTGAATTGGGAATAATATCATCTGTGAGTATCAGTGCATCCCTGGATGGGATAAAAATGATTAATGAGCAAAAGAAATGATCTAAAATGGCAGGTAATTGCATTGATTACAAATACTTCAGGCAACCTCTATAATGACAATAGACACTTGGTTAAGCATTCTGTGTTTCAGGGATAAAGCCTCAGAGGTCTGAGAAACTCATAAACTCTCCCATAAGCAGTTAACAGTAGAGCAAACCTGATTAAGGCAGAGCACCAGATAATGCTATTCTATGTTTATGATCATCTCAACTAGAAATCCCACAGATCCCTAGCGTCACACCTTGGTGTCACAGAACCTCCAGCTCCAAAAGACTTTTCCGGTTATGCCATAAATTTTAGAATTGGGGGCAGCTGGGATGTTTTTAAGAATAAAAAGTTATTAAAATGAGATAAATATTACAGACCCCCCAGGAAGAAAAGTTTATCAGTGCTACTATTCTGTCAGTGCAAAAGGCATTTTGGAAGTTGTATGGCAAAGTCTATGGAGGGGAAGTTCAATGTTTCAGTAAAATTTCATCTCTCATCATCCATCATCTTCAGAGTCCAAGTGATAGCTTTCTTTTGTCACTCTTATCTTTATCCATCTCAATCTTATACATAATCTAGTGAACAAAATATTAGAACTCACTTCAAAAGATTATCATTGAAATGGATACTAGCTGTCACTTAGAGAATAGGAACCCATTTAATAGAAAGTTAGATGGAATGACCTTTCCATAATCCATCTAATTTGCACATCCAAACACTAATTATTCTCTGGTGCTATGAGGCTTTCTGAAATAGATTTGTGTTGATAGTAATGATGATGAGAATAACTTGCAGGTACATGTGTGGAAGTTTAATATCTTTTCCTGCGTAATCTCATTTGATTCTCTCAATCACACTGTGAGTCAGTTGATAAAACTATCTTCTTTTTAAAAGTTATTAAACAGATCAAAAAGGGTTAGTGACTTGTTTATGGTTACAAAACATGTAAACAATTTACAAACTGCAAACATTGAGAGTTATTTAAATACATTGACCTATTTAAAAATAGGAATGGAGGGAGACTATTTTATTGAATTTTAATTAAAGGAGATGATTCTTTAGGCAAACTGCTTAGACACCTTTGTTACCTAAGATTATATTTCTGTCCCAATGCTTACAGTTGTAATAGAATTGGTTAGAGGGCTTTGAGCTAGTAACGCAGAAACTACTAGCCACTTCTAATTGTGAAACTAGGATCTTTGGGCATATTTCAGATTATAAGACAGAATTGAGCTAATAAGGGATCTTTATTGCGTCTACTTCTTACACAAATAAACTTAGAACATTTCTAAAGCTTTCCATTTCTCAGAGATGGAATGCTAGGCCTGATAGCTTTCACTCCAATACCTGAAGTTAGAATGAATTTTATCGCGAACCTCTCTGAGAATGACACAATTTTGTCAATTTCCTGAAATGGTGACAAAGGGTTATTTTTGCTTCCATGACATATGAAGGCTACTTCAAAACAAATTAGCCATAAATAGTTGATATCTATCATTGAAGAGAGGTAGAAATAGAAAATAGTCATGAAATATACCTAAATTTTGCTCAGATACACTAAAGAAATCTGTCTCTGATGCAGATAATAAGGAGACATGCTGGGAAGTATGGAGATCTTTGCTGAATTCCTCGACTTCACACATAAAGGCAGGAAATATTCACAAATATCATATACAGAGAAACTCCTATGTGTGATGCAACTAGATTCAAAATGCTTATGTCCTTTCCTTCTCAGACTGATTTCCCTGGATGGAAGAAATGGATAATTGGAATGAAACTAAATGGACTCAAGTAACTGAATTCATTCTCAGGGGTGTCACAGATCTTCCTGAACTTCAGATTCCCCTATTTATTGTGTTCCTCATCATCTACACAGTCACAACTCTGGGTAATCTGGGCTTGATTATCTTGACCAAGATTGATTCTCGTCTGAAAACTCCTATGTACTTTTTCCTCAGGAATCTGGCATTTATTGATCTTGGGCATTCCACTGCTATTGGACCAAAAATGTTGGGTAATTTTGTAATGGAGAGAAACACGATCTCCTATGCTGGATGTGCAACCCAGCTAGTTGTCTTTATAACATTAATTATAAGTGAACTTTTTATGCTTTCCGTGATGGCTTATGACCGCTACGTAGCCATCTGTAACCCTCTGCTCTATATGGTCATCATGTCGGACAGATTGTGCTGTCTTTTGGTGGCCATCCCATACCTCTACAGTTCCTCTGTAGCACTGGTGACCACTATTAAGATTTTTAATTCGTCTTCTTGGAAATCTAATATAATTAGTCATTTCTACTGTGATAGTCTTCCCCTATTAAGTATTTTATGGAATGATGCAAAGGATGTGGAGTTAATAATTTTGAGTCTTTCTGCTTTTAATTTAGTTTCTTCACTGGTAGTTGTTCTTCTTTCATATGCTCTCATTCTTGTGGCCATTCTCAGGATGAACTCTGCTGAAGGCAGACGCAAAGCTTTCTCTACCTGTGGCTCCCATCTCACAGTGGTGGTTGTATTCTATGCAACACTAACTTTTATGTACTTGCAGCCCAAGTCTAGTCACTCCTTTGACACAGATAAAATGGCTTCTGTCTTTTATACCCTGGTCATTCCCATGCTCAACCCTTTGATTTATAGCTTGAGAAATAAGGAGGTAAAGGGGGCCTTGAAGAAAGCTCTAGAAAATCGATTCAAATGTGTTCTTTAATATATCATGTAGCTTAAGATCCTAATTGGTTATTAGAAGCAAACAAGTCTCAATCTAGGATGATCCACCAATTTTAGCCCAAGTCTCTTCTTTTCAAAAAGCAAACCTTCTTCCCTATTTTCTCCTTTTTCAGAAATTTGCATATTAATATCTCTGACATTGAGGTTAAGGCAAAATCTCTCAAAAATGGAGAGTACTATTGAGAATATGGAAACAAAATTGTTTATAATTAAAATCCCTATGAATGTCATTAATTATAACCTTAAATTTTTAATAGTGTTCTCTACAAAGACCAGAAGTTCTTGATGATGTCCACTTTACTTTGGAATAGCTTTAATTCTTAGAAAGTCGTAGTTTATCATTGTTATATATTTGTTCCATTCCTACATCCTAAATATTTCCTTTTCAATTTTCTCCAATTATTCTAATTTCTGTCCTATGTTGTGAATCAGAACAAAAAATTTCCTATTAAATGGTAATCTTGTATATAAATGAAAACCACTTTTGTCTCAGATACACAAATTCACATTTCTCTTCTCTTGAATAATAAATATAATAACCAGAATAAAAATCAGAAGTATCTACATCAATCTTCATTAAAAAGTTTCACAAATTTAGATTATGGTAAAGGAAAAATTGCTATTGTATTTATGTCAAACTTATAAAACCATGCCCAAGGAGGTAAATATTTTACCTAATTGGAAAGCTTGAAGAAATTTTTTTTTGAGGATGATTATTTATATCCATGATTGGATCTTGTTCATGAAAGGGTTTATCCTTATTTTTACTTGATAGAACTTGAAATAAATATACAGAATCTACCATGTTTTGTTTTATTGATTTGTTCTCTAACTAACCAATTTTACAGTATCTTGTTATTTAATTTCCAATTAATTTTTGATTTGGCTCTCCGTGTACCTTTACTGATCATTATTTTTATTGCCTTATGATTGAAAAGGTTGCATTTATTATTTCTGCTTTTCTGCATTTGTATTTCATGTTTCTTTGACTTGGTGTATGGTCAATCTTTGTGAATCTGCCATGTAGTGCTGAGAAGAAGGTGTATTCCTTTTTGTCCTTATTTATTTTTCTCTATATTTCTCTTAACTCTAATTTTTCCAAGATTTCATTCACTTCTTTTACCTCTTTCTTATTTATTTTTTGATTTGATGTATCTAAATTTGATAGTGGTTGTTTCAGGTCTCCCACTTATATGTTTTTACTATTTCTTCCCTCAATTCTCCTAGTTTCTCCATTAGGAATTTGGATGCTATGCCATTTGGTGTATACATGTTGATTAGTAATATTTCCTCACTGTCTATACTCCCTCTTAACAGAATATATTTACCTTCCCTATCCCTTTTAATCTGCTCTATTTTGGCTTTGGCTTTGTCAGATATCATGATTGCAAATCCTGCCTTCTTTCTATCAGTTGAATCCCAAAAGGTCTTATTCCATCCTTTAATTCTAACCTTGTGTGTATCAACCCGCCTCATATGTGTTCCTTGAAGACAACAAATGGTAGGGTTTTGGGTTCTAATCCAATCTGCTATTTGTCTAAGTTTTATGGGTGAGTTCATTCCATTCATATTCATAAAGATGAGACAGCTTCCGTGAACAGCCATGTGGGAGACCAGACCCAACCCTGGGTAACAGGCTAGCACAATCAAAATCACAAGGACTTCTGGATAATCATGGCTGCAATCTAGATGCTACTCACTTCCTCTCCCCGGCACCAAAAGGAATAGACTACATCAAAAGAGCATAAAAATCATCTTTGGAAGAAAGGAGGGACTCTCCAGTACCCCAAAGAAATGAAGGTATGTGCGGTTTGAACATTCCCACAGTATAAGTAGCAGGAAAACTTGCAGAAAAACATGAACTTAGCTGCTGTTCCTCCTCCTCCCCCACGGAACCAGATTAGGGGCTCAGAGTGCTCACTGGGACAGAGAATGAGTGAGGAACATCTCTGTCTAGTACCTCAGAGTTGTTTTGATTTCCATCTCTCTGATTATAAGTAATTTACAACAGTTTTTCATGTAGTAGAGTTTTGATTTCTTAGTCTGAAAATTATCTATTCAGGTCCCTTGCTCATTTATCAATTGGAGAATGGCTTGATTTTTTGTAGAATTGATTTTTTTTGTATGAATTAGAGTAATTAGACCTTGGTCAGAGTTTTTTGTTATGTAGATTTTTTCCAATTTGTTACATCCCTTTGAATTTTGGTTGCATTGGTTTTGTTTATACAAAAAATTCTTAATTTAATGTAATAAAAATTATTTATTTTACATTTTGTGATGTTTTTTTTCCTAACTCTTGGTTGGTCTTAAAATCTTTCCTTTCCAAAAGATCTGACATCTATACAATTCTATGTTCACCTAATTTACTTAGAGTTTCCTTTTATATGTTCAAGTCATTCACCCATTTTGAGTTTATCTTGATATAGAGTGTGAGAGGTTGATCCAAACCCAATTGTTCCCATACTGTCTTCCAATTTTCCCAGTTGTTTTTTTTTTATCAAATAGTGGATTTTTGTCCCAAAAGCTGAGATTCTTGGGCTAATCATAGACTGTTTTACTGAGGTTACTTACCCCAAGTCTATTCTACTCATCTTCCTTTCTTTCTCTTAGCCAGTACCATATTGTTTAGATGAGCACTGCTTTATAGTATAGTTTGAGCCCATTCAGTTATGTATCTGTTATTACAATAAATATATTTGTAATTCAAAGATCATAGATCTGTTATCCATAATACTTTGTGTCAGGACCTTGGTGGTCTGGTGAGTGCTCTGGATAGGTTCTTGGAAAGATGCTATAAAATGTAAAATGAGAAAGAAAGATTTACAAAGGATACCAATCCTATTGAAATATTAAATAGAATAAATATCATGGAATACAGGTTAAGATCTCTGCCCTAGACACAACCTAATCTCATGCTGCCATATAAAGACCATAATAACCAATTGTAATATGCTTTCACATCAACTATTTTATTTCAGGTATATACAAACATGCATGTATATGAGATATATATTTATATATTTTTAAATATAATTGTTTTGTCTATTGTTAAAATAAATAAAAAATAATGGAGAGCTCCACAAAAAAATAGATGGATAAACTTCAAAACTGTTCAGATACCTTTGATTAAGATAATCAAAATTATCCTCAGTGATGAAGTGAAGTTCTAATGTGAACTTCCTTTCAGGGGCAGGCACAAGGACGTCAAAGAGACTCTCATAAAAATAAAGTATTTACTGAAATACAACAGTAATATTGAATTAAACTATATTAATACCAATCTGGATTTTTAAAAGGAAAGATAAACTTAATTCCCTTTAACAGATATTGATGTTTAGTATCATTAGTACACAACTATTAAAAGATTCTTTCTGAACATGTTAATGGGTAGCTACATTACAATACCCCATTAGAGCATAAGTTCATTAGTTAACAATAGAGTTTGTCTCCTTTGTAATGATATTCCTCTCACCTAGAATAGAATTTAGCACATGGAATGCACTTAAGTACTTGTTGGCAGTTGACTGAACCATAATTGTTTTGGGTATTACATATGTATCACATGAGTATCTTAATTGAAAGATATCCTTGAATGTAGGAAAATTTTGAATAGATTCTTAATTCAAAAATATTAATTTACTAAATGAGGATGAATTTCAAATAAAGAAGTGAAAGAGAGCATATAAAGAAGGAAAGGGAAGTGAGAGAAGTAGAAATAAAATAATAATAATAATGATTTTAGATCAACCAGAAAAGGTCCTGGGAAATCTCATGTTGGCCCATGGGGTCAAATTTCCTCAGTATTAAAAATAATCCCTGACAATAATCAACTGGAAAAAATGTTTGTACAAACAATAACATTAATCCCTCAAGTGATTTATATATTCATTTGGGGATCAGGATAATATGGAAAGAGTCTTCAGTAATTAGTCCCTAATATACCTTTGTTCTCCTGTGGAAAGGTACCTATTTGGGGCATTTTAAATAAATTATATGAGACTGAATACATGTAATTTCTTACTAATCAGAGGCCTCCAGATGTAAAAACCTTGACAAGATTCATGGGGCTGTGCCATATGTGCTCAGCGCACACCTTTTCTCCTCAACATGTAAGTTGCCCTATTCCCCTATTCTTTCTGATTTATTTTAATCACAGCAGACCAATGTGATTTAAAAACATAGTATCCTTTAATGATGTGGTCATTATGTTGCATAGAAAATCATCTTTCTATTGGGCAGCTGGGTTACTCAGTGGATTGAGAGTCAAGCCTACAGACAGGAGGTCCTAGGTTCAAATCTGGCCTCCAACACTTCCCAACTGTGTGACCCTGGGTAAGTCACTTGAGCCCCATTGCCTAGCCCTTAGCATTCTTCTGCAATGGAGGCAAAACACAGTATTGACTTCAAGACAAAATGTTCGGTTTTAAAACAAATGAAAATGATCTTTCTACTGGCATGAATATTATTTCTGTCTCTCTGGTGCTAAGATAAGCCCATGGATGGAGCACCGTTCAAACTGCTTTTCAAAGAGGCAAGTTATGGGTCTAACATAAGGAAAACAGGTGTTCAGCTTTTCTCATTTCCATCTTGATTTTTGTGCGTGTGTTTTTTTCCCCCAAACCTTCTTTTAAGTTATCACTTCGAATACCAAAAGGTTTATTTAAACTCTTGGATTGCTCTCTAGGATATTAAGAGGTAAAATAACTTGAGTTAGATTACGTAGCTAGTCAATGGCAGGAAAAGACAGTTTAGAGAGGAATTTTAAGCTTTGTGCTAACTTAATATTCAGTTACAGTGTGACTTCCTGAATGAATTCATTTCTGTCATAGCATCTCTCAGATTAAAGCCGACAAGAAAGGAAACAAGGAAGTAGTAACAATTCTTGACTACCTGGAATAAAGGACGGTGACTCAGGAAATCTAATAATTTCAATCAATTTTTGACTTGATGGGCTTTCAATTTGGCTCTCAATTACATTTTGCCTGGGAAGCTGTCACCACAGTACTGCTTTCTTTTAGTACAATGAATGTGATATAAATTGTTTGTGCTCAGGAAGGGAAGAATTCAGAGGACCTGCAGAAGAAAATATTATATTGAAACTTCAAGCAGGGAAATGAAAGTTTAATGTAGGTAAATGTAGCTAATACTAGAGGTTTAAAGATGTATGTGCAGACTCCTGAGAATGATGTTCATATAATGGAAGTGGCATATTAATCATAAATATGATAGCATTCCCAATATGCTCTTTACTAGAGAAAGTGCTCTGTTGCTTTTTTATATATTAATTTTGCATGTGTTATCAATAAAAATTGATCTGGAAGGTTATTACCAGATTTACAAGCATTTAGTAGTATAGAGAGAGGGATTGATGGAGGTAGAGAGCTCTCAGCCTTTGTAAGTTCAGATAAAATCAGCCCCTGGATTTCAGTACAGTGTGGTCCCCTCCATGGTTCACTGTTACACTGTGATAAGATAAGAGGCCTGAGCCCAGGGATTCAGTTAAAGTGTGGAAGAAAAAATCCCACTGGCCTTCACATGATTGCCTTTGAAACCCCAATTAGCTCCTCTCTCCATGAAAATGCTGCAGTGGCTCTGTTGCTCTGAACCTCCCACTGATGCCAGGAGATGTCAACATCAGGCTATCAGATAGTATGACCCATTTCTCTGTGACTCCTCTGTCCCACCATTTGGGTACTTGGTATAAAAGCTGGAATGGAGGTCTTCTAGATGTTTTACTTCACACAATTCCCCTCATGATTGTTGGGGAAACCATCATGTTAAGTCTCTCTACTCTTGGTTTTTCAGATCATCTGGGAGATTAACATGCCCATCTCCCCAAGGAATCATTCCACATATGGAGTATATATATTTAGGAGTTTCTCAATAGGAGACATATATATATATATGCATATATATATATACATATATTAGGATTTAAAATGTATTTGTACTCTCCTGAGACTTCATATTATATAATGCAGGTAGAGTATATAGTGTACATTAATAGGAGTTACAACAATTTGGAGATAAAAGAAAAGGAAGGAAAAATGATTGATGGGCTCATTGACAATTGAGACTTAGGAGGACTTTCCCCTTTGTAATAAATGTTTACCTTCAGAATAAATTGAGGACTAAACATCACCTTAGTTCTATTCATTATATCCAAAAGTTCACCCCAAATCTCCTAATGTAGTATTTGGTTTCTGCTACCAACTTTATAGTATCTTCTCCAGAAGATCAGCTTACCTGGTCCAGGGTATTAATGATTATCTTTTCTTATAATTACATTAAAAGATCTTGGACTTTGGACCTAGAATACCCACCTCAGAAATATATACCAACATTGGAATTGACACAGGATTCATAGTTACCCAAGGTATATGTATATATTCTCCCCAAAACGAGAGGAGAGAGAAAAATCAAATTAAAACATATTAAAATCATGTATGTGTATAAAAGAGAATAAATTAAGATGATAAGAGGTCCTTGATTCATCATCAAGGTCCTACTGAGATAGCTTGCATCTTACAAACATGCATGACAGGTACAACAATACTGATGTTACCCAACATCCACCAGGACTACAGATATGGCACGTTACTTTGTGACACTTATGTCGCATCTTCGGAATACTTGGGATCAAAGATTAATGGAGGTACTCAAGATATTTTACTTTACATATGTGGAAATGGAATCAGTAATGTGCTGGGAAATGTTCAATAATTGACTCTCTGAAATGGAAATATACACATAATACTTTTTTAAGTTAAATTTATATTATTAATATTTTCCCATCACTTTTTTTTTTAAACCCTTACCTTTCATCTTGGAGTCAATACTGTGTATTGGCTCCAAGGCAGAAGATTGGTAAGGGCTAGGCAATGGGGGTCAAGTGACTTGCCCAGGGTCACACAGCTAGGAAGTGGCTGAAGCCAGATTTGAACCTAGGACTAGAATATAAAATTGATTGATTTTCTAAGAAAAGAATAATTTGTCAGTCAAATGGTCAATAAACATTGGCTAAGAGTTATGTCAAAACCATTGCAAATTGCTGCGGATAAAAAGAAAAGGGAAAAGACAGTGCCTGTTCTCAAAACAGCAAGTTCTTATCAGGGAAACAACAATAAAAATGTTTAAATAAACAAGGTATAGATAGGATGAATTGTATATGAGAGGGAGGGTACTAGAATTAGTGGAACTCGAACCTATTCTCAGACAGACTGAGTTATCAACCTCTGATGCGGGCACTCAGACCTTTGCCTTAGATGGACTCTGAGTTACCAACCTGTGATAGATTTGTCAATAAATATTTATTAATTATTAATTATGTGTTAAATATGTAGTTCTATGTTTAAGGAACTGTGTATATATGACATAACACAGATATATCAGATGTATATACTATGGATATATTTATATGGAAGCATATGTTAATATATATATGTATATATATATATATATATATATATATATACTTATAGGTGATATATCTGTACATGAGATAGAGATAAGAATAGTCTATTTAAAGTTTCTAAAAGTCTGGACATTCAGGCTGACAGAAAGCAAAAAAAAAAAAAAAAACTGCTCCTGATGTCCAAAGTTATTTATATAAATTGAGAACATAAAATTCTTCTTTTTGGGGCCTTGAATTGGAAATAATATCATCTTTGAGTATCAGTGCATCTCTGTATGGGATAAGAATGATTAATCAGCAGAAGAAATGTAAAATATAAAATGGCAGGTAATTGCATTGATTACAAATACTTCAGGCAATCTCTCTAATGACAATAGGTAATTTGTAAAGATTCGCAGTTTTTTTTTCCAGTTATGCCATAAATTTTAGAATTCAGGGCAGCTGGGATGTTTTTTAAGAATAAAATACTTTTTATAATTAGATAAATATTACAGACACTCCAGGTAGAAAAGTTTATCAGTGTTACTATTCTGTCAGTACAAAAGGCATTTTGGAAGTTGTATGGTAAAGTCTATTGTGAATCTTAAAATTGCTCAGACTCTACCTTAGAACATTTGGTAAAGGCTATTCCCCATTTAAACAATGGAGGAACTTGATCAGAAATGTATTGGGAATTTTAACATTACTCCACCCATACTTAAACAGTGCCTGAGGGGAGATAAAGTTTTAAAATTCCTTACTGAGCAATTAAAAGTTCCTAACTCATACTTATAGTGAGGCAAAAGCCCTTAAGCTAGGTCTAATTTTAGATAAAATACAAAAGAGTGCTAAATACCTATGAAGGTGAAATTAATAATTAAAAGGTCAAGCAACTTACAAAGGGCAAGCTTAGCAAAGAGGTATGAAGTTTTATTCTAATCAGATGTGAATTAAGAATGGTCAGTCCTATGGAAAGCATCTACTGTGATTGGTATATGTGAAAATTTAGGGGAGGTGACATAGGAGAAATTCTTTTTAAAAGGAGGTCATAGTCTGTATTTGGTTCAGCTTTGGAAGCTGAATTGGAGGTCAGGAGACAGAGCTGGCTCTCTGAACTCAGTTCAGGAGTTGAGGATTTCAATGAAGAATTGGAGTTTTGCTTGTGAAAAAATCTTGTGAGTGATTAAAGACTTACTTAGACTCTTAAGGCTTAGGCCTTTCCTACTATTTCCTCTTACTCTGTCTCTTTTGATTCTCTTAATTCTTTCATTCATTTAATTAAAATCTCCATAAAACCCATCTGACAGGTATTTCATATTTGGGAATTTTTCCATGGCGACCACTTATTTTTGATTGAAATCAAGACTTTGATTGAATTGATTGAATTGATTGAAATCAATTATCTTTACAGTTTTGGCAATTGAAAGTCTTAAAACCCACATTTTTCTCAGTCACACTATGGAGGGGAAGTTCAATGTGTCAGTAAAATTTCCTCCCGCATCATCCATCATCTTGAAGGTCCAAGTGATAAACTTCTTTTGTCAGTCTTATATTTATCCATCTCAATCTTATACATAATCTAATGAACAAAATAGGTGAACTGACTACAAAAGTTTGTCATTGAAATGCTTACTAGCTGTCACTTAGAGAATAGGAACCCACTTCATAGAAGGTGAGATTGAATGACCTTTCCATAATCCATCTAATTTGTAGGTCCAAACACTTCTCATTCTCTGGTGCTATGAGGTTTTCTGAGATAGATTCATGTTGACAGTAATGATGATGAGAATAACTTGCAGACACATGTGTGGAACTTTAATATATTTTTGCCTGCATAATCTCATTTGATTCTCACAGTCACACTGTGAGTCAGTTGATAAAATTATCTTCTTTTTAAAAGTTATTAAACAGATCAAAGAGGGTTAGTGACTTGTTTATGGTTACAAGACATGTAAACAATTTACAAAATGAAAACATTAATTATATCGACCTAATTAAATATAGGAATGGAGGGAGACTATTTTAAGGAATTTTAATCAAAGGGGATGATTCTTTAGGCAAAATGCTTACACATCTTTATTATCTAAGATTATATTTCTGTCCCAATACTTACAATTGTCATAGAATTGGTTAGAGGCCTTTGAGCTAGTTATGCAGAAAACAATAGCCACTCCTAATTCTGAAACTAGGATCTTTGGGCATATTTCAGATTATAAAACAGAATTGAGTTGATATGGGATCTTTATTGAGTCTACTTCTTACACAAATAAACTTAGAACATTTCTTAAGCTTTCCATTTCTCAGAGATGGAATGCTAGACTTGATAGCTGTCACTCCACTGCTTGAAGTTACAATTAATTTTATCGAACCTCTCTGAGAATGACACAATTTTGTCAGTTTCCTTAAACAGTAACAAAGTGTTATTTTTGCTTCCACGATAAAGGCTACTGCAAATCACATTAGCCATAAATAGTTTGATATCTATCTTTGAAGAGAGGAAGAAATAGAAAATAATCATGAAATATATTTAAATCTTACCCAGATACACCAAAGAAATCTATCTCTGATGCTGATAATAAAGAGACATGCTGGGAAATATGGAGATCTTTGCTGAATTCCTCAACTTCATACATAAAGTCAGGAAATATTCAGAAATATCATACACACAGAAATTCATATGAGTGATGCACCAAGATTCAAAATGCTTTTCTCCTTTCCTTCTCAGATTGATTTCCCTGGATGGAAGAAATGGATAATTGGAATAAAACTAAATGGACTCGAGTAACTGAATTCATTCTCAGGGGCATCACAGATCTTCCTGAACTACAGATTCCCCTATTTATAGTGTTCCTCATCATCTACACAGTGACAGCTCTGGGTAATCTGGGCCTGATTATCTTGACCAAAATTGATTCTCGTCTGAAAACTCCTATGTACTTTTTCCTCAGGAATCTGGCGTTTATTGATCTTGGGTACTCCACTGCTATTGGACCAAAAATGTTGGGTAATTTTGTAATGGAGAGAAATACGATCTCCTATGCTGGATGTGCAACACAGCTAGTTGTTTTTATAACATTCATTATAAGTGAACTTTTTATGCTCTCTGTGATGGCTTATGACCGCTATGTAGCCATCTGTAACCCTCTGCTCTACATGGTCATCATGTCAGACAGATTGTGCTGTCTTTTGGTGGCCATCCCATACCTCTACAGTACCTCCCTAGCACTGGTGACCACAATTAAGATTTTTAATTCATCTTCTTGGAAATCTAATGTAATTAGTCATTTCTACTGTGATAGTCTTCCCCTATTAAGTATTTTATGGAATGATGCAAAGGATGTAGAGTTAATAATTCTGAGTCTTTCTGCTGTTAATTTAGTTTCTTCACTGGTAGTTGTTCTTCTTTCATATGCTCTCATTCTTGTGGCCATTCTCAGGATGAACTCTGCTGAAGGCAGACGCAAAGCTTTCTCTACCTGTGGCTCCCATCTCACAGTGGTGGTTGTATTCTATTCAACACTAACTTTTATGTACTTGCAGCCCAAGTCTAGTCACTCCTTTGACACAGATAAAATGGCTTCTGTCTTTTATACCCTGGTCATTCCCATGCTCAACCCTTTGATCTATAGCTTGAGAAATAAGGAGGTGAAGGGGGCCTTGAAGAAAGTTCTAGAAAATCGATTCAAATGTGTTCTTTAATATGCCAGTTAGATTAAGATCCTATTTGGTTAATAGAAGCAAACATGTTTCCCTCTATTTTGATATACCAAATTTGGCCCATGTTTCTTCTTTTCTAAAAGCAAATCTTTTTCCCTATTTTCTCCTTTTTCAGAAATTTGCATATCTGTGACTATGATGTTAAAGCATAGTCTCTCAAAATTGAAGGGTACTATTGAGAATATGAACACAAAATTATTTATAATTAAAATCTCTATTAATGGCATAAATAATTACCTTTAATTTTTATTAGTGTTCTCTACAAAGACCAGAAGTTCTTGAGGATGTCCTCTTTACATTGAAATAGCTTTAATTATTAGGGAGTTGTAGTTTATCATTTTTATTTATTTGTTCCATTACTAGAACCTAAACATTTCCTTTTCAGTTTGCTCAAATTATTCTAATTTCTGTCCTCTGTTTTGAATCAGAGTAAAAAATTCCTATTCAATGGTAATCTTGTATATAAATGAAAACCACTTTTGTCTCAGATACACAAATTCACATTTATCTTCTCTTGAATAATAAACAAAATAACCAGAATAAAAACCAGAAGTATCTACATCAATCTTCATAAAATACTTTCACAAATTTAAATTATGGTTAAGGAAAAAGTTCTATTGTATTTATGTCAAACTTATAAAGTCCCGCCTAAGGAGGTAAATATTTTACCCTATTGGAAAACTTTCAGAAAAATTTTTCTTAGGATGATTAGTTATAACCTTGATTTGATCTTGTTTATGAAAGGGTTTATCTTTGTTTTACCTTTTTAAAACTTGAAATAATGATACAGAATCTACCAAGTTATGTTTTATTGAACAAAGGATTTAAAAGTCATTATTTTGGAGATCTCAATTTTATTTTGTTCACTTTTACCTCCTTTTCTTCAGTAGAATGATGTATTCTACTCTAAAACTGGAACTGGTGAATGTCAGATACCACTCATTTGTCAGTATTTAACTTTTTTAGAAATCCCTTCCTACCCTCTGAAAGTTGATGGGGAAGCGATATGATGAGAAGTAATTGAAGTGCTAATGGACTGAAACAAAAAGTAAGGAAACTCATGTAAGATGGATTGATGATTAAACATAAAATGCTAAGAAGAAATTTGCTGAGTAATTATGCTTCTTATGTCATCGTTATTTTTAAGCACTGTGTTCCTCAACTCCACTGGTACATGTTATACCCACTTTTGTCAACACCTCATTTTCCTTGTTTCTTCTTAGAAAAATAATTATTTCTGCTAACTTATAGATCTTGATTTCCAATGTTTGGAAATGATGACTTCTATCATGAAATGTACGACTTCTATCCTGCTTTTGTTTCTGTCAACAAACTTTACTTACTAACTCTCTCATCAGCAGTTTTGATCCCCAGAAACAAATGCATAGGGCACATTAATGACATTCATAGTGTAAACTATCTTGTTTTATTCATATTTGTAGATTCAGTTCACTCACCAAAAAAATAAAAGCAATATAAAAAGAAAGGTTATACTCTCCATTCCTATATTGCCTCATAGTCATGAGAATTTTGACATAGAATAGTTTGAATTCACTAATTCATATTTTTCTCCTTCCTGTCTGCCAATACCTACCTTATTTATTTCATTGATGCTCGCTTCTATATAAAAAATGAAGGTATTTTTCTATGATTTAAAGCTTTTAGCCAAAGGTAATTATAGCACTTCTTATAAAATTCTAGGGTAGAATGAGATTTTCTTTTAAAAATGCTGAATTATGGAACCTCCATTAAAAGTACTTCCCTGTCTTTCTCCAGGCTCCCTTTCCAAGTTTAGCACATGTTTTCTCTCCCTCTAGTTGTTCCTCAATAAACCTCAAGATCTATAATGATTTGAGAGAAAGAGAACTGAAGAGATGAAGTAGTTTTCTCTCCTACTCTTTGGGAAGTTACATTATATAGCTTTTGAGACAAGGGTATTAGAATAATTGCCTGATCAGAGAGTATGAAGTCCTCAAGAGAAGGGTAGTTTGAAATGTATATAAACAGGTGAGTCATTCTATTTGGAGGAACTGAAAAGATAGGCTTTAGATAAATTGAGTATAAAGAGTAGCTAAGCAATAGAGATTTAGATCTCACTAAAACTACTAATGCACATGTCATAAGCAATCATTTCCTGTCACAGTTCTCTGTAAAATAAGATCCTGTTTTTACTAGCTTCATCCAGACTTGTCTCTTATGAATGTAGAACATTTCAAATGTATACCTGTAAGTATTTATATATTTTTGAAGTGTGTGAAAAAAGGAAATGGAAAAAGTTGAAAAAAGGAATTTAGAAAAAAATAAATGGGACAGGGGTATGGAAATATATTTCCTGGATCCTATTTTGACATCTACTGCTTGAGAGCTTATAGGTACATTATAAGAAATCCCTAGGACTCTAACTCGAAGAATTAATAACACCCCAGTCCTAGAGGATCAAAATATTGTCGTTGTTGTTCTGTGAAAAGTCATAGCAATGGAATGAAAGAAAATTCAGTAGTTTAGAAACAGAATTTTTAATAATAATTGAGTCTCTTTCAGAGCTGGTATTTCTCCTGTTAATGAACATAGAGTTCCTCAGAGAAAATGCAGTAATTTCAAAGGATGCCACAGGAATAATGATTTATCATGTTGTGAGAAAGGAGAAAGGACATTGAGATCTGAATTTAATGGCTTTTCTTTATAGAACAATGATGTTTTAATTTCACTCATTGCAGTCTATTTTCTTTCCCTAAGCAAAGAATCTCATGTAATACTTAATGTTGGTGACATTTACCAAGATATTTTATTGGAAACTGGGACTTCCAGGTGTCTCTTAGGGAGCAAACCTGATTATGAATGTACCTTCATCTGGTCTTTAATTATGCTTGGAGTGTCAGGAGAACCTCAGAATGTCTATGAGATTTCTCTTTACCTTTTGTCCTTTGGGCCTTTGATAGTAGAACACTTATTCTTCCTAAAGCCTGAATCTTCTATGAATCCCTTAAGGAGAGATCTCTTGTGTAGACTGAGAGCCTCAATAGCTTGTTCTCATGATGACTCCTTGTTTCTACAATTGCCTCTACAATGGAGAAGATTTTCACTCTCAATTCCTAAAGCTTATTCCTGAACGCCACCCTCCATAGTTGATAGAATCATTAAAAAGGGAATAATTACTACATATCAATCTTGATATAATTCACCCATTCTTCCAGTAAAAATGCCAGATTCAAATAGGAAATGTTTTTATCACTTTGTACAGAATTTTTGTGCAATTAATTCACATGTGTAACATTTAAATTAGTCCCTTGTAATAAAAGTATTATATTTTATGAGGTTTAGTAAAGATTACTAGAAATAAAGGATAAAAAAAAACATAATAAACCACTTGCTTAGGGCACAATTAGCCCATTCACAGCCTATTTACAACATGTTACAATCTCTGAGTAGAGGAAGAGAGAGAGCAAAGTAGGCATTACAGCCAGTTTAAATATAAATTGTGATCTCACCCAGGTGAGATCTTAGGTGAAATTATAGGGAATTTTGGGAAGTACCAAGGACTTCTTGCTATTGAAGTCTTGGGTTCAAATTGCCATTTTTAAATTTCCCTTTTGATCATTATTGGGAAACAAGTTTCCCTAAAAGGATCATGAAAACATAATCAACTTAAAGATTACAATAATTTGAGGATAAGGGGGAAAAGAACAAAATCAATAATTGCTGGACACATTGACAAAAAACCAGTTAGTGGGAAGTCCCCTTTGGAATGAAAGTATACAAACAAATAAACATTCAATCAACCACACCCAAAGTTCATTCTTGATCTTCTTGTGCAGCTTTTGGTCTGGAGGCATCTTCATGGTGTCTTCTCCAAACAGTTCAGTTTCTCAATTCAGAGAGGTACCATGTTTCTTAACCTAAAATTTTTCTCAAAAGGAATTTAAACCTTGAAATTTAAAAATAATAATATTTTTACATTCCCTCCTTGAAGAGGGTGATTGAAAAACACAGGGATCATTTAGGGATGCATGGCTGAGTTATGAGGTATATGAATCAATTGGTAAGAGAAATTAAGACATCAGAAAAAAATAAGACATCAGAAAAATCCAAATTAAAAAGAGATAATTTCTTGATGAAATATAGACTATCAAAATCTTATGTGTATAAATTCCAAAATAAAGGACAAATAAATCTATATCAGGTCCTTGAATCAGGGCCCAATTAAAAAGATATAAGCAATGATGCATTTATCCAGTCAGTAGCCAGGACTACAGAAAGTTGCCACATTAGATAGGACAGAAAAGGGACTAGATTATAGGAGCCAGGTAGGAGCCAAATTTGAGATACTCCTCTGTAAGTATTTTCAGAGTGTGGATACAAGGAAGGCCTATGTCTTAATATATGTTAAGCATCTCAACCTTGAGTCCCCATTTATATATCCTGTGGGCTCTTTGTGGCCCTAATCAGGTTTAACTTTTTGCTTCTTTGGCCCTGTGTAATGACTTTTTGTATTCTTTGTCCTGGAATCAGACAGAATCATTAATCAAAGTCCCATAATTTTTTAAAACAATTAGTGTCATCATTTTTATAGTCTCAAGCTTTTGGGGCATGCATTGACATTATAGCAAATATATATTTAATAATATTATATTACTGCTAAATTAAAAAGTTAACAAAAATCTTAATAATAGTGACATGTGCTTCAAATATAAAAAGGAGAGAAAAAATAAAAAAACCCTGAAATAGCATATTTCACATGCAAGAAAAATATAATAAAATAATTAAAAAATAAAATTATAGCTTATAATCATTGACACACTTTGTCAGCTAAGAAAATATAGAATACAAGGTTTTCTCACCAAAAATGAGATCCATTTCCTCTTCATGCCTGGTCATGATTGATTGTGAGTATAAGCAAATGAATTTTACAAGGTAAAAGTTTTGTTTTGTTTATATAAAGAATAGTAGTACAAATATGTAGGTATCAATGTCCCCAAGATTCTCAATAGCCCAGTTAATTACAATAGCCAAAAAAAAAAAAAAACCCACACTATTGTATTTCACATAAGTTGTTGAATTTGTCACAATTTTTACAAACATAGCAAATCTTTCAACATTGGTAAACATATTTTTAAACAAAGTAAAACTTATTTTGGGTTTAGAACATCATCAAGAAATCTAGATATTATTACAAAAATGTGGCAGAGGAGTCTAGGAAAAACTCAAACCTCTGTGCAGTTGATGTTGGGTAACATGAGCTGAAGAGTTATAAATGAGAGATATTCCTCTATTGGAAGTGTTCCAGGGGTACTATATCCCCTGTGATTAACTTCCCAGATCCTTGGTATGAGACTGTGATGTACTATCCGTTCACATGTTTATAAATGTGGGATTTGGGAATTATAATTATATTTCACTTCAGCTACTAAAATGGGCCTTACCCCTGGTAGGGGCAGGCAAAATTACCAGAGTTGTTGGAAAATTCTAAAAATCATGTCTACAGACCCCTTAAAATCAATTTGAGATATTTAGCTCATTAAATTTTCCAAAGGTTGTTATACAATTATAAGTCTATTCATCCTTTAGGTGACAATTTACAAATTCAAAAATAAAAAGGCTATTTTTATATTTAGGCTTATTAAGTAATATTTGTTCAGTATATTTAGAGGGGAAAAAGCAACAGAATATAACAGTAGTTAAAACTCAGTACATTAAAATGATCCAATGTAACAGAATAGTATTGAATGCATTAATATATGAACTTAAAACCAATAAAATTAAATCTTAAACAAAACAATCAGTAAAATGCAATAAAATACAGAGATTTTTTAATGAAACATTGGAGTCTAAAATGCCTTAAAAATATAATGTCCAGTCTCTTTAAAGTTCATTGTGTCTCTTCAAAGTTCATTGTTTTTTTTTTTAAAAATCCATTTAGATGCCTATTCTCAGAAGGCAGGAGATTGGTATGGGCTAGGCAATGTGGGCGAAGTAACTTGCCCAGGGTCATACAGCTGGGATGTGTCTGAGGCCAGATTAGAACCCAGGACCTCCCATTTATAGGTCTGGTTCTCAATCCATTGAGCCACAGAGCTGCCTCCCCATAGTGAGTGTGGGTTTTTGGAATCTCAAATTGAGCCAAAGAATTGCAGGGTGCTGAATTTTGCTCCTGAAGTAACAGAATCAGTGCATTCAAAAGATATCCTTTGAAATACCCCAATGCTTATAATCAACTTCCTGTTTGGAAAAGTCTCTTCCTTCTCTTTTTATGTAAAAATGGACTTGAATTCAGGACTTCAATCCCCAGAAGTCCTTTCTCCACTTCCCCAGAATGCCCTCTAATCTCACTGAAACATCACCTGGGCTGAGAGCAAGATGGGGTATTTAACCTGGTTCTGAATAGGCTCTGCCCACTTTTTTGCTTCCGCTTCAGAGCACACGCAGCTCTCCACCTAGCAGGCAAGATGTAAGTGGTCATGAATAGGCTCTCTGGGCCTAGACATATGCTTTTCTTACTTGTGTTTTCTTTATATTTTAATCTTCAATAAACCTCTAAAAATATAATACTCCTTGCAGAGAGAAACTAATTTCTACCTGCCAGCTTTCCCCTAAATTTTAATCTTAACAGGTGGAGGCTACTTCGGGAAAATGAAATATCTCAATTTTCTGATTCTTTTCTTTACTGATCTTTAGTTAAGCCTTTAATAGCTACTGCCTAGAAGTTTTTTTAAGTCACGTTTCGTTAAGATGCATTTTTAATAAAAAAAACAAAACAAAACATCTTGATCTGCTCCTGCCGGCAGCCATTCATTTCAGACTTTCTTGAGCCCTTCCCTCCTACCTGGCTCGGCTGCTTCTCCCTGCCTGCCTGCAGCCATGCACTCCAGACCGGTTTGCTGTTTGACCCAATCGCAGCTCACCTGCCCACCCTGGCTGCCTGCTCCAGCTCCCGGCTCTGCTGATTGTTTGCATTACTGTCCCTGCCCTGCCCACCCGGGTGTTTTCTCTCGCTCACCTGGCCCACCTGATTCAACCTAGATTGCAATCACCTGGGGACCTGCCTGCCCAACAAACTCTAGCTTTGAAGCAGATCACTCATTGCTCAGGACTCATTTCTACCAGCTGGTAACAAACGTGGGTATTGGCTCCACGTAGGTGGATCGGGCTCCATGTGGGTGGATCAGACTGAAGGAGAGAGAGAGAGAGACTAGATGGAAAGAAGAAAGGTTTTTTCAAACAAGAATTTAAAAGCATGGCTATTTTACAAGGATATCTTTTAATTGCATTGATCCTTTTATTGACTTCACCTGCATGTCAGGGAAAATATTTAGCTCCCTACAACCATTTAGCTAACTATGGGGAAAAAACTCTGAGGTTCAGTGAACTTAAAAGCCAGGCCTAGAGATGGGAGGTTATCAGTTAAAGTCTGGCCTGGGACACTTCATGACTGTGTGGCCCTGAGCAGATTGCTTGGACATCATTGCTTACCCCTTATCAATTTGCCTTCAGACATTAGACATTTAAATGGATAATTAATAATTTTAAAAAGCACACCTAAGGAACTTTAACAATTGGAGGTTATATATTTAAGGCATTTCAGACTCCAATGGTTTATAAAAAAATATATATGTATCTCTATTGCCATTTTGCTGTTTGCTTGGTTTAAGGTTTAACTTTGTGATTTTAATTCATATATTACTGCATTCAATATTATTCTGTTAACTGTTCATTTTAATGTACTGAGTTTTAAAATTCTGTTGCTTTCCCCTATAACCTTATTGAGATCATTGTAATTAAGCCCATATATGAAAAAAAAAAGCCTTTCTATTTTGACTTTGTAAATTGTCACATAGAGGATAGATGGACTTCATCAGAACTGGTTACAATTGCTATAACAACATTTGGAAAATTTAATGTGCTAAGTATCTCAACTGATTTTAAGAGTTTTTTAAATATGATTTTTGGAATTTTTTTTAACAATCTTTGGTCATTTTTGCCTGCCCCTACCACGAGGTAAGGCTCACTCCAGAAGCTGAAGTGAAATACATTTTATATCCCCCAACCATCCCGTATTTCTAAATATGTGAATGGAATTTGGGCAGTTAATCTCAGGCCATTTGTACCCCTAAAAAAGCCTCCAAAAAGGAGCATCTCTCATTTATACTCTTCAGCTCATTACTTTCCTTCCACCAGAATGAAATTTCTTCATGATGTTCTAAACCCAAAATGAGTTTTACTTTGTTTCAAAAAAAATTTTTTAAATACAAAGGTTGAAAGATTTGCTATGATTGTAAAAAAATTGTGACAAATATCCATCAATTCATAGTTTTTAAAAAATACCATACAGCACTTATGTGAAATATGATAGTGTGTTTGTTTGCTATTGTAATTAATTGGGCTATTGAGAATTTTGGGTTTATTGATATCTACATATTTGTACTACTGCTCTTTAAAAATGAAAAATGTTACCTTGTTCAATTCATTTGCCTTCTACTCACAGGGGAAATGGATCTCATTTTTGGTGAGAAAGCCTTGTATTCTATATTTTCTTAGCTGACACAGTGTGTCAATGATTATAAGCTATAATTTTATTTTTAAATTATTTTATTATATTTTTCTTGCATGTGAAATATGCTATTTCAGTATTTAAAAAAAAATTTTCTCTTCTTTTTTATATTTAAGGCACATGTCACCAGCATTGAGATTTTCTTTTAACTTTTTTTATTTTTCAGTACTATAAGTTTAAGATACATTTGCTAATACATGCCCTAAAAAGCTAGAGCTATAAAAATGATGCCACTAATTATTTAAAATATTATGGGACTTTGCTTTATGATTCTGTCTGATTCCAGGACAAGATATACACAAAAGAGCCATTGCAGAGAGCCAAAGAAAAGCCAATCCAGGATGGATTGATGCACTTCTGGGCCAATACAAAGGTCTTGAACCTAGTGTGAAGACTCGAGGTTACTGTGTTTTTCATTGCTAGACATAGGCTTTCGTTGTGTCCACACTCACTCTGAAAATACTCACAGACGAGTATCCCCAAAAACTTGGCTCCTGTAATCTGGTCCCCTTTTTTGCCTTTCATAGTGTGGTACCTTTTTGTAGTCCTGGCTACTGACTGGGTAAATGCATCACTGCTTAGATCATTTTGATTGGGCCCTGATTCAAGGATCTGTTATAGATTTATTTTTCTTTTTACTTGGAATTTTTACACATAAGACTTTGATAGTCTATATTTTCATACAGAAATTTTTCTTTTTTATTTGAATTTTTCTGATGTCTTTTTAATTTCTCTTACCATTTAATTCATATACCTCATACCTCAGCCATGCATTCCTAATTGATCCTGTATTTTTCAATCACCCTCTTAATGGGGGAATTAAAAAAATATCATTATTTAAATTGCAAAGTTTAAATTCCTTTTGATGAGAATTTTAGGTAAAGAAAGATACTATTTCCCTGAATCTAGAAACTGAACTGTTGGAGAAGACACAATGAAGAAGCCTCCAGACCACAAGCTGAACAGAATTGAACTTTGGGAGTGGTTGATTGAACATTTATTTGAATGTATACTTTCATGCCAAAGGGGACTGCCTCCTAACTGACTTTTGTCATTATGTCAAGTAATTATTGGTTTTGTTATTTTTTCCCTCTTATCCTCAAATTGTTGTAATGTTTAATGATTATGTTTTCATGATCCTTTTTCCCCAATAATGATCAAATGGAGGTTTGTAAAAATGGACTTGAATCCAGGACTTCAATCCCCAGAAGTCCTTGCTTCACTTCCCCAGAATGCCCTCTAATCTCACTAAAACTTCACCTGGGCTGAGAGCAAGATGGGGTATTTAACCTGGTTCTGAATAGGCTCTGCCCACTTTTTTGCTTCCGCTTCAGAGCACACGCAGCTCTCCACCTAGCAGGCAAGATGTTAGTGGTCATGAATAGGCTCTCTGGGCCTAGACACATGCTTTTCTTACTTGTGTTTTCTTTATATTTTAATCTTCAATAAACCTCTAAAAATATAATATTCCTTATAGAGAGAAAGTAATTTCTACCTGCCTGATTCTCCCTAAATTTTAATCTTAACATTTCCCCTTGCCTGCATCATCCCCTTCCCCTTGCCATGTGGAGGCTAAGGAAAATCACCCGGTTTTTACCAGCTAGTTTTTGATGGGATGTGAAATGTGCCAATAATAAGCTTTACTGGAATGTTTCATTTCATTTTGGTTTTGTTTGTTGTAATCCTCATGCTTCTGTTCTTGGGAACTACAGAGTCCCGTCACAGTCCCAATGCATAACTTCCCTAGAGTCTGATAAGAAAGCTAATTATTTTATCTAATAACTCTATATATTAAAAACAGTAACTCTATTATTCCCTACATGGTTCCCTTGTCTAATATTCATTTGTATTCTGTAGTTGGCAACATTCTCCCCAAAAGTTGTTGTTGCTTAGCACATCAGTTCTTTTTTCATAAATTTAATTTAAAATATTCCAATTCATTGTGCTTATTGGAAAAAAAATAAATATTTAAATTTCTTCCATATACACATCTTTAACAAACCAGAAAAAGCAATAAATTATAGGCTAATATTTGAATGCATGGCCAAATAACCTTCCCACCAATCAAAATGTGTGAGCAATAAGAACTTATATACTTCTGTAATTCTTTACAAGTGATAATATACTAATTATATCATTTGAGCATCACAATATTACTGGGAGTTAAAGTCCACCTCTTCCTGAAGGCTTTCTCCATGCATTGATAGATTAATCAATAACATTCAGTAGTGGCTTTCTATCAAGATATATCTCCTCAATCTTGTAGGCATGCTATTACTTGTGCCAGTCCATTAGGTCTTCGAAACTGGGTGTCCATGTTTCATGGATGAGGAAGTCAAGGCTGAAAAGGATCTTGTTTTTTGTCCATCATATGATGGTTTATATGGATAAGAGGAAACAATTGAATCTAGTTCTTTCTGACTTCAATTTTAGAACTTTTTGCAATATTCCATGCCTGCTATTAAAAAGAAATAATATATTAAAAATCGGTACTAATATACTCATACTCATTTTTCTTATCTTTGTATGTTGTACTAAGGCATGGAAATAGCCAAAAATAGTATATTGGAGTGATGGCAAACCTTTTAGAAATTGTGTGCTATACCCCATAGCAGAAAACACCATATGCCATGCCATACACTTCATGTGACTCCCCACCTTACCCCAGACAAGGGAGGAAGCACTCCCATTGAACTGGTGAGCAGTGGGGCTAGTGAAGTGAGGACATTCATAAATAGGGAGAAGGGAGTGACATTAAGTGCTCCACTCCCCTCCAGTTCTACCATATGAACTGCCTTCCTTACCCCCCAGGGGTGTGAAGAAGCACTCCCATGGAGATGCTGGGCAGAGGAGCAGATAAAGTGAAAAAAATATCCTCATGCCCAGTGGAGAGAGGAAAGATTGCAGATCCCCCAAGTAGCTATGCCTTTCTAGTAATGAACTTTGGCAGGTGACAGTTTGCATGCCCTGAGAGAGGGATCTGCATGCCATTTTTGACACATGTGCAATAGGCTTGTCACCAAGGGTATATAACATTCAAGAATAACTGCTTCTTCTTGGTTACTTGGTCATATATTCCTTTACAAATACTTTTAGAAAGGGAACTTCTTCATGTTAGATCTTGTGTTTGCTTGGATTTGTATACCTAGAATTTAGCAGAATAAATTTATATCCATCAATTTATTTAGCAGAATTTCTAAATCAAAAGAATTCATGAGCAATAAAATCTAATTCTGTATCAATATTTAGGCTTTAGAACCAGAATAGCTTTGGAAAGAATGATTCAGGGTATAATTGGGGTCTTGACTGACTTCCACTTCCACTTTGTTTATTAATTCCTTGTTTCTGACTTGTACTCCACCTATATGTGTCACTGGGTAGTGGGTGCTGTACTGGAAGTCTCTCAGTCCCTTCTCAATTATCAGGCCAAGAAATACAAAAGTTCAGACATAATTGTATCCAAATATTAGTGAAGGAAAAATTATATGACTTTTAATCAGATCCTCCACGATTTAGCTAGTCTTCTTTTCATTACTTTCCCTGTCCCTTAACTTTTAGATGCATGTTCTTAACCTTCGTTAAAAATGGTAGAGAAATCTTAAGATCTCTAAGCAAAGATTGGAGAAGAATAAAGCTTGGTCATCTTTCACCATTTTTAAAATAGAGGTGTAGGCAGAGACTCACTTTTATTCCAAAAAAATAGAAAAATGAGATATAATCATTGAAGGAAATTTCTTCCAGATAAGTATAGAGAAATCAAACTGTCACATGTATCCTATCATAGCTAGAGTTAACTATTTCATTCTCTTACTTAGATGACAACCAAGACAAACCACACTCATTCTTAATAATTATTGTCATGTCTCCTGTACATTACCATGTTCATTTTCCACAGGCATGAACTCTTTCTTGATCTTGGATACTGTGCAGATATTGCTGCCAAAATGCAAATCAAATTGTTTTTGGGGAAAAATATTATTTCCTGCAACTTAAGTGGAACCCAGCTAGGTACCTATGATTTTCACCAGTAATGAACTTTTTATTATTCAATGACTTTTGAACACAATTTTTTTCTCTGTGAGAATCCCTTCATTTCAAACTCATCATGTTGTTGTATCCTGATATACTTTGACTAACACTATGATGCCTCTTTGTCACTGCTCTGGAAAACTATGAATTTTAATACATATTTTAATAGATCCTTATTAATTAACCTTTACAATTATGACAATTTCACCCTTAAACCTGTTGTCCATTTGATACTTTGCAAAATTTATTTATAATTAAAATGTTTTGATGATTTATTTTAAAATTCAATCTCCCCTTTCCTCATCTATTTTTATTTTTTGCTTGCTCCTACTTATGGAAATCCCAAGAATGGACTCAACACCTGATATTATTTGGTGTATTAATTCACAGAGATTTCTGTATGCCCATTTGACAAAGTGTTTGCAGGTTGCTATGGGACACTAATCTTTGTGTACATACAACCTAAATCTAATGATTAGGTACAAAAAATATGGCATCTACATTTATAGTCTGCGTATTCCATTGTTCATCTCTTTGACCTACAATTTGAAAAGAGCCATTAAAATTGATAAAAATCTTATTCTTTCTTGTGCAATGTATATTCTGAGTGAAGTGAACAACAAAATTGAGAGTTAAACATTTTCTGAAATTCTGATATTGTCTTAAAATTCTCTAAAACAGGAATTATGTACAGATAAGCAATTTAAGCTAGCTAAAGGAAATAGAACATCAAGGCAACAAACAAGCTACAAACCAAATGATATATAACAGTGAAGACTCTTTATCAGCAACATCCCATCCTTCCCAGCCCATCATGTTCTAGACAGCAGGGAGTCATCATCCAAACAATATATTTGCAATAGAACTCATTATATCTTGACCCTTTTTCTCTTTTTCTTCTGTGTAGATCTGAATAATAAATAATTCTTCAGCCTGTGATACTACTAAGTCTAAGTGAAAGGTTTCCATGTAATGATAGATGCTATTCTGACCCTATCAATAGCCATTTGGTATAAGATAGAGTAGGATGAATTATAAATTATCTGTGAAAGGAGTGAAATGATTTGAGATATTAGAGACTCCAGGAAAACCATCATTAAAGGTGAGAGACACACAATAAGAGCAAGAGGGGTAAATCAAAGGGGAGGATCTTGATTAAGAAATCTGGAAAACAATATATTTTAAAGATATTTATCATACAAAGAAAATCCAATGAAGAACATGTTAATAACACTAGGGAATATGGACTCCAGTTCAGATAAAAAAAGATTCCAGATATACTTAAGGGAAAATAGATCAAACTGACGAGACAGAGGAAATAGTTCATTCCTAATAGAATATAGAATCATAAGAAAAATGTCCCAGTGCTTGATAGATGTACTAAAAATTGTGAAAGGAAAATGCATGGTTTATGTAGGAAAAAATCAGCACAAAACTATAAAACTTGAATCTATGATAGCAAATCTCGCCAAAGAAGTCAAAGAAATTATAACCTATTGGCAATGTAAATACATAGCAGTTAAGGATAATCTGAAAGAAGAGGAAGAACAAACCCCAAAGGAGTATGTTTCTATAGCTTGAGAAAAAAGTCAATCACTTGGATCTCCACAATATAATTCCATCTGTCTAGCACTACTTTACAGAGAGTAGGTATTTTATCTTCTGCCATGTTTGGGTAATTTAAGGCATTTGTTCATGAATTATGTTCTTATTAAAGTTCTTTATTGCATCATCTACATATCAAAGAAAATTGATATCCATGATAAATATAATGACCAGTATTCATTTACATGTAATGTTTGAATTCTACAATTCCATAATATAGGTCAAAATATTTATTCATCTTCTGGCATCCAGGAAGTACTATATGGAGCTCTAGGAATTAAAATAAAAATTAAAAACAGTTCCTGCCATTGAGGATGTTACAATCAAATTCAAGAAGGAAAAATACAAAAGAATCTGAAAAGTGAGGGTGGTGATGGAGAAGATACAGGAATGAAAGCATGATGAAGAGTTCTAAAGAAATTTTAAAAGCAGTTTAACTATTGGGAAATGTGCAGAAAAATGGATGAGACCTCTCTTTCTATAGAAGTTCACCCACCAGTAAGAATATATAATTATATGGACAGAGGGCACTGAGATTGGAATACCAGGCAGTCAATCTTGCAGAATAATGGGATTTTCTATGAGTTTCCTAAGCAAGAAAAGTGTAATGGAGAGGTCCACATAATGGAAATATAATTTATGATGAATCTTAAAGACAATTAGGTTTGGAAAGAAAGTGATAAGGAAGGAAAATATTCCATGCATAAAGTTATGGAGAATAGGAAGTAGGGAAAAACCTTAATTGAATGTAATATGTTTCATCCTGAAAGATGGCTCAGAAGAATGAGATTATAAGGACTTAAAAATAATGAAGTTTGAATTTTAATACTTAGACACTAAACCAAATTTATTTTTTAGTTTTTTAATTTTTACTTTTTTAAAAAATTTAAAATCATTGACCCCATTTGACAATCTAGTAAAACCTATAGATTTCTTCTAACACTATTTTTAAATAGACAAATATAATACATATTGAGGAATGTTAATGAGCAGGAAGTAGAAAAACTTATTTTACTACAATTATATTTTTAATTTAAATTATGACTGAAAGACATATTATGTATTCATATTCCCTTTCCTTAACTTTTACATCATGAAGACTGGGAAATGGAAAAGAGAAATTTATTGTTTGGTTTCTATTTTTATTTATTAATTCAACTTCCATTAAAATGTGATTTTTTGAAACATGGAGAACAAGAAAAAGCCAAATGAAATTGTTAACTTTTATTAGGCATATTTTTCTTTTTTAAAGGGTTGTTTTGACTTTAACAAGAGACTTTTAAAAAATTTCCTGATTCGTCCTTGTCCTATTCTGTGCCTATTATTTTTGTTTAGATTTTATTCATAAAAATATATATTTTATTTGTGTCTACAGTTTTTTACATACTTGTTACTTTATACTGTCAAACTTACTCCAAAGAGAAATCTCTTAGAACAAATGAAGTGGAATACTTTAACATAATCTTCGAAGAAAAGATTATATTTACCATTCTGTTATTTGTCAGAGGTTTGTGGGGAAATGCAGTGTTGTTAGTGATTTTAGGTGAGAGAAACTGAACCATGGAATGGAGGAAGAGGGTGGGAAGAGTTTGCATAAAAAAGCAAATGCACACAGAGGCCATTTCCATTGGATGTAGGAGGGATCCTAAAGGCAGGACCAAGCAGGATTAACAGTAGCAGTGACATATCAGTCCTTGATGATGTCCTGAATCAAGGTAAAGCCATTCTGAATCACAGGTGGTTCCTGAATTGAGGTGATCAATAGTTTCAGGGGATTGCAGAAGCATGGAGAAAGTGAGTCAGCAAAGGGTGTTAATCTAATATCCAGAAAAGGAGTTCAAACCCATCTAAGAGTTTGAGATTTTCTTGAAGAAATTAAAATTTCTCTTCTCCTTGACAGCATTACAAGGACCGAGTCACATTTCTTTATTTTTTTTTGAAAATTTTATTTCATTAGTCAATCTAAAACATTATTCCCTGATTACAAGAATCATATTCTTTCCCTCCCCTACCTCTGCCCATTCCCATAGCCCATGCACAATTCCACTGGGTTTTATATGTGTCCTTGATCAAAACAAAACCTATTTTCAAGTTGTTGGTATTACCACTAGGATGATCATTTAGAGTCTACATCCCCAATCATATGCTTTTCTACTGTGTTTCCACTCCCATAGTTTTTCCTCTGAATGTGGGTGGTGTCTTTCTCTTAAATCCCTCTGAGTTGTTCAGTATCACTGCATTATCACTAATGGAGAAGTCCATTACATTTGATTTTACCACAGTGTATCAGTCTCTGTCTATAATATTCTCTTGTTCAGCTCCTCTCACTGCATGAATTCCTGGAGATCACTACAGTACACATGGAATTCTTCTAGTTCATTATTCCTTTGAACACAGTAGTATACCATCACCAACATATACCACAATTTGTTCAGTCATTCCACAGTTAGAGGGTATCCCCTCATTTTCCAATTATTTGACACCCAAAAGTGTGCAGCTATGAATACTCTTGTACACTTTTTTCCCCTTATTATCTCTTTGGGGTACAAACCCAACAGAGTTGTGGCTGGATCAAAAGGCAGACAACTTTTTAGAACCTTTTGGGCATAGTTCCAAATTGTCCTCCAGAATGGTTGGATCAATTCACAACTCCATTACTAATGCATTAATATCCCAATTTTGCCACATCCCCTCCAACATTTATTACTTTCCTTTCCTGTCATGTTAGCCAGTCTGCTAGGTGTGAGGTGGTACCTCAGAGTTGTTTTGATTTGCATTTCTCTGATTATAAGAGATTTAGAACACTTTTTTATGTGGTAGAGTTTCGATTTCTTTGTCTGAAAATTGTCTATTGTGACAAGGAAATCACTTTAAAAGACTGATATATATTAATTTAAGGTCGCCAAGGAATTCAGCTATGTAATTCCTAAATGAAAACTCAAGTCAGCCGTCGGCCTTTTATAGAGTTTAATTACAAACAGGAGGAAGAAAGGAATTAGAGATAGAGAGAGAGAAAGGGGAGAGAAGGGAATAGGGCTTAAATACCCCCTCTGTTTAGGCTGGGCCAAAAAGGCCCAAGCCCTTAGATAGCTGGGGCAAAGAAATGAGATCAGTCCCTATTACTCACGTGACCAAAATGGAGAAACAGTCTCAAAGGCCCCCACCTTCAGCTTCCTTCAGAGCAAGCTTCTCAGAGCACACTCCAACAACTCAGACAAACTCCTCAACCACCCCCCTGAGTCTTCAGACCCCTCTATCTTTAAGGAAACCATTCAAGTTCCCTCCCCTCAGTTCTCACATCTACCAATCACTGTCCATCAATTTCCCTGTGCCAATGGAGGCTTTAGCTTAACCCAGGACCGCCCAGAGGTCTCTGGCTTTGCACATGTCTGTTGAAGGTCATATTCTCAAATAATTAAATCTTTGATCCTTTGCTACAGCCCTTCCTAAATCCTGTTAACCTGAGTAGGGTAGAGATTGGAATAATTAAATTTTGATCTGTGCTGCAGCCCTTCCTCAATCCTGTTATGACTGAGTAGGGTGGATATTGATTCCAAGTATCTCCATTGTATCAATTCTAAAATCACTCATGACTTAAAGAAATTCCTGTTCTATGCTTAAGCATAGGTCAAAGTCCTTTCCATTGTTCAGCAAAAGGTTTCTGTCCTAAAGTAATCTTAAGAAGGGAGGAGGAGGAACCTCCCATGCCAATGGGGTTCACATTCCAATAGACTATCAGTAAGAAATTTTCCAAGTATGAAATTTCCCAATGGTGAAATTTCCAACATTTATAAGTCTAAGGAATTTTAAGGTTTACACTATTCATGTCTCTTGCTCATTTGTCAATTGGAAAATAGATTGATTTTTTTGTAGAATCGATTTACCTCTTTATAAATAGCAGTAATTAGACCTTGGTCAGAGTTTTTTGTTATGAAGATTTTTTCCCAATTTGTTACTTCCCTTTGAATTTTGGTTGCATTGGTTTTGTTTGGATAAAAAATTCTTAATTTAATGTAATAAAAATTATTTACTTTACATTTTGTGATTTTTTTCTAACTCTTGGTTGGTCTTAAAATCTTTCCTTTCCAAAAGATCTGACATGTATACAATTCTTTGTTCATGTAATTTAATTAGAGTTTCCTTTTATATATTCAAGTCATTCACCCATTCTGAGTTTATCTTGATATAGAGTGTGAGAGGTTGTTCCAAACCCAATCGTTCCCATACTGTCTTCCATTTTTCCCAGTGTTTTTTTTTTTTCAAATAGTGGATTTTTGTCCCAAATGCTGGGGTCTTTAGGCTAATCAAAAACTGTTTTACTGAGATTACTTATCCAAAGTCTATTCTACTCATCCTCCTTTCTTTCTCTTAGCCAGTACCATATTGTTTTGATGAACACTGCTTTATAGTATAGTTTGAGTCTATTCATTTCTATATCTGTTATTGCAATAAATATATTTGTAATTCAAATAACATCTCTGCTCTAGATACAACCTCATCTCATGTTGCCATTTAAAGACCATAATAATCATGTGTAATGTTCTTTCACATGAACTATTTTATTAAGTGTATATACAAACATGAATGTATATTATATTTATATTTTAAATATATATTGTTTTGTATATGTAAAAATATATAAAAATAATAGAGAGCTACGTAAAATATAGATTAACAAACTTCAAAACTGTTCAGATACCTTTGATAAACGTAATCAAATGTATCCTCAGTGATGAAGTTCAAATGTGAACTTCCTTTCAGGCCCAGGCACAAGGATGCCAAAGAGACTCTCATAAAAATAAAGTATTTATTGAAATATAACAGTAATATTGAATTAAACTATTTTAATACCAACCTGGATTTTTAAAAGGAAAGGATAAACTTAACTCCCTTGAGCAGATATTGATGATTATTATCATCAGTACACAACTATTAAAAGATGCTTTCTGAACACATGAATGGGTAGCTGCATTACACTACCACATTAGAGTATAAATTCATTAGTTAAAAATAGAGTTTGTCTCCTTTGTACTTATATTCCTTTCACCTAGAATAGAATTTATCACATGGTATACACTTAAGTACTTGTTGGCAGTAGACTAAACCATAATTGTTTTGTGTATATTACATATACATCACATGACTATTCTACTTGAAAGATATCCTTGAAGATAGGAAAATATTGAATAGATTCTTAATTCACAAATAGGACTTTAATAAATGATGGTGAATTTCAAATAAAGAAGTTAAAGAGAGCATATCAGGAAGGAAAGGGAAGTGAGAGAAGTAGGAATAAAATAGTAATAATGAGATTGAGATCACCAGAAAAGGTCCTGGGAAATCTCATATTGGCCCATGAGGTCAAATTTCCCTTATATGTTTAAAATAATCCTCGTCAATTTTCCACTGGAAAAAATGTTTGTACAAACAATACCTTTAATTCCTCAAGTCATTTTTATATTCATTTGAGGATCAGGATGATATGGAAAGAGTCTTCAGTAATGAGTCTCTAATATACCTTTGTTCTCCTGGGGAAAGGAACCTGTTTTGGGCATTTTTATAAAATTATATGATACTGAATACATGTAATTTCTTACTAATCAGAGGCCTCCAGATGTAAAAACCGTGACAAGATTCATGGGGCTGTGCCATATATGCTCAGGGTACACCTTTTCTCCTCAACAGGTAAGTTGTCCTATTCCCCTATTCTTTCTGATTTATTTTAATCACAGCAGACCAATGTGATAAAAAAAACATAGTAACCTTTAATCAAGTGGTCATTATATTGCATAGAAAATTGTCTTTCTTGGGGGCAGCTGGGTAGCTCAGTGGGTTGAGAGCCAAGCCTACAGTCAGGAGGTCCTACGTTCCAATCTGGCCTCAGACACATCCCAACTGTGTGACCCTGGGCAAGTCACGTAAGCCCCATTGCCTAGTCCTTACCACTTTTCTGCAATGGAGCCAATACACAATATTAACCCCAAGACAGAAGTTTAAGTTTAAAAATAAACAGAAAATTATCTTTCTACAGGCATGAATATCATTTCTGTCTCTCTGGTGCTAAGATAAGCCCATGGATGGAACACTGTTCAAACTCCTTTTCAAAGAGGCAAGTTTTGGGTCTAACATAAGGAAAACAGGTGTTGAGCTTTTCTCAATTACATCTTGAGTTTTTTGTTTTCCCCCAAAACACTCTCTTTAGTTATCCCTTCATATAATCCAAATGTTGATTTAAACTCTTAGATTGCTGTCTAGGCTATTAAGAGGTAAAATAACATCAGTTGGATCATATAGTGAGTTAATGGTAAGAAAAGACAGTTTAGAGAGGAATTCTCAGCTTTGTGCTAGCTTAATAATTAGTTACAGTGTAACTTCCTGAATGAATTCATTTCTGTTATAGCATCTCTCAAATTAAAGCAGATAAGAAAGGAAATATGGAATTAGTAAAAATTCTTGACTACCTGGACTAAAGTACCGTAACTCAGAAAAACTAATAATTTCAATCAATTTTTGACTTGATGGGCTTTAAATTTGGCTCTCAATTACATTTTGCCTGGGATGTTGTCACCACAGTGCTGCTTTCTTTGAGTACAATGAATGTGATATAAATTGTTTGTGCTCAGGAAGGGAAGAATTCAGAGGACCTGCAGAAGAAAATATTATATTTAAACTTCAAGCAGGGAAATGAAAGTTGAATGAAGGTAAATGTAGCTAATACTAGAGGTTTAAAGATGTATGTGTAGACTCCTGAGAATGAAGTTCATATAATGGAGGTGGCATATTTATCATAAAGATGATAGCATTCCCAAGATGCACTTTACCAGAGAACATGCTCTGTTGCTTTTTATGTTTTTATTTTGCATGTGTTATAAATAAAAATTGATCTGGAAGCTTATTACCAGATTTATAAGCATTTCGTAGTAAATATAGTGGGATTGATGGAGGTAAAGAGCTCTCAGTCTTCTTATGTTCAGATAAAATCAGTCCCTGGATTTCCATACAATGTTGTCCCTTCCATTCTTCACTGTTTCATTGTGATAAGATAAGAGGCCTGAGCCCACTGATTTAGTTAAAGAGTGGAAGAAAATATCCCACTGCCCTTCACATGATTGCCTTTTATACTCCATTAGCTCCTCTTCGTGTGAAAATGCTGCAGTGGGTCTGTTGGACTAAACCTCCCAATGATTCCAGGAGATGTCAACATCAGGCTATCAGATAGTATGACCCATTTCTCTGTGACTCCTCTGTCCCACCATTGGGGTACTTGGGATAAAAGCTGGAATGGAGGTCTTCCAGATGTTTTATTTCACACAATTCTAATTCTGATTGTTTGGGAGACCATTTTGTTAGGTCTCTCTACTCTTGGTTTTTCAGATAATCTGGGAGATTAACATGCCCATCTTCTGAAGGAATCATTCCACATATGGAGTCTATAAATTTAGGATTTTATCACTAGGGGATATATATATATATATACATATATATATATGTATATTAAGATTTAAAATGTATTTGCATTCTCCTGAGACTTAATATTATATAATGGAGGTTGAGTATATATATTGTACATTTAATGGGAGTTACAACAATTTGGAAATAAAGTAAAAGGAAAGAAAAATGATTGATGAGTTCACTGACAATTGACCCTTAGGAAGACATTCCCCTTTTGACATAAATATTTACCTTCAGAATAAATGGAGGGCTCAACACCCTCTCAGTTAAATTCATTATATCCCAAATTTCACCCCAAATCTCCTGATGTAGTATTTGGTTTCTGCTAGCAACCTTATAGTATCTTCTCCAGAAGATCAGCTTTCCTAGTCCAGGGTATTGATGATTATCTTTTACTATAATTACTTTAAAAGAAAGTGGACTTTGGACTTAGGATAATTACACAATCCCACCTCAGAAATATATGCCAATATTGGAATTGATGAAGGATATAAGGTTACATGAATAAATTATAAGGTATATGAATCTATTCTCCTCAAAACAAGAGGAGAGAGAAAAATCAAATTAAAACAAATTAAAATCACATTTGTATATAAATGAGAATAAATTAAGATTATAACAGGTCCTTGATTCACCATCAAGGTCCAACTGAGGTAGCTTGTATCTTACAAACATGTATGACAGGTGCAACAATACTGATGTTACCCAACATCCACCAGGACTACATATATGACACGTTAATTTCTTTCACCTATATCCCATCTTTGGAATACTTGGGATCAAAGATGAATGGAGGTACTCCAGATATTTTACTTTAGATATGTGGAAATGCAATAACTAATATGCTGGGAAATGTTTAATAATTGACTCTCTGAAATGGAAATATACACATAATACTTTTAAAAATTCAACTTATATTATTAATATTTTCCCATCACATTTGCAAGTGTAAATAGTGAACTAAACAATTAAATAACTTTTACATTGCCAAATTAAAAGTGTGATTTTTACCAAAAAAAAAAATGTAGCCATTTAATTGAACAGTAGAGGAAGGTTTCAGCAGATTTTCTCCCCAAATTTTGTTAGTTCACCATTATGTTGCTAAAATATTGTTCCCACAAATAAAACAATGTAAAGATATGATCACTACAGAAGTCACTATGGTTCCTGCTCCAATTAATTTCAAATATAATGTTTTCATCAATTTAGTCTTATTTTATTCACTTTTGGAAGCATTCACATAATTAGTATGTACTTATGCCATGCATGAATTCAATAAAGTTTGTAGGTATTTTCTTCTATTACAATTATTGTCTTGACAAATAACAACACTAGAATATAAAATTGATTGAATTTGTAAGAAAAGAGTAATTTGTCAGTCAAATAGTCAATATACATTGACTAAGAGCTATATCAAAATCATTGCAAATTGCTGGGGATAAAAAGAAAGGGAAAAGACAGTGCCTATTCTCAAAACAGCAGGTCTTATCATGGAAACAACAATAAAAATGATTATATAGACAAGGTATAGATAGGATAAATTGTATATGAGACGGAGGGTACTAGAATTAGTGAGACTTGGACCTGATCTCAGAGAGCCTGAGTTATCAACCTCTGACGAGGGCATTCAGACCTTTGCCTTAGATGGACTCTGAGTTACCAACCTGTGATAGATTTGTCAGTAAATATTTATTAATTATTAATTATGTGTTAAATATGTAGTTCTATGTTTAAGGAAATGTGTATATATGACATAACAGATATATCAGATGTATATACTATGGATATACTTATATGGAAGCATATGTAAATATATAAGTATATACTGATATGTGATATGTCTGTACATGAGATAGAGATAAGAATAGTCTTTTTAAAGTTTCTAAATGTCTGGACAGTCAGGCTGACAGAAAGCAAAAAGCAACTGCTCCAGATGTCCAAAGTTACTTATATAAATGTAGAACACAAAATCCTTCCTGTTGGGGCCTTGAATTGGGAATAATATCATCTTTGAGTATCAGTGCATCTCTGTATGGGATGAGAATGATTAATCAGCAAAAGAAATTATCTAAAATGGCAGGTAAATGCATTGATTCCAAATACTTCAGGCAACTTCTCTAATTACAAAAGGTAATTTGTAAAGATTCTCAGTGGTTTTTTTTCCAGTTATGCAATAAATTTTAGAATTGGGGACAGCTGGGATGGTTTTAAGAATAAAAATAGATAGTTTCTAAAAATAGGTAAATATTACAGACCCCCCAGGAAGAAAAGTTTATCAGTGTTATTATTCTGTCAGTGCAAAAGGCATTTTGGAAGTTGTATGGTAAAGTCTATGGAGGGGAAGTTCAATGTGTCAGTAAAATTTCCACCCTTATCATCCATCATCTTGAATGTCCTTCTTTTGTCAGTCTTATCTTTATCCATCTCAATCTTATACAAAATCTAGTGAACAAAAGAGTTGAACTGACTACAAAAGATTGTCATTGAAATGTATACTAGCTGTCACTTAGAGAATAGGAACCCATTTCATAGAAGGTTAGATGGAATGACCTTTCCATAATCCATCTAATTTGCATTTCCAAACAATAATCATTCTCTGGTGTTATGAGGCTTTCTGAGATAGATCCATGTTGACAGTAATGATGGGGAGAATAACTTGCAGACACATGTGTGGAACTTTAATATATTTTTGCCTGCATAATCTCATTTGATCCTCACAGTCACACTGTGAGTCAGTTGATAAAATTATCTTCTTTTTAAAAGTTATCAAACAGATCCAAAAGGGTTAGTGCCTTGTTTAAAACATGTAAACAATTTACAACATTCAAGCAATGAGAGTTATTTAAATATATTATCCTAATTAAATGTAGGAATGGAGGGAGACTATATTAAGGAATTTTTATCAAAGGGGACATTTCTTTAGGCAAAATGCTTAGACACCTTTCTTACCTAATATTTTATTTCTGTCCCAATCCTTACAATTGTCGTAGAATTGGTTAGAGTCCTTTAAGCTGGTATTCCAGAATGTACTAGCCACTCCTAATTCTGAAACTAGGATCTTTGGGCATATTTCAGATTATGAGACAGAATTGAGCTAATACAGGATCTTTATTGAGTCCACTTCCTACACAAATAAACTTAGAATATTTCTAATGCTTTTCATTTCTCAGAAATGAAATGCTAGGCCTTATAGCTGTCACTCCACTACCTGAAGTTACAATTAATTTTATTGAACCTCTGTGAGAATGACACAATTTTGTCAATTTCCTTAAATGGTGACAAAGTTCTATGTTTGATTCCATGACATATGAAGGTTACTGCAAAACACATTAGCCATAAATAGTTTGATATGTATTATTGAAGAAAGATAGAAATGGAAAATAGTCATGAAATATATCTAAATTTTGCCCAGAGAAACCAAAGAAATCTGTCTCTGGTGCAGATAATAAGGAGACATGCTGGGAAGTATGGAGATCTTTGCTGAATTCCTCAACTTCATACATAAAGTCAGGAAATATTCATAAATATCATACACACAGAAACTCCTATGAGTGATGCACCTAGATTCAAAATGCTTATCTCCTTTCCTTCTCAGACTGATTTCCCTGGATGGAAGAAATGGATAAGTGGAATGAAACTAAATGGACTCGAGTAACTGAATTCATTCTCAGGGGCATCACAGATCTTCCTGAACTGCAGATTCCCCTCTTTATTTTGTTCCTCATCATCTACACAGTCACAGCTCTGGGTAATCTGGGCCTGATTATCTTGACCAAGATTGATTCTCATCTGAAAACTCCTATGTACTTTTTCCTCAGGAATCTGGCATTTATTGATCTTGGGTATTCCACTGCTATTGGACCAAAAATGTTGGGTAATTTTGTAATGGAGAGAAACACGATCTCCTATGCTGGATGTGCAACCCAGCTAGTTGTCTTTATAACATTAATTATAAGTGAACTTTTTATGCTTTCCGTGATGGCTTATGACCGCTATGTAGCCATCTGTAACCCTCTGCTCTATATGGTCATCATGTCGGACAGATTGTGCTGTCTTTTGGTGGCCATCCCATATCTCTACAGTACTTCTGTAGCACTGGTGATCACAATTAAGATTTTTAATTCATCTTCTTGGAAATCTAATGTCATTAGTCATTTTTATTGTGATTGTCTTCCCCTATTAAGTATTTTATGGAATGATGCAAAAGATGGGGAATTAATAATTCTGAGCCTTTCTGCTTTTAATTTAAACTCCTCACTGCTAGCTATTCTTCTTTCATATGCTCTTATTCTTGTGGCCATTCTCAGGATGAACTCTGCTGAAGGCAGACACAAAGCTTTCTCCACCTGTGGCTCCCATCTCACAGTGGTGGTTGTATTCTATTCAACACTAACTTTTATGTACTTGCAGCCCAAGTCTAGTCACTCTTTTGACACAGATAAAATGGCTTCTGTCTTTTATACCCTGGTCATTCCCATGCTCAACCCATTGATCTATAGCTTGAGAAATAAGGAGGTAAAGGGGGCCTTGAAAAAAGCTCTAGAAAACCGATTCAAATGTGTTCTTTAATATATCATGTAGATTAAGATCATATTTGGTTATTAGAAGTAAACAAGTCTCCCTCTAGTATGTTCAGCCAACTATGTCCCAAGACTCTGCTTTGCAAAATGCAAACCTTTTTCTTCCATATTTTCTCGATTTTTTTTCAGAAATTTGCATATTAATATCTGTGATGTTGATGTTAAGGCAAAATCTCTCAAAAATGGAGAGTACTATTGAGAATATGGAAACAAAATTGTTTATAATTAAAATCCCTATGAATGGCATTAATTATAACCTTACATTTTTATTAGTGTTCTCTACAAAGACCAGAAGTTCTTGATGATGTCCACTTTACTTTGGAATAGCTTTAATTGTTGGGGAGTTGTAGTTTATCATTGTTATTTATTTGTTCCTTTACTACAACCTAAACATTTCTTTTTCAATTTTCTCCACTTATTCTAATTTCTGTCCTCTGTTGTGAATCAGAGCAAAAATTTCCTGTTCAATGGTAGTCTTGTATATAAATGAAAACCACTTTTGTCTCACATACACAAATTCACATTTCTCTTCTCTTGACTAAAAACCTCAAGTATTTACATCAATTTTCATAAAATACTTTCACAAATTTAGATTATGGTAAAGAAAAAATTCCTATTGTATTTATGTCAAACTTAAAAAATCCTGCCTACAGAGGTGAAAATTTTACCTGTTCGAAAAGCTTGAAGAAAAGATTTTATGATGATTATTAATTATACTCTTGATGGGATCTTGTTCATGAAAAAAGTTTATCTTTATTTTTACTTGATATAATTTGAAATAAAATTTAGAATGTACCAAGTTATGTTTTATTGAACAATGGATTTAAAAATCATTATTTTGGAGATCTCAATTTTATTTTCTTCACTTATACCTCCTTTCCTTCAGTAGAAATATATATTCTACTCTAAAACTGTAACTGGCGAATGTCAGATGCCACTCATTTGTCAGTGTTTAACTCTTTTAGAAATCCATTCCTACCCTCTGAAAGTTGATGGGGAAGTGATATGATGAGAAGTAATTGAAGTGCTAATGGACTGAAACAAAAAGTAAGGTAACTCATGTAAGATGGATTGGTGAGTAAACATAAAGTGCTAAGAAGAAATCAGCTGTGGATTATGCTTCTTATGTCATTGTTATTTTTAACCACTGTGTTCCTCAACTCCACTGGCACATGTTATACCCACTTTTGTCAACACCTCATTTTCCTTGTTTCTTATTAGAAAAATAATTATTTCTGCTAACTTGTAGATCATGATTTCTAATGTTTGGAAAAGATGACTTCTATCATGAAATGTGTGACTTCTATCCTGCTTTTGTTTCTGTCTACAAACTTTATTTAATAAGTCTCTCATCAACAGTTTTGATCCCCAGCAACAGCTGCATAGGGCACATTAATGACTTTCACATTGGAAACTATCTTGTTTTATTCATATTTGTAGATTCAGTTCACTAAACAGAAAAATAAAATCAATATAAACAGAAGGGTTATACTTTCCTTTCCTATATTACCTCATCTTCATAAGAATTTGGATTGTAAACCTTAAAATTTCTTAGACTTATAAATGTTGGAAATTTCACCATTGGGAAATTTCATACTTGAAAAATTTCCTATTGAGCGTGGGAACTCTATTGGAATGTGAACCCCATTGGCACGGGAGGTTCCTCTTCCTCCCTTCTTAAGATTACTTTAGGACAGAAACCTTTTGCTGAACAATGGAAAGGGCTTTGTCCTATGCTTAAGCATAGAACAGGAATTTCTTTGAGTCATGATTGATTTTAGAATTGATACAATGGAGATACTTGGAATGACAGAACCAGGTCTTGGAAATTGCAATCTCCACCTTACTCAGTCCTAACAGGATTGAGGAAGGGCTGCAGCACAGATCAAAATTTAATTATTCCAATCTCAATCCCTACTCAGGGTAACAGGATTTAGGAAGGGCTGTAGCAAAAGATCAAGATTTAATTATTTGAGAATATGACCTTCAACAGACATGTGCAAAGCCACAGACCTCTGGGCGGTCCTGGGTTAAGGTAGAGCCACCATTGGCACAGGGAAGACATGGACAGTGATTGGTAGATGTGAGAACTGAGGGGAGGGAACTTGGAGGGTTTCCTTAAAGATAGGGGGGTCTGAGGACTGAGGGTTGTTGGTTGGAGAGGGTTTGGCTCTGAGAGGTTGTGCTGGCTCTGAAGGAAGCTGCTCTGAAGGAAACTGGAGGTGGAGGCCCCTGAGACTGTTTCTCCATTTTGGTCACATGAGTGATAGGGACTGATCTCTTTTCTTTGCCTCAGCTATCTAAGGGCTTGGGCCTTTTGGCCCAGCCTAAACAGAATGGGTATTTAAGCCCTATTCCCTTCTCTCCCCTTTCTCTCTCCCTCTCTCTCTCTATCTCTAATTCCTTTTTCCTCCTGTTTGTAATTAAACTCTATAAAAGGTTGACGGCTGACTTGAGTTTTCATTTAGAAATTACATAGCTGAATTCCTTGGTGACCTTAAATTAATATATATCAGTCTTTTAAAGTGATTTCCTTGTCACATTGTGGCGACCACGAAGGGAAAAGGCTAGTTTGAATTCACTAATTCATATTTGCTCCTTCCTGTCTGCCAATATCTACCTCATTTATTTCATTGATGCTCACTTCTATATCAAAATGAAAGTATTTTTCTTACTATGATTTTAAAGCTTTTAGCCAAAGGTGACTATAGCACTTCTCATAAAATTCTAGGAGAAAATGAGATTTTTCTTTTTAAAAATGCTAAATTATGGAACCCCCATTAAAAGTCTTTCTCAACGATCCCTTTTCAAGTTTAACACATGTTTTTTTCTCCCTCTAGTTGTTCCTTAATATACCTCAAGATCTAAAATGATTTGAGAGAGAACTGAAGAGATGAGGTGTTTTCCTGTCCTAATCTTTGGGGGATTACATTATATAGAGTTTCAGACAAAGGTATAAGAATACTTGCCTGATCAGAGAGTATGAAATCCTCAAGAGAAGGATAGTTTGAAATGTATATCAGCAGGTGAGTCATTCTATTTGGGGGAACCAAAAGAAAATAGACTTTATATAAATTGAGTATAAAGAGCAGCTAAGCAATAGAGATTTAGATCTCACTAAAACTACTAATGCACATGTCATAAGCAATCATTTCCTGTCACAATTCTCCCTAAAAATAATATACTGTTTTTACTAGCTTCACCCAGACTTGTCTCTTATGAATGTAGAACATTTCAAATGTATAGCTGTAACTATTTATATATTTTTGAAGTATGTGAAAAAAAGGAAAATGAAAAAGTTGAAAAAGGGAAATTTTAGAAAAAAAATAAATGAGACAGGGATATAGAAACATATTTCCTGGCTCCTATTTTGATATCTACTGCTTGAGAGTTTATAGATACCTTACAAGAAATCCCTGGTACTCTAACTCGAAGAACTAATAACACCCCAATCCTAGAGGAACAAAATGTTGTTTTGTTTTTTTCTACAAAAGGTCATATAGCAATGGAGTGAAAGAAAAAGAATCTGTAGTTTAGAAATAGAATATATTATAATCATTGAGGCTCTCTCAGAGTTGGTATTTATCCTATGAACATAGAGGTCCTCAGGGGAAATGCAGTCATTGCTAAGGTTTACTGATTTATCATGGTGTGAGAAGAAAAGACTTTGATATCTGAATTTAATGATTTTTCTTTACAGAACAATGATGTTTTAATTTCACTCATAGCACTCTATTTTCTTTTCCCTAGCAAAGAATCTCATGTAATTCTTAATGTTGGTGACATTTACCATGATATTTTATTGGAAACTGGGACTTCCAGGTGTGTCTTAGGGAGCAAACCTGATTATGAATGTACCTTCATCTGGTCTTTAATAATACTTGGAGTGTCAGGAGAACCTCAGAATGTCTATGAGATTTCTCTTTACCTCATGTCCTTTGGGCCTTTGATAGTAGAACACTTATTCTTCCTAAAGCCTGAATCTTCTATGAATCCCTTAAGAAGAGATCTCTTGTGTAGACCAAGAGCCATAATATCTTGTTCTCATGATGCCTCCTTGTCTCTACAATTGCCTCTACAATAGAGAATATTTTTCACTCTCAGTTCCTAAAGCTTATTCCTGAACCCCACCCTCCACAGTTGATAGAATCATTAAAAAGGAAATAATTGCTCCATATCAATCTTGATATAATACACCCATTCATCCCGTAAAAAAGCCAGTTCCAAATAGGAAGTGTGTTTATCATTTTGTGTAGAATTTTTGTGCAATTAATTCAAATGAAACACCTAGGCATCACTTGTTGCCAAACCCTGCAATTAACATCTCCTCAGTCCCTAGTGAGGCTACACATTTTATAGCCATGAATCTCTTCTCTGCTTTCTTTTCTATCCCTGTCCATATAAATTCTAAGAAAATATTTTCTTTCACCTAGAAAGGTGTTCAAAGTGGGCATGGACTAATCTGACTCAGGGGCATATACAGAGCTCAACTTTATTCTCTTCACCTCTACAGTGGGACTTAGCTATAATCTTAAAAGTGCAATTTTAGCTCAATAGGTAGATAGTCTGCTTTTCATAGCAGAGACATTCCAAGAAGACAGTATATATTCTCTTACAGCACCACCAGAAATGCCATTAGTCTCTATCCAAAGGTATAGTGGTGCCATCTACAGGGAAAATATTTTGGTTTTATTTTAGCTTCTGTAACCTGCTCCATTTCTGACAAATTCATGTTGTTCAGCAATTGTCTGTTTCCTTCTCAAAGAACCAGGTTAGCAAAATTCTGGGAGTCACTGGAGCTACTGGATTCTATAGACAATGGATCTTTGACTATAGGGAGAAAATATGTTCCTTGTAGATATGACTAATATTTTAGCCTCTGAACCTCTTAACATGTGTCAGCTCTCACAAAACTGAAACATGGCATTCTTTCTTTTCCTGCTCTAGAAATTTCAAATTTCAGAGTTATTCACAATGTATGTTCATATACATAGGAGGGTGGCTTCTGGAGGCCTTTGGGACCCACACACAATCCCCTGTAACCTACTATTCTGTACAGCTAAAAAGTGTGGATGCTGGAGTACCACACTGCCTGTGTCAGCCAGAACACCCTTAGAAGAGAAGGCATATGATATACATTTGGATTCTTTAACTGTACACTGTCCCCCATGTGGTTAAGGTATTTCTATTCCAACACAGGTCACAGGCTTTTGCAGGTCAAAGATTTGCCAGATATGAAGGTAACATTTTTTAGGAAATAATAGCACTACCTTTAACTATTTTTCAGTTCTTAATTCTGCAACATCAGTTTCTGATTACTGATTCACAAGAGAATAACTATATGACTTTATATCTATAGTGTACATGAGTGAAAAGTTCCATGGTGTTCTCTCTTGTTTCCTTTTAGAATACTCTGTTTTCATTTTCTACAATTAAGGCTCTTCTTGTATGAGAGAAAGCACACAGACACATTAATGTTGCTATGGTTTCAGACCATGACATCATCTGAGTGAGTTCATTAATCTTCAACTTTTAATGTCCAGGAGGCTGAAATGATGACACTAAAAAAAAAAGCATAAAACCTAGCTAAAGGATAAAAAGGAACAACTTACAAAGAGTCAAGGTTTACTTTGGGAGTCTGTCACATTGTTCAGATGTTCTGGATGCAGGAGAGTTTCCATGCTTCTGTTGGCATGACATTGAAATCAGAGAGATTATTAAAGAACTTCTAACTGCTCTTAAAAACCCTTTAGACTTGGTTATGATTAATTGATCTGCTCATACAGGTGGAACTGATCCTCTATATAGGAGAAATCAGTGGACAGGTACTGCAGCCAATCTTGTGCAAGTCAGCGAGGTAATTTTTATTCAAACATCTAATGATGAACTAGATTTTACTGTCTCCTGTGATGAAAAGGAATTTTAAAAGGGGAAGCAGATGTTTTAAGCAAAACAAATTAATGAGGTTTACATGTATTCAGAATGAAAAACCCTACTTCCCTGGAATTTCTACAACCAGATTTACCTAACTTCACAGGAATGGTCACTTTGGTCCTCAGCAAATTTTAGATTCTATTACAAGAGTTTGGATAGCCCCAGTCATTATCAAAATAGCCAATCATGTGTGTGCATCTTATCTTACCTGCCAAGCCTGTAATCATCATGCTTTCTTTGTCAAAGGTGAGCAGCCCCTGGATTATATGCCATTTGAACATTAACAAAATGATTTCATCAATATGCTTAATTTTGGAAATAATAAAATTTGTATTTTTATACTAGATTGACTTACTAGATGGATAGAAGCTTTCCCTGGTACTTGTGCCACTGAAGCTTTTGTTGATAAAATGCTATAGTGATAGAGATTGTTCCCAATTTTCCCACCAACACAGTGAATCAGATAAGAATATTTTTATTACAGATTCTTTTTTATTAAACATTTTTACTCTTTGGAATTTTTTCCAAATTCCATACAACCTGCAATCCTGAGAGTTAAAACAAGTGGAAGACATGAATAAAGAACTTAAACACATAATTGGCAAAAGTATTCACTGACATTTTTAAGTTTCCTGAAATTATCCCCTCAGTCTTATTCTGTCTTTGCATCCAAATCAGGGAGAAATATACACATTTATATATTTAAAATGCTTCTTAAACATCCCACTGCTCTGGCCTTTTGGCTTATACATACATCATTTTATCAAAATTTGCACTATTACATGAAAGAGTTGTTAGAGACAAAACAAAGAATTATACAATATTCACAAGAGATAGAAAAGCGTGATATAGAGCAATACAGGAAAAGTGTGCCATAATCTCTGAGTTTTGCAGAGAGAATACGTGATCTAGAAGCACTGATTGATTATAGAGCAAGGAAAAGGAAATGACATTCAATTATTCTGTCCCTCATCTTATTCAAATTCTAATCTATCTTTCTTCACTGGGTGGTGGTGGTTTTCTTATAATTGTTTTAATAAATAATCTAAACACTTTGTACTCAGACTGGACCAGTGGCTTTATGTCTGCTCACAGTGATATACATCATTAATTCAAAGAGTTACCTCTGTTGTTTCCTACATACAAGAATTAGAGTCTTGATTATGTAAACTTGACAAATCTGGTGCAGGACTACAGGTGACAGGATCCTTGGACTTCTCATTTCATGATCAATACCCAGGAGACAAGTTATATTTAAAGAACTTTTGGTGAACTAGGGGGACCCCACTTGCCTGGGAAGGCCTCTTCCAAGTGTTCATGACAACTGCCATCCAAGTTGGGGAAAAGGATTCTTTGAATTCATTGCTTTCATGTACAATCAGGATAATATATTGTCTTTGGATAACATATCTTGTCATAATAAATTCTATGCCCAGATTTCACTGAGAGAAAAACTTAAGTTTATGTGTACTTATAATAATAATGATACTACAGATCTAGTAGATTTAACATTTAATCTATATCTTTAAAATACAATGGTTTAACTGTTACTTTGTCTAAAGGACTTGGGAAATTATTTTTCTAAATAATTTGTTTAATGTTAATTTAAAATATGATTCTTGATTTGAGTTTATGGCTTTTTATCTGGTATTTGGTACTGAAAGATCAGTTGATAATGACTAAAAACCCTGATAATTTTGCATACCCCCAAACTTAGATGATTGAATACTTCCATATGTGATTATCTCTTATGGGACTGTAACTGATGTTCTTTGAGTCTGATTTCAGATATAATAACAAGAGACTGCTATAAATTGATGATTACAAATGCCATCATCCCCTGGGGTATGAAATATATAAGTGCCAAGGTGGCAAGAACTCTCTTAGAGAAAATCAGTAGAGTGATTTTAGCAAATTCTAAGATGGGCTTTTTATAACTTAATTTTCCAGGTAGGACATCTCCTCTGGAAGGGGAATTTTGTCACCTACTTCTGTCTCCAGCTTGCTATTCCTATGACTTTCAAATGGAGTTGACATCAAATTAGGTATTAGACTAGTGGATCAGGTTCCCTTTTTCATATTCCTGTCCATCTTTTTCTTTGTGATGTCAACTTTATATAGTTATGGAATATTATAGGTAATTTCAATATGGTTCCTTGCTTATAGGATATAAGCCACTTACACGAGAAAGTGAATAAGTACAAATGACTTGCTATAATTTTTATATATTCTTATTTTATTTTGATGATTTATTTAATTCATTGTTAAATATTTCACCCAATCATATGTAGATCTTGTGCCAAATCTACTGTAAAATATTTTATGCTTTTTGAGAACATTCTTCTATGTTACCCTCAAATGTAAATATATGGGTCCCTGTTTATAACAAATGTTGTTAGCTATTGAATTAGGTGCTCAGCAGTATCTTACCCTTCTGAAGATGAAATGAGATGCTATCTTAAAGGTTATATTCTCATAATTTTTTTGTAATAAGATCTATTTTTAAAATAAATTTTAGAGAAAGAAGTGACCTGGGACAGAAGAAAGCAGATCTAACAGAGAAACTACTCTAAAGATTAGTATGATTCCAAAGGTCCTAAAAACATGACAATATTAGAAGCTGTACAATGGGAACAAAAATAATACATACTGAAACCCTGTGCAAGGCCCTGGATATAATAATCTGAACCATGGATGTTGAATCACACATCTCTTTCCCATGCACTATTTTGTTTTCAATGTAAATTTTTGCCAAATGGACAATGCCCACTAATGGGTCCCTGTCAATGCATATGCCACTCACTTTTACATTTATTTCTTAAGTTTAATTATTTTTTAAACAATTACATGTAATAAATTCCACATAAGTTTTCTTAAGTTATTTGATACAAATTGTCTTTCTCCCTTAATTCCCTCAAATGTCTCAGAGCTGGAAAGCAATTTGATCTGGGTTTTACCAAAATCATCATATAAATTATTTTTAATATCATATTAATGAGCAACAAGTACAGTTAGATCCTCTGTGAAATATATATTTGGAATATTATCTTAGAGAAGCAATCCTGAAATAGATAGATTAATTTTGAATTGGTTTGGTTTTGTAAAATTTTATCTTTAGATCACTAAGTAACCCTTTTTGATTAGAGAGTTATAGTCTCTCCCTCCAGGCTGTGAATCTGGCTTGGGTTCTCCTATTTTTGTTTTTTAATAGATATAGATAAAGATATGGGCATAGATATGTATATTTAGGATAATTGGTTCAAGGGTGTCTTACTAAGCTAGTTTTGGTTACTGGCAAGGTGTACAAAAAGAACTCTCTTTGATGTTAGTCAGCTCCAGATGCCAGGTTGGAAACTATGGTGGTTCAACCACATAACAAAGAGGAATATGTATGCTGGTACCCTTTAGAGACCTGTGTCTTTCTGTGATGAAGTGGTGAAGGAATGATTGAGGTCTTTTAGGCTATGTTCATTCTCACTATTTTCCATGAGAGATGTCCTAGGTTAGGATTGGATAATGATGTCACAAGGGGTATATAAGGCATTGGTTTTGCTTTTTCTGTCTTCTATTTCCCTCTCATCTCTAACTATTGTAGTTTCCTCTTAGAAGGTGAAATTTTGTATGCACCTGTAGATAGCAGATTTTAGAGATACAAGATGATTATGTTAAATGATTAGTTGGGGAGACTAGTATCTCAATCATCATCAGGGGGAGTGTGAAATTGATATTAACTCCACCATACTTATTCTTTAGAATTTTAGACACCAAGAATGTAGACACCCCACTTAAGGATTAAGTGTGTGGGAGGAAGGTCTATGACCCATGTGTGCTAGCAAATGACAAATCAGAAACAAGTGACAGCCTGCTGGGCAAGGCAAAGCCAAGATTAAGCCACCATTGGTACATGTAAGACACAGGAAGTGACACAACAAACTATCTTTAAATTTTGTAGTCACTTCCTGTGAGGAGGCTTCTCTTTGGAACTTGACAGTGGAAGATCTCAGGCTTGAGATCTCAGATTGATTCCCTTTGGACTGCCACATGGTAAGGGAAAATGCTGACTCCCTTTTCTAGGCTTTTTCTGGAGGCACCAGTCTCTGAAGAGGTCCATCGACTTGGGATTCCTTTTCCCTTTGCTTTCTGGAGGCACTAACTTCTGGATAGGCTCCTCATCTTGGAGGAGTCCTCCATGCTAGAAGCCATGTTAAATTTATTCCTCTGCCCCCATCCCCCTTGCTGGGGCCTCTGAAGTCCTCCCTGGTTCCAACCAGGTTGGAGAAGCTATCTCTCTTTCTTTCTCTCTCCAATTTCCTTAATTTCTTCTCTCTATTTGTAAATAAAATACCATAAAAGCCATTCTGATATCAGTAATTCATTGCAATTTAGTAATTAAATCTCTGTAAACTAACTCTCAAATATTCAGTCCAACCATGACTTTTACCTTTTACAATGTGCCCAAGAAATTTGTGCTCTTTTGCCCCTCACTTCTGGACACATTCTCACTCTTTCTTGGCTAGCCTAGCTGCATAGCTGCTCACTCTTATATCTCTCTCTTTGGCACAGATTTCTTGAGCAGTTGTACATATTCCTTTGGTTTCTTCTAGGACTATGGAGGAAGTGCTCTGGCTAGTTAGATTTTTCTTGAGTGGCCAATAACAAATATTTTGAAATTATATACATTATATATATATATGTATATATATACATACATATATATATATAACCACTGGAGAATTCGATTCATTACAAAAGTTTGAGAAAATTAATAGTTTCACACAGAAATATTGATAATATATAATACAAATCAACATTAATTTTCTTCAATCCACTGTGAGGAGTAGAATGTAAGGGGTTAATATAAAAATTTGCACTGGATTACTTAAGAATAAATTCACCAGGAATATAGTTAAATTTCCAAAGAGATTTATTTTAACTCTTTAGTTATAAAATATAGAAAGTGTGAAAGTAAGAAAATTAGAGAGAGCATGGCATAAGCTATCTGGCCTACACACTAAGTATTTTTCTCTCTAAGGAGGGAAGGGGGTTAATATTTAAAGGGTTGGACTTGGTTATTTAAGAGTTTGGTCACCAGGAATTTAATTAATTCCAAAGATAATTTATTTATTATTTCATTATAAAACGTAGAAAGAGTAAAGCAAGAAATCAGATAAAGGATATGGTAAGGAATCTAATCTAAACACTAAATAATTTGTCTCTAGTAACACCCCTTTCCCCCAGGCAGGGAGAATTAGTTTCAGCCAACCTAGGATAAGCCGAGGACCCAGGAAGTATCTCTCAAAAGTAGGTCTCTCCTGAGGATAGTTTTTCAGAAAATCCAGCAGTTAACAGTCAGCTTTTCTCTCACCATGTGTAAGTTCACTCAGCAGATTCTTTTTCCCTTCCTTACCAGACTCAACTCGAAAGCATGAAAAATTGAATTCTCACAGGAAGTAACAGCTCCATTTAAAGATGTTTTCTCTTGTGTCACTTCCTGTGCCTTCCCCTAATTCTGCATTTACCAATCACAGTTGACCCTCTGTTCTAGGCAGGGCTAATTAACCCTTAGTCAGAGGTGCATCAGCCTTGAGCTGGGGCCTCTCTTAAAAGGGTAGGTCTCACCTGAGGTTATTCCCTTTAGAAAATCAAGGAAAGGAGTCAACCTTTTTCACTCACCCACATGGTACTTTGAAGGAAAGCAGAACAAGGTAAAATGTCTTCACAGGAAGTTCTTGGCATTTTAAAGACCACTCTTTTTTATCACTTCCTGTGACTTCCTTCCATTTTATATGTACCAATTACAGCTAAAGTTTTGTTTAGGACTGCCCAGGGAGAAATCAAAAAATTCTGATTTGTCACCCACTATCACATACGTGTGTCACATACCTGCCCTCACTCAAGTATAAATGGGGTGTATATGCTTCTGGTGATTAAATCTAAAAATGATCAGGGGAGAGTTAATTTAATCTTTACACCACACTATATTTCTGCAATACATAATCTCTTTTTCTTTGTCATATTTTTTTTAAACATTATTTTATTTGGTCGTTTTCATACATTATTCACTGGAAACAAAGATCATTTTCTTTTCCTCCCATACCCCCCCCCCCCCCCCCGCCTTTCCCTCTCCCATAGCCGACGCATGATTCCACTGGTTATCACATGTGTTCTTGACTCGAACCCATTTCCCTGTTGTTGGAATTTGCATTAGAGTGTTCATTTAGAGTCTCTCCTCAGTCTTATCCCCTCCAACCCTGTAGTCAAGCAGTTGCTTTTCATCGGTGTTTTTACTCCCACAGTTTATCCTCTGCTTGTGGGTAGTATTTTTTTTAGATCCCTGCAGATTGTTCAGGGAAATTGCATTGATACTAATGGAGAAATCCATCACCTTCGATTGTACCACAATGTATCAGTCTCTGTGTATAATGTTTTCCTGGTTCTGCTCCTTTCGCTCTGCATCACTTCCTGGAGGTTGTTCCAGTCTCCATGGAACTTCTCCACTTTATTATTCCTTTGAGCACAATACTATTCCATCACCAACATATACCACAATTTGTTCAGCCATTCCCCAATTGAAGGGCATCCCCTCGTTTTCCAATTTTTGGCCACCACAAAGAGCGCAGCTATGAATATTCTTGTACAAGTCTTTTTGTCTCTTTGGGGTACAAGCCCAGCAGTGCTATGGCTGGATCAAAGGGTAGACATTCTTTTATCGCCCTTTGGGCATAGTTCCAAATTGCCCTCCAGAATGGTTGGATCAATTCACAACTCCACCAGCAATGAATAAATGTCCCCACGTTGCCACATCCCCTCCAGCATTCGTTACTTTCCTTTTCTGTCATGTTGGCCAATCTGCTAGGTGTGAGGTGATACCTCAGAGTTGTTTTGATTTGCATCTCTCTGATTATAAGAGATGTAGAGCACTTTTTCATGTGCTTATTAATAGTTTTGATTTCTTTGGCTGAGAACTGCCTGTTCATGTCCCTTGCCCATTTGTCAATTGGAGAATGGCTTGATTTTTTGTACAATTGATTTAGTTCTTTATAAATTTGAGTAATTAAACCTTTGTCAGAGGTTTTTATGAAGATTGTTTCCCAATTTGTTGCTACCCTTCTGATTTTGGTTACATTGGTTTTGTTTGTAAAAAGACTTTTTAATTTGATGTAATCCAGATTATTTATTTTGCATTTTGTAACTCTTTCTAATTCTTGCTTTGTTTTGAAGTATTTCCCTTCCCAAAGGTCTGACATGTATACTATTCTGTGTTCGCCTAATTTTCTAATAGTTTCCTTCTTTATATTCAAGTCATTCACCCATTTTGAATTAATCTTGGTGTAGGGTGTGAGGTGTTGATCTAAGCCTAATCTTTCCAACACTGTCTTCCAATTTTCCCAGCAGTTTTTATGAAATAGTGGATTTTTGTCCCAAAAGCTGGGATCTTTGGGTTTGTCATATACTGTCTTGCTGAGATTACTTGCCCCCAGTCTATTCCACTGATCCTCCTTTCTGTCTCTTAGCCAGTACCAAATTGTTTTGATGACCTCTGCTTTGTAATATAGTCTGAGATCTGGGACTGCAAGACCCCCTTCCTTTGTATTTTTTTTTTTCATTATTTCCCTGGATATCCTTAATCTTTTGTTCTTCCAAATGAACTTTGTTATGTTTTTTTCTAAATCAGTAAAAAACATTTTTGGAAGTTCCATCGGTATGGCACTAAATAGATAGATGACTTTGGGTAGGATGGTCATTTTTATTATATTGGCTCGTCCTACACATGGGCAGTTAATGTTCTTCCAATTGTTCAAGTCTATTTTTAGTTGTGTGGAAAGTGTTTTGTAGTTGTGTTCATGTAGATCCTGTGTTTGTCTCGGGAGATAGATTCCTAAGTATTTTATTTTGTCTAGGGTAATTTTGAATGGGATTTCTCTTTCTAGTTCTTGCTGCTGAGCTGTGTTGGAATTATATAGAAATGCTGATGACATATGTGGGATTATTTTGTATCCTGCAACTTTGCTAAAGTTGTTGATTATTTCGATTAGCTTTTTGGTTGAATCTCTAGGATTCTTTAAGTAGACCATCATGTCATCTGCAAAGAGCGATAATTTGGTCTCCTCCTTGCCTATTTTAATGCCTTCAATTTCTTTTTCTTCTCTAATTGCTACTGCTAGTGTTTCTAATACAATGTCAAATAATAGAGGTGATAATGGGCATCCTTGTTTCACTCCTGATCTTAATGGGAATGGATTTAATTTATCCCCATTGCAGATGATATTAGCTGATGGTTTTAGATATATACTGTTTATTGTTTTTAGGAATGACCCTTCTATTCCTATGCTTTCTAGTGTTTTTAGTAGGAATGGTTGTTGTATTTTATCAAAGGCTTTTTCTGCATCTATTGAGATAATCATGTGGTTCTTGTTGGTTTGCTTGTTGATGTGGTCAATTATGTGGATAGCTTTCCTAATGTTGAACCAGCCCTGCATCCCTGGTATAAATCCTATTGATCATGGTGGATGACCCTTCTAATCACTTGCTGGAGTCTTTTTGCTAGTATCCTATTTAAGATTTTTGCATCTATATTCATTAGGGAGATTGGCCTATAATTTTCTTTCTCTGTTTTTGGCCTGCCTGGTTTTGGAATCAGTACCATGCTTGTGTCATAAAAGGAGTTTGGTAGAACTCCCTCTTTGCTTATTATGTCAAATAGTTTGTATAGTATTGGGATTAACTGTTCTCTGAATGTTTGATAGAATTCACTGGTGAATCCATCAGGCCCTGGGGATTTTTTCTTAGGAAGTTCTTTGATGGCCTGTTGGATTTCTTTTTCTGATATGGGATTATTTAAGAAAACTATTTCTTCTTCTGTTAGTCTAGGCAATTTATATTTTTGTAAATATTCATCCATATCACCTAGGTTGGTATATTTGTTGCCATATAGTTGGGCAAAGTAGTTTTTAATGATTGCATTAATTTCCTCTTCATTGGAGGTGAGATCCCCCTTTTCATCCTTGATGCTGTTAATTTGCCTTTCTTCTTTCCTTTTTTAAATTAGATTAACCAGTACTTTGTCTATTTTGTCTGTTTTTTCAAAGTACCAGCTTCTAGTCTTGTTTATTAGCTTAATAGTTCTGTCACTTTCTATTTTATTAATTTCTCCCTTAATTTTTAGGATATCTAGTATGGTTTTCTTCTGGGGGTTTTTAATTTGTTCATTCTCAAGTTTTTTTGATTTGCATTTCCAATTCCTTGGTCACTGTCCTCCCTAATTTGTTAATATATGCACTCAGGGATATGAATTGTCCTCTAAGTACTGCCTTGGCTGCATCCCATAAGGTTTGAAAGGATATTTTGCCATTGTCATTTTCTTCAACAATATTGTTAATTGTTTCTATGATTTCTTCTCTAACTATCCAATTTTGGAGTATCATGTTATTTAATTTCCAATTAATTTTTGATTTGGGTCTCCATGTACCCTTGCTGATCAATATTTTAATTGCCTTGTGATCTGAAAAGGCTGCTGTTATTATTTCTGCTCTTCTGCATTTGAGTGCCATGTTTCTATGACCTAGTGTATGATCTATTTTTGTGAATGTGCCATGTGGTGCTGAAAAGAAGGTGTATTCTTTTTTGTCCCTATTTATTTTTCTCCATATGTCTATTAACTCTAATTTTTCTAAGATTTTATTCACCTCTTTTACCTCTTTCTTGTTTATTTTTTGGTTTGATTTATCTAAATTTGATAGTGGTTGGTTCAAGTCTCCCACTAATATGGTTTCACTGTCTATTTCCTCCTTCAATTCTCTTAGTTTCTCTATTAAAAATTTGGATGCTATACCATTTGGTGCATACATGTTGATTAGTTATATTTCCTCATTGTCTATACTCCCTTTTAGCAGAATATATTTACCTTCCCTATCCCTTTTGATCAGGTCTATTTGTGCTTTGGCTTTTCAGATATCATGATTGCAACTCCTGCCTTCTTTCTATCAGTTGAGGCCCAAAAGGTCTTACTCCAACCTTTAATTCTAACCTTGTGAGTGTCAACCCATCTCATATGTGTTTCTTGAAGACAACATATGGTAGGGTTTGGGGTTCTAATCCAATCTGCTATTCATCTACATTTTATGGGTGAGTTCATCCTATTCACGTTCAAAGTTATGATTGTCATTTGTGGACTCCCTGGCATTTTGATAGCCTTCCCTAATTCTAACCTTTTCTTCTTCGGCTCTTCCTTTTAGTCCAGTGATTTCATTTCCAAACATTATTCCAAACATTATTCATTGGAAACAAAAATCATTTTCTTTTCTTCCCCCCCCTCCCACCACCTCTCCCATAGCTGGCGCATGATTTCACTGTGTATCACATGTGTTCTTGACTTGAACCCATTTCGGTGTTGTTGGTATTTGCTCTAGAGTGTTCATTTAGAGTCTCTCCTCAGTCATGTAATCAACCTCTCAACCCCTGTAGTCAGGCGCTTGCTTTTCTTTGGTGTTTTTACTCTCACTGTTTATCCTCTTCTTGTGGATAGTATTTTTTAGATCCCTGCAGATTTTTCAGGGACATTGCACTGTCCCTAATGGGGAAGTCCATTACCTTCAATTGTACCACAGTGTATCAGTCTTGTGTATAATGATTTCCTGGTTCTGCTCCTTTCCCTCTGCATCACTTCCTGGAGGTTGTTCCAGACTCCATGGAATTTCTCCACTTTATTATTCCTTTTAGCACAATAGTATTCCATCACCAACATATACCACAATTTGTTCAGCCATTCCCCAATTGAAGGGCATCCCCTCGTTTTCCAATTTTTGGCCACCACAAAGAGCGCAGCTATGAATATTCTTGCACAAGTCTTTTTGTCCATTATCTCTTTGGGGTACAAGCCCAGCAGTGCTGTGGCTGGATCAAAGGGCAGAGAGTCTTTTATCGCCCTTTGGACATTGTTCCAAATTGCCCTCCAGAATGGTTGGATCATTTCACTACTCCACCAGCAATGAATTAATGACCCAATTTTGCCACATCCCCTCCAGCATTCACTGATTTCCTCTGCTGTCATGTTGGCCAATCTGCTAAGTGTGAGGTGATACCTCAGAGTTGTTTTGATTTGCATCTCTCTGATTTTTATACCTCATTTCTTAACATTTACTCCAATCCTGTGACACTGGTCTTCTGGTTGTTCCATGACAAAGATACACTATCTTTTATTTCCTGGTACTTTCTCTGATTCTTTCTCATGCCTTGAATGCTCTCCATCTCTACTCTAACTAGTTACCTCCATGAATCCTTTTAAGTTTAAAAAATAAATTTCCATCTTCTACAGGAAACTTTTCCAACTCAGTTTCAAAAATTTGCTTTTTAAATTATTTTCCTATTTATTGTTTTTGTAGATTACATTTATGTATTTTTTGCATGTTGTCTCCTCCATTAAATTGTAAAACTCCCTCAGAGCAGAGACTATTTGCTTTTAAAAAAAAAATCAAATAATTAGCATAGTGCCTAGCACATTGTAAGAACTTAACAAATGTTCATTGAATTTAAGTTAGCATAAACTTCGTGTTGCTGTTTCAACCATGCTCAGCTCTTTGTGATCCCAATTGGAGTTTCTGGGCAAAGATATTAGAGCTGTTGGCAATTTCCTTCTCTAGCTGATTTACAGATTTTACAGATGAATAACTGAGGCAAACAGAATGAAATGACTTGCCCAGGATAACACAGTCATTACATGTCTAAGGCCAAATTGGAACTCCAGAAATAGAGCATTGCTGAGTTCAGTCCATACTAAACTAAATAGATGCTCTTAAGCTTCATGGATAAGTCCATTAATATGCCTAAATAGGACAAGAATAGAAAATACCTAGACTGTCAATACCTGAAACTTCATAGTTTAACCAGGAAAGGATTCTGTCAGTGATAGGAAAAACCAAGAGGAGAAGATGTAATGAATATGGAGGTCCTCATTTTTTTTAATGTCACACTGAAAGGCTTCAGATAAACCCCAAATAAGTAACCTCCCCCTCATCCAATGTAAGCACTTACACTCAAAAGAACTTATTTATATTTTAGCCCTACTCTATTTTCTTCATAAATGATTCCATAATTAACCAATTATATTTACTATAAAATTTCTGTGCTCAAACACTGTTTTTTTTGTTTGGATTAAAGAGAGCTGCTGTAATATCCTGGAATTTGTTAGAAGAATCAGTGTTCACTTTCTGGACAGCAATATCACATGCTAACAACCCCTGTCGGTGGTGGAAACAATTTTAAGAAAGAGCTTGTGTTCTCTTTCCAAGGTAGAATCCCTACATAGAAGAAATGGACAGAGGGAACGAAACCACAGTCATCCAGATTACTGAATTTATTCTTGTGGGGCTCACAGACAAGTCAGAACTACAAGCCCCGCTCTTTCTGTTGTTCCTCCTCATCTACACTGTGACTGTGGTGAGAAACTTGGGCATGATCATCCTAACCAAGATTGATTCCCATCTGCAAACTCCCTTGTACTTTTTCCTCAGGCACCTGGCACTTACTGATCTTGGTTATTCCACCTCTATTGGTCCAAAAATGTTGGTCAATTTCGTAGTAGAAAAAAATATCATCTCCTACAACTGGTGTGCAACCCAGCTCTTTGTCTTTATGACATTCATGATCAGTGAATTTTTCATTCTGTCTGCCATGGCATATGACCGCTATGTAGCTATCTGTAAGCCCCTACTCTATATGGTCATTATGTCAGATATTGTGTGTTTGGCCTTGGTGGCCATCCCTTACATTTATAGCATCTTTGTGTCATTGCTCATCGTAGTTAAAATTTTTACTTTATCCTTTTGTGATTCAAATGTAATCAAGCATTTCTACTGTGACACTCTTCCCATATTGTCCCTTCTATGCTCGGACACACAAGAAATAGAATTAATTGTATTTATTTTTTGTGCTTTAAATTTGCTTTCCTCTCTCATGATTGTTCTCATATCCTACATTCTCATCCTTGTGGCCATCCTCAGGATGAATTCTGCTGCGGGCAGGCACAAAGCTTTTTCCACCTGTTTCTCCCATCTCACTGTCGTGGTTGTGTTCTATGGGACTCTTCTCTTTATGTACTTGCAGCCACAATCCAGCCACTCCTTTGAAACGGACCAAATGGCTTCTGTGTTTTATACCTTGGTCATTCCTATGCTTAACCCTTTGATCTACAGCTTGAGGAACAAAGAGGTGAAAAATGCCCTTAAAAGAACCATAGAAAATCAATGCAAATTCATTCTGTAATATACCAAGAAGAAAAAAAAGATCTTGCAGTTTAAAATAGGCAAGCACACCTCTCCCATCTCCTTTTAAGCAACTTATGTGTCTGAGGGGGAAAATTCTCATCATTTTCTCCTGAATCAAATAGAATATCATTAGTTATAATTAGTAACTCATTTGCTTGAATGTTTTTGCACAAATTGTGAGTTCATACATTATCAAATTTAAGAGGGACCTCAAAGACTATGTAGTTCACACTATTGCTTTGAACACAAGTCCTTTCTACTATGATGCACTTGAAAAAATGACTCTCAACCATTTGTTGGAACCTCAAAGGAAATCAAAATAAAACAAAACATTATTGTGTACTACAGCAATTCTTTCTGTTGTTCATAATTTTAATGTTGGGGAGTGTTCCTGGATACAATGAGTTATTTCCCTTATTGAGTTCCTCTTGTTGCTACTAATTCTGCCTTTGGGAACCAGAGAAAGTAAATCTATTTTCATTTTTTTTGTGACATCCATAAAATCATCTGGATCGTTTTCATACCTGCCATTTTACTGCAGCTCAAAACCTTGATATTGCTCTCACCAGGTTAACTCACCAGATTCAATACTTTCAACCAGTCTTCCTATGGTAGAAAATCTTTCCCAATAGAATTGACCTATCTTTGCTTTCTATCTAATCCTTGTCCACAAAATGTGAAACTTAGGAGGAAATACATATATTTAAGTGAATCATCTGACATGGTACTTATTGATTTGAATCACTAGTCTAGGAGATGGTATATCTCTTAAAGCAAACTAAGATCAAATTAGTTTGAATTACTGATACTTCAAAATGTTCATATTAATAATAATTAATAAAACTTATACAATGCCTTGTTTTATAAAATGTTTTACATGTTATCTTATGTAATCCTCAAGGTAAGATTATGTAAGGTTATGGTAAGGTTAGTGCTATTAGTGATCCCATTTTGTTGATGAGAAAACTGTGGTCAAGAAAAATGACATGTCCTGGCCATGGTCAAGCATGCCTGATATAAGATTTTAAAATAAGTATTTTGATCTCTAATCCAATTTTCAATCCACTTTGTCCCCTCTTTGTGTATAATATGAATGTAATCATGTACATCTATGTCCAGAACTTATTTCAAAATAACTACCAAGTCATCTTAGACTAGTGAAACTATAAGTTTTCACCCAAGCTTAGGGCTTTAATATATCAGTGAATTTTCATCACATTAGCCTTTTATCTTTTTAAAGATAATTAGCATCTTTGTTCTGCAGTGAATAGACCTTACAAGTTGGGTACTGGAAGACCTGCAGTCAATTCCTACTCTGACATTTTTTTATATGTCCTAACTAACCAAGTCACATCACTGTCCTCCCTCACCGTTTCTTCATTGTACAATGGGATTTTAACAGCACCAAACAAGATTGTTCTGAGGATGAAGGATGTACCAAGATCTGAAAAAAGCTAAAGCATTTTACATTTTCATAGAAAAAAACTTCGGTAAAACTTTAGTAATATTGCATGTGGATGAGGAAGGTTGGAGGGAGACAGAGATATAGACAAATATAGATAGACAAAGCCAGATGCAGAGAAAGGCAGGGGAAACAGAGAATGCGTGTCTTGGTATGTCATACAGAGAGTTTGGAAAAGTTCTGTCTTTAAGACTAATCATTCCATGCCTGTTATTAAAAAGAAATAACATATTAAAATCTGTACTAATACTCATACTCATTTTTTATCTTTATATATATTTATTACGGCATGGAAATAGACAAAAATAGCATATTGGAGTGATGGCAAACCTTTTAGAGATTATGTGCTGTACCCCACAAGACACCAGGTTCTATGCCCCCCTAGATGCTGTACCACACACTCTACGTGCCTCCCCACCTTAACCCAGACAAAGGAAGAAGCACTCCCATTGGACTGCTGAGCAGAGGGGCTGGTGAAGTAAGGACATTCATAGACAGGGAGAAGGGAGTGACCTAAGTGCTCCACTCCCCTTCAGTCCTACCATATGAACTGCCCACCTTAACCCATAGGGGAGTGAGTTAGCACTCCCATGGGGATGCTGGGCAGAGGGACAGGTAAAGTGAAAAAATGTCCTCATGTCCAGTGGAGAGGGGAAAGATTACAGATCCACCAAATAGCTATGCCTTTCTGGCAATGAACTTTAGCAGGTGACAGTTCACATGCCCACAGAGAGAGCTCTGCATGTCCTATGCACATGTGCAATAGGCTTGCCACCAAGGGTATATAACATTCAAGAATAACTGCTCCTCCATGGTTACTTGGTTATATAGTTCTTCCCAAATACTTTTAGAAAGGGAATTCTTAAAGTTAGATATTGTGTTTGCATGTATTTGAACATCCAGAATTTAGCAGAATAAATTTAATAAGTTTTTTTTTATCATCCATTCATTTATTTTTTTTTCAGAATTTCTAAATCAAAGGAATTCATAAGCAATAAAATCTAACTCTGTATCAATATTTAGGCTTAACAACCAGAATAACTTTGGAAATAATGATTCAGGTTATAATGGGGGACTTGAATGACTCATACTTCCACTTTGTTTATTAATTACTTATGTTTCTGTGTCAGAGACCATATTTGGGGACAACTTGACCTGAAACAAGATAAGGATCTTTGGGAAACTGAACAAACAAGTTACCTCCTGAAAACAGGCGTCGCTAAGACCAACGGCCACAAACCATAACAATAACCATTCTTCATGTTCCCTCCTGGTACAAACCTTCTTTAATCACCACCACCCCCCTTTTACCTCAAGCATATATTTTCTTGCCTTGCACCTGCAATAAAAGGAGCCTTGACACTATCAGACTGACTCTGTCTCTCTATTATGTGCTTGGTCTCCCCTCTCTCCCACTATGGTCTTTTTTTAGGTGGCTTCTTCCCGGACCCCACCGTTGCATTCCGGCAGGCACGGATATTTCTGACTTGTATTTCACCTATACATGTCAGTGAGGGGGTGCTATACTGGAAGTCTCTCAGTCCCTTTTCAATTATCAGGTCAAGAAATACAAAAGGTCAGAGTCGGGCATAATTGCATCGACATACTAATGATGGAAAAATTATATGACTTTTGAACTGGGCTTATAATGATCACATCCGCTACAAATTATCTAGTCTTCATTTCATTACTGTCCCTGTCCATTAGCTCTTAGAGGCATCTTCTTTTTTTTTTTGAGTTTTTAAATAAGTTTATTAAAGAATGTTCATAAGAAGGCAACAACTTTTGATTTGTCATTTAAAAAAGGTATTTTTTCATGCTTTATAATAAAGGTGATGTAAAACACTACAGAAATATGCTTTCTACTAGCATTCTCAGAGATAGTATAGCACAGTGTATCGTATATCTGCATTGCTAGAATAAATTAAACAGTCTCTTCCTTGCTTCTCTTCACAAGTGCTGCATATTAACAGAAAATGGCAGACAATCCATTTTTCTATTCATTCTGCAGTACTGGAACCAGTGTTTTTACCATCACAGGCGACAATTTTCACTTTATCCACTTTAATAAGCTCTGTCACCTCAATGAATTCAACATCATTCAATACAAAAGTCCATACATTATCGCAGAATCTGTACATATTTAGAGAGCCCCTGAAATTGACTCTCTTCCTGACTCACTGAGCCAACGCTGAATTTATAGCCTTGTCAAACTGAAGTAGGACTTGAAGGGCAAGCTGGGGGGTGATCTGTTGAGACTGTATAAGCTCATTTAGGCTTTCCTGAAGGCTATTTCCCAAAGTGGTATTTCTATATAATTGATATGCCATGGTTTAAGAAGAATTCAAATTTTCTTATCATCCAGCTATGAAACTGCCCACAGATTTCAGGTTTTCATGGATATCCTGCGGGAAAATTGCCTTCCGCCGCTGAGCGCTGAGAGCCGAAGAGGCGTAGAAACCCTGTCAGGTACCTCCACTTGTCCCTGCTACCTTTCCGCCTCCCCAATCATCAGAAACCAAAGCGCGCGACCTGGATGTGCTCATGGACCCCAGAGGCATCTTCTTAACCTTCATGAGCTCATATACTGCTTAATTCAATTTAACAATTGTTTTCAAGGAATGAGATCTTATAATTCCAGGTTTAAAAACATAAGAATAAAGTCTGGAAGTACATAAGGTATATACTGAAATAGCAGTAAAGTTGCATCTAGTATTTAATAGAATTTACCAGTTGTACGAGGGAAATGGTCTGCTAATTTCAGAATTTAAATTCAGAATAGGTTTCAATTTTGCCTGTGTAGTCTCAAGTTCCAATAGACAAGAAAATGCAACTAATATTTAAATGATTAATCTTTCCAAAGGTGAGGAAAAATAATTATTTATTAATCATTTCCTAGGTACTGGGCACTGTTCCAAGGGTTGAGGGTACAAATTCAAGAGTCAAGAGATATAGTTCTTACCCTCAAGGAGAGTCTATTGTAAAAATATAATTTACAAAAAGGAACATAAAAGCAAAGATGATAGGAGAAAAGATACTCACTGGGATGGGGAAAAGGAGCCAGGTAAAATAGTTGAGAAATCCTAAGAATCCTAAGTAAATATCTGAGAATAAAACTTCATCATCTTTCACCCTTTTATAAATGGCTTTCTAGATAGGGACTAACTTTTATCCTTAAAAAATAAAAAAAAATGATACAATGATTGAAGGAAATAACTTCCAGGTAATTAAAAAGACATCAAACCTGCACATGTATCCTATCATAGCTAAAGTGAAGTTTCATTCACTAAATTAGATGAAAACCAAGGCAAAGCACATTGATTCTTTTTTTTTAAACATTATTTTACTTGGTCATTTCCAAACATTATTCATTGGAAACAAAGATAATTTTCTTTTCCTCCCCCCCAACACCTCTCCCATAGCCGACGAATGATTCCACTGGGTATCACATGTTCTTGTTTTGAACCCATTACCATGTTGTTAGTATTTGCATTAGAGTGTTCGTTTAGAGTCTCTCCTCAGTCATATCCCCTCCACCCCTGTAGTCAAGCAGTTGCTTTTCCTCAGTGTTTTTACTCCCACAGTTTATCCTCTGCTTGTAGATAGTGTTTTTTAGATCCCTATAGATTGTTCAGGGACATTGCATTGACCCTAATGGAGAAGTCCATTACCTTCCATTGTACCAGAGTGTATCAGTCTCTGTGTATAACGATTTCCTGGTTCTGCTCCTTTCGCTCTGCATCACTTCCTAGAAGTTGTTTTCTGTTTTCGTCTCCATGGAATTCCTCCACTTTATTATTCCTTTTAGCACAATAGTATTCCATCACCAATATATACCACAATTTGTTCAGCCATTCCCCAATTGAAGGGCATCCCCTCATTTTCCAATTTTTGGCCACCACAAAGAGCGCAGCTATGAATATTCTTGTATAAGTCTTTTTACTTATTGTTTCTTTGGGATACAAACCCAGCAGTGCTATAGCTGGAACAAAGGGCAGACAGTCTTTTATCGCCCTTTGGGCATAGTTCCAAATGGCCCTCCAGAATGGTTGGATCAATTCAAAATTCCACCAGCAATGAATAAATGTCCCCACGTTGCCACATCCCCTCCAGCATTCGTTACTTTCCATAACTCTTATGTTAGCCAATCTGCTAGGTGTGAGGTGATACCTCAGAGTTGTTTTGATTTGCATCTCTCTGATTATAAGAGATGTAGAGCACTTCTTCATGTGCTTGTTAATAGTTTTGATTTCTTTATCTGAGAACTGCCTATCCATGTCCCTTGCCCATTTATCAATTGGAGAGTGGGTTGATTTTTTGTATAATTGATTTAGCTCTTTGTAAATTTGAGTAATTAAACCTTTGTCTTAGGTTTTTATGAAGATAGCTTCACAATTTGTTGCTTCCCTTCTGATTTTAGTTATATTGGTTTCGTTTGTACAAAAACTTTTTAATTTGATATATTCCAGATTATTTATTTTTACATTTTGTGACTCTTTCTAAGTCTTCCTTGGTTTTAAAGTCTTTCCCTTCCCACAGGTCTGACATGTATACTATTCTGTGTTCACCTAATATACTTATAGTTTCCTTCTTTATGTTCAAGTCATTCACCCATTCTGAGTTTATCTTGGTGTAGGGTGTGAGGTGTTGATCCAAACCTAATCTCTCCCACACTGTCCTTCAATTTTCCCAGCAGTTTTTATCAAATAGTGGGTTTTTGTCCTAAAAGCTGGGTTCTCTGGGTTTGTCGTATACCGTCCTGCTGAGGTCACTGATCCTGAGTCTATTCCTCTGATCCTCCTTTCTGTCTCTTAGCCAGTACCAAATTATTTTGATGACTGCTGCTTTGTAATATAGTCTGAGATCTGGGACTGTAAGGCCCCCTTCCTTTGTATTTTTTTTTCATGATTTCCCTGGATATCCTTGATCCTTTGTTCTTCCAAATGAACTTTGTTATGTTTTTTTCTAGATTGATGAAAATTTTTTGGAAGTTCAATGGGTATGGCATTAAATATATAAATATGTTGGGGAAGGATGGTAATTTATATTATATTGGCTCATCCTACCCATGAGCAGTTAATGTTTTTTTTTTTTTCCAATGCTCAAGTCTAGTTTTAGTTGTGTGGAAAGTGTTTTGTAGTTGTGTTCATGTAGTTCCTGTATTTGTCTCTGGAGATAGATTCCTAAGTATTTTATTTTGTCTAAGGTGATTTTGAATGGAATTTCTCTTTCTAATTTTAGCTGCTGAGCTGTGTTGGAAATATATAGAAATGCTGATGACATATGCGGGTTTATTTTGTATCCTGCAACTTTGCTAAAGTTGTTGATTATTTTGACTAGCTTTTTGGTTGATTCTCTAGGATTCTTTAAGTAGACCATCATGTCATCTGCAAAGAGCGATAATTTGGTCTCCTCCTTGCCTATATTAATGCCTTCAATTTCTTTTTCTTCTCTAATTGCTACTGCTAGTGTTTCTAGTACAATGTCAAATAATAGAGATGATAATGGGCATCCTTGTTTCACTCCTGATCTTATTGTGAATGCATCTAGTTTGTCCCCATTGCAGATGATGTTTGCTGATGGTTTTAGATATATACAGTTTATTATTTTTAGGAACGACCCTTCTATTCCTATACTTTCAAGTGTTTTTAATAGGAATGGGTAGTGTATTTTATCAAAGGCTTTTTCTGCATCTATTGAGATAATCATGTGATTTTTGTTAGTTTGCTCATTGATATGGTCAATATGTGGATGGTATTTCTAATATTGAACCAACCCTGCATCCCTGGTAAAAATCTTACTTGATCATGGTGAATGACTCTTCTGATCACTTGCTGGAGTCTTTTTGCTAGTATCCTATTTAAGATTTTTGCATCTATATTCATTAGGGAGATTGGTCTATAATTTTCTTTCTCTGTTTTTGGCCTGCCTGGCTTTTGAATGAGTACAATGTTTGTGTCTTAAAAGGAATTAGGTAGAACTCCTTCTTTGCTAATTATGTCAAATAGTTTGTATAGTATTGGCATTAGCTTTTCTTTGAATAGTTGATCAAATTCACTGGTGAATCCATCAGGCCCTGGGGATTTTTTCTTAGGAAGTTCTTTGATGGCCTGTTGGATTTCTTTTTCTGATATGGGATTATTTAAGAAATCTATTTCTTCTTCTGTTAATCTAGGCAATTTATATTTTTGTAAATATTCATCCATATCACCTAGGTTGGTATATTTTTTGCCATATATTAGGGCAAAATAGTTTTTAATGATTGCCTTAATTTCCTCTTCATTGGAGGAGAGGTCCCCCTTTTCATCCTTGATGCTATTAATTTGCCTTTCTTCTTTCCTTTTTTAAATTAGATTGACCAGTACTTTGTCTATTTTGTCTGTTTTTTCAAAGTACCAGCTTCTAGTCTTGTTTATTAGTGCAATAGTTCTATCACTTTCAATTTTATTGATTTCTCCCTTAATTTTTAGGATCTCTAGTTTGGTTTTCTTCTGGGGGTTTTTAATTTGTTCGTTCATTAGTTTTTTGATTTGCATTTCCAATTCATTGATCTCTGCCCTCCCTAATTTGTTAATATATGCACTCGTGGATATGAATTTTCTTCTAAATACTGCTTTGGCTGCATCCCATAAGGTTTGAAAGGATCTCACCATTGTCATTTTCCTCAATGAAATCATTTATTTTTTCTATGATTCCTTCTCTAACTAACTGATTTTGGAGTATCATATTATTTAATTTCCAATTAGTTTTTGATTTGGCTCTCCATGTACCATTACTGATCGTTATTTTTATTCCTTTAGGATCTGATAAAGTTGCATTTATTATTTCTGCTTTTCAGCATTTGAGTGCCATATTTATGATCTATTTTTGTGAATGTGTCATGTGGTGCTGAGAAGGTATATTCCTTTTTGTCCCTATTTATTTTTCTCGATTTGTCTATTAACTCTAATTTTTCTAAGATTTCATTCACCTCTTTTACCTCTTTCTTATTTATTTTTTGGTTTGATTTATCTAAATTTGATAATAGTTGGTTCAAGTCTCCCACCAATATGGTTTTACTGTCTATTTCCTCCTTAAATTCTCCTAGATTCTCCATTAGAAATTTGGATGCTATACCATTTGGTGCATACATGTTCATTAGTGATATTTCCTCATTGTCTAAACTCCCTTTTAATAGAATATATTTACCTTACCTGTCCCTTTTAATCAGGTCTATTTTTGCTTTGGCTTTGTCAGATATCATGATTGCAATTCCTGCCTTCTTTCTATCAGTTGAGGCCCCAAAGTACTTATTCCATCCTTTAATTCTAACCTTGTGAGTATCAACCCACCTAATATGTGTTTCTTGAAGCAACATATGGTAGGGTTTGGGGTTCTAATCCAGTCTGCTATTTGTCGAAATTTTATGGGTGAGTTCATCCCATTCACGTTCAGTTATGATTGTCACTTGTGGCTTCTCTGGCATTTTGATATCTTCCCCTAGTTCTGACCTTTCTTCTTTAGCTATATCCTTTTAAACTAGTGATTTACTTTAGGTCAGCCCCCTTATCCCCTCCATTGATATGCTTCCCTTTCTAGCCCCTTCCTTTTTATGCTACTTTCCCCACCCCTTCTCCTTCCCTCTCTTTTTATACTCCCTCCCCTCCCCCTACTTAATTTTCCTTTCTTTCTTACCCTGTTGGATAAAATAGAATTCAGGATCCCACTGGATCTAGATGTTCTTACCTCTCAGAGTGGATTTCACTTAGAGTAAGGTTTAAGTAATACCACTTCACTCTCTCTTTCTCTCCTTCTCATATGAGAGTTCTTCTCCTCCCCTTCCTATGTGTATCTTTGTATGGGAAAGATTATTCTATGTAGTCAGCCCCCCCATTTCTTGAAGTAAATCTTAGTACCATCGACGATATTCCCCCTCCCTTTTTCTTTCTTTGCTCCACCTTTCACCAAATCTTCTTGATGCCCCAATCTTTCCCTATGCATGATTCTTCTAACTACTCTTATGATGCATACAATTTTTGAGAGTTACACAATACATTTCCCCCACATATTAATATATATAATTTGATGTAAATGTAGTCCTTATAGGACTGCATTTGATTTAAAGAAAAAGATGAGATTTTCCCCCTTTTCCCTTTTTTCATATTTACCTTTTCATGTTTCTCTTTCTTTCTGTGATTGGATATGAAATTTTCCACTAAGTTCTGGTCTTTTCTTAGTAAATGCTTGGAAATCTTCTATTTTGCTGAATGCCCATACTTTCCTCTGGAAGTATATAGTCAGTTTTGCTGGGTAGTTGATTCTTGGTTGGAGACCCAGCTCTCTTGCCTTTCTAAATATTGTGTTCCATGCTTTGCAGTCTCTTAGTGTGTTAGCTGCTAAGTCATGTGTGATCCTTATGGGAGTCACCCTATATCTGAAGCTCCTCTTTTTGGCTTCTTGTAAGATTTTCTCCTTTTCTTGGAAGCTATTGAATTTGGTGAATACATTCCTGGGAGTTGTCTTTTGGGGATTTAGTATAGAGGGTGTTCTATGAATCCTTTCTATTTCTATTTTGCCTCCTTGTTCCAGAACATGTGTCAATTTTCTTCTATAATCTCCAGTAGTATAGCATCGAGGTTTTTGTTTATCTTTGATTTTTCGAGTGGACCAATAATTCTCACGTTGTCTCTTCCTCTGTTTTCCTGGTCTGTGGCCTTTTCAGTGAGATATTTTATGTTTTCTTCTAATTCATTAATTTTTTGGCTTTGCTTTATTAATTCTTGCTGTTTTACAACCTCACTGTCTTCCAGTTGCTTAATTCTGGTCTTTAGGGACTGGTTTTGTTTTTCAACTTTGTCTGCCCTTCTATTAGATGCTTCCAGCTCTTTCTCCAATTGTGAAGTCTTGTTTATCAAACTGCTAATCAATTTCTCCCATTTTTTCTTTCCAGAAGGTTTCCATCTTTTGGATGAGCTCCAATTTGAGTTCATCCAGAGCTTGTGGATAATTTCCATTTTGTGAGGCATGTTTTGATTTTGTTTGGGTTTCCTCTTCTTTCTCTTATTTTCCTTGGGTACTCCCTCCATAAAAGTTTTCAATAGTCACTTTTATCCCTTTCTTCTTGGAGGCTTGAGCTTTGATGCACAAGTGTCTTTGTACAAAGAAAGACAATCATCATCCTTGGTTACCAAGAGACTACTACTATTGTAATCAATCCTTCTAGCTATGACAATTTCACCCTTAAACCTGTTGTCCATTTATTTATAATTGAAATATTTTGATGATTTCTTCTTTAAACTCAATCTCCTCTCTCCTCATCTTTATTCTTACTTGCTACTACTTAAGTAAATCCTAAGGATGGACTCTACACCCAATAGTATTTTTTGCACTAAATCACAGAGCTTTCTGTATGCCCATATCACACAGTTTTGACTGGGTGTTCATTCTTGTGCAATATATATTCTGAGTGAAGTGAACAACAAAACTGAGAGCTAAAATTTTTCTCAAATTCTCATATTATCTTAAAAATCTCTAAAACAGCAATTATGCACAGATAAGCAATTTAAGTTAGCTAAAGGAAATAGAACACCCAGACAGCAAACATGCTGCAAACCAAATGATAAAACAACAGAGAAGAATCTTTATCAGCAACATCCCATCCCTCCCCACCCATCATGTTCTAGGCAGCAGGGAGCCATCATACAAACAATATATTTGCAATAGAACTCATTATATCTTCACCCTCTTTCTATTTCTCTTCTGTTGAGATCTAAAAAATAGATATTTCTTCAATCTCTGATATTACTAAGTCTAAGGGAAAGGTTTCCCTGTAATGATAGATGCTATTCTGACCCTATCAATAGCCATTTGGTATAAGATAGAGTAGGATGGATTATAAAGAATTGAGACTAAAGGAAAACCATCATTCAAGGTGAGAAACACACAATATGAGGAAGAGGGATTCTCTTCCCTCTCAGAGTTGATTTCACTGAGAGTAAGGTTTAAGTAAAAACTTGCTTCCTCTCCTTCTTATTGGAGAATTCTTCCCCTCACCTTCCTAGGTGTATCTTTCTGTGAGAAATAATATTCTATTTAGTTTTTTTTTTCTATTTAATGGAGTATATCTTAGTACCATTAATGATTCTCCCCCTTCCCTTTATCTTTCTATCCCCTCACTTTCTCCATATCATCTCGTTGCCCCAAACTTTCCCTATGTGTGATTCTTCTTACTACTCTAATGATGCATACAATTTTTGAGAGTTACACATTACATTTTCCCCACATATTAATATATATATATACATATATAATTTGATATAAATGTAGTCCTTATAGAAGAGAGTTTGATAAAAGAAAAAGATAACATTTTTCTCCTTTTCCCTTTCCTTCATATTTACCTTTCCATGTTTCTCTTGCTCTTTGTGTTGGGATGTCGAACTTTCCACACAGCTCTGGTCTTTTCTTTACAAATACTTGGAAATCTTGTATTTTCTTGAATGCCTATACTTTCCCCTGGAAGTATGTGACAAGGAAATCACATTAAAAGACTGATATATATTAATTTAAGGTTGCCAAGGAATTCAGCTATGTAATTCCTAAATGATACTCAAGTCAGCAGTCAACCTTTTATGGAGTTTTTAATTACAAACAGGAGGAAGAAAGGTATTAGAGATAGAGAGAGAGAGAGAAAGGGGAGAGAAAGGAATAGGGCTTAAATACCCCCCTCTGTTTAGGCTGGGCCAAAAGGCCCAATCCCTTAGATAGCTGAGGCAAAGAAAAGAGATCAGTCCCTATCACTCACGTGACCAAAATGGAGAAACAGTCTCAGGGGCCTCCACCTCCAGCTTCCTTCAGAGCAAGCTTCTCAGAGCACAACCTCTCAGAGCAAAACCTCTCCAACCTCCTCAGAGCCACCTTGCTCAGAGCAAAACTTCCTCCCCTCTCTCCTCAGACCCTGCTATCTTTAAGGAAACCATTTAAGTTCCCTCCCCTTAGGTCTCACATCTACCAATCTCTGTCCATGTCTCCCCTGTTCCAATGGTGGTTCTAGTTTAACCCAGGACCGCCCAGAGGTCTGTGGCTTTGCACATGTCTGTTGAAGGTCATATTCTCAAATAATTAAATCTTGATCCTTTGCTGCAGCCCTTCCTAAATCCTGTTACTCTAAGTAGGGTAGAAATTGTATTTTCCAAGACCTGGTTCTGTCATTCCAAGTATCTCTATTGTATCAATTCTAAAATCAATCATGACTCAAAGAACTTCCTGTTCTATGCTTAAGCATAGGTCAAAGCACTTCCCATTCTTTAGCAAAATGTTTCTGTCCTAAAGTGGTCTTAGTTAGAGAAGAGAAGGACCCTCCCTACCTAATGTTGGAATTGGGGAAATTTCCAACATTCGTAAGTCTAAGAAATTTTAAGGTTTACAAGTATATAGTCAGTTTTGATGGATAGCTGATTCTTGGTTGAAGACCCAGCTCTCTTGCCTTTCTGAATATCATATTCCATGCATTATGATCATTCAGAGTGGATATTGCTAGGTCCTGTGTGACCCTGATTGATGTTCCTTTATATCTAAATTGTCTTTTTCTGGCTCCTTATAAGATATTTTCTTTTGCGTGGAAGCTTTGGAATTTGGCAATTACATTCCTTGGATTTGTCTTTTGTGGCTTTAGTGTAGAGGGTGTTCTGTGAACTCTTTCAATGTATATTTGGTATTGTTGTTCTAAAATCTCTGGGCAGTTTTCTTTGATGATATCATGTATTATGATATTAAGATTACTGTTTATTTCTGGCTTTTCTGGTAGACAAATGATTCTAACATTGTCTCTCCTTCCTCCATTTTCCAGGTCTGTCATCTTTTCAGTGAGATGTTTTATGTTATCTTCTAATTCTTTAGTCTTTTTTCTTTGTTTTATTAATTCTTGCACTTTTGCAACATTGTTATCTTCCAGTTGCCTGATTCTGACCATTAAATACTGGTTTTCCTTTTCAGTTTGGTCTGACCTGTTTTTTGAGGCTTTGAGCTGTTTCTGCATTTGCATATTTTGGTCCCTCAGAGTGCTGAGTTTCATTTGCATTGTTTCCATTTTTCCTGCCAGAAGGCTTCCATCTTTTTGATAATTTCCAATTTAATTCTTCAAGAGCTTGTGGAGAATTTCCATTTCTTTTGGAGCATTTATTTGTTTCCTCTTCTATATCCTCTGTATTTTTTATTTTTGGTCCATAAAATGTGTCCAAAGCCACCTCCTTCATTTTACTTTTCTTGGTGTTTGGAGGCTTTTGCACCTCTGTACTATTTGCCATCTCCAGGAATTAAAGCATGATGAAGAGTTCTAAAGAAATTTTAAAAGAAGTTTAACTAGTGGGAAAGGTGAAGAAAAATGGATGAGACCTCTCTTTCTATAGAAGCTCAACCTCCAGTAAGAATATCTAATTATATGGACAGGGGATACTGAGATTGGAATACCAGGCAGATTCTATTTTACAGAATAATGGGATTTTCTGAGTTTCCTAAGCAAGAAAAGTATAATAGAGAGGTCCACATAAAGGAAATATAATTTATGATGAATATTGAAGACAATTAGGTTTGGAAAGAAATTGATAAGGAAGGAAACCATTCCATGCATAAGGTTATAGACAATAGGAAGTGGGGAAAAAACCTAATGGATAATATGTGTTTCATATAGAAAGATGGGTTAGAAAAATGAGTTTTTAAGGATTTAAAAAATAATGAAGTTTGAATGTTAATAATTAGACACTAAACCAAATTTATTTTTTTGTCTTTTAATCTCTACTTTTTAAAAATTTAAAATCATTGACCCCATTTGTCAATCTAGTAAAACCTATAAATTTCTTCTAATACTGTTAGAAAAATATAATACTATATTGTGGAATGTTAATGGGCAGGAAGTAGAAAAACTTATTTTTACTAAAATTACATGTTTTATTTTAAATTATGACTGAAAGATTTATGTTATGTGTTGATATTCCCTGTCCTTAGCCTTTCCTTTTTCAAGAGTGGGTATGGGAAACAGAAATTTATTTTTTTGATTTCTGTTTTTAATTATTAATTTAACTTTCATTAAAATGTGATTTTCTTAAACATGGAGAACAAGAGAAAGCCATATGAAATTAACTTTTAATATGCATATTTTCTTTTTTAAAGTGTTTTTTTTCAACTTTAACAGGAGACTTTTTATACATTTCCTAATTTGTCCTTGTCATATTCTGAGCCTATTATTTTTGTTTAGATTTTATTCTTTATAAAATGTATATTTTATTGTTGTCTACTGCTTTTTAAATACCTATCCCTTCATAAAGTCTACCTTAATCAAAAGAAAAATGTTCTCTTAGAACAAATGGAGTGGATTACTTTAACATAATCTTCAAAGAAAAGATTACGTTTTTCATTGTTATTTGTCAGAGGTTTTAGAGGAAATGCAAACTTTTGTCAGTTATTTTCAGAGAAAGAAACTGAACCATGGAATGGAGGTAGGCAGTGGGCATGGCAAGAGTTTACATAAAAATGGCAAATTCATACATAGGCTATTTCTATTGCATGTAGGAGGGATCCTAAAAGCAAGACCAAGGAGGATTAACAGTAGCACTAACAAATCAGTCCTTGATGAGGTCCTGAATCAAGCTAAAGCAATTCTGAACCACACTTGGTTCCTGAATTGAAGTGATCAATACTTTCAGGGGATTGCAGAGGCATGGAGAAAGTGAGTCAGCAAAGAGGGTTAATCTCATATCCAGAAAAGGAGTTGAAACCCATCTATGATATTGAGATTGTCTTGAATGAATTAAAGTTTCTCTTCTCCTTGCAGCATTATGAGGACCAAGTCCCATTTCTTTTTTTATTGAAAATTGTATTCAGTTAATCTAGAATATTATTCTCTGATTACAAGAATCATATTCTTTCCCTACCCTACCCCTAACCCCTTCCTGTAGCCCATGCACAATTCCACTGGGTTTTACATGTGTCCTTGATCAAAACCTATTTTCATGTTGTTGGTGTTTGCACTAGGATGATCATTTAGAGTTTACATCCCCAATCATATGCCCTGGACCCATGTAATCAAGCAGTTGTTTTTTTTTCTGTTTTTCTACTCCCACAGTTTTTCCTCTGAATGTGGATGGTGTCTTTCTTGTGAATCCCTCTGAGTTGTTCAGTATCACTGCATTGCCACTAATGGAGAAGTCCATTACATTTGATTATACCACAGTTTATCAGTTTCTGTATATAATGTTCTCCTTGTTTTACTCCTCTCACTCTGCAACAATTCCTGTAGATCATTCCAGTACACATGGAATTCTTCCAGTTCATTATTCCTTTGATCATAATAGAATACTATCACCTACATATTCCACAATTTGTTCAGCCATTCCACAATTGGAGGGCATCCCCTCATTTTCCAATTTTTTGCTGCCACAAAGAGTGCAGCTATGAATAGTCTTGTACACGTTTTTTTCCCCTTATTTTCTCTTTGGGGTACAAACCCAACATTGCTTTGATGGATCAAAGGGCAGACAGCCTTTTTGTGTCCTTTGGTCATAGTTCCAAATTGCCCTCCAGAATGTTTGGATCAATTCACAACTCCATCAGCAATGCATTAATATCCCAATTTTGCCACATCATCTCCAACATTTATTACTTCCCTTTCCTGTAATATTAGCCAGTCTGATAGGTGTGAGGTGATATGTCAGAGTTGTTTTGATTTGTAACTCACTGATCATAAGAGATTTAAAACACTTTTTCATGTGGTAGAGTTTTGATTTCTTTATCTGAAAATTGTCTATTAATGTGCCTTGCCCATTTATCAAATGGAGAATGGCTTGATTTTTTGTACAATTGATTTAGCTCTTCACAAATTGGAGTAATTAGACCTTGGTCAGAGTTTTTTTTATTATGAACATTGTTTCCCAATTTGTTACTTCCCTTTGAATTTTGGTTGCATTGGTTTTGTTTGGATAAAAAATTCTTAATTTAATGTAATAAAAATTATTTACTTTACATTTTGTGATTTTTTCTAACTCTTGGTTGGTCTTAAAATCTTTCCTTTCCCATATATCTGACATGTATACTACTCTGTATTCACCTAATTTACTTAGTTTCCTTTTATATATTAAAGTCCCATTCTGAGTTTATCTTGCTATAGAGTGTGAGATGTTGATCCAAACCCAAATCTTCCCAGTACTGTCTTCCAATTTTCCCAGCAGTTATTTTTATCAAATAGAGGATTTTTGTACCAAAAGCTGTGATATTTGTGCTTATCATAGACTGTTGTGCTGAGGTTACTTACCCCAAGTCTATTCCACTGATCCTCCTTTCTTTCTCTTGGTCAGTACCATATTCTTTTGATGAGCACTGCTTTATAGTATAGTTTGAGTCCATTCATTTCTATATGTTATATTGCAATAAATATATTTGTAATTCAAATGTTATAGATCAGTTATTCATAATACTTTGTGTCAGGACCTTGGTGGTCTGGTGAAGTCTATGGATACCTTCTGGGAAAGATGATTTAAAATGGAACACAAGAGAGTAAGATTTACAAAGAATACCAATCCTATTGAAATATTAAATGGAATAAATATCATGAAACACAGGTTAACATCTCTGCCCTAGACACAACCTAATTTTATGTTTCCATATAAAGACCATAATAGGGGGCATCTGGGTGGCTCAGTGGATTGAGAACCAGACCTAGAGACGGGAAGTCCTAGGTTCAAATCTGGCCTCGTTCACTTCCTATCTGTGTGACACTGGGCAAGTCACTTGACCCCCATTGCCTAGCCCTTACCACTCATCTGCCTTGGAGACAATAAAGGTTTTTTAAAAAAATAAAGACCATAATAGCCATGCATAATATTTTTCACATCAACAATTTTCATTAAATATATATAAAAACATGCATGTATATTATATTTATATCTTTAAATATATATTGTTTTGTATATTGTAAAAATAAATAAAAAATAATATAGAGCTACACAAAATTTAGATTGAAAAAATTTTAAAGCTTTTTGGATACTTTTGATAAAGATAATCAAAAGTATCCTCACTGTTGAAGTGAAGCACAAAAGGGTAACTTCCCTTTAGGGCCAGCCAAAAGGATGCTTAGGAGAGTCTCATTAAAATAAAGTATATATTGAAATATAACAGTAATATTGGGTAAAACTATTTTAATACCAATCTGAATTTATAAAAGGAAAGGCTATACTTAGCTCCCTTGAGCAGATATTGATGATTAGTATCATCAGTACACAACTATTAAAAGATGCTTTCTGAACACATGAATGAGTAGCTGCATTACACTACCCCATTGGAGTATAATTTCCTTAGTTAACAATAGAGTTTGTCTCCTTTGTACTTATATTCCTCTCACCCAGAATAGAATTTAGCACATGGAATGCACTTAAGTACTTGTTGGCAGTGGACTGATACGTAATTGCTTTGCGTATTACACATATGTCACATGAATATCTTACTTAAAAGATATCCTTGAAGGTAGGGAAATACTGAATAGATTCTCAATTCACAAATATTAATTTACTAAATGATGATAAATTTCAAGTGAAGAAGTGAAAGAGACATATCAGGAAGGAAAGGGAAGTTAGAGAAATAGGAATAAATGAGTAATAAAGAGGATGAGATCAACCAGAAAAGGTCCTGGGAAGTCTCATATTGGCCCATGGGGTCAAATTTCCTCTATGTGTTAAAAATAAACCCTGACAATAATCCAATGAAAAAAAAAACAAAAACATTTGTTCAAACAATAACATTAATCCCTCAAATCATTTATATATTCATTTGGGAATCAGGAAGATATGGAAAGAGTATTCAGTAATGAGTCTCTAATATGATCTTGTGCTCCTGGGGAAAGGGACTATTTTGGACATTTTTAATGAATTATATGAGACTAAATATGTGTGATTTCTTACTTAACAGAGACCTTCAGTTGTTAAAACCCTGACAAGATTCATGGGGCTACACCATATGTGCTCAGGGTACACATTTTCTCCTCAACAAGTAAGTTGCCCTATTCCCCTATTCTTTTTGATTTGCTTTCATCACAGCAGACCAATGTGATCAAAAACATAATAACATTTAATCAAGTGGTCATTATGTTGCATAGAAAATCATCTTTCTAGGGGGCAGCTAGGTAGCTCAGTGGATTGAGAGCAAGGCCTACAGAAACTATGTCCAAGGTTCAAAGCCATGCTCAGACACCTCCCAGCGGTGTGACCTTGGGTAAGACACTTGACCCCCATTTCCTAGCTCTTACCACTTTTCTGCCTCAGAGCTAAAACACAGTATTGAATCCAAGATGGAAGGTAAGGGTTTTAAAAAAGAAAGAAAATAATCTTTCCATAGGCATGAATATTAGTTGTCTCTTTGGAGATAAGATAAGCCCATGGATGGAGCACGGGTTCAAACTGCTTTTCAAAGAGGCAAGTTATGGGTCTAACATAAGGGAAACTGCTTTTGAGATTTTCTCATTTCCATCTTGAGTGTTTTGCATTTTTCCCCAAAGCACTCTTTTCAGTTACCCTTCATATAACCAAAATGTTTATTTAAACTCTTAAACTCTAGGATATTAAGAGATAAAACAATTTGAGTTGGATCATAGAGTTAGTCAATGGTAGGAAAAGACTGTTTAGGGAGGAATTCTCAGCTTTGTGATAGCTTAATAGTAAGTTACAGTGTGACTCTGACTGAATTCATTTCTGTCATAGCATCTCTCAGATTAAAGCAAACAAGAAAGGAAATAAGGAATTAGTAACAATTCTTGACTACCTGGACTAAAGTACTGTAACTCAAGAAATCTAATAATTTCAACCAAATTTTGACTTCATGGATTTTCAATTTGGCTCCCAGTTACATTTTGCCTTTGAAGTTGTCACCATGGTACTGCTTTCTTTGAGTACAATGAATGTGATATATTATGTTTGTGTTCAGGAAGAGAAGAATTAAGAGTATCTGAAGAAGAAAAAAATGTATTTAAAGTTCAAGCAGGGAAATGCAAGTTGAATGTAGGTAAATGTAGCTAATACTAGAGGTTTAAAGAAGTATGTGTAGACTCCTGAGAATGAAGATTATATAGTGGCATAAAGATGATAGCATTCCCAAGATGCACTTTACTAGAGAACACGCTCTGTTGCTTTTTTAATTTTTATTTGGCCTGTGTTATAAATAAAAATTGATCTAGCAGCTTATTACCAGATTTACAAGCATTTAGTAGTAAAGAGAGAGGGATTGATGGAGATAGAGAGCTCTCAGTCTTTCTAAATTAAGATAAAATCAGTCCCTGGATTTCAGTACAGTGTGGTCCCCTCCATGGTTCACTGTTACATTGTGATAAGATAAGAGGCCTGAGCCCAGGGATTCAGTTAATGAGTGGAAGAAAAAATCCCACTGGCCTTCACATGATTGCCTTTGAAACCCCAATTAGCTCCTCTCTCTGTGAACATGCTGCAGTGACTCTGTTGCTCTGAACCTCCCACTGATGCCAGGAGATGTCAACATCAGGCTATCAGATAGTATAACCCATTTCTCTGTGACTCCTCTGTCCCAACATTGGGGTACTTGGGATAAAAGCTGGAATGGGGTTCTTCTAGATGTTTTACTTCACTCAATTCCCCTTCTGATTGTTTGGGAGACCATCATGTTAGGTCTCTCTACTCTTGGTTTTTCAGATCATCTGGGAGATTAACATGCCCATCTCCCCAAGGAAACATTCCACATATGGAGTCTATGAATTTAGGATTTTCTCACTAGTGGACATGTATGTTAGGCTTTAAAATGTATTTGTACTCTCCTGAGACTTAAGATTATATAATGGAGGTAAAGTATATATATATATATATACATATATATATGTGTGTGTGTATATAAGAAAATATATTTTACATTTCATGGGAGTTACAACAATTTGGAGGTAAAATAAAAGGAAAGAAAAATGATTGATGGGCTCATTTACAATTGACTCTTAGTGGTACTTTCTCCTTTTTACATAAATGTTTACCTTCAGAATAAATGGAGGACTCAACACCCCCTCAGTTCAATTCATTATATCCAAAAATTCACCCCAATTCTCCTGTTGTACTTTTGGTTTCTGCTAGCAACCTTATAGTATCTTCTTCAGAAGATCTGCTTTCCTGGTCCAGGAAATTGATCATTATCTTTTCCTATATTTACTTTAAAAGATCTTGGACTTTGAATTTAGGATAATTATGCAATCCCACCTCAGAAATATATACTAAGATTGGAATTGACACAGGATACTTGGATACATGTTTAAATTATAAGGTATATGAATCTATTCTCCTCAAAACAAGAGGAGAGAGAAAAATTAAATTAAAATATTTTAAAATCATCTATGTGTATAAAAGAGAATAAATTAACATTATAACAGGTCCTTGATTCACCATCAAGATCCAACTGAGGTAGCTTGCATCTTACAAACATGCATGACAGGTGCAACAATACTTATGTTACCCAACATACACCAGGACTACAGATATGGCACTTTACTTTGTGACACTTATGTCACATCTTCGGAATATTTGGGATCAAAGATGAATGGAGGTACTCAAGATATTTTACTTTACATATATGGAAATGGAATCAGTAATGTGCTGGGAAATGTTTAATAATTGATTCTCTGAAATGGAAATATACACATAATACATTTAAAAATTCAATTTATATTATTAATATTTCCCATCACTTTTACAAGTGTAAATAATCAACAAAACAATAAAATGGCTTTTAAATTGCCAATTTCCAAAGTGTGATGATTACAAAGAAAATTTAGCCATTTAAATGAGCAGTAGAGGAAGGTTTCATCAGATTTTCTTGTCAAATTTTCTCAGTTCACCATTATGTTGCTAATATATTGTGCCCACAAATAAAACAAAGTTAAGATATGATCAATACAGAAGTCACTATGATTCCTGCTCTAAGTAATTTCAAATATAATGTTTTCATCAATTTAGTCTTATTTTCTTCACTTTTGGAAGCATTCACATAACTATTATATTCTCATGTCAAGCATGAATTGAATAAAGTTTACGGGTATTTTTCTCCTATAGTAATTATTGTCTTGACAAATAAGAACACTAAAATATAAAATTGATTTATTTCCTAAGAAAAGAGTAATTTGTCAATCAAATGGTCAATAAACATTGACTAAGAGTTGTGTCAAAATCATTGCAATTTTGCTGGGGATAAAAAGAGAGGCAAAAGACACTGCCTGTTCTCAAAACAGCAAGGTCTCATCAGGGAAACAACAATAAAAATGATTATATAAACAAGGAATAAATAGGATGAATTGTATATGAGAGGAAGGGTATTAGAATTAGTGGGACTCAGACCTATTTTCAGACAGACTGAGTTATCGACCTCAGATGACGGCTCTTAGACCTTTGCCTTAGATGAACTCTCAGTTACCAACCTCTAATAGATTTGTCAATAAATATTTACTAAGTATTAATTATGTGTTAAATATTCATTTCTATGTTCAAGGTACTGTGTATATATGACATCACACAGATATATCAGATGTATATACTATGGATATATTTATATGGAAGCATATGTAAATATGTATATATTTATATGTGATATGTCTCTACATGAGATAGAGATAAGATTAGTCTCTTGAAAGTTTTGAATAGTCAGGACACTCGGGTTGACAGAAAGTAAAAAGCAACTGCTCCAAATGTCCAAAGTTATTTATATAAATGAAGAACAAAAAAATCATTCATGTTGGGGTCTTCAATTGGGAATAATATCATCTTTGAGTATCAGTGCATCTCTGCATGGGATGAGAATGATTAATCAGCAAAAGAAATGATCTAAAATGTCAGGTAAATGCATTGATTCCAAATAATTCAGGCAACCTCTCTAATGACAATAGGTTATTTGTAAAGATTCTCAGTGTTTTTTTTTTCCAGTTATGCCATAAATTTTAGAATTGGGGACAGCTGGGATGTTTTTAAGAATAAAAACAGTTATTAAAATGAGATAAATATTACAGACACCCAAGGAAGAAAAGTTTATCAGTTTTATTATTCGGTCAGTGCAAAAGGCATTTTGGAAGTTGTATGGCAAAGTCTATGGAGGGGAAGTTCAATGTGTCAGTTAAATTTCCTCCCTCATCATCCATCCTTTTGAAGGTCCAAGTGATAACCTTCATTTCTGAGTCTTAACTTTATCCATCTCAATCTTATACATAATCTAATGAACAAAAATGTTGAACTGACTTCAAAAGATTGTCATTGAAATGTATAATAGCTGCCACTTAGGGAATAAGAACCCATTTCATAGAAGGTGAGATTGAGTGACCTTTCCATAATCCATCTAATTTGCATGTCTGAACACTAATCATTCTCTTGTGTTATGAGGCTTTCTGAGATAGATTTATGTTGACAGTAATGATGATGAGAAAAACTTGCAGGTACATGTGTGGACCTTTAATATTTCTTTCCCTACATAATCTCATTTGATTCTCTCAATCACACTGTGAGTCAGTTGATAAAATTATCTTCTTTTTCAAAGTTATTAAACAGATTGAAAAGGGTTAATGACTTATTTATGGTTACATAACATGTAAATAATTTACAAAATGCCAACATTGAGAGTTATTTAAATACATCAATCTAATTAAATATAAGAATAGAGGGAGACTATTTTAAGGAATTTTAATTAAAGGAGATGATTCTTTAGGCAAACTGCTTAGACACCTTTATACCTAAGACTATATTCCTCTCCAAATACTTACAGTTGTCATAGTATTGATTAGACTCCATTGAGCTGGTAATCCAGAATATACGAGCCACTCCAAGTTCTGAAACTAGGATCTTTGGGCATATTTCAGATTATAAGACAATTGAACTGATAAGGGATCTTTCTTGAGTCCACTTCTTACACAAATAAATTTAGAACATTGTTAAACCTTTCCATTTCTCAGAGATGGAATTCTAGGCCTGATAGCTGTCACTCCAATAGCTGAAGTTACAATAAATTATATCGAACCTCTGTGAGAATAACACAATTTTATCAATTTCTTAAATGGTGACAAAAGGTTATTTTTGTTTCCATGACATATGAAGGCTACTGTAAAACATATTAGCCATAAATAGTTTGATATCTATCATTGAAGAGAGATAGAAATGGGAAATAGTCATGAAATATATCTAAATTTTGCCCAGAGACACCAAAGAAATCTGTCTCTGGTGCAGATAATAAGGAGACATGCTGGGAAGTATGGAGATCTTTGCTGAATTCCTCAACTTCATACATAAAGTCAGAAAATATTCACAAATATCATACACACAGAAATTCCTATGAGAGATGCACCTAGACTCAAAATAATTTTCTCTTTTCCTTCTCAGACTGATTTCCCTGGATGGAAGAAATGGATAAGTGGAATGAAACTAAATGGACTCAAGTAACTGAATTCATTCTCAGGGACATCACAGATCTTCCTGAACTGCAGATTCCCCTCTTTATTTTATTTCTCATCATCTACACAATCACAGCTCTGGGTAATCTGGGCCTGATTATCTTGACCAAGATTGATTCTCATCTGAAAACTCCTATGTACTTTTTCCTCAGGAATCTGGCATTTATTGATCTTGGGTACTCCACTGCTATTGGACCAAAAATGTTGGGTAATTTTGTAGTAGAGAGAAATACAATCTCCTATGTTGGCTGTGCAACCCAGGTAGTTCTCTTTATAACATTCATTATAAGTGAACTTTTTATGCTTTCTGTGATGGCTTATGACCGCTACGTAGCCATCTGTAACCCTCTGCTCTACATGGTCGTCATGTCAGACAGATTGTGCTGTCTTTTGGTGGCCATCCCATATCTCTACAGTTCCTCTGTAGCACTGGTGATCACAATTAAGATTTTTAATTCGTCTTCTTGGAAATCTAATGTCATTAGTCATTTCTACTGTGATAGTATCTCCCTATTAAGTATTTTATGGAATGATGCAAAAGATTTGGAATTAATGATTCTTAGCATTTCTGTGTTTAATTTAATCTCCTCACTGCCAGCTATTCTTCTTTCATATGCTCTCATTCTTGTGGCCATTCTCAGGATGAACTCTGCTGAAGGCAGACGCAAAGCTTTCTCTACCTGTGGCTCCCATCTCACAGTGGTGGTTGTATTCTATGCAACACTAACTTTTATGTACTTGCAGCCCAAGTCTAGTCACTCTTTTGACACAGATAAGATGGCTTCTGTCTTTTATACTCTAGTCATTCCCATGCTCAACCCTTTGATTTATAGCTTGAGAAATAAGGAGGTAAAGGGGGCCTTGAAGAAAGCTCTAGAAAATCGATTCAAATGTGTTCTTTAATATGCCAGGTTTATTAAGATACCACTTGGTTATTGGAAGCAAACAAGTCTTCCTCTAGCATGTTCAGCCAACTTTGGCCCAAGTCTCTTCTTTTCAAAATGCAATCCTTCTTCTTTCATTTTTTCTCTTTTTTTTCAGAAATTTTCATATTCATATTTATGATGTTGATGTTAAGGCAAAATCTCTCAACCATGGAGTTTACTATTGAGGATATGAACACAAACCTATTTATAATTAAAATTTCTATGAATGGCATATATAATCTTATTAAAATTTTAATAGTGTTCTCTACAAAGACCAGAAGTTCCTGAGAATGTCCACTTTACTTTGGAATAGCTTTAATTCTTAGAAAGTTGTAGTTTATCATTGTTTTTTAGTTGTTCCATTACTACAACTTAAACATTTCCGTTTCAATTCTCTCCATTTATTCTAATTTCTGTCCTCTGTAGTGAATCAGAATAAAAATTTCCCATTCAATGGTTGTCTTGTATATAAATGAAAACCACTATTGTCTCACATACACAAATTCACATTTCTCTTCTCTTGACTAAAAACCAGAAGTATCTACATCTATCTTCATAAAATACTTTCACAAATTCTGATTATGGTAAAGGAAAAATTCCTATTGTATTTATGTCAAACTTAAAAAATCCTGCCTAAGGAGGTAAATATTTTCCCTCATTGAAAAGCTTGAAGAAAAATTTTTCTGAGAATGATTCGATATATCCTTGATGGGATCATGTTCATGAAAGGGTTTATCTTTATTTTAATTTGATATAATTTGAAATAAAGATACAGAATCTACCAAGTTATGTTTTATTGAACAAAGGATTTAAAAGTCTTTCTTTTGTAGATCTCAATTTTATTTTGTTCACCTTTACCTCCTTTTCTTCAGTAGAAATATGTATTCTACTCTAAAACTGGTAATGTTGAGTGTCAGATACCACACATTTGTCAGTGTTTAACTCTTTTAGAAATCCCTTCCTACCCTCTGAAAGTTGATGGGGAAGTGATATGATGAGAAGTAATTGAAGAGCTAATGGACTGAAACAAAATGTATGGTAACTCATGTAAGATGGATTGATGAGTAAACATAAAGTGCTAAGAAGATATCTGCTGGGTATTATGCTGCTGAGGTCATTGTTATTTTTAACCACTATGTTCCTCAACTCCTCTGGCACAGGTTATACCCCCTTTTGTCAACACCTCATTTTCTTTGGGTTTTTGAAAAATAATTATTTCTGCTAACTTGTAGATAATGATTTCCAATGTTCAGAAATGATGACTTCTATCATGAAATGCATGACTTCTATTCTGCTTTTGTTTCTGTCAACAAACTTTATTTAATAACTCTCTCATCAGCAGTTTTGATCCCCAGAAACAAATGCATAGGGCACATTAATGGTATTCACATTAGAAACTATCCTGTTTTATTCATATTTGTAAATTGAGTTCACTAAACAGAAAAATAAAAGCAATATAAACAGAAGGGTTATACTCTCCTGTCCTATATTACCTCATAATCATGAGGATTTGGATATAGACTAGTTTGAATTCACTAATTTATATTTTCTCTTTCCTGTCTGCCAATATCTACCTCATTTATTTCATTGATGTTCACTTCTGTATCAAAATGAAGGTATTTTTCTTTCTATGATTTTAAAGTTTTTCGTCAAAGGTGACTATAGCATTTCTCATGAAATTTTAGGAGAAAATGATATTTTTCTTTTAAAAATGCTAAATTATGGAACCCCCATTAAAAATCTTTCTCAAGATTCCCTTTCCCAGTTTAGCACGTTATTTTTCCTCCCTATAGTTGTTCCTCAATATACCTCAAGATCTAGAATGATTTGAGAAAGAGAGAACTGAAGAGATGAGGTGATTTCCTGTCCTAATCTTTGGGAGGTTACATTATATAGCATTTCAGAAGAGGGTATAAGAATACTTGCCTGATCAGAGAGTATGAAATCCTCAAGAGAAGGGTAGTTTGAAATGTATATCAGCAGGTGAGTCATTCTATTTGGGGGAACTGAAAAAAATAGGCTTTAAATAAATTGAGTATAAAGAGCAGCTAAGCAATAGAGATTTTGATCTCACTAAAACTACTAATGCACATGTCATAAGCAATCATTTCCTGTCCCAATTCTCCCTAAAAATAAGACACTCTTTTTCCTAGCTTCATCCAGACTTGGCTCTTATGGATGTAGAACAGTTGAAATGTATAGCTGTAACTATTTATATATTTTTGAAGTGTTGTAAAAAAAGGAAAAGGAAAAAGATGAAAAAGAGAATTAAAAAAATTAAATGAGACAGGGATATGGAAACATATTTCCTGGCTTCTATTTTGACATCTACTGCTTGAGATCTTATAGCTACATTACAAGAAATTCCTAGGATTCTAACTCAAAGAACTAATAACACCCCAATCCTAGAGGATCAAAATGTTGTTGTGGTTGTTCTGTGAAAGATCATATAGCAATGGAGTGAAATAGAAAGAATCAGTGGTTTAGAAACAGAAGCTAGAATAATAATTGAGGTTCTCTCACAGTTGGTATTTCTCCTATTTATGAACATAGAGGTCCTCAGGGGAATTGCAGAAATTGCAAAGGATGCGACAGGAATCATGATTTATCATGGTGTGAGAAGAAGATAGGAGTTTGGGATCTGAGTGTAATGACTTTTCTTTACAGGACAATGATGTTTTAATTCCACTTATTCCAGTCTAATTTCTTCCCCCTAGCAAAGAACCCCATGTAATGCTTTATGTTGGAGACATGTACCATGATATTTTATTGGACACTGGGACTTCCACGTGTGTCTTAGGGAGCAAAATTGATTATGAATGTACCTTCATCTGGTCTTTAAAAAATGCTTGGAGTGACAGGAAAGCCTCAGAATGTCTATGAGATTTCTCTTTACCTTGTGCTTTGGGTCTTTGACAGTAGAACACTTATTCTTCCTAAAGCCTGAATCCTCTATGAATCCCTTAAGGAGAGATCTCTTGTGTAGACTGAGAGCCACAATAGCTTGTTCTCATGATGACTCCTTGTCTCTAAAATTGCCTCAACAATGAAGAAGATTTTGACTCTCCATTCCTAAATCTTATTCCTGAACCCCACCCTCCACAGTTGATAGAATCATTAAAAAGAGAAAAATTACGCCATATCAATCTATATAATTCTCCCATTCTTCCAGTAAAAAAGCCAGATCCAAATAGGAAGTGTGTTTATTGCTTTGTGCAGAATTTCTGTGCAATTAATTCAAATGTAACACCTAGGCATCAAGTGGTGACAAACCCTACAATTATCATCTCCTCAGTCCCTAGTAAGGCTGTTATGGGGTTTGGATGAGTACCCCTGGGGTTTGGGAAGGATACCTTTTGCAAGAAGGCAAGACTCCAAAATTTAGCTTAAAAACAGAAAGAAAAATTTATTAGTTTAGGGAGTAATGTTGAGAATGGCCAGGAGGATAGCAAGGTGGAACAGCAAGATGGGGAGCAGTTCCTTGGGAGGACAGCATGAAAGGAAAGACTGTTCCTACATGGGGACAGCATGGATGGAGAGGCTGTCCCCCAGACAACATCAGTTTGGGGGATTTTATACTCTTTACAATAGATGTTATGTCATGGTGTGGACATGACCTATAGAGTGTTAGTCCCTCAGGCATTTGGTGGAGTGGGGTGGTCATCTGACTGGGGTTTGCCTGGAGGCATAAAGATTCATTTCTTTGTCCATCTAAATTCTAGAGGACAATCAAAGAGGATAAACATCTCAGGATCCTGGGGGGGGGGTCATTGGGTGTTTCTAAGTTCAGAGTCATGAGGACTCAAAGGCAAGGGAGATTCCCTGATAATAGTTTGCCTGGGTTTCTGGGGGTACAATGCCCATGTTTTTTTAGAGCCGTTGGCTCTGCTTTCTTTTCTATCCTTGTCCATATGAATTCCAAGAAAATATTTTCTTTTACCTAGTAAGGTGTTCAAAGTGGGTATGGACTAACTTGCCTCAGGGGCTATACAGAGCTCAACTTTATTCTCTTCAACTCTACAGTGGGACTTAACTATCATTTTAAAGGTATGATTTTAGCTCAATAGGTAGATAATCTGCTTTTAATAGCAAAGACATGCCAAGAAGACAGTGTATATATATATATATATATATATATATATATTCTTTTATAACTCCACCAGAAATGCCATTAGGCTCTAATCAAAGGTATAGTGATGCCATCTATAGGGAAAATATTTAGGTTTTATTTTGGCTTCTGGAACCTGCTCCATTTCTGACAAATTCATGTTCTTCAGTAATTATCTGTTTCCTCTTGAAAGAACCAGGTTAGAGCAACTCCGGGAGCCACTGGAACCACTGGATTCTGTAGACAATGGATCTTTGACTATAGAGAGAATCCCTTGTAGATATGATTAACATTTTAGCTTCTGAAGTTCTTCAATTAGATTCCTAACATATGTTAGTTCTCACAGAAGTGAAACATGGCATTCTTTCTTTTTCTGGTAAAGAAATTTCAAAATTCAGACTTATTCACAATGTATGTTCATATATATAGGAGGCTGGCTTCTGGAGGCCTTGGGACCCACACACAATACCCAGTAATCTACTCTTCTGTACAGCTAAAAAGTGTGGATTCTGGAGTACCACACTGCCTGTGGCAGCCAGGACCCCTTTAGAAGAGAAAGCATATGATATACATATATACATATATATGATATATATATATATATATTGTGAATCTTGAAATTTCTCAGACTTATGAATGTTAAAAAATTCCCCATTGGGGAATTCTTCATTGGGACAATTCCCTATTGGGACCATTCCCCATTTGGACAGTGAGAACTCTACTTAGATCAGAAATGTGAAGACCTCTACTCCACCCATACTTAAGCCTACTTTAGGGGAAAAAACTCCTTGCTGAACAATGAAAAGTACTTAAACCCATAATTAAGCCATGCCTATTTTTAGAATTAATACAAAAGTTTGCTAAGTACCCATAAAGGACAAGCAACTTGTGAATTTACAAGGAACAAAAAAATTGGAAACTTAATCAGAGCTTTCCTGGTGTGAATTACTCAAAAATCCACACCTTCTTAGGTGTGGACTAAGAATGGTCTATCCTTTGAAAAATGTCTACTGTTATTGGTAGATGTAAGAATTTAGGGGAGGTGACAAAGGAAAAATTTCCCTTTATAAGGAAAGGAAAAGCTGAAAAACAGCATCTCTCAAAGACAGACTCTAAGGAGGTTGTTGAGAGAAGGACAATCTCTAAGGAGGTCTCTCAAGAGAGGCTGCCTCTGGCTGGAACTCCCTCTGGGGAGACTCTGTCCCTCTGAATCCTTGCTTGAACAGATCTTATGGTGAGTGATTAAGATATAAGGACTGACTGATCTTTTCTTTTAGGGCTTAGGCCTGGGTCGGCCTATTCTTTTCTCATTTATTTCCTCTCTCTCTCTCTCTCATTCTTTGATTCCTCATTGTATTATTAATTAAATCTCTATAAAACCAGTTGACTTGGGTATATTCATAATTGGGAATATTTCCCTGGTGACCACCTTATATTTGATTTAAAACAAGTCACTGTGGTGAAAACATATTTCCTGTGGTCACAATTTACTCACCCAGTCTTATATCTACAACAATTTAGGACTTGCACTATTTTAACTCTTACAGTTTATGGCCTTCAACCATTTTAATTCTTACAGTTTATGTCTCCCCCTCTTTTAAATATAACAATATGATATACATGGGGTCAAAGTATTTCTTTTCCAACACAGATCACAGCCATCTGCAAGTCAAAGATTTGCTAGGTATGAAAGTAACATTTTTTTAGGAAATAATGGCACCACCTTTAAATATTTTTCAGTTCTTAATTCTGCAACATCAGTTTCTGATTAGTGATTCACAAGGGAATAACTACATGACTTTATAATCTATAGTGTACTTGGTTGAAAAGTTCCATGATGAATGGGCAAGGGAAATGGATAGGCAGTTCTCAGATAAAGAAATCAAAACTATTAAAAAGCACATGAAGAAGTGTTCTAAATCTCTTATAATCAGAGAGATGCAAATCAAAACAACTCTGAGGTATCACCTCACACCTAGCAGATTGGCTAACATAACAGCAAAGGAAAGTAATGAATGCTGGAGGGGATGTAGCAAAGTAGGGACATTAATTCATTGCTGATGGAGTTGTGAACTGATCCAACCATTCTGGAGGGCAATTTGGAACTATGCCCAAAGGGCGATAAAAGAATGTCTGCCCTTTGATCCAGCTATAGCACTGCTGGTTTTGTACCCCAAAGAAACAATAAGTAAAAAGACTTGTACAAGAATATTCATAGCTGTGCTCTTTGTGGTGGCCAAAAATTGGAAAATGAGGGGATGCCCTTCAATTGGGGAATGGCTGAACAAATTGTGGTATATGTTGTGATGGGATATTATTGTGCTAAAAGGAATAATAAAGTGGAGGAATTCCATGGAGACTGGAACAACCTCCAGGAAGTGATGCAGAGCGAGAGGAGCAGAACCAGGAGAACGTTGTACACAGAGACTAATACACTGTGGTATAATCGAACGTAATGGACTTCTCCATTAATGGCGATGAAATGTCCCTGAACAACTTGCAGGGATCCAGGAGAAAAAAACACCATTCATAAGCAAAGGATAAACTATGGGAGTGGAAACACCGAGAAAAAGCAACTGCCTGAATACAGAGGTTGAGAGGACATGACAGAGGAGAGACTCTAAATGAACACTCTAATGCAAATATTATCAACAAAGCAATGGGTTCAAATCAAGAAAACATCTAATGCCCAGTGGACTTACTCGTCGGCTATGGGGGGTGGGGGGGAGGAAAAGAAAATGATCTATGTCTTTAACAAATAATGCTTGGAAATGATCAAATAAAATATATTAAAAAAATAAAATAAAAAGTTAAAATGAAAAAAAAAGAAAAGTTCCATGATGTTCTCTCTTATTCCCTTTTAGGATACTCTGCTTTAGTTTTCTACAATGAACATTAATGTTACTATGGTTTCAGACCATGATATCATCTGAGTGAGTTCATTAACCTTCAATTTTTAGTGTCCAGGAGGCTGAAATAATAACACTAAAAAAACATAATACCTAGCTAAAGGATAAAAAGGAACAACTTAGAAAAACTCAAGGTATACTTTGGGAGTCTGTCATATTATTCAAATGTTCTGGATACAGAAGAGTTTCTAGACTTTTGCTGGCAAGACATTGAAAACAGAGAGATTATTAAAGAACTTCTAACTAATCTTAATAAAACCCTTTAGACTTGGTTATTATTAATTGCTCTGCTCATACAGGTGGTCCTCTCTCTAGGATAAATCAGTGGACAGGTACTGCAGCCAATCTTGTGCAAGACAATGAGTTAATTTTCATTCAAACATCTAATGATGAACTAGATTTTTCTGTTTCCTGTAATGAAAAGGAATTTAAAAAAGGGGAAGCAGAGGTTTTAAGCAAGAAAAATTAATGAGGTCTACATGTATTCAGAATGAAAAACCCTACTTCCCTGAAATTTCTACCACCAGATTTACCTAATTACACAGGAGTGGTCACTTTGGTATTCAGCAGATTTTAGATTCTATTACAAGAGTTTGGATAGCCCCAGTCATTATCAAAATAGCAAACCATGTGTGTGCATCTTATCCTACCTGCCAGGCCTGTAATCAGCATGCTTTCTTTTTCAAAGGTGAGCATCCACTGGATCATATACCATTTGAACATTAACAAAGTGATTTCATCAATATGCTTAATGTTGGACATAATAGAATTCGTCTTGTTATACTAGATTGACTCACTAGATGGATAGAAGCTTTCCCTGGTACTTGTGCCACTGAAGCTTTTGTTGCTAAAATGCTAGTGATAGAGATTGTTCCCAATTTTCCCACCAACACAGTGATTCAGATAAGAGTATTTCTTTTAAAGATTCTTTTTTATTAAACAATTTTTCTCTGTGGATTTTTTTCCAAATTCCATACAAACTACAATCCCGAGAGTTAAAACAAGTGGAAGACATAAATAAAGAACTTAAACACATAATTGGCAAACTATTCACTGACTTTTTAAAGTTTCCTGAAATTCTCCCCTCAGCCTTATTCTGTTTGTGCAGCCAAATCAGGGAGAAATCGAAATGTTTATATATTTAAAATGCTTATTGAACATCCCCCTGTTCTGGCCTTTTCCCATGTACATATATCATTTTATCAAAATTTGCAGTATTACATGAAAGAGTTGTTAGAGATGAAACAAAGAATTATACAATATTCACAAGAGATGCAAAAGTGTAATGTAGAGCAATAAAGGAAAAGTGTGCCATAATCTCTGAGTTTTAGAGAGAGCATACCTGATCTAAAAGAACTGATTGATTATAGATCAGGGAAAAGGAATTGACCTTCAACTAGTCTCTCCCTTATCTTATTCAAATTCTAATCTATCTTTCTTCATTGGGTGGTGGTGGTTTTCCTATAAATCTTTTAATACATAATCTAAATACTTTATACTCAGTTTAGAGCAGTGGCTTTCAGTCTGCTTGGAGTGATATAGATCATTAATTCAAAGAGTTACCTGTGTTGCTTCCTACATACAAGAATCACAGTCCTGATTATGTAAACTTCAAAACTCTGGTGCAGCACTACAGGTGACAGGACCCTTGGACTTCTCATTTCATGATCTATATTCAGGATACAAGTTATTTTTAAAGAACTTTTGCTGAACTAGGGGGACGCTACTTGCCTGGGAAGGCCCCTTCCAAGTGTTCATGACAATTGCCATCAACATTGGGGAAAAGGATGCTTTGAATTCATTGCTTTCATGTACAATTAGGATAATCTATTGTCTTTGGATAACCTATTTGTTTTTATAATAGATTCTATGCCCAGATTTCACTGAGAGAAAAACTTAAGTTTATGTGTACTTATAATAATGGTAATTCTACAGATCTAGTAGATTTAACATTTAAGTAATCAATCTATATCTTTAAAATACAATGGTTTAACTGTTACTTTGTCTAAAGGACTTGGGAAATTATTTTTCTAAATAATTTGTTTAATGTTAATTTAAAATATGATTCTTGATTTGAGTTTATGTATTTTTATCTGGTATTTGGTACTGAAAGATCAGGTGATAATGTCTAAAAGCCCTGATAATGCTGCATATCCCAAAACTTAGATGATTGAATACTCCCATATGTGATTATCTCTTATGGGACTGTAACTGATGTTCTTTGAGTCTGATTTCAGATATACTAACAAGGGACTGCTATAAATTGATGATTCCAAATGCCAACAGCCCCTGGGGTATGTAATATGTAAGTGCCAAGGTGACAAGAACTGTCTTATGGAAAGATCAGTAGAGTGATTTTAGCAAATTCTGAGATGGGCTTTTTATAACTTAATTTTCCAGGTAGGACATCTCCTCTGGGAGGGAAATTTTGTCACCTACTTCTGTCTCCAGCTTGCTATCCCTATGAATTTCACATAGAGTGGACATCAAATTAGGTATTAGACTAGTGGATCAGGTTCCCTTTTTCATATTCCTGTCCATCTTTTTATTTGTGATTTCAACTTCTTATAGTTATGAAATATTATACATAATTTCAGTATGGTTCCTTTCTTATAAGATATAAGCCATTTCCATGAGAAAGTAAATAAGTACAAAAGACTTGCTATATTTTTTACATATTCTTATTTAATTTTGATGATTTGTTTAATTCATTGTTAAATATTTGACTCAATCATATGTAGATCCTTTGCCAAGTCTATTGTAAAATATTTTATGCTGTTTGGGAACATTCTTCTTTGTTACCATTAAACATAGATACATGAGTCCCTGTTTATAACAAATGTTGTTAGCTATTGAATTAGGTGCTCAGCAGTATCTTACCCTTCTGAAGATGAAATGAGATGCTATATTAAAGGTTATATTCTCATAATTTTTTTGGTGATAATATATATTTTTAAAATAAATTTTAGAGAAAGAAGTGACCTGGGACAGAAGAAAGCAGATCTACCAGAGAAACTGCTCTAAAGATTAGTATGATTCCAGATGACCTAAAAACATGACAATATTAGAAGCTGTACAATGGGAACAAAAATAATACGTCATGAAACCCTGAGCAAGCCCCTGGATATAATAATCTGAACCATGGGTGTTGAACCACACATCTCTTTCCCATGCACTATTTTGTTTAAACTGTAAATTTTTGCCAAATGGACAGTGCCCCCTATTGGCTCCATGTCAATGCATCTACCACTCACTTTTACTTTCATTATGTTAAATTTAATTACTTTTTAAACAATTACATGTAATAAATTCCACATAAGTTTTCTTAAGTTATTTGATACAAATTGTCCCCCTCTCTTAATTCCCTCAAATGTCTCTGAGCTGGAAAGCAATTTGATCTGGGTTTTACTGAAATCATCATATAAATCACTTTTAATATCATATTAAGGAGCAACAAGTGCAGTTAGATCCTCTGTGAAATATATATTTGGAATATTATGTATCTTAGTGAGGCAATCCTGAAACAGATAGAATTGATATCTGTAATGATTCACCGGGGAGACTATATATTCCAACTTATCAGAGAGCAGGGGATATGACAAATTAATTTTGAATTGGGTTAGTTTTGTAAAATTTTAACTTTAGATCCCTAAGAAACCCTTTTTCATTAGAGCGTTATAGTCTCTCCCTTCAGGCTATGAATCTGGGTTTGGTTCTACCTTCTTTTGTATGTATAGATATAGATATAGATATAGATATAGATATAGATATAGATATAGATATGTATATTTAGGATAATTGGGTTAAGGGTATCTTACTGAGCTAGTTTTGGTTACAGGAAAGGTATAATAAAAGAACTTTCTTGGACATCAGTCAGCTCCAGATGCCAGGTTGGAAACTATGGTGGTTTGACCACATAAGAAAGAGGAATGTGTATGCTGGTACCCTTTAGAGACCTGTGTCTCTGTGATGAAGTGCTAAAGGAGTGATTGAGGTCTTTTAGGCTACCTTCACTATCACTGTTTTACATTGAGAAATGTCCTAATGTAGGATTGGATAATGATGTCACAAAGGGTATATAAGGCATTGGTTTTGCTTTCTCTCTCTTCTATTTCCCTCTCATCTCTAACTATTGTAGTTTCCTCTTAGAAGGTGAAATTTTGTATGCACCTGTAGTTAGCAGATTTTAGAGGTACAAGATGATTATGTTAAATGATTAGTTGGGGAGACTAGTATCTCAATCATCATCGGGGGGAGTGTGAATTGATAGTAACTCCACCCTACTTATTATTTTGAATTTTAGACACCAAGAATGTAGACACCCCACTTAAGGATTAAGTGTGTGGGAGGAAGGTCTATGACCCATGTGTGCTAGCAAATGACAAATCAGAAACAACTGACAGCCTGCTGGGCAAGGCAAAGCCAAGATTAAGCCACCATTGGTAGATGTAAGACACAGGAAGTGATACAACAAACTATCTTTAAATTTTGTAGTCACTTCCTGTGAGGAGGCTTCTCCTTGGAACTTGACTGTGGAGGATCTCAGGCTTGAGATCTCAGATTGATTCCCTTTGGACTGCCACATGGTAAGTGAAAATGCTGACTCCCTTTTCTAGGCTTTTTCTGGAGGCACCAGTCTCTGAAGAGGTCCATTGACTTGGGACTCCTTTTCCCTTGGTTTTCTGGAGTAACTAGCTTCTGGAGAGGCCCTTCATTTTGGAGGAGTCCTTCTTGCTGGAAGCCATGTTAAATGTAATCCTCTGCCCTGCCCACCTCCTTGCTGGGGCCTCTGAAGTCCTCCCTGGTTCCAACCAGGTTGGAGAAGCTCTTTCTCTCTTTCTTTCTCTCTCCAATTTCCTTAATTTCTTCTCTCTATTTGTAAATAAAATACCATAAAAGCCATTCTGATATCAGTAATTTATTGGGATTTAGTAACTAAGTCCCTGGTGACTAACTCTCGAATATTCAGTCCAAAATTGAATTTTACCCCTTACAATATGCCCAAGATATTTGTGCTCTTTTGTCCCTCTCTTCTGGACACATTCTCAATCTTTCTTGGCTAGCCTAGCTGCATATCTGTTCACACTTATACCTCTCTATTTGGCACAGATTTCTTGAGTAGTTGTACATATTCCTTTGTTTTCTTCTAAGACTATGGAGGGAATGCACTGGCTTGTAAGATTTTTCTTGAGTGGCCAATAACAAATATTTTGAAATTATATACATATATACAAATTGAATTCATTATAAAAGTTTGGGAAAATAAATGGTTACACATAAGTATTGATAATATATAATACAAATCAACATCAATTTTCATCAATTTTCATCAATCCACTGTGAGGAGTAGAATGTTAGGGGTTAATATAAAAATTATATTTTATCATTTAGGAATAAAGTCACCAGGAATATAATTAAATTTCCAAAGAGATTTATTTTAACTCTTTAGTTATAAAATATAGAAAGTGTGAAAGTAAGAAAATTAGAGAGAGCATGGCATAAGCTATCTAGGCTACACACTAAATATTTTGCTCTGTAAGGGGGAAGTGGGGTCAATTTTTAAAGGGTTAGACTTGGTTATTTAAGAGTTTGGCCACCAGGAATTTAATTAATTCCAAAGATAATTTATTTACAATTTCATTACAACATGTAGAAAAAGTAAAGCAAGAAACCAGAGAAAGGATATGGTAAGATATCTAGACTAAACACTAAATAATTTGTCTCCAGTCAGACACCTTCCCCCCACCCCCCGGCAAAAAGAGTTAGTTTCAGTTGACATAGGAAAAGTCAAGGACCCAGGAAGTATCTCTCAAAACAAGGTCTCTCCTGAGGATAGTTTTTCAGAAAATCCAGCAGTTAACAGTCAGCTTTTCTCTCACCACATGTAACTTCACTGAGCAGATTCTTCTTCCCTTCTTCATCAGCCTCAACTCGAAAGCATGAAGAATTGAATTCTCACAGGAAGTAACAGCTCCATTTAAAGACATTTTCTTTTGTGTCATTTCCTGTGCCTTCCCCTAATTCTACATCTACCAATCACAGTTGACACTCTGCTCTAGGTAGGGCTAATTAACCCTTAGTCAGAGGGGCATCAGACTTGAGCTGAAGACATGGTGTTGCTGAAAGCCTCTCTTATGAGGGTAGGTCTCTCCTGAAGTTATTCCCTTCCTTTCAGGAACAGAGTCAACTTTTTTCACTCACCCACATGGTACTTTTAAAGAAAGTATAACCAGGTAAAATCTCTTCACAGGAAGTTATTCACATTTTAAAGACCATTCTTTTTTGTCACTTCCTATGACTTCCTTCCATTTTACATGTACCATTTACAGCTAAAGTTTTGCGTAGGACTGCCCAGAGAGCAGTCAATCAATTCTAATTTGTCTCCCACTATCACATATGTGTGTCACAGACCTACTCCCACTCAAGTGTAAGTGGAGTGTATATGCTTCTGGTGATTAAATCTAAAAATGATCAGGGGAGAGTTAATTTAATCTTTACACCACACTGTATTTCTGCAATACATAATCTCTTTATCTTTGTCATATATAATGCTACATGTTCTTGAAATTTCAGAGTATTTCCCATATCCTGAATTCTATGAGAGCCCAGCTTTCCATTCACTTTGAAACTTAGTTTACTTTTTGTTTCTGGAATACACTAAATTTAATACTATTATATACATTTCCAACCAAATAATATTATCTCTTTGGTAATATTTCATTCTTTTCTTTGTATTCCAGTAATTTATATAACATTTGAATTATATAATAGGCACTTGGGAAAGAAGGAAAGAAGGAAGGTAGGAAGGAGGAAACGAATGAACGAATGAACGAACGAAGGAAGGGAGGAAGGAAGGAAGAAAGGAAGGAATGAAAGAAGTAAGGAAGGAAGGAAAGAAGGAAGGAAGGAAGGAAAAAAGAAAGAGAGGAGGGAAGGAAGGAAGGAGGGAAGGAAGGAACAAAGGAATGGAGGAACAGAGAAAAGAAGGAAGGAAATCTGTGACTTTTCTGTATTTATGAGTTTTGGTCTTTTAAATTTCTCTTCACTAATCTTCTACTTCCTTCTACATTACCTGTATACAAAGGAAGAAAATCAAAAGTTTTCTGATAAGGCCACAGGCTGTGCTGATACATGTGTCTCCAAGAAGCACAAAAATAACCAAGGGTACCTAAGGATCATAAAGATTCAACAGGAATATCATCTATTGAGGAACCAAGAATTTTTACAGTATTCTATGCTCATCTCATCTGTCCCATTTTTTGTCATGATTAAATAGGTGCTGGAATATATAAAAGTGAGACACAGACTAATTACAGTTGCAAACATCTGATGGTTTCCCTAAGGTAATAGTAATTTATGAAACTATTCTACACTTTAAGAGTAATGACTCAGGGGACCTAGTAAAGAATATAAAAAAAAAAAAAATCACTGCCAGCACTTGTTAGTGGGAACAAGAAGAGTAAACCATAGTAGATGTTAAGTTCCAGGTAAGCAATTAACATGATTTTTTGTCATCTGGACAGTTATTTTCCTCAGTGTACTTCTTTAAGCAAAAGCAGCTATTGAGAGCTTCATTCCCCATTTAAGTATACTCCAACTCCTTTTCTACTGGGTCATTTCATATTGCCTATAAACATGATCATTAAATGTCTCCTCTCCTGAAAAAAATCCTGAAAAAAACATTTTATCCCTGCAACATATCCTATTTCTCTTCTGCCCATTGTGGCTAGATTCCCTGAAGAGACTGTATACAATAGGTACCTCTACATTCTCTCCTCACACTCTCTTCTTAACAGCTTACATTCTGGTTTCTGGCATAATCATTACATTGAAAGTCCTCTCTCCAATGGTATTAATGATCTCTTATTTGCTAAACCCGGATACTTTTTTCTCAGTTTTTATCCTCCTTGGCCTCTCTGAAGGCATTAACACTCATTGTTCACTTTCTCTAGGTTTTAGGAGCATCTTTTTTCTCCTTGTTTTCCTTCAACTTATCTGATTATTCTTTTTCTATTTCCTTTGTTATATTCTCATCCAGATAACATCCTCTAACTAGCTGTTCCTGAGGATTTGTCCTGTCTCTATTTTTCTCCTACAATGCATCACTTGGCATTATCGTCACCTACCATAGATTTAATTATCATCTATTAGGCTGATAATTCTTAAGTCTACCTTTCCCTTCTCTAGTTATTTAACCTATTATCTTACATCTCCAACTTCTCTGCAGCTTTTTTGATTCAATAGACAATAGACATCTTAAACTCAATATATCCAAGACAGTAATCTTCATCTCATCCCCCCCTTAAACTTTCTCTCTTTCTACTTTCCTTATTCCTAAGGACAAGTGTGCCTTTCAGGAGCAAGTCTAATTATGATTCCTTTATCCCCTGCTTAATCAATTTCAGTGGCTTCTTATTGCCTCAAGGAGGTAAGACAAAATGTTTGGCATTCAAAGCCCTTCATAATTTAACCCCCTCCTTCGTATCCAGTCTGCTTTTACCTCATTTCTTAACATTTACTCCAATCCTGTGACACTGATCTTCTGGTTGTTCCGTGACAAAGACACTCTATCTTTTATTTCCTGGTACTTTCTCTGATTCTTTCTCATGTCTTGAGTGTTCTTCTCCACTCCAACTAGTTACCTCCACGAATCCTTTTAAGTCTGAAAAATACATTTCTGTCTTCTACAGGAAATTTTTCCAACTCTTAGTTCCAAAATTTTACTTTTTAAATTATTTTCCTATTTATTGTTTTTGTAGATTACTTTTATGTATGTTTGCAAGTTGTCTTCTCTGTTGTAAACTGCCTGAGAGCAGAGACTATTTGCTTTTTGTTTAAAAAAATCAAATCATTAGCATAGTGCCTAGCACATTATAAGAATTTAACAAATGTTCATTGAATTTAAGTGAGCATAAACTCCGTGTTGCTGTTTCAACCATGCTCAGCTCTTTGTGATCCCAGTTGGAGTTTCTGGGCAAAGATATTAGAGCTGTTGGCAATTTCCTTCTCCAGCTGATTTACAGATTTTACAGATGAAGAACTGAGGCAAAAAGAATGAAATGACTTGCCCAGGATAACACAGTAATTACATGTCTAAGGCCAAATTTGAAATCCAGAAGTAGAGCATTGCTGAGTCAGTCCATACTAAACTAAAAGATGCTCTTAAGCTTTATAGATAAGTCCATTAATATGCCTAAATATGACAAGAATAGAAAACACCTAGACGGTCAATATTAGAAACTTCATAGTTTAACCAGGAAAGGATTTGGTCAGTGACAGGAACAACCAAGAGGAGAAGATGTAATGAATGTGGAGGTTCTCATTTTTTTTAATGCCACACTGGAAGGCTTTAGATAAACCCCAAATAAGTAACCTCCCCCTTATCCAATGTAAGCACTTATACTCAAAGAAGTTATTTATATTTTAGCCCTACTCTATTTTCTTCATAAATGATTCCATAATTAACCAATAATTTTTACTATAAAATTTCTGTGCTCAAAAACTGTTTTTTTTTTTTTTTGGAGTAAAGAGAGCTGCTGTAATATCCTGGAATTTGTTAGAAGAATCAGTGTTCACTTTCTGGACAGCAATATCACATGCTAAAATCCCCTGTCAATGGTGGAAACAATTTTAAGAAAGATCTTGTGTTCTCTTTCCAAGGTAGAATCCCTACATAGAAGAAATGGACAGAGGGAACGAAACCACAGTCATCCAGATGACTGAATTTATTCTTGTGGGGCTCACAGACAAGTCAGAACTACAAGCCCCACTCTTTCTGTTGTTCCTCCTCATCTACACTGTGACTGTGGTGGGAAACTTGGGCATGATCATCCTAACCAAGATTGATTCCCATCTGCAAACTCCCATGTACTTTTTCCTCAGGCACCTGGCACTTACCGATCTTGGTTATTCCACCGCTATTGGTCCAAAAATGTTGGTCAATTTCGTAGTAGAAAAAAATATCATCTCCTACAACTGGTGTGCAACCCAGCTCTTTGTCTTTATGACATTCATGATCAGTGAATTTTTCATTCTGTCTGCCATGGCATATGACCGCTATGTAGCTATCTGTAAGCCCCTACTCTATATGGTCATTATGTCAGATATTGTGTGTTTGGCCTTGGTGGCCATCCCTTACATTTATAGCATCTTTGTGTCATTGCTCATCGTAGTTAAAATTTTTACTTTATCCTTTTGTGATTCAAATGTAATCAAGCATTTCTACTGTGACACTCTTCCCCTATTGTCCCTTCTATGCTCGGACACACAAGAAATAGAATTAATTGTATTTATTTTTTGTGCTTTAAATTTGCTTTCCTCTCTCATGATTGTTCTCATCTCCTACATGCTCATCCTTGTGGCCATCCTCAGGATGAATTCTGCTGCGGGCAGGCACAAAGCTTTTTCCACCTGTGGCTCCCATCTCACTGTTGTGGTTGTGTTCTATGGGACTCTTCTCTTTATGTACTTGCAGCCACAATCCAGCCACTCCTTTGAAACGGACCAAATGGCTTCTGTGTTTTATACCTTGGTCATTCCTATGCTTAACCCTTTGATCTACAGCTTGAGGAACAAAGAGGTGAAAAATGCCCTTAAAAGAACCATAGAAAATCAATGCAAATTCATTCTGTAATATACCAAGAAGAAAAAAAAAATATCTTTCAGCTTAAAAGAGGCAAGCACACCTCTCCCATCTCCTTTTAAGTAACTTATGTGTCTGAGGGGGAAAATTCTCATCATTTTCTCCTGAATCAAATAGAATATCATTAGTTATAATTAGTAACTCATTTGCTTGAATGTTTTTGCACAAATTGTGAGTTCATACATTATCAATTTTAAGAGGGATCTCAGAGACCATGTAGTTCACACTATTGCTTTGAACACAAGTCCTTTCTACTATGATGCACTTGCAAAAATGACTCTCAACCATTTGTTGGAACTTTGAAAGAAAACTAAATAAAACAAAACATTACTGTGTACTACAGCAATCCTTTTTGTTGTTCATAATTTTAATGTTAGGGAGTGTTCCTGGATACAATGAGTTATTTCCCTTATTGAGATCCTCTTGTTGTTCCTAATTCTGCCTTTGGGAACCAGACATTTTCATTTTTTTTGTGACATCCATAAAATCATCTGGATCATTATCATACCTCCCATTCTACTACAGCTCAAAACCTTGATATTGCTCTCACCAGGTTAACTCACCAGATTCAGTACTTTCAACCAGTCTTCCTATGGTAGAAAATCTTTCCCAGTAGACTTGATCTAAGTTTGCTTTCTATCTTATCCTTGTCCACAAAATGTGAAACTTAGGAGGAAATACATATTTTTAAATGAATCATCTGACATGGTACTTATTGATTTGACTCACTAGTCTACGAGACAGTATATCTCTTAAAGCAAACTAAGATCAAATTAGTTTTATCGACTGATACCTCATATTGTTCATATTAATAATAAACAATCAATAAAACTTATAAAATGCTTATTTTATAAAATTTTTTACATGCTATCTCATTTAATCCTCAAAGTTAGGGTAAGGCCAATGCTATTAGTGGTCCCATTTTGTTGATGAGAAAACTGAGGTCAACAAAAAGACATGTCCTGGCCATGATAAAATAGATTGTAAATGACTGATAGGAGATTTCAAAATACTCATTTTGGTCTCTGAGTCCAGTATTCAATCCACTTTGTCCCCTGTTTGTGTATAATAAGAATGTGATAATGTACATCTACATCCAGAACTTATTTCAAAATGACCGCCAGGTCATTTTGGACTTGTGAAATTATAGGTTTTAACTCAAGCTTAGTGCTTTAATGTCAGTGACTTTTCATCACATTAGCATGTAGAGGGAAGGAGGGAGACAGAGACAAATACAGACAGACAAAGGCAGACACAGAGAAAGGAAGTGGAAGCAGAGAATGTGTGTCTTGCTGTGTCAGACAGAGAGATTGGGAAAGTTCTGTCTTTAAAACTAATAATTCTGCATGAGATGGTGTTCTGTATTATTCTGTTTTTAGTCCTCAAATATGTTACCTTTTTTGATAAAATAATAGGAGACTTTAATTATGAATTGGCAGGAGTGGTTGGGCTCAATGGGAGTATGTAAAATAAAGAGAAGATATGGCTTCTAGTTGCCTGCTGATGGGATGTGAAATGTGCTAATAATAAGCTCTACTGGAATGTTTCACTTCATTTTAGTGTTGTTTTTTTAATGCTCATGCTTCTGTCCTTGGGAACTACAGAGACCCCTCACAGTCCCCCATGCATACCTTCCCTAGAGTCTGATAAGAAAGCTAATTCATTTAGTTAATAACTCAATGTCATTAAAACCGGTAACTCTATTATTCCCTATATGGTTCCCTTGTCTAATATTCATTTGTGTTCTGTAGTTGGCAACATTCTCTCCAATAGTTGTTGTTGCTCAGCACATCAGTTCTTTTGTTATAAATTTCATTTTAAAGCATTCCAATTCATTGTACTTATTGGAAAAATAGTATTTTAAAATATTTAAATTTCCCCCATATAGAAATCCTTTAACAAACCAGAAAAAGCAATAAATTATAGACTAGTATTTGAATGCATGGCCAAATAACCTTCCCAACAATCAAAATGTGTGAGCAATAAGAACTTATATACTTCTGTAATTCTTTACAAGTGATAGTATACTAATTATATCATTTGAGCATCATTATGCTCCTGAGAGTTCACCTCTTCCCCAAGGTTTCCTCCAATGCATTGATAGATTAGTAGATGACATTTAGTAGTGGCTTTCTACCAAGATATATTTCCTCCATCTTGTAGCCATGCTATTACTTATGCCAGCCCATTAGGTCTTAGAAACTGGGTGTCCATGTTTTGTGGATAAGGAAGTCAAGAGTGAAAAGGATCTTATTTTTTGTCCATCGTATGATGGTTTATATGGATAAGAGGAAATAATTGAATCTAGTTTTCTGATGTCAATTTTAGAACTTTGTGCATTATTCCATGCCTGCTATTAAAAAGAAATAACATATTTAAAATCTGGACTAATACTCATACTCATTTTATTTATCATTATATATTGTAGAAAGGGAACTTCTTAATGTTAGATATTGTGTTTCTTGTATTTGTATCCCCAGAATTTAGCAGAATAAATGTAATAAGTTTTTGATCATCCATCCATATATTTATTAATCAGATTTTCTAAGTCAAAGGAATTCATAAGCAATAAAATCCAATTCTGTATCAATATTTAGGCTTAAGAACCAGAATGCCTTTGGAAATAATGATTCAGGGTAAAATGAGAGACTTGACTGAGTCACACTTCCATTTTGTTTATTAATTACTTATGCTTCTGAGTTGTACTCCACCTATAGGTGTCACTGGGGGGCAGGGTGTGTTGCTGTACTGGAAATCTCTCAGTCTCTTCTCAATTATCAGACTAAGAAATACAAAAGGTGAGACAGGATTTCATGCAAATATTAGTGATGGAAAAATAATATGACTTTTGAACTGGGCTTATAATGATCATATCCTCCAGAATTTAGCTAGTCTTCATTTCATTACTTTCCTTGTCCATTAGCTTCTAGAGGCATACTTCTTAACCTTCATGAGCTCAGGGTCATGTGTACATTATAATTATACTGCTTAATTCAATTTAACAATTGTTTTCAAGGAATCAGATCTTGTAATTCCAGATTTAGAAACATCACAATAAAGTCTAGAAGTGCACAATGTGTATACTGAAAGAACAGTGAAGTTCCATCTAGTATTTAATAGAATGTACCAGTTGTATGAGGGGAATAGTCTGCTATTTTTTGGATATAATTTTTGGTTATATCTATATCTATATCTATATCTATATCTATATCTATATCTATATCTATCTATATAGATAGATATAGATATATCTTCTTGTCTTCTATCCTGAAGGGGACAATAGAGATGTAGTGAGTGTGGACATCTACTTATCTACTTACAGGATGTCTTGACATCTAAGAATAGGTTTCAATTTTGCCTATGTAGTTTCAAGTTCCAATAGACAAGAAAATGCAACTAATATCTAAATGACTACTTTTTCCAAAGGTGAGGTAAAAAATATAAGTATTTATTAAGCACTTCCTAAGTACTGGGCACTGTTCTAAGAGTTGCTCATACAAATAAAGAGTCAAGAGAGATAGTTCTTATGCTCAAGGAGAGACTATTGTAAAAATATAATATTCAAAAAGGAACATAAAAGTAAAGATGATAGTTAGGAGAAAAGATACTCACTGGGAACGGGAAAAGGAGAGAGGAAAAATGGTAGAGAAATCATGACAATCCTAATCAAAGATCTGAGAAGAATAAAACTTGGTCATTTTCATCCTTTTTTAAATGGAGGTCTAGGTAGGGACTCACTTTTATCCTAAAAAAAATAGAAAAATGAGATACAGTGGTTGAAGGAAATTATTTCCGGGTAAGTATAAAGAAATCAAACCATATCATAGCTAGAGTGAACTTTCATTCATTAAATTAGATGACAACCAAGACAAACCACACTCATTCTTAATAATTATTGTCATTTCTCCTGTACAATACCATGTTCATTTTCCACAGGCATGAATTGTTTCTTGATCTTGGATACTCTGCAGATTTAGCTGCCAAAAATGCAAGGAATGTATACACCCCCACTTAAGGATTAACTGTGAGGAGGATGGCCTATGACTGACATGTGCTAGCAAGTGACAAATCAGAAACAACTGAAAGACCCCCTGAGCTGTCATAAGCCAAGTTTAAGCTACTATTGGTACATGTGAGACACAGGAAGTGATGTAAAGAACAGTCTATATATTTTGCATCATTTCCTCTTTCTGGCCTCTCTCTCAGAGACTTGGCTCTCTCTCTGGCTTGTGTGGCTTGTGAGAGCATTCTGGGCATCTTGGCAGTTTGGTGCTTTATGGCTTGCAGATAAGGTGACTGGCAAAGCTCTGTAGCATGAGTTAGGCATCTTCCCTGAGGGACCTGGATGAGTGGTTAGGCTGATTCCTCTTTCCCTTTACCTCCTAAAGCATTATCCTCTTAGGAGACCGCCTCATCTCAGAGTAGACCTTGTGGCTGGAAGCTGAGCTCGTTTTAGTCTTCTGAGGAGACTTCATGGTTGAGTTATATGAACTTCCCTTGGCTTAGGCTAGGCTAGAGAAATCTTATACCCTTTTCTCTCTCTTCTTCTTCTTAATTTCTTCCTTCTCTTGTAATTAAACCACCATAAAAATCCCAATTGATTTGAGTATTTTTATTGGGATTGAATTAATCACTGGCAACCACTAGTATAATATATTCAGTCAATTTTACCACTAACTAATTTTACCACTAACAGTATAAGATAGAGTATGATTGATTATAGATAATCTATCATGGAGGGGTAGTGAAATGATTTGAGATACAGACTCCAGGAATCCATCACTAAAGGTGAGAGACACACAATATGAGCAAGAGGGGTAAATAAATGGAGGAGATCATGATTAAGAAATCTGAGGAACAATATTTTTAAATATATTTATCATACACAGAGAAACCAACAAAGAACATATTAATAGAACAAGGGGATCTAGAGGTCCATGCAGTGGCTTCTCTGAGGAACCAGGGTTGCTTGCCCAAGTATGACATCATAGTGAGATAAATGAGGTGAGATATAACATGCATTCAGCCCATGTACACAGGCATCTCACAGAGTTCTCTGCCATGGTGCCATGGCATATTTATATTATAGGTTTTTGGCACACACACATAATTAATTTTCTACATAGATGACATTCTACAGTTTGATTGGATATTATCAAATCACCTCAACAACACACTTGTGATGTTACTACAATAAAGAATTCTGTGATCATTTACTAGGTTTCTACAACACTCAGTGATAGATATTATTGATGTGAATAAAGCTATTTGTAGGTTAGTACACCTTGACTTGCTAACAGAATCATGGTGCTTTTGGTTAGCTTTTACTTAAATCTCCTTCACGCACAAGTGTCTTTGTGCACACTCATCTATCAGATGAAAACGCACAAAGACAATCGTCATCCTTGGTTACCGAGAGACTACTACTCCCACTATCCATCATTATTGCTTGGGAGATGAACAAAACATATTTGTATCTAGGTGTGAGGACTTTAGGCTGACCAATTTTGGGGTTTTCCTCAATTTACAAGTTCTGTTTTTCTTGAGTTACTTTGAAATGACTAGCGACTCTGCTTGTCTTCTGTTCCACCAAATTCATTTGAGTGTGGAAACTGTAGTACCAGGTTTATTATAGTACTTAAGCTTTCATCTGGTGTGTATTATAGGGTGTTTGTGCTTGAGAAAGGAGGGATCATGAACAGTAATCTTTGAGCTTTTATTCTGTAATTTCAATTTTTGGGGGGCAATAATCTAGGGGGCTTAAAGTAGTGGTATATATTTGTTGATCCTATAAGTATTTGTTCTCATGTTATTTCTCCTGTATTGGGGAGAGAATAATAATCATAACAAGTCCACTAGTGGGGAAAATTTGGGGAAAGAAGTCAGGATCAGCAGGGGGCCCTCATTCTGGGGTCTGTTTTGCTGACCTTCCTTCCTTGGACCATGACTTTGTCAAATGGTCAGGATATGATGGCAAGGGGTTATGGACTTCAGTTCAGATAAAAAAACAGATTTCAGATATATATGTGAGAAAAGAGAAAATAGATCAAACTGACAAGATAGAGGAAATTGTTCATTCCCAACAGATCATAGAACCATAAGAAAAATGTCCCAGTGTTTGACAGAAGGAATAAGAATTGTGCAAGGAAAATACATGGTTTGTGTAGGAAAAAAATCAGCACAAAACTATAAAACTTGAATCTATGGCAGCAAATCTCACCAAAGAAGTCAAAGAAAGGATAATTTATTGGCAATGTAAATACATAGTAGTTAAGGATAATCTGAAAGAAGAGGACAAAGAAACCCTGAAGGAGGAATAAGTTTCTAAAGCTTGAGAATAAATTCAGTCACTTGGATCACCACAGCATAATTCCATCTATCTAGCACTGCTTTACAGAGAGTAGGTATTTTATCTTCTGCCATGTTTGGGTAATTTAAGGCATTTATTTATGAAGTATGTTCTTATGAAAGTTCTTTATTGCATAGTGTAAATATTAAAGAAAATTTATATCCAGGATAATTTTAATGACCAGTACTTATTTACATGTAATGTTTGAATTCTCCAATTCTCCAATATAGGTCAAATATATTTATTCATCTTCTACTATCCAGCAAGTACTATATTGAACTCTAAGAATCAAAATAAAAATTAAAAACATAGTTCCTGCAATTGAGGATGTTACAATGAAATGGGAGAAGAAAAATTAAAAAGTGAGGATGGGGATGGAGAAGATATAGGAATAAGGGCTTGATGAAGAGTTCTTTTTTTTTAAATCCTTTTCTTCCCTCTTGGAGTCAATACTGTGTATTGGCTCCAATGCAGAAGAGTGGTAAGGGCTAGGCAATGGGGGTTAAGTGACTTGCCTATGGGCACACAGCTGGGAAATGACTAAGGCCAGATTTGAACCTAAGACCTCCCATCTTTAGGCCTGACTCTCAATCCACTGAGTCACTCAGCAGTCCCCCTCCCCATCTTGAAGAGTTATAAAGAAATTTTAAAAGCAGTTTAACTAGTGGGAAATGTGCAGAAAAATGGACAAGACCTCTCTTTCCATAGAAGCTCACCCTCCAATAAGAAAGTCTAATTATATGGACAGAGGGTACTGAGATTGTAATACCAGGGAGATTCAATCACACAGAATAATAAGATTTTCTATAATGAGTTTCCTAAGCAAGAAAAGCACAATGGAGAGGTCCACATAAAGGAAATATAATTTCTGATGAATATTGAAGACATTAGATTTGGAAAGACAGTGATAAGGAAGGAAACCATTCAATGCAAAACGCTAGGAAGAATAGGAAGTGGGGAAAAACACTAAAGGAATGTAATATGTGTTTCATCCTGAAAGATGTGTTAGAAGAATGAAATTGTAAAGACATAAAAAATAATGAAGTTTGAATGTTAATACTTAGACACTAAACCAAAGTTATTTTTTAGTCTTTTAATCTTTAAATTTTTAAATTTAATATCATTGACCCTATTTGTCAATCTAGTAAAACCGATAGCCTTGTTATAATACTGTTTTTAAATACACAAATATAATACTATATTAAGAAATGTTAATGAGCAGGAAGTAGTAACACTTATTTTTACTACAATTATATTTTTAAAAGTTAAATTATGATTGACGGATACATGTTATGTGTTGATATAACCTTTCCTTAGCCTTTCCTTTGTCAAGAGTGAGTTATGGAAAACAGAAATTCATTTTTTGGTTTCTATTTTTAATGATAAATTTTGCATTCATTAAAATGTGACTTTCTAAAACATGGAGAACAAGAAAAGACCACATAAAATTGTGGACTTTTATTATGGATATTTTCTTTTAAAAAATTTTTTTAAACTTTAACAAGAGATTAAAAAATTTTTTTCCTGATTTGTCCTTGTCGTATTCTGAGCCTATTATTTGTGTTTATATTTATTCTATATAAATCATATGTATTTTATTGATATTTACTGTTTTTTACATACCTGTCACTTTATACTGTCACCCTTAAATGAAAGAAAAAATCTTCTCTTAGAATAATATAGTGGAGTACTTTAATATAATCATCAAAGAAAAGATTACATTTCCCATTATGTTATTTGTCAGAGGTTTGAGGGGAAATACAAAGTGTTGGCAGTGATTTTCAGAGAGAGAAATGAACCATGGGATGGAAGTAAGGGTTGGGCATGGGAAGAGATTACATAAAAATGGTAAATTCATACAGAGGTTATTTCCATTGCTTATAGAAGGGATCCTAAAGGCAGGACCAAGCAGGATTAACAGTAGCAGTGACAAATCAGTCCCCGATGAGGTCCTGAATCAAGATAAAGCAATTCTGAAACAAACATCGTTCCTGAATTGAGGCAATCAAGACTTTCAGGGGATTGCAGAGACATGGAAAAAGTGAGTCAACAAAGAGGGTTAATCTCATATCCAGAAAAGGAGTTCAAACCCATCCATGAGATTGAATTTTTTTTAAATAAGTTATAGTTTCTATTCTCCTTGACAGCATTACGAGGACCGAGTCCCATTTTTTTGAAAATTTTATTTAATTACTCAATTTAGAACATTCCCTGATTATTCCACTGATTATTCCCTGATTACCACAATTATATTTCCTCTCCCCTCCCCCTCTCCCTTCCCATAGTCCATGCATAATTCCACTGGGTTTTACATGTGTCCTTGATCAAAACTTATTTCCATGTTGTTGATATTTACACTAGGATGATCATTTAGAATCTACATCTGCAATCATATCCCCCTCATCCCATGTAATGAAGCAATTGTTTTTCTCTTGTATTTCTACTCCCACAGTTTTCTCTCTGAATGTGGATGGTGTCTTTTTCTTAAATCCCTTTGACTTGTTCAGTATCATTGCATTGCCACTAATGGAGAAATCCATTACATTCAATTCTACCACAGTGTATCAGTCTCTGTGTACAATCTTGTCCTGGTTCTGCTTCTCTCTGTCTGCATCAATTCCTAGAGGTCATGCCAGTACACATGGAATTCCTTCAGTTTATTATTTCTTTGAGCACAATAATATACCACCAACAACATATATCAGAATTTGTTCAGCCCTTCCCCAATTGGAGGGCATCCCCTCATTTTCCGAATTTTACCACCACAAAGAATGCAGCTATGAATATTCTTGTACATTTTTTCCTCATTATCTCTTTGGGGCACAAGCCCATCAGTGTTGTGGCTGGATCAAAGTGCATATATCCTTTTAGTGCCCTTTGGGCATAGTTCTTAATTGCCCTCCAGAAGTGTTAGATTAATTCACAACTCCATCAGCAATGCATTAATGTCCCAATTTTATCACATCCCCTCCAACATTTATTATTTTCCTTTCCTGTCATGTTAGCCAGTCTACTAAGTGTGAGGTGGCACCTCAGATTTGCTTTTATTTGCATCTCTCTGATTATAAGAAATTTAGAACACTTTTTCATGTGATTATTAATAGTTTTGCTTTCTTCATCTGAAAATTGCCTATTCATGTCCCTTGCCCATTTATCAATTGGGGAATGGCTTGATTTTTTGTACAACTGATTTAGCTCTTTATAAAATGCAGTAATTAGACCTTTGTCAGAGGTTTATGTTATGAAGATTTTTTCCCAAATTGTTACTTCCCTTCGAATTTTGCTTGCATTGATTTTTGTACAAAAACTTCTTAATTTAATGTAATCAAAATTATTTATTTTACATTTTGTGATTTTTTTTTCTAACTCTTACTTGGTCTTAAAATGTTTCCTTTCTCAATGATCTGACATGTATCTTATTATGTTTTCACCTAATTTACTTATAATTTCCTTCTATATATTAAAGTCATTTACACATTCTGAGTTTATCTTGGTATAGAGTGTGAGATGTTGATCCAAACCCAATCTTTCCCATACTGTCTTCAAATTTTCCCAGCAGCTTTTATCAAATAGTGGATTTTTGTCCCCAAAGCTGGGATCTTTGTGTTTATCATATACTGTCTTCTGAGGCTACTTACCCCAACTCTATTCCACTGATTCTCCTTTCTTTCTCTCAGCCAGTACCATATTGTTCTGAGGATCACTGCTTTATAGTATAGTTTGAGTCCATTCATTTCTATATCTGTCATATTGCAATAAAGATATTTGTAATTCAAATGTCATAGATGAGTTATCCATAATACTTTGTATCAGGACCTTGGTGGTCTAGTGAAGCCTTCCTTCCTGGAAAGATGATTTAAAGTGTAAAATAAGAGAGAAAGATTTACAAAGGGTACCAATCCTATTGAGAAATGGAATAAATATCATAGAACTCAGGTTAAGATGTCTGCCCTAGACACAACCTAATCATATGTTGCCAGATTCATATAAAGATCATAATAACCATGTGTAATATTTTCACATCAACTATTTTTATTAAATATATATACAAACATGCATATATATTTTATTTATATCTTCATATATATTGTTTTGTATATTGTAAAAATGAATAAAAATAATGGTGAGCTTCACAAAATATAGATAGAAAAACTTCAAAATTGTTGGGATACTTTTGATAAAGGTAATAAAATGTATCATCAGTGATGAAGTGAAGCTCAAATGTGAACTTCCCTTTGCAGCCAGGCACAAGGATGCTAAAGAGACTCTTATTATAAAAAATAAAATATTTGTTGAAATATATAAGGATAAATAAAGGATTTCTAATTCTAAGGGATTCTACCCAAAAAAATCCATCCAAATAAACTCCCAGTTTTCACAAGGAACCACTTCTCCTGTGGTTCACAGGCTACACTAATCCTTTCTGATCTGACTAAGCCAAATTTATACTATCTAAATAAAAACTACCACTATGATCCTTATAAATCTTAACTTTGCCTCCAAATTATAAAATAACAAAGGCTAGCTGGTTGAATCTCAACAAGAATCAATTTAGAACTGAGTCTGTTAAGAGTCTGAACCAAAAACAAGGTTTTTCTTTTGTCTTCTCAGAGTTAAACAATCTATAAAAACTATAATCGATATTCTATAGTGTTTCCCAAGTTGATAAAGGAAAACACTGAACTCCTTCTGCTCTTTCCCTCAGACAGAGAGAGAGACAAAGATGTTACCTCCTCCCACCCTGAGAGAGAGTCTCAGAGTTTGTCTCTGCCAACTGTCAGAGAGATTAACTGACATAGAAAAATAGTTATAACTGTCACATCTGAAGTTAACATGCTCTCTCAGCTCTGCTTCAAACTCTAGTTCTTTTCTCAAGTCAGACACTTTACTTCTTATCCCTAAACTAATAAACAATACTTATTTTCTAATATCATCCTTGTAATTTTACATAAGATATGCTATATAAGATATGTATCATATAACAAAATTATGTCATTGTATAATATGATCATGTTACATATATAGATATAAACATATAAACATAATATATTTAAAGAAACTTAGTTTTCTCTACCTTGAGGAGATTCCATTCAAAATTAGTGCCATCTATACCCAATAGGCATTTAATAGATGTTTTCTCAAAACATGAATGAGTGGATGCATTAAATTGATGTATTTAAATGTAAGCTCATTGCTAATAGAGTTTTAAAATTGTTTTTGCCTATATTCTGTCACATATCATAATACATGGATCATAGCAAGCATTTAATAAATATTTGTTGATTGATATATGTCATAATACTTGGATCATGTAGCCATAACCAAAACAACATAACCTTGTCATTGAAAAGTGTTGAAAACATTCTGAATCTACAAACATTGAAACTGTCAAAAATAAAAAAAAACCTTGGAACAAAGACATTTATTATCAAAATGTAGTAAAAGTAAATTTGAAAGTGGGAATTAATAAAGAATACATATTATTAGATCACCTCTATTAAGGTCCATGGTACCTAATATTGGATCAATGAACCAAATTTTCTTTGTGTTAAAAATAATAATCCTTGACAATATTCCACAATACAAGATTACATGTAAAAGTAACAACTCTCATTCACAAACTCTTCTCATTAATTCACTTGGGGACCAGGGTGAAATGGAAAGGAGGTCTTAGTAATTAGTCCCCAAAGTGTCTCTTCTCCCCTGTGCAAGTGGCCCTGTATTGGGTATATTTTAACGTTATATGTAATACTTGAGTCTCCAAATTTGTCACACATCCAAAGTCTCCAGATATGTCCATAACAAGCAAAACTCCTCAAAAAGATCTATCGGCATAAACCATATGAGTAAAGGACAACAATTCGTTTGGCATAGGTAAGTCATAACTGCATTTTTTTTCTCAGCAGACCAATGTGAGCAAAATCCAAGCAACCATCATTGCACTACCCAAGATGGCTTTATCTACTCTAAAGGCTCTAATGGCTCTATTGTAAATACATCATCTACTCTTAGGGAAAAAAATGTTATTTCTCCTTTTCTGTGGAGCCTGGGCAAGCCCCTTAAGCAAGAGCTCTTGAAATTCCTTCTAAGGAATGAAATTATGAACCTAAAATTGAGAAGATAGTTGTGGTATTTTCATTAGTTTTATGTTGAGCTCTTTTTATTTTTTTTATATAGAAGTCCCTTCATACATCCTTAGGTCTTGTTCAAAATCTTAGACAACTGTCTAAAGCACTGAGCGACAAAACAATTCACTAGGTGTCACAAAACTAATACACATCACAGGCAATGCTTCAGCCCAAGACTTCCTGATTTTTAAGTTCACTTTTTTATCTTCTGTCATGGTTTTCTCAGGGGATAGCAGCCTTAGGAAGCAAATTAAAGAAGTAAGGAAAATTGTTGTCTATTCAGACTAATATTAGAGTTTAATTTAAAATTTAATAATTTCTGTGGAATTTGAGGCACTATATTTGGAAAGAGTTTTAATCCTATGTTTTTATTGGGCCATTGATACCATGATATTCTCCTCTTTTGAGTCAACACACCCTAATACATGGGTAAGCAGGCTGGAGGAAGTGGATATTTAGAACAGTGATCAAGATAATAGTATGACTGATCTTTATGCTTAATGTTCAAGCAGGAAAATTAAATCCAATTAAAAATGGCATATCTATTGTTGGTCAACTAATGATGTGTTTGGAACTAAAGAACAATCAAGATTAAGTAATCACCAATGAGATTAAACGTTTTTATTTATTTCTAAAATCATTTGCATGTGCAATGATAATATGAGTTGCAAGAACATTTGGATTAAAATCTTCTTTCCCAGGACTTGGGAGTTTAGCTGTTGAGAATGCATCATTATTAGAATATTTTGTAGGCATTAAACACCAAAAAGAGTTCCAGAGAGTAGAATACTGGGAACCTCTCCCTAATTTTCTGATAAACAGAAGGCTGTATTTGTCTTTTCTGAGTGAACGAAGTAGACTTGCTCAGTAAAGTATAATAACATTGTATTTTAAGTTAATCTATTCCACCAATTATTTCATTTTCTAACAAAGTATAATTTATTTAACAAGCATTAATAAACTTGAGCTTGATTAGAGATTATTTCTGACCAGAGCAGACAAACTTGAAAGGAAAAAAAAGAATATATTTTAAAAATTAGTGAAAAGACTGACACAACTACTAAAAGATTTGGGTTCTGGATAAAGAGAATCAATCACTAATTATACTTTTCAAATATTAAGGCCCAATGAACAAATATGGTAAGAGGCTTAGGCTTCATAATGTGGCAGAACATTTCAACTAGCAATATATTTGGAATGCATCAGATGAATAGTGTTCAAAGAGTATTCCAGGGATGTTGCCTAACAATATCATAAGAAAGATAAGATGAGAGACATTCTCAGGGGTTTCTGTCCCCCTCAGTTTCATAGAACCTTTTCCCAGCAGCCTTTAGTTTTACTTAGATTTTTTCCTAATTATTTAGTTCCTACACCTTTGATTAGTGTCTCCAATGATTGCAATGGCCATTGTTTCATATGATCAATACAATTCAAAAGTCACTTGGTTTAAAAGTCTTCATCTGCTTTAATTGTTGTGGTGGTTTTAGCCATATCACTGGATAGTCAATGTTGGTGGAATTTGAAATTTACTCTCTCAGATTCACCCCACTATTCTGACTTGTTCAGTGCATCACAAATTGGTTAATATCTTGCCAAAATATTTTATTTTAGTCATTGCTATAAATTACTCATGTTTGTCCAGGAGGAAAATGACACTAATGAACTGGTGCAATTATTTCTTAAAGTGATCCTAAAATTAAGATTGTATATCAGAGGGGATGCATTTATAACAAAGGTGATCACATCTTAGTTCATGTGCATTTGGCTCAAATGAAGTTGGCATTTTTCGTGACAAAGTTTGTTCCGAAATTTAACGCCCTACTTTTCTAGAAATTCATTGCTTTTATGATAGCATGCATGCTCAGCATGCTGAATACTAATCTTTCTTAGGCAAAATGAGAGACAAACACCTGTAATATAGAAAATAGAGAGAAAACTGTTCTATTACAACAGAAGGAAAAGAACTAGTAATGAGTAGAAATTGTAGGTTGAATGATTTCATTTCAAGAAAATGAAATGTAGTCATACTGGAGCTGTCCAACAATGGAATTTTCTGATGCTTTAAAAGGTAATGCATTTTTCATTGCCAACATGGAATCTAGAAACTAGTAAGATCTGATGAACCCCAAGTTGACACCATCAATGGTAGAACTGGATGAGGAACAGTGAGCAACCCCCTCTCACACCTTCTGTCAGTAGATGGGATCTTCACTCTATGGAAATTTAAAAGTAGATAGCTTCCATTTTCTACTTTTCCAAGTCTAAATTTCTTTGGAAGAGGTTTTAAATGTGATTGTCTTTGAATAGTGGCTACTACAACCACTCAACTGCCCCCCTCCCATTCCAAAGCATGCATTTCTCAATGCCATGGAGAATATGCAGTATCTTTTCCTAAATATCTCTTAGTGGGAACTTAAGGAAAAAAATAAGATTTTTTTTGCTAACATACAGGTGCCCTGTCCTTTGGGGCATGCAATTTGGAACCTATATAGAATAGTCTATGGCCTAATTTACACAACACAAATAGTTAAAAAAAAGTCTGCCAATTGTAAAATAGAGATCCCTACAACTAAAAGGGACATAATACTCAGAATTGGAACTTTTTTAAGTTCCATTTATGCTTTTACATGGTCTGATGGTGCCTGGGTTTCTGCTGTAAACCCTAAGTACTCTAATCTATAAAGCTTCCTTCCTTTCATTCATTCACTTACATAGACTTGGTATGTACTTTTCTCCTAAAATAGGTTTTGTGCATTCTCATCATTAAATGTCTCTTATCAGCAACTTCTGTTTGAAGAACTATGTGCTATCATATTCAAACATTTGTATTGCTTACTATTATTTTCCTATAATTTATTTATAATTTAGTTGTCTGTGGTTCATTGAGCTCATCTTTACTTTTTGTTGTCCTGTTGTTTCAGTAATATACAATTCAACTCATTGGAGACTGACTTAGAAAAGCAACTGAGTGTTTTGTCATTTCCATTGCCAGTTAATTTTTACAGACAAGGAAATGAGGCAAACAGTGTTAAGTGACTTGCTGAGTGTCACATAACTAGTGTTTGAGGCTAGATTTGAACTCAAAAAGAATAAATCTTCCTGACTTCAAACCTAGAAAGTCTTCTTTTGTACCATCTTACTTCCCCTTATTTTTATTCAGATAAACCAAATAGAACAAATCCTTATTTTCAATGATAATTCTTAAAATACTTAAACGTAGCTATTTTGCTCACATTCAATTGCAAATCTCTTCTTCACCTGTGTAATCAAGTTTCATTGTTTTGACTAATCTTTATAGGTAATGTATCAATTGTTATTGCCACCATTATCTTCCAGATCATCAATTGGCTTTCTTAATGGTTGTGCCCAGAATTGAACACAAATTTGATGTTTGATAATGGAAAATGAAAGAAGGATTGATGTCCTTTTGATTTTTTAATGTAACCTTTCTAATATTTTTTTACTTAATATAGGGGACTACTATGAAATTATTATTTACTACTATATAATTTGTATTTCCTATCTACTCAACTTTAAGATTTTTTTCCTCAGTTAAATAATTACTTTTTTGCCAAACAGAATTATTGGAGCTGACTAAATACTGACTAATTTTCTTAGAAAAGCAGGAATTTTTAGTCAATAAACATTTAATCAATATCTGCCTTGTAAGACATTCTATTAAGTATTATGCATATAAAGAAATGGAAAAATAAATTCCTGATCTCAAGGAGCTCAGTTTCATGAGATAATAACATGCAAATACCTTATTAAAAACAAACTAAGTATAAGAGAAATTGGAGATCATCAACAGAAGGAAAACATCAGAATTAAGGAAAGTGGGGACAATCTACCTGTAGAAATGAAATGTAGTTTCTAACAAATATTTTATGAGTGTTTTTCTATTAACTCAAAACTCTTCTAATTCTGTGTGATAACAAAGAGTCAAAAGACTGAAAACCTTTGAATTATTCCACTATTCATATTCTTAATACTTAATGAGGAAAAATCTAAAGATGAAAGGGCCTTCATCAATTATCAATCCAATTATTTTTTTTTTCCTTCATGAGGAACCTTACTTCCAGTGATATTGTGCAGTTTTAAGCCCTCTCATTAGATTCCAGTACTCAAGCTTTTCCTATTATTGAAGAATACTAAAAGGAAAATAATGCATTTCTCACCAATAGCTTTGGAATCTGGTTCTTTTTCATCTTTATTCATAGCTTAGAATTCATGTAACATATCTCTCCAAGTCTAAGTCAGGCTTTTCCAAATACCTAAATGTAATAGTGTAATAGATTCTAGGAAATTGTTTTCTAGTCAAGATGCTACTTTTGGAAAATTCATCCTAAGGTTTCAAAACTATCTTCTAATTCATTCCCCAAACAGATAAAGTGAAAAAAATAAATGATTCCAGGAAATTTTTCCCATGTAACTGCATTCATCCTCATTGGAGTCTCAGAGAATCCAGAGCTTCAAGTTCCCCTCTTCTTCATCTTCTTAGTGATCTATGGAGTGACTGTGACTGGAAATGTGGGGATCATCACACTTACTACTATAGATTCTCGACTTCAAACTCCCATGTACTTTTTCCTCAGACACTTGGCTATCATCAATCTTGGCAACTCCACTGTCATTGCTCCCCAGATGCTGGTCAATTTCTTGGTGGAGAAGAAAACCATTTCTTACTATGGGTGCGCAACCCAACTGGGAGGCTTCTTAGTCTTTATTGTTGCTGAGATTTTCATGTTAGCTGCCATGGCCTATGACCGCTATGTGGCCATTTGCAACCCCCTACTCTACATGGTTGTGGTATCAAGAAAGGTTTGTATACTACTTGTGGTCCTAACATATACCTACAGTTTAACTACAGCATTGACTGTCACTTCCTGTGTTTTTTCAGTGTCTTACTGTTCTTCTAATATAATTAATCATTTTTACTGTGATAATGTCCCCCTGTTAGCATTATCCTGCTCTGACACCTATGTCCCAGAAACAGCAGTATTTACATTTTCAGGGACTAATCTCTTTTTTTCCATGATCATTGTAATTGTGTCCTACTTCTACATCATCTTGACCATCCTGAGGATGCGCTCAGCAGAAGGAAGACGGAAAGCCTTCTCCACCTGTGCTTCCCACATGATGGCTGTCACTGTTTTCTATGGGACACTACTTTTCATGTACTTGCAGCCCCGGTCAAACCATTCCTTAGATACTGATAAAATGGCCTCTGTGTTTTACACACTAGTGATCCCTATGCTGAATCCTATGATCTATAGCCTGAGGAATAAGGATGTGAAGGATGCTCTGAAGAAACTCCTCAGCAACCCTTGCCAAACTTTAAGAAAACATATAAATTCATAAGTATTCATGTTAGATTCCTTATATTCACAAGTTCAGGAATGAGCTGTCATGAATGAATAATTAAAGGTCCAGGAATGGAATACAATTAGATATGCTGTCATACTCAAATAAGAGACCCTACAGGTATTTATTGACTTAGAAAGCCACATATTCACAAAATTTAATTTTATAACATGTATTTAATATAATAATATATTAATAAAAATAATAAAATGTATAAATATATATATGCACATACAGAAACATAGATGTGTGCTTAAATATAAAAATATGTACATACACATATGTGTGTATGTGAATAGATAGATGTAGAAAATGGATAGATAGATAGATAGATAGATAGATAGATAGATAGATAGATAGATAGATAGATGGATAGAAGGATAGAAAGATAGAAGGATCGATATTCCTTTCACATTGTGGGCGGTATGGTTGAATGTCCCCATGTTCTGGAAAGTTCATTTAAAATTTTTGACCCTCCTTTTGAAGTAACAGAGAAAAAGTATGATTTTTAATATTTTGAGTGTTTAAAGAATGTCATTATAAAATTTAGTTTAAGTATGCATTTCTAAGTATCTAGACTTTTTTTTTGTAATCTGCTGGACTTGATATGTTATTTGCTATTTCTGTAAAATTTCCCCCAAAATAATCCTATATGCTCTGATCCTGATATAGGTCTTAATATGAGGACTTTAGTTTCAGAAATCTGCTTAAAGCTACATAATTATGGGGTTTTTTTGTTCATTTTGAATGCTCCAATGATATTACAAATTCATTTGTGCTCTCATTTATGAGAATTTGTAAGCTTATGGTAAAATGTTCTATTTTTTTTTAGTTAGAAAGCATATATTAAGTGTCTACTAAGTACCTAGCACTGTGCTAATTGTCAAAGATACAAGGAAAGACTCTTTATTTTGAAGCTCAAATTCTAATTGGGAAAGGAACATCAGATTCTTGAGAACTGACACTGAGTCACCTTCTACAAAATTTTTGATGGATTAATTCTAATTATCTAAATTGAGGTACTCTGTGATCTCAGCTAGGCAAAGAAACAAACCCTTATTTACAATATTATTTCAAGTGAAATAAATTACAGTCAGAATATTATTTGACCATCATTGCAACCAGTGACAAAGTATGGAAAAGGTTCCACAATTCAGTGAAGGAGGAATTGGATGAGTTATAATCTAGTGGAAAGAAAATATGACTTTGATTCAGAAATACCAGATTTCAAATCATATATCAAACACTGTCTCTCTGATCCTTTGACCATTCTTTCAATCTCACTTTTCTGATCTATAAAATGAGAAGACAGGATAACAGTCACATCAACAGTCTCTTCTGCTTCTGTTATATTACTTGATAGAACCACTTAATTCCATAATCTTTGATCTCCAAGTAATGGTACACTTTGGTACCCTTGCTTCTTCTAGTTCTAAATGTTAGACTTAATATAGACATAACATGGTGATCATTGAAGTTAATAGTGTAATTATACTTGAAAGAAATTGTTCTGTTGCATTTGAGAGGATTTCTAATGTAATGTATTTCCATTTCTGAGTTTTGAATTAGAGATTCACATCAATTTCTCAAATCCTTCTTAGTTCCTAAGAACTTCAGGAAATGCTGCACCCAAAGAATTTCCTCCACTGTGGGAAAGATAGGAAAGTTATGTCTGTCTTGATCAGTTAATAAGAACTAGCCTAGGCCAAATGTTTGTTATTGTCATAACCATATCTTTGATTATTCTAAAGATTAACATTGGATGCCCCTCATTGGGCAGAAGTAAATTTCTCTTTCTAGACATTGAGGTTATGGGCCTACATGTGTCATAATCAACAGTTAGTCACAAAATTGAAGAGGGAATTGAGAATTTGTTGGACTATCTCCCTATTGACTATTCATAAGTCAGAGATGTCTTGGAATGTCCAGAGGAGGCCTGAATAATGAACTTTCAAAATTGCATTTGTGGATCCCTGCAATAGGACTTCAAGGTCCAAGAGAGATCACTGTCTAATTGATTTGTTGATTATTAATAACCTAAAGAAAAATAAATTTTCTAACTCAGAAACCAGTCTTTAGGAATGTTTAATATTCACAAATAATATTATGGGGGAGAAACCTAGAGAAGAAAATAGAAAAAAATCAATTTAAAGGTAGATATAGAAAAGCAGAGAAGGGTTTAGACAAATATGATTAATGTTTTTAATTTTGAAAAGAAATGTAACCCATACATAATGAAATTTTATTTCATTTGTGATTTCTTTTGGAATTACTTCTTGAAATGATAATTTTGTTGATTTGATAAATCCAGAATTCTTTTTAAAAGGTTTGAAAAAGTAAAAAATAACGTGACCTCCCCAAGCCACCAAAGATTTCTTAGTTGCCAAATTAGTTTATGTTTTCTCATTTTTCTTTCTTCTTGCCAATTTTCAAATGTTCCTCCATGTTAGTCATCCATCCCTGGATATACCCTTCTTTCTGAGATTACTCAATATTTCTCTGCTGTTCTCTTCCTATATATGTGATCTTCATGTCTTAGTTTCCTTTGTCAATTTACTTTCCATCCTCCATCTCCTATGCAAGATATCAAGATATGTACCACAATCTTTCTTTGCCTCTTTTTCCCCCCTACCTACTCTCTCATGATTTTCTTATCAGTTTTAATATTTTTAGCTATCATGACTTCCAGATGACTTTAGGAACTACCTAGGTTTCCTAGGACATTCCACATTCATCATCATCAAAAAATAAATCAAAACAAAACAAAATGCTCATCCCATCCTCTAGAACATTATTTCTTGCAAATTATCTATCTATATGGAAACACCAACATTCTTGCAATTGCCAGAGCTTGCAAACTAAGAGTAATGTTTTAATCTGTTCTCTTATCTTAGTCCTATTTAATTTCTGAGTCCTCTTGATTTCAAATCCTCAACATCTGTCACCATATTGCCATTTAGCCAATACCTACAAAAGCTCCAGCATATATTCCCTTTTACCAGGACTGTTAGAAAAACCTTATAGTATTTTCCTGTTTCCTTCTTCAATTCATGCTCCACACAGCTGACAAAATTTTGTTCCTAAACAGTCAGTCAATAAGGATTTAAGTACCTATATGTTCCAGATACTGTTTTGTGATATAAAAAGTACTTACTGTATTAAGATTTACTAAAGGGGGAAGAGTACCTACTACAAAGGTGTTAGTAATCAAAGAGGGGAGACAGCAAGAAAACAAATATGCACTGTCTCACAATATATAAAATAAGCAGGAAATAATTAAGAAGGAAAACTTTAGAATTTAGATGGTTTGAAGAAGACTTCCTGTAAAAAATAGAATTTTCTTGGGCACTTAAAAAGAAGTGAGGAAAACTCATAGGCAGAAATCAGGAAGGAGAGTATTTTAGGCACGATAGATGGGGTGGATCCATTGCTAAGAGATAAATCGTTTTGCTTAGGAATGACTAAGAGGTCATTCTCTCTGGAATGAAGAGTTTTACCATAGGGAATATGGTTTGGGGATTAAGTTGTAAAAAAATTGGGAAAAGATTAAGGGGCTAAATTCTGATGAATTTTGAATGTCCTGGAGAGGATTTTGTATTTGATCCTGGAATGAATAGAGAAACACTGGCATTTATTAAGTGGATTTTTTAGTGTGTGTGTGTGTGTGTGTGTGTGTGTGTGTGTGTGTGTGTATGTTGTATGTGATTTTGGTGGCTATGTGGAGAATAAAATACATTGTAGTGTGCTATGAAAGTTCCTGCTCATGTTACCTAAGCCAGTAAGAGTTTAAATGACTATGCTATGAGTAAGTCAAGAAAGTTTATTGCTTTTATATTTTGATTAGCTTCCTTGGATAGAAAAGATGACAAAGATAAAGCACATAAAAAATGATGATTGAATTCATTCTAATGGGCAACCCAAATCAGCTCAAATTTCAGGATACCTTATTTGTATAAGGCTGTAGAAAGAAAAGTGATACAGGTTGTCTTTCTGGACGTGATATAGTTTAAAACCAAAGAAGTGACAGATGAGTCTATATAGGGGCCTTTAATTTAAATTGTTTAGGACATTTTTAAGGAGGAAATTCCATTCATCACCACTATGTTTTTTAGATATGTTTAATGTAAACACAAATGTATATATTTATGTGTGTGTGTATATATTTATATGTGTGTGTGTATAATTAGTTTACTTGATGTTTTGATTAAATGGCCCTAGCAAAATTTCTAGTAAAATTATCTTCATTAAGTCAGTTTCTATGTGTCCCCAAAGTGAGCATCTCATATTTGTTTAAAGTGTTCTTTTTTGGGAGATGCAAGTAATTAAAAAAAACATGTAGAAAATCCTTTTACTTGGTACTTTGCTAAGAATTGGAACTAAAAATATGAACAAAAATTGGTTCATGCCATCAATGAACTTAGATTTTTTTGGAGGAAATAATACTTGACTTGGTCACTTGGTATAAGGTGAAAAATTCTACCATATTCAGTCATGTTAATTTTAAGCATCTTCCTATTTCATTTCCCATACCTTCAACCTTTTAGTACTTGTTAGATACAGAAAATATTTCCATTATATTCATGATCTGTGGATCTTAAGAATACTATTGTTACCTGTATTTGGCTTGGATGAAGACTGAAATAAGGTAATTCCATAGTGAAGTGATCACCACATCAAAGAAATGCAGAATATCTGGTGAATGTGGATTGAGAAATGACATCTTGTTATGGAGTTCAAACAACACATGAAAGGTTTCCTCCAAATATTCTGATATTTCCTAGAATGTCTGCTAGTGTGGAGATAAATGAAAATAATAACTGGAAGCTCTATGATCCTCCTAGGAATGTATTAAAGCTTAAGATTCTTTAAAGAGACGTTCTAAGTACTTGATAGAAGAAAAATTATCTTTATAAAATCCCATATTTAAGGAATAGATTGCTACAAATAGCTAGTAACTCTGGGAACTCTGGTATGTGGAATAAAAAGGAGAAATATACCAATAAATAGGACATTGAAATGATAGTTTAAATGGAAGTATTTGTTCTATGTTGGAGAAGAACTTAGATTTTATTACAAATGTTGGAATAGAAGTATGATAAGGGGACCACTTATCCTGCTGATAGGAATTATAGTAGCCAACATACTGTCCCAAGATGCTGTTCTTGCAAAAGGTTTGTTCAAAAACACTGAAATGATATGACATTGTGAGGGAATCTTAAACATATAAAAATATCAAGGATTATGTTCAGAAATCTGAGATTAATTTGAGATATTGGACAAAAGTATTTTGATAAACAAGGCCATGGACAGGAACTTTTTTTTTTTCATTTAGGACCACAGAGACCAGTTTCAGTCATATGTGAGGTGCAACAAAAGAGAATAATAAGTAAATTCTACCTAGTGTCTCCCATTATCAAAATAGCATGACATGCATGATTCACATATGAGTGTGACAGAATAAAATGTAATAATAAATATATCAACGATATAATTATAATTGTTAATTTAAAAAGAAGAAATCACACTGCAAGGTGAAAGGCCATTAGGATAACGTATTTTGAATAGTTAACAAATAATATCATTGGGATAATAAAATGAACCAAAATTTTACAAATAAAGTAATAAAATCTAAAGTAAGTATGAAGCCAAATGGAGATTTGGAAAGCAGGTTATTTCAAGTCATATCTTTTTCTTAAATATGAAGAAAGGCATCAGTGGTATCCTGAATAAAGCTGGGGTTAGTATAGTATGACATGTTTGAGAAACTAATAGTGAGATGTCACCAAACTTCCATTTAAGACATTCCATTGTTGATTAAATAATCTCTTCTCTTTCATCTACATTGATGGGGGTTATAGTTGGAGATGGAGTACAGAAGTATCTTTACTTGTACAATTTTTAAATTTGTTTGCTTATGGCAAAAGTACAACAGGAGAAGAATGATTTTTGATTCTTCTTAAGAGTCAAATCAACAGAAGCATTAACTACTAGTTAAATAATACAAAAGTAGATAACTAGAAATTTTTATATAAATTATAGGTGTGAAGAATTGAGCTCATTAGTTCATTAGTTCAATGTTGAATAAATTCAATAACATTATTTTATTTTTTAAACTCCTTTTTTCTGATTAAAAAAATACTGTGGAGAGCTCCAAAAACATTTGTTTGCAATTATATTATGAAGGAGAAACTAGATAGCACAGTACATAGAGGAAAAGGAATGGAGCCAGAAAACCAGAGTTCATTTCTAGCCAAACAGTTGCTAATTGTGTGACCCTTGGCAGATCTCTTAAGCTAAGCCTCAGTTTTTCATTCTCAATTTACTCGCAGTAGCTTTGTTTTTTTCCTAAAACATGTCTATTTTGACTTTATGTTCATCTTCATAAGGTGAGCAATGTTGATCTATGTCTAATTCCTGTTAAGTTGTTTTCCTAGAAGACTTTGTTGAATAATGAGTTTATACCATCAAACTTGTATTTTTAGATTCCCAAATAATAATTATGGTAATTTAGTCAATGTATTGTAAACCTTATCTATTCTAATGATCAACAACTCTATTTCTTATCTAGTAAAACATTTAAATTTTTTTATTTTACAATTTTTTTTCTAGATAACATATCAACACATCTTAATTTTTTATTTCTGATATTTTTAATCCATGTTCTTTCTTTTCTTCCCACTCCTTTCCCCTGTCTAAGAAGTTAGGTCATATGATGTTGGTCATACAAATATTGTCATATAATACATATTTTCATGTTACTTAATTTGTGACAATACATTCATATTGTGTACACTAGAAAAATGTCATGGAACAAATAAAATAAAGAAGGGCATTTTAAATTTGCATTCATATTTACTGTGTTCCTTTTATTGTGGTAGATATCCTTTTTTTGTAATGAATTTATTAGAGTAGTCCTGGATGCTTTATAATAGCTAAGTCATTCACAATTGATCATTACACATTATTGTTACTATATACCACATTCTTGTGGTTCTTCTCACTTCACTTTGCATCATTTCATACAAGTCTTTCCAGGTTTTCTTTTTTAAATAATCATCTTGTTTGTTATTTCTTATGGCACTATAGTATTCCATTCCAAGCATATAAAATAATTTGTTCAATCATTCCCCAATTAACAGATACTCTCTCAGTTTCTAAATCTGTGCCACCACACACACACACAAAGTTGCTCTGATTAATTTTTTACAATTAGGTTTTTTTCCCTAAGTAACCCATTTAAAATTATTAGAAATCAGTTCTTTATAACTACAGATCTAGTGTTCTCTGTCCATTGCAATCACCATCTAGATCCTTCTAAAAGAACATAATTTTCTAAAGACAATCTAGCCTGTTCAACTACCCCGGTTATTTTTGGTGCCCAATGCAAAGTCTACTTGTATCTATCTATCTTTGGTAGATATCTAAAAAAATGAACTCTTCATCTTATCAATGCAAATTTTTATGTTCTGAACATTAGATATTCTTCATCTACCTGAGCTTTAGAAAGTGGAAGGTTAACATGAATTCTTTTGATTGCCTACAGATCTATCACATACGTTTATATATTATCTTTGAACTTGAGGCAAAAAAAAATATGTATCACCAACAAATAGGAGACTGAATATGGTGAGTATTTAATAAATATGTCATGGAATTAGATAAACTTAAAAAATCTTATATCTAAGTCTTGACCATTTCTATGACATAATGATATGAAATTCATTAAAATTATTCTGTGTTACAGAGACTTGGCCTCATGGGGAATGAGAAACCCATAAATTCCTCCCTCTAGCAACTGGCAGTACAGATAAAATGAACAAGCCAAATAAGAGTCTTTCTTCTAGATAATAAATAATCTTCTCTTTTGTGATCTCAATGCAAAAATTTCATCTAAACTAATTAAGGAGTTCACTTTTCTTGAATCTGGGTAGCACACTGACCACTCCCTGAACATACATTGACTAGTTAAAAAAGGTCTTAATATTTTACAGAAAAAAAAGATGGCACTGTAACTTAAATCATTGTGAAAGGAGTCAATAAGGGTAATCATAAATGTGAATGTAATTGGAATGAACTTACCCATAAAATGGAAGTGAGAAGCAGGGTGGATTAAAAAACAGAATCCTACTATATATTCTTTATTTAAGGAAGGTTGATATAGAGAAAGTCAAGGCAAGAATCTAGAACCCTGAGACAAAAAGAGCAGGGATAGCAATCATGATCTCAAACTAATGTAAAAGCAAAAATAGGTCTGAGATAAGTAAGGTAATTATGTCTTGGTAAAAGATAATATAGACACTGAGATAATATCAGCACTTAACATATATGCACCAAATGGTATAGCATCCACATTTTTAAAGGAGAAACTAAAGGAGCTTAAGGATGAAATAGACTATAAAACTATGCTTATGAGGGAATCTCAACTTTCCCTTTTCAGAACCAGATAAATCTACCCAAAAATAAACAAGAAAGAAATAAGAAAGTTAAGAAATATTAGAAAGGTTAAATTTAACAGATAAAATGGAATATGGTTGAAAAGGAATATACCTTCTTTTCAGTAGCATATGGTACATATACAAAAATTGACCAAGTACTAGGGCATAAAAACTTCACAACCACCTGCAGAAAATCAAAAATAATAAAAGCAACTTTTTCAGAGCATAATGAAATGAAAGTTATAATCAATAAGGGTTCACAGAGAGGCAAATTAAAATTAATTGGAAACTAATCAAATTCTTCAAAACCTGTGGGTCAGAAAACAAATCAAATAAACAATCACTGACTTCATTGAAGAGAATGACAATGAGGAAACAATGTATCAAAGTTTATGGGATACAGACAAAACAGTGCTCAGGGCAAAACATATATCCCTGAATGCTTATATCAGTACAATAAAGAAAAAAGTAATCATTTAATTGGTTATACAACTAAAAAAATACTAGAAAAATAAAAAAATAAAAAAATCTCCCATTAAAGAATACATTAGAAATACTAAAAATCAATGGATAAATAATAAATTTGAAGGTAAAAAACATATTGAACTGATAAATAAGAATAGGAGCTAGTTCCATAAAAAATAAAATAGAACATTAAATTTATTTTGAAGAATGATGGAAAAGAATAAAATTACCAGAATCAAAAAAGAGAGGAGTGATTTCACCTCTAATGAAGAAGAAATTAATGCAATTTTCATGAGGTATTTTGTTCAATCATATGTTAATAAATCTGATAATCTAGGTGAAATGGATGAATATTTACAAAAAAATTAATCTACCTAGATTAACAAGAGGGAAATGCATATTTAAGTAACTCCATCTCAGAAAAATAAACTAAACAAACCATCAATGGACTCCCCAAGAAAAAATATTCCAAGCATCAAATAGATTTACAAGTGAATTCTATCACATATTTAAAGAATAATTAATCACAATATTATACAAATTATTTGGTAAAATAAGTAAAGGAATCCAACCAAATTATTTTTATGAAACAAATATAATGCTGGTACTTAAGGCAGGAGGATCAAAAATAGAGAAAAAAATAAAGACCAATTTACTCAATGAGGATTGATGCAAAAATCTTAAATAACATACTAGCAAAGGGACTACAGCAGTATATTACAAGGACTATTCACTATGACAAGGTGTGACTTATACCAGGAATATGAGGCTGGTTGAATAGTAGGGAAACCATCCACAAATTGAAGGAATTGAAGTAGGCTAAGGAAGTTCAAATATAATAGTTTGTGGTGTAAAGGTTAAATTTAGGGTAGAGACTGAATGTAATAATTATTGGTCACCAAGGATTTAATTTCTTAAATCCTAAATGAAATACTCAAGTCAGGATGGGATTTTTTGGTGATTTAGTTACAATTGGAGAAAGAAATTGAGAGAGAGAGAGAGAGAGAGAGAGAGAGAGAGAGAGAGAGAGAGAGAGAGAGAGAGAGAGAGAGAGAGAGAGAGAGAGTTAACTCAAACTGCTCCAGCTCAGGTTGAGCCAGGAAGGAGTTCAAGGTCTTAGCTAAGGTCAGCCTTCCCCTGAGAGCCAAGGGAAAGGGGAGTCAGTCTTTGTCACTCACCAAGTGATCGCCCAAAGGAAGCTGTCTGAAGGAGCTCCTCCAAGCTCTACTTCCAGGATCGAACTCTGCTCAGCCCTCATCACAGGAAGTGATGAGAACTCCAAAAGCAGTTCTATACATCACTTCCTGAGTCTCACATGTGCCAATTGTGGCTCAAGCTTGGCTTAGGACAGCCCAGGTGACCATCAGTCTGTTTCTGATTTGTCATTTGCTAGCACATGTCAGTGTAGTATAGATGTGTACATCCCTGGGTGCTAGACTAAGCAAGATGTGGAAAAATATTGCTATCCTTTCCACATTGTGGGGCTAGTAACTGGTGACTGCCATTTGGAATATCCCCATAAAAGTATTTTTGCTTTCCCTTTGCATCAAAGAAGTCTTAATTCCTTTTTATTCTTTTACATGGTATTTATATTTTAGGTTAAATGTTAATTTTGGTGTTTCTAAATATTTTCTGTGTTCTCATCTGGCCTTTATGTGTCATCTGTGGCTCCAGCAAAACTCTCAGAAAATTCTCATTTAATTTTTCATGGCAACAGGTGGAATATATTGAAACTTTTATGAGGAAAGTTGCATTGTGGAATGGATAAGTCTATATCTCTCTGATGAAAAGAATACACATCAGGATTGACATAGATGAGGGATGCAAACACTTTTAATTTCCCTGAAGTGATAGTTCAGAAGTCATTAAAACCCTCCCACACTTCAGGAATAATTTCTCAGAGGGACCTAGAAACCTATAAATGCTCCTTTCATCAGCTGGGAGAAGGAATAATATAATCAAGCCAAAACAAATGTGACATTCCAGGAAAGCAGGTAACATTATTCTTTGTCTTCAGAACAGTCCTATAAATGCTAAAGACTTCCCAGACTCACTAGCTTCAGATCTAGTACTATATAATAGATCCTTAAATCTCTATATTTAACAGATATTAATATCTACTGCTAATAAAAATTAAAGAAATCTAGATTTTCAATGAAACAAGTGATACAGCATTCATTAATATAGAAACTGAAAGATCAGTCAGAAAAGTCCATGAAATATTTCACTCTTAAAAATTTCCAGGGATATTTTGGAGTGTATGTGGTAAAGTCAATAGAGGAGAAATTGAATGAGTTACAACATAGTGGAGAAGGGATTGTACTTTGATTCAAGAAGACCTAAGTTTAGCTTAATGTCTCAAACACTATGATGTTTGACCTTTCTTTCAATCTTACTTTACTCATTTATAAAATAAGATGATGGGACAAGACACTTCCAAAATCCCTTCTGCTACTGAATGTATGATTTGATATTTTCATCATTTCACAATCTTTTTGTTCCAAGAAAAGACATTCTTTGGCTTTTCATAAGTAGAGGCATTGCCTCCACTAATTCCAAATGTTAGATTTAATGTGAAGAGTATCAAATATATCCCTGGCATCATCAAAGTTCATACAGATGGCTTAATAACATTTGACACAAATTGCTGTATCATATTTTGCCATTAAAGAAAAAATTCAGAGTAGAGAAAAAAGAGAAAAAATCCAAAGAAAAGGTTTAAAATATGCTGAATTTATTGTATAATATTGAAAAGAAATGAAAGTTAATATAATGGAAAGTTGTTTAAAAATTATTTCTCTTAGGCTATCAAAAATCTCTTCATTGCCAAGCTGGCTTATATTTTTTTATATCTCTTTGTTCTGGATAATTTGAAAGTATTCTCTTACATTAATCATCTGTTTCTAGATACACACTCATCTTGAGCTTACTTTACATTGCTCTGTTGTTCTTTTTAAATGCAGGACCATTCATTCTTAGTTTACTTCTTAAATTTATTGTTCATACTACATTGGCTATGTAAAATGTATTTATGGATCTGTCCTGAGCCTCTACTTTTTCTCCCTTCTTTCTCCTAATCTCATTATCTGCTTTAAAATTTTTCATCTATCATAACTTACAGACAACTATCAGTACTATGTAGCTTTCTCAGGATATCCCAAACTCACCATGTCAAAACAAAACAAAACAAAATCCTCAGATCATTCTCAATGAATTATTTCTGATAATTTTTAAAATTTATGTACAAAGATGCCAATATTCTTGCAGTTGCCACAGTTTGCAACAAAAGAGTAATCTTATATTGTTCAATCTGATTATCCTACTAGGGATATTTAATTACGAAGTTCTAATGATTCCAACTCTTCAACATTGCTAACATCCATTGCTATATTTCTATACAACCAACAACCATTTACCCCTTTCACCTGGCCTATTACTATAGACTCAAGCTTAGTTGTCTCATATTAGGCTCTCCTTTCTCCATGCCATACTCCATATAGCTGACAATCTTTTATTCCTATATATGCTCAATCAATAAGAATTTAAATCCCTACTAAGTGCTAGGTACTATGGCTAATAGATTTTGATACAAAGAAAGACAAAAAAGACTACCTACTCCAAAGAGTAAATAATCTAATGAGGGAGAAAATTACCAAAGAAATATGTACACAAAAGCTATATGTAGGATAAAAAGGAAATAAGAAGGAAGAAACTAGAATTAAGAGGGGTCAGGAAGTCTTCCTGTGGAAATATATATATGTTTGGATCTTAAAGGAAATATTTTAAACATGGTGGAAAACTAGAAAATACCCATATTTAGGAGACGAAGTGTCTTGTTTATGGAAGAGCTGGGAGGTCATTGTAATTGAATCAAAGAGTTTCACTCCTGGGGAATATGTTTTGGGGGTCAAACTATAAAAATATTAGAAAATATGAGGAGGGTAGATCATCTAGGATTTTTAATTTCCAAGAATATTATGTTCAATCTTTCTTAAAAAATTAGAATCATTATAATCAATATTATATATTGGTTCCAAGGCAGAAGAGTGGCAATTGGTGGGCAAAGGGGGTTAAGTGACTTTTCCAGGATCACATAACTAGGAAGTTAATCTAGGACCTCCTATCTCTAGGCCTGACTCTCATCCACAGAGGTACCCAGTTGCCCCATTTTCTATTTGATCTTAAAAGGAGTAGCAAGGTAATGGAGTTTATGAAATAGGGAGTGACAAGTTCTAATCTGTTTTGTGGGTGAATGGAGGATACATTGCATGATGGAGAGTTTTGAAATAAGGAAACTCACCCAAATGTTATTGTGGTATCTACATACTTGGTGGTCAGGGATTGCTCTAGACCTGTGACAGTGGCAAAGGGAAAAAGGGGACATATGGTAGAGATATTGCAAAGGATGAAAGTGATAGACAACAGGCATTGTCATGGAAGAACTTGATATTATCTTGTTCAGGAGCGTGTCCACTTAAAGAATTACAAAACACTGAGAATCTTTAAAAATACAGGAATGTATTGAATGAATGGCCAGGAGGCAGCCTCCTTTGGGATAGGGGGTCCAGGATTTTTATATCTTAAAGGAACAGAGATTACATTGAGCAGGAAAGGAAGGTGAGGAAGGGAAAAAAGAAGTGACATTCTCCTGTAAGGTACCTTGTTGTCTGTGATAGAAGCACAGATATAAATTATTTATGATATATTGAGTCCCAATCATGAAGGTGAGTGAGTTGCATATCTCAAAGAATCCAGTGATGTTTTAGGTGAAAACAGAAGGTATACCTCAGTGCTCAAACTCATCACAAAACTAGGCAAAATGTATCTAAAACAAAAGGAATTGTAGCTCTCAGCTAATCCTTTGTTCATTCAGTTGTCTCTTTGGTTGCATCAGAGATGGCTTTCTTCCACCAGCAGCATTCCTGGAGTCCAGGATTGAGGAATTTCAAAGGTACTCTTTTTGATCTGGGATTCCTCTAGAGCAGTGGTTCTCAACCTTTTTAATGCCGTGACCCTGCAATACAGTTCCTCATGTTGTGGTGACCCCAAACCAAAAAATTATTTTGGTGGCTACTTCCAAACTGTAATTTTGCTACAGTTATGATTCAGAATGTAAATACCTGATATGCATTCTGTATTCTCATTGCTACAAATTGAGAGGTTGATAACTGCTGCTTTAAAGACTTGTGGTCCCCCAGGGGACCCTGCACCCCCTATTCCAGTGCATAACAGTGAGGAATTGATGACTCTGATATAGTAAAATATGGGATATAGATGTGTAAATATACATAAACATATTACCTACTCTTTGCTAGGCATTGGAGTAAATGCTTTACAAATATTTTATCATTTGATCCTAACAACATCCCTGGAAGTAAGTGCTATTACATCTTTAGTATATCTGGTAGTTACTTTATTATAATTCCTATTTGATGCTATCATAACAAAGATCGGTGTAACATGGATTAAATAAGGAATAAGTAAGTCCGACTGACCAAGTAGATTATAGAACTTAACTACTTAAATAATCAGCAAAAAGCTTCCATACTATTTGCCATTGTCATTGGGACATTTGCTGATTGAAATGTCATAGTTGCACAACCATACCTATCCCTTTAGGGTCAAGGTTTCCATGTAGAGGTGATTGAATGTGTCTTCGGTCTGAAGAACACTTGGGCTCAGAAAAAATATGTCATGACCACTGGGAACAACCTCTGACATCTAGCAGTACAGAATAATCAAGGACATGTAAACAGTGGAAAGAGGCTAGGAGAGAAAGCAAAGATGTAAAATGCTGAAAGGCATGTATGAGCAGAAGAGTAGCCCAACTAGTTAGAATACAATTCTGCAGTTAGCAGTAAGACACATCCACTGCTCTGGTCAAAGTTGGAGCACTTCAGTGACTGTTCTTTGCTTACCAGCATATTGTCCGTTTGCTGGTGAATTTGAAAGTAAATGATCATGCAAGGGAAGGAAAGGCTCAATAAGGAGGATTCAGGCTGTACATTCCATAAATGGGAGATATGGTAAAGATTCTGATCAAGAAATATATGATAAGGTAAGCTAAAGAATCAGAAAATGTTCATCGGGAAATTAAGCAGTTTCCAGAAAGAATAAAGGTGAAGTGTAGGAAAGGAAATATAAAAGGGATCTGTGACAAAATTCAGTAGTATGACTAATAATATTAATGACAATGCATGGATTTCCCACAGTATATTGTTTGCTGAGCATATAATTTATATCATCTAATTAATATGACATCACCATGTGAGGAGATACTTCAGGTGTGATTATTCAATTTCACAGCACTGGAAAGTGGGGCCATATGTGGAGGGAGACAATTGACCACTAGGTGTAACAAGAATGTTATTTGCCTTGATTTCAACTATATAAGCATAGATTTTTTTTTAATTGACATTTTCAGAGTATATGAATTGCTCATTCAGTCTTAAAAAAGTCTTTAAATCGCCTTAACCATGTTCTCCACCTCCAGTGTCCACAAGGGCCTTTCTTTAAAATTCAACAAGTATCTCTGAAGCCCTTTTGTATCTTTCCCATAGAGTATTATACTGATTTTTATTGAGTAGGTGATACATGGTTATAGGCCTAGATCCATTGCCTTTTAGAATATCATAACAAATTATTTCTAATATGTAAATGTAGAAACTTCTAGGTACTGTGTAAGCCTGATTGTGGTTTTATAATATTTGATTTTAGGAGATTTTTTTCAATTTCTTTTTTCTCTACTTTTTTAGGAATATTCATGCTGTTTTCCCTGATAAATTATTTCAATATGGTATCAAGGTTCTTTCTTTGATGATGGATTTCAGGCAATCTAATGGTTCTTAGATTATCTCTTCTGGATCTTTTTTTCCAAGTCACTTGTTTATTTTTAAGAGATAAATTTCAAATTTTCTTCTATTTGTTTATTCTTTTGATTTTTAAAATTTAATTGCCAAAGGAAGCTTCAACTGTCGGATTTTTTCTTCCCAAATGGATTGGTGGCAGCCATTGAACATTCAGTGTTAGAGATTTTCTTGTGGCACTGAATGTTCATAGATTTTTCAGAGAGTTTAACAACTGGCATGTAAAGATATCTTAATACAAAGTCTTAAAATCAAAATTCTCCTGTTATTCAAGAAGTTTTGTTATTCAGGAGCATTACCAAGATTATTTAGAAAAGCTCCAGAATAAAAGCTCCTATAATCCTTCATAGTATTCTTATATTCAACCAGAAAAAAGTTAAATCAATGAGTAAGTGATCACTAAACTATAGGAGTCCCTAGACCTTCAGGCTGTATGCTGAGAAATTGGGGAATTTCATTAAAAATAAGAGTCAGGAGGCAGCTAAGTGTCTCAGTAGATTGAGTGTCAGGCCAATGGATGAGAAATCCTGGGTTCAAATTTTACCTTAGGCACTTCCTAGCTTAGTACTTACTACTTTCCTGCCTTAGAACCAATACACATTATCATGTACTATAAAAGATAGAAGGTAAGGGTTTAAAAATAAAAATAAAAATAAATTTTATTAACACAATTTCATGTCTTATTAATGACGTTTTGATTATAATTTCCATAGAGATAAAAAGGCATATATATAATTATTTGAAAATTTTAAATTGTTATTTAAATTGTAGCCAATTTATTATTAATAATAATAAGTGTATCTTTATAGTTAAGGAAGTATCCTTCCTTTTTTTCCAGGATATTTTCTGTATCTGAAAGAAATGGAAGGAGGAAATGAAACTTCACTGACTAAGATTACTGAATTTATTTTCATGGGTGTTACAGATCATCCAGAGCTACAAGTTCCTTTGTTTCTGGTCTTCCTTCTCATCTACACTGTTACAGTGGTGGCAAACTTTGGCATGGTCATCCTAACTAAGATTGATTCTCGCCTGCACACACCCATGTATTTTTTCCTCAGGCACTTGGCACTCATTGATCTTGGTTACTCCACAGCCATTGGACCAAAAATGCTGGTCAATTTTGTAGTGGAGAAAAATATAATTTCATACACTGGTTGTGCAATACAATTATTTGTCTTTGTGACACTAATCATCAGTGAACTTTTTGTGCTGTCAGCCATGGCCTATGACCGTTATGTGGCTATTTGTAAGCCTCTGCTCTACACAGTCATCATGTCTGACAAAGTGTGCTGGATCCTGGTGGCTATCCCCTACATCTATAGCATGTTTGTTTCCCTAACAATTGCTATCAAGATTTTTAATTCATATTTTTGTGGATCTAATGTAATTAGACATTTCTACTGTGACAACCTCCCATTGTTGTCCATGATTTGTTCTAATACTAGTGACATAGAATTAATAATTTTGTCCCTTTCTGCTCTTAATCTATTCTCCTCTCTTCTGGTTGTCCTTATTTCATATGTGTTTATTCTTGTGGCCATCCTCAAAATGAACTCTGCTGAGGGAAGGCGCAAAGCCTTCTCTACCTGTGGCTCTCATCTCACAGTTTTAGTTGTATTCTATGGGACTCTCACCTTCATGTACTTGCAACCCAAATCTAGTCACTCCTTTGATACAGACAAGATGGCCTCCGTGTTTTATACCTTGGTGATTCCCATGCTCAACCCTTTGATTTACAGCTTGAGAAACACAGAAGTGAAAGCTGCCTTACAAAGAACCCTGAAAAATAGACAAAAATGTTTTATTTAATGGTAAATATACCAGATGTTTCTAATTGGTAATGAAAAGTTTGAAAAACATTCTTTGTTTTCTTACTCAACAGAAGTTCTATTCTCCTTTCCTTTATTGAAAGCCTCAGTCAAATTCTACCCTAGATTCCCCTTAGCTAAAGAGAACATAATTGCTCTAATCTATAGTTTCTGAATTTGGGTTAGATGTCAGAACATCAGCTTTTTAAGTGAATTAAGGAAACTAACTTGCTCCTACATACCTCCTCCAGTAAAACAGTGAAGTCCCAACAAATCTAAATGATGATCCTGAAATGAAACTAGAATTTCAATGACTTCTTCCACCCAGGAACAACATTAAAAATCAGGCAGAAGTCTTTAACCTGGTGATCTCTGATTCAATCAAACAGAGGCAGAACATATAAAGTGAGGCCAGGGAAAAAGAGAGCTTCCTTGAGAAATCCCTCAGAGTGTGAGAATGCAAGGTGCATTTGAAGTCCTTTGGAACTGAAACTGCCATCTAGTTGTAATATCAACCAAGATGGTGTCACGTTAACCTGATATTGACTATCCAAGTCCAGAGACTCTAATATTCACTTGTTTCTGACATACTCAGAAAGACCTGAAGTTCTGGATCTTTAAAACGACAGCATCTGGGAGTTAGAAGTAATCTCAAAAACACGGAGGAATTCTCAACCAAAATTGAGTATTTGGTTCAGTATCTCAACCAAAAATGAAGTAGCAGAATATTGGTCCTGACCCAAAGAACCAGGGAAGCAATTAACATTGGAAAGATGAATATTTTTAAAAATATTTGTCAAAAACTCAATTATAAATAAAGACTCGGGGGGGGGGAATGTATTTACCATATGGACTACATACACACTGAGAAAAATGAACTAAGAGACTAAAAGTGAAATAAAATTCTTTGGAGGAAAAATTTGGAAAATTACTAATTTAGAAAACCAGGTGATAAACCTTACACCAAAAAATAGAATCCATGAAAACAGTCAGAAATCAATAACTATATGAGGCAGCAGAAAATAATTAGAATAAAATCAATAATGTGAAATAGAATTTAAAAAAATAATTTGTAATAAAAATCTGACCAGGAAAAATTAAGAAAAATTCATTTAAGAATCATATCTTTCAGGGAGTCTAATGATCCATAAATTATCTCTCCTTAATGTTATGTTTTATTAAATTAAAATGAAAACCTCATGTATTTTTTGAATAGTAGGTTGAAATAAACATAAACTTCACTCCAAGCACTTCCTGAAAGAAGCACTGAAAAAAGAAGTATAAGAAATGTCACAAAGAAAATACAGAAATTTCTTGTGGAAGGAAAAGTACTTCAAGTGTAAAAGAAAATTTTAAAAGATTCCTTTTGAAAAGACCAAAATTAAGTATGAAATTTAAATAAAAATATAAGAATGAATTCAATGATGAGGATTTATTTTAATTGATTTTAATTTTTTACAAATTATAGATACAATTATTAATATTCTCTTTCCAACATATTGCAATCCATGTTCTCTTCCTTCTCCAACATCTCCATCTTCCCCAATATAGCAGGTAATATCATATAGGTTGTACATGTGTTATCAGCAAAACATATCTCCATGTTTGTCATATTGTGAAACGTATATTGCTCATGCTAGAGAAAAATTCATGTAGGAAATAAAGTTAAGAATGGTATATGTCAATCTTCATTTAGACTCTGTCTGTTCTTTCTATGGTATGAATAGCCTTTTTTAAATCATTAGTCCCTTAGAGTTTTCTTGGATCCTTGCATTATTTAAAATACTTAATTTATTTTCAGTTTATTATCATACCGTATTGCTATTATAGTATACAGGGTTATCCTGATTCTACCCATTTCACTTCATATTATTTCATGTAAGTATTTTCAAGTTGTTTATTTCTTTTGATCATCTTATTTGTCGTTTTTTATGGTCCAAGAATATCCCTTTATAATTATATACTACAAGTGGTTTAGTCATTTCCTAATTGATGAATATCCCTTCACTTTCCATTTTTTTAGAGTTGCTATAGATTATTCATTCATAATTTTGTCAAATAAAAATAAAATTACTCTCTATTTGGTCACAAGATAATGATAATATTAATGATTTTGATATGGTATAATATAAAATAGCATAATATGATATCATATAACAATGTTTGATAAGACATGACAAATCATATCTTAGCATAAAATCATATCATATCATTCATATATGCTATGATTTGATGAGAAAACTTGCACAGATGCTATTTAATTCATCTTATTGTCTTATGGTTTTACTAATATGTCAAACAATTATTAAACAATGTTTCTCTCTTTTCTTCTCAGTTTATGTTGCAATATTGTATGAAATGGTCCAAAACAATGACGATACAAAGTACTAGGTGACTATGTATATTATCATGGGCATTACAAGAAGTCGTGATCTATAGGTCTCTTTCTTTGGAGTATTGCTCCTCAAATACATTGACAGATATTTGGTGAATTTAAAAATTATCATACTGACCAAGATTGATCTCAGCTCCACAACCACATTTTCCCCCCAAGATACCTGGAAGATACCTGGAATTTCCTGATTTTTAGAATTCTTTTGTCATTGATCATAAAAATGGTTTTCCATTTCAGAGTAAAAAAATATCATTCCTTATATTGAATGCAGAACCCAATAAATATTCCTCGTGATGTTAATCATTAATTACATTTATCTTTAATGAATGTTTCATTCTTTTAGCCATGGTCTATGATTTAGATGACTATCTCTAAGAATTTATTCTAAACTGTCATCATATCTGGCAGGTTGTATTAGAGTCTGTGGTCTATGGCCTATCTGTATAGCATCAATGTATGATGTACTGTTAACAAGATTTTTATAATTTGTGCTTCTGAGGACCAAATGTAACTGGACATTTAGATAAAATTTAATCTTATTCTGTAACATAACAATGAAAGTGATGAAAATTATAAAGCTTGGAAAAACTTTTATAATCATCTGGAAAAATAGAAGAATAGGCAATAAATTTAAAAAATGAGAATTGTACCATAATAGTATAGGATTCTAAAAATAAACCATAAAGTACTTGTCATTTAAAAATAGATTACTAAATAAGAAATATAAGAGTTGATAAATAGTTGATATACTGACACAAAATATCCATTTGATAAACCTAAATATTTAGTTTTGGGGGCAAGGTTTCTCTATTCAATAAAACCTTCTGGAAAAACATGAAAACATTTTGGTAGAAACTTTATAGACTATCTTCTCTCACTGCATATCAAGATAAGATAAAATTTGATATGTTTTAGACATAAAGAATGATATCATAAGCAATTTAGGAAACCTTGGGAAAAAGCAACCAGTCAGATATGTGGAACAGAGAAGCTTTTATGACTAGATTACAATAGATAAAAAGTATAATTTTGATTATGTGAAATTAAATATCTTAATAAACAAAACTAATAAAGCCAAAGTTACACAATTATAGGAAACTGTTAAAAAATAGCAAATTTCTCTGAAAAAAGCTTCATTCCTCAAGCATATAGGGAAATAAGGCAAAATTATTTTTAAAAAATCATTCCTCAATTGAAAAATACTATAAGAACATAAAAACGCAATTTTCAGAAGAAAAGAGTTATTGATAATCACATTGAAATTCTCTAAAGTATTATTTTTTCAAGAAATTCAAATGAAAACAAATCTTAATTACCACTTCAATTTTTAGATCTAATAACATGATTAATAATAATTAATAATTTAAAAAAAACTTACAAATATTACAGAGGATGTGCAAAAATAGAATCATTGATTCATTGTAGGTGAAGTTATATGCTGGTCCAACCTTTATTGGGAATACTTTGGAATAAGGCAGTTATAATATTAGACCTGATGCTCCTGAAACAATCATGGAATTTTCCCTTTAGTATATGCTTTAGTTTATAAAATCTCCACATTGCAAAATATTGGGAATAAGATATTTTAAACTCCTATCTTCTGTAATAGAATCAATATTATGTGGGTTCCAGAGCAGAAGTGTGGTAATGGCTAAGCAATGGGGGTTAAGTGATTTCCAAGGACAGTCCAGCTGGAAAGTATTTGAGACTAGACTTGAACACAGAATTTCTTTTTTCTTGATCTGGTTCTCAATCCACAGAACCACCTAAATGTCCCCAGGAATAAGGCTTTTAAGATTAATTCTTCTATGTGCTAAAAAATAAAAGCTTGAGAAATACCGGTTGGTCTTTCTGTAAATATGTCCCTCCAAATTCCCTGTTTGAACCATTGATATGTCAATGGATCCTGGGGGCTACCAAAATTAGAGTCCATGTATCTCACTCTCAGAAGGATATGATTATTAAAGTGTTGACACATTCTTCACAGTAACTGATGCCCTCAAAGATGACTTCAAAGACCACTTTAAAAAGATCCAATGAAAGTTAGAACAGAGGAACTTACAATTTTAAGTTAAAGTTCAATGGTAAATACGGACAGAAGAAATTAATACTTGAAAAATGTATTCAAATTACTAAAATTGACAAAACTTTATACAAAATATTAATCCATTCTCAATCAAATATAGAGTAGTGAAAGTTTGCATGGGGGAAATTTTACTAGCCTTTGTGTCTCTTTTTTTTTTCCCAATATGGGTATCAGTCTTGTCCTGAAATCAAGCTAGGTTTAGAGGAGCATGGCATGTTTAAGGAAGTAAACATCATTCATGTAGATATGGTTATAATCTAGGACTCATTCTATTGGGGATTGATTATAGTCTTTGCTGTTTGTATATTTATTTGCAGCTTGGAGTGGTGAAGAGGAGGATCTCCCAACCCCTCAGAATATTATCAACAGTACAAAGGAGAAGAGTAACTAGTGTATAAATGATTCCTCAGTTTTCTAGAGTCAAAGTCATCATGATCTTTCACTATTGATTAATGAATACAAATAAAATCTTTATAATAGCACATAAACTATAATAATGAGGAAATGAACTTGATACCCCATTGTTCAGTAAAGCAGATGAAATTAATTACTTTTTTGAAGAATTCCTTTTATGAAAAAAACTGGCAAAATTATGAAGTAGTTGTTAGAAATGAGATGTAGACTAAGGTGTTATATAGGGACATTTAGCTGACACAACCAATAAAACATGAGATTTGCTGCCACAAATACCTGAATTCAAATAAATCTTCAAATACTTACTAGTAGGGCCTCCAGGAACAAGTCATCTTCTTCAGTTTCCTGATGTGTAAAATATAATTATAGCAACCAACTCCTAGGATTGTTGTAAGGATTAAATCAGAAAATAATTGTAAAGAGTTTATCACAGTGCTTATATTTACATTTTAACCATCATATTATCATGTGAAAATTTAACACTAGCTTGTATCCCTTTCTTTTTCTTAGTACCCTAAGATCAGTCTTGGATCTTAAAGGGGAGTTTAGACTCTAAATTGGATTGGATTGGATTGATCTTCATTGGATTAGGCTATATCCTGACTCACCCTCTGATTGAATCAAGACACTTGGGGAGGAGACATGAAAGGGTTAATGGAGGCCTTCTGACTTCCTTGTATAATTGTAAATCTGTTACCCTAAAAAAAAAAACAAAATACTATATTTCCAGGGAGCCCATTGACTTCCTATCATTACTTACTTCCTAAAGACAGGGAATAAATTGAGTGGGCCATCCTAGTCAGGCTCTCTTTGGCTTGATTTTGTAAGCACGGTAGTGGCAAGCATGGGGGTTTGAAATGGCTAATTTTCCATGTGCATGTGGTTTTTATTTTGTATCCCTTTTTATTCCTTTATTTCTAATGATCATTAATAAATCTCCTAAAATATAATATTTTTATTATTGCACATGGCTTTTAATTTTTTCATCTTGGAATCTGGAAGACCTGTCTAGCTCAGAGCTCATGAGGTTGGAGTCCATCAATCAGAGGGGCTTGGTGAAAGGTGAAGGTGAAATATAAATTTGGGTCCATATGGGAAATTGGGGCTTTTTGGCTAGTGTAAAAATTGAGATTTGAACCCCAGACTTCAATCCACAGAAGTCCTTGGCCACTTCCCAGAATGCTTTGTAATCTCACTGCAATCTTCACCTGGGTGAGATCAAAATTCCTATTTAGCTGGCTGTAAAAGCCTACTGAGCTCTTCCTACTTCCACTTTCAAGGAGACACGTCTCTCATGATGTAAATGAAATTGAATGGGCCTTTTGGCCCTCCTAGGCACGTGCTTTCTTACTTGTATTTTCTCAAATTCTTAATCTTCAATAAACATCATAAAATATAATACTTCTAGCAGAGAAACTAATTTTAATCTTAACACTAGAAACTGGAGATGAGAAAGTTTTCATGGACATGGGGAAAGGAACAGTCAGACACATGTAATCAGAATCCTTTTCTTTCTCTAAGTAGTTTTATAAATTATTTAATAAAAACATTTTTATTAAATCTATATAAAATCTATAGAACATATTAATATTAATATTTCTGTTTAATAGGAAATGCAAAATGATTTTTGAAACTAAATATAAAATGACATCATTATACACAAAAAGAAAAAAAAAACAAGATCAATTACTTACAATAAAATAAAGCTGTCAACCAAGCAATTGACAAGAAGCAGGCATCTGGTCATATATATTATGCCAGTCACTTGGCCATAGAAAGACTAGGATGAGAAAATAAAGGACTACAGAAAGGAATGAATGTAATCATTCAATGCAGATGGTCATGTGTGCCAGAGATAGGACTTGAGATTAGAACTGGATGATTCAAAGGCCAGTCTGCCATTCATTATATAATAGCAATTATAGAACTTTCTTTTGCTCCCAATCATAGGTGCCAAATAACGGGGTTGGAGAAAGGATAATATTTTTCTGTGGAAACAGCAAGTCCTTTAACTAGAAATTCAACAAGGATGGGCACCCTAGAAACTCCCAGTGAATGTGTATGGATGGTAATGACATTACTAGACTGAACACTTGATGGTGTTACTAGACTGATTACTGATCACTTGAAAAGTTTGCATTTGGTATTAATAAAATTCTTTCATGTGCACAATGCAAACACTTTGAAACGATTTGTGGTCATTGTTAATGTAAGCAATTTGAAAATTGAAAAACCAATGATCCTTACTATTGAAAGGGCCAGTGATCTGCATTATTTATCTTTATGGGGAACTATTGGGTGTCTGTCTTTTGGAGAGTGTTAATTCACTGGTAAGACTGACAGTGAGAAAGAGTGTTGTTAAAGTTCTATGCAGAATTGCAGACCACACTTGGAAACCATTCTGATTATTATAAATATGCAAAGCTTTCTAATAACCATAAGTCAAAACATACAATTATTGTTGCTATTATGAGTTTCCTAATCAGCCCTCAGGGAAATAATGCTTCAATGCATATGGGAACATTTGTTAGGAAATAAGCTTTATCTTTATCAGAATAGAAGAGTTTACTATTCTTTGCATTTGAAATATTATCTCTTTAAAATAATTATTCAGAATCAAGATGAAATGTAAATAAACTCCAGCAAACTTCTGTTATGATTATTATCATTTGAGAAAAATCAAAACTTGGAATGAAACTAATGCTCTTACAGGACTTTTTTGGTTTTTAATTTTTCTCCCTCCCCCCCCACTTTTTTCTCTCCCCTTTAATATATGTCATCTTTTGCTTCACAAACTCTTCAAATTCAATATTTCTCAATAATCACTTATTAATCAACTAATATGTACTACTCTTAATTTTATTAGTTCTTTTATAATACCCATGACATATTGGATTTATAATCCACAAGAATCTCTGGGGTTTTTTTTTTGTTTGTTTGTTATTACAAAAAATACATAAAAATACACCTTTCCTATCCTGTTATGAAACTTAAAACAACAAAATATTTGAATTTACATTTGTCTCATTAGATTTCTTCATATTTTTTCATCTCTTCATAATGTATATCACATTTAGAAAATAAATTCTTGGCTTCTATGGGCAAAGAGGCCTATAGGAAAGACCATCTCAAAGGATTTTCTCACTGATTAAGAAACTTAGTGGTTAACATATATACTTCTTTTTGTTTTGAATTTTCACTCGATGGAAATTCTTCCAATTTCTTTCAATTTCCTTCCCCCAAAAAACATGAAATTCTACATTTGTCAGTATGATAGGTTCTTTTATGGATTTCTTAAGTCAAAACAATCTTTCAATAATTCTTTAATAAGAAACTACCATTGGTCCAAATTTAAATTAAGTATCACAAAAGAGAATCTCTGTCCTTAAGATGATGACAATGTTAACTCTTAAGATATTATGAAAAAACATGTAGAAATCAATTTATACCTATATTAGGAAATAATTATCAAAGGGAAATTACTTAAATAAGAAGTATTAAGGAACGTTTCCAATGATTGGTAAAATTTGGTACTTGAATTGGTACTTGAAACAATTGGTACAAAAATTTTGTACTTGAAACAAAGCCAGGCAGTTTTTACAGTAGAGAGAGGAGAAAGTTTGTTTTAGACATAAGACAACTAGTGAGAGAAGTCTTAGAACTGAGAAATGGAGTGTCTTGTTTTTGGGACAGTCAGTGTTTCGGAGCCATTGAGATGAAGGATGGCAGGGAATACAGTTTAAGAAGACTAGAAAGGAAGAGAGAGATTAGGCTCTGAAGTTCTCCATAGTTACTAGATTAAAAATATTCTGATAAAATGAAAGACTAGTTCCTGAAGTACATAGTGAGACATCAAAATCAATTAGGATTAATTAATAAAAATATAATTTTAAACCTTTATTCTAGGTAAAACCCTGGAGGAAATATTAGGGAAACAAACAGAAGTGAAAAGCAATCCATTCTCTCAAGAAGATACTATTTTAATAGGTGGAGACAATATTTAAAGCATGATTCAGGAGTAAATCAAATGGAAAGGGCTTCCATCTATACATAAAGCATCAAAAGAAATGATGGCACAGCTTATTTATTGTCATTTTCATCTTTCTTTGTTAGATTAATCTTACTTTCTAGAATTTTTTTGTGGATAAATTTAATCTCTGTGGCAGTGATCATGGCTATAGAAAATGTTGAAGAAAATGGCAGGTTACATCTCCAAAGGGACTTTTTCTTAAGACAATAGTAGAAAGTAGTGGTCTGAAATGTGATTAGTTCTCATGGTTACTGCTACTTTCCTCACTCTTTTGCATACCTATTCAGTTGGAAAGTGGTTATATATGGGTTTCCATGTGATGAAAAATATTGGATCATTCTCATCAGTAATTGATGCCCTCAAATATGATTTCAATACATTGAAAGTCTTGAAAAGAGGCTGATTATCTAGTTGCTAGATAAAATAATATCCACGAAAAAGGACTGCCTGATTCAATCTATCCTTCCAGTCTTTAGGACCATTAGTTACATAGCCTACTACCAATGACAACTACGTCTTCATGGTATTAGGATAGATTTACTTTCTCCCTTTCTCACTGAGCCATGCCAGTGAAAATGTGAAATTAGATATAAGGCTAATCATGGTGTGCACATTTTTGCAGTGTGTGTAGGCTTTTTCTTGAAGACAGACCACTGCAACAGCCATAGTCCATTGTTTGCTAGAAAGGGTTTCCTCACCTGGGGGATTGGGGGCATCTCCAAAAAATACATAGGAACCCATTTCACCAGTCCAGTTGTCTCTCAGCTTCTGGTTGCTTAGCCAATACTTTAGTACCTACTTGATGCTTACCATCCCCAATCATCAGATTGAATGGAGCCTATCATTGAGATTATTAAAATTTAGATTGCCAAATTTACAGATCATTTGAGTTTGCCTTGGACCAGAGTATTTACCCTATTTCTTCCAAACTTGAGAAAAACCCCTATTTGCAAGTTTTTCCTTTCACCCTTTTAGATTATCTTTGAAATCCAATGCCTCTGCATTTACAACATGGTAACCCTCTCAATCAAAGATTCTCTCTGTTTAATGCAAGAGAATCACTCCAAATCTTTGTGACTATGATCTTTGTGGTTGTCAGTCATTGTTTAGGAATCCATCCTGAAACTATTCTACTTCTTATCTAGGGCCTAGATATTGTGTCAATTGGAAAATACACTTGTACAAAGACACTATGCAACTGGGGTGAAAAGGATTTTACATAGTCATCTTGGTCTATTCCTCCAGCACAGAGATTAAAGTAGTTGACAACTCAGCACATTTACCAATGAGTATACTTCTTGATCTACTACTAGTGATCTTGTGCTACACAGACATTGGCTGTATATCTCACTCCACTTTTTGTTCAATATTATATTTTTACTCCATTGGTTTGTTTTATAAATATTCTTCTTGCCCTTTGTTATCTTCTCCATTGCATCTCTTTCAGCACATATCCCAGTGACCACATTGGACCCTGAACATCTTGTTAATATTTTTATTCCTTTTGTTTGTTATCTCCTTCTTGCTCACCAACTTGAGCTTCTGGTCCTATTAATTCTCTTTCATTTCCTTTTTGTCTTTTGTCATTTTAATTGTCCCTTTGTCTCTGGCCTTTAGCATGTTGTGATTGACATGGAACTTAATGACTGCAGAATCTGTGTGTTTAAAAAAGTTTCTTGTCTTGCTCCAGAATTACTCACCCATCCTATAAATCTGAATTACTCTATCTTTGGGATTAAGGTAATAAAAACAACCATGGTTCAACAGCACATAGACATGTTCAATGACTAACTTAGTAAATAAAGGAATTTGTCTTGCCCAAAAGGGAGTGATGTTGAGTGTAAATATCTTGTAAATTTTTTCCTCAATAAAACTTCCTACTTAGTTACTTTGATAGTCATTTTTATTGCAAGTTGATGACATGCATATCTCACACAGATCAAAGTTCAAATAATATGTTAGAAAAAACTTTCAAAGTTAAATTAAAGATGAGTATTTGAAAAGAAGAAAAGACAAGCTAAGGAAATATTCAATGTTAGATACATAGTTGAGAAATTATTTTCAAATACCTTTGAATTCATAAAAATGAACAAATATTTATAAAGAAAAAGCAAAGCATTCTGAAGCAAATATAAAGTTCATTGGAAGTTTGAGCAACAACAAAAACAATTTCGATACATTGTGCGTGTGTGTGTGTGTGTGTGTGTGTGTGTGTGTGTGCGCCAAGACAGGTATCCAGATAAACAAGAAGTGACTTCAAGAGTTTTCAGTCCTCAGGTGGTAAGAAGGTCACACAATTGGTCAGTAGAATGATACAATCATCCTTTTGCAAGCATTAGGTGCAGAGTTCTATTGCATTGTTAAATACTGTTCATAGTTTTGGATTGCTGTATCAAGGCAATCAAGGCAATACTTGCATACAAGTAATTGTGATGGCAGGGGAACTGGGAGCCTTGTCACAGAAGAGTGGAAGAAAAAGAGTACATATGAATGCTCACAGACCAGAACATAGGCCAGTAATGTAATAAATGGATTTCTCTTAGATCATGTCATCTTGTAAAAACTGAAAACATAAAGAAACCCAGAACTATCTCTCAAAAATGGCTACACAAAATACTAACTTTGAAAAGTATCTCCTTTACCCCAGTTGCATGGCCAAATTTAACATAAATTAAAAGCCAAGAAATAGACTGAAAAAAGGAGAAAATTACCCCCAAAACGACACCTGCAATAGAATAATATTATGGTGTCAGGAAATAGCAAAACACAAACCCAGAGGCAGACAATAAAAGAAATTATAATTTACTAAAGGAAATCCAACCTGCATGCCTCCCCCTGGTTATTTTTGGTGACCAATAATAAGTCTATTGTTATCAAACTCTCCTGGAAATGTATTTAAAAAGGCAAGCTCACTATTTTGCCCATACAAATGTACATTATATTTTGGGTACTACATATTCTTCATGTACTTGCACTTTACCATGGTTATGACTAAAATAAACTGTTCTGATTGTGCAGACCACTTGTACAAGCTTATGAAATTTCCATCAGTGTGAAGAAAGCATGGTAAATCAGCCACAAATAGGAACTTAGAATATGGTATTTAATAAATACTTCAAGGAATTAGATAAACTGGAAAAATCTCCTATCTTTATCTTGGCAATTTACATCATGTAATCATTTGAAATTCATTAAATTTCTCCAGTTCTCCAGAGACAGAAGCCTCATAGGGACTGAGAAACGCATAAAGTCTCCATCTAGCAGTTGTTAATAGAGATAGCATCAACAAGCCACAGAATATTCTGTCTTCCAGATAACAAGGTAATATTCTTTTTTTTTGTGATCTCAGCACAATAGCTAACAAAATATAGAAATCGGGCAGCTCAGTTCAAAAAGTTGATTGCTATGCCCAATGAGGGAGTGAATAGGAAAATTCAAGAGCCATGTAGTTAATGCACTTAAGTTGAAAAGACATAAAATCATTCTAGAAAATCAATCAGATGACAGTTCCTAGCTCTGACCAGTTTCACAAATGCTATTCTGAAGTCTTAATGAGTAAATACTATTTTTGTTAAGGGGCATTGATACCAAATAATACGAAAGATCAGGGTGATTATTTGAGATCAGTGGTCTGGAACAGGATATTGTCAGTACAAGCATAATGTGAAAAAAAAAGACCAAAAACATTACACTTATGTGAAACAAAAACGTATTTACTCATTCAGATTTCATGTCTTCTTACTTTTAAAGCCAACAATAATTCCTAAAAAAGGTGTTTTAATAAAGCTATACTTCTGTCTGCCATTATAATTCCCCAACTTTCTAATTAAATAAAAAATTTTAAATATATTCATAATATTATTATATTCAATATATTGGGGATAGGTAATTTCATAATACACTATTAAAAATAACCATATTCATGTTCCTCTTGGTGACAGGTTATTGATATATGCTATAGTATTATATTACATAATATGATATGAAATGATATATGATGTGATATGACTTCAATAAGAGGGAATTCACCACACAGCAACTAAATTGATAAAATAACATCATTGTTGGGTGAGAAAGTTTCTTTACTTCTTGTCAAGGATACCTCTACCAAATAATGAGATCATTATCTATTAAAACAACTAAAGGAAATTGTATTTCTTTTCTGCTCAGATTATTGTCCTTGAATGGAAGAAATCAAGTTTAATGAAACCACTGGGAGTCAGGCGACCGAATTCATTCTCATGGGCATCACAAACCGTCCTGAGCTTCAAGGACCCCTCTTTGTTGTATTTTTCTTCAACTACATGGCCATAGCACTGGGAAATCTGGGCCTTATCATCCTAACCACTTTTGATTCTCACCTTCAAACTCCCATGTACTATTTTATCAGACATCTGGCATTTGTGGATCTTGGCTATTCCACAGCAGTTGGTCCAAAAATGCTAGTTAGTTTCATAGAAAAGAAAAATATCATTTCTTATTATGGATGTGCAATACAGCTATTTTTTATTGTGATATTTCTCACCAGTGAATTTTTCAATCTGTCCGCCATGGCTGTAGATCGCTATGTGGCTATCTGTAAGCCCCTTCTCTATATGGTCATCATGTCTGACCGGGTATGTTGGATTTCAGTGGTTATCTCATATGTTTATAGTATTATACTAGCACTATTGGTCACCATAAAGATTTTCCAATCATCTTTTTGTAAGTCAAATGTATTAAGATATTTCTACTGTGACAGTCTACTTCTAGTGTCCATTATATGCTCAGATACAAGTGAAATTGAACTAATCATTATGACATTTGCTGCACTTAATATGGTTTCTTCACTCTTCATTATCCTTGTCTCCTACATGCTCATTCTTGTAGCCATTCTCAGAATGAACTCTTCTGAGGGCAGGCAAAAAGCTTTCTCTACCTGTGGCTCTCATCTCACAGTTGTGGTTGTGTTCTATGGAACACTTCTCTTCATGTACCTGCAGCCTCATTCTAGCCATTCTTTTGACACAGACAAGATGGCATCTGTGTTTTACACTTTAGTCATCCCCATGCTTAATCCTTTGATCTACAGTTTGAGGAATAAGGAAGTGAAAGATGCCTTGAAAAGACTCATTAAAAAATTGATGCAAACACTGTCTTTCATGACCAATGTAAAATAGTATTCCATTGGAAGCAAGTCAACTTCTATTAGATTTCTTCATCAATTTCTCCCAGATTCTTCTCATTTTTCCAATAGTTCTCCCAATATGCATTCAAAAATAATTATTTTTGGTTCATTGTTCAAAATTGTCAACTTTCAGTAAATCCTAGTTTAGTGGGTCACTTGATTTAATGGATCCTTTAGAGGATTAAGTATAAAATATTTCTATAAAAATCTATTTCACTCTATGCTATAATATTTTTTATACTACAATATTATACCTGCTACCTTTGGTTGAAGTTTTCTTGTGTAAGAAGGCGATTTAACAAGAATTTTTAAAAAGCTGCTGACAGGTTGTATTCTTTAGACACTATATAAATATATTATAAAAATTTTTGCTATCAATGGAAAAACCTTTACTGGAAAAACCATGTACATGAGAGCAACACTATCAACTGTAGCAGCAAATCTTCTGATGAATATCTTATTGATCAAGTTTATGTGCATTTTTTTACTTAAAATTTCCCCTCTATATCTTTGAACAATTGCTCTTGATCTTTTCTGTGCAGTAAAATACATTGTTTATCTCTTTTAATTATTCAAATTCTTGAAAGAAATTTCTAAATAAATCTTATCCCATCTTTAATCCTAGATCTTTCATCATTATGCTAGAATTGAGAGAATACTAGCTTATGAAGGATGCTCAAAAAATCTCAGAATAGAATTCAGTTTCTAAAACTTAAAATCAATTAAGCTTTTGGGAAGTTCTCTACAGTTACAGGATCTGGGTTTCAATAATGTCAGTTACATTTGACCTATGATATTCTGGACAATAATTGAATTCTCTATCACTCATATTCATCATTATAATGTGGTACTTTGATGACATAAAGTTTAAGTGCAATTCCAATTAAAAATCTATGATGCCATGAACCTGTTATTTGTAGCAACACTGTAGCATCTTCAACTAGTCCTCATATGGAATATTCTTACACCTCATGAATTTTATTGTTGCCTCCTTATAGTGACCCTGGAATTAATTAATGTCCACTTTGAACACAGTTGTCCAAAAGTAATCCAATTTTCCACATGTGGTCTAGTTAAGGAAGACTGCAAGCAGACTATCAGATCTAATGCACCAATGCTATGTCTATAATAGAGCTTATATTAGCTTCCCTAGATAGGATACAATAATCTGGACTCATATTTAAGTTGTAATCTCTTAATATTTCCAGGTTATTTTCAAAAGAATATCTTAAACTGCACGTCTTTCCCATCATTGACTCTTTTTTAAACTAACTCAAATATAAATCTTTACATTTCTCCCATTTGTCTTACTTTATATTTTTAATCTCTTGTTAATGTAGAAAAAATATCTTGACTTGTATGAGAAAGAGACAAAAAGGTAGGAACTCTACAAGTTTCATTAGATAATTAAGAAAGAGCCTGGTTAATAGATCTAATTGTTTTGATTTTTTCTTCTAACTTTTATCTCTTAAAAAGACATGTGCTTCTAAATTAGACAGTATGACACTCTGGTTTTCTTCAACGGGAAAGCACTTGGAGAAGAGTTTTGATCAGGACCTCTGGGGAGGAAATTAGAAATACTTTCCTGCCTAGATTGAGTCAGACGGAAGAAAGGCAATATTGACTTGTTTAGTGATTTTTGTGTGATATGCATTTAAAATGAATTGCTAATAATTGTGTTTTTCTAAACAATTTGTTTTTCTTTAAGATCACAAATCTCATAGCATAACATTTCTCTGGTGTATATATATATATATATATATGTATATATATACATATATATGTATACTATAAGGAAAACAGAATAATTTCATTAAAAAGAGTTTTATTACAACACAATTTGAAAATATAGGTTATTCAAAATAATCTTTTCTTTTTAAATCCTTTGCTTTCTATCTTAAACTTAAACATAGGTGTCCATTCTGAGGTAGAAAAGAGGTAAGGTCTAGGAAATTCAGGCTAAATGACTTGTGCAGGGTCACAGAGCTAGCAGTGTCTGAGATCAGTTTCACACAAAGGACCTCCTGTCTCCTGGTATGGCAATCTAACCACTGTGGCACCTAAATGTCCTTTTCATAAAAATTGGTCATTTAGCATTTTTATAATTTTTATTAAAAAATAGTTATCTACATTCCTCAACAGTAACTTGTTCCAACATCCACCCAAGTACTTTTATTTTAAACAACTCAGAGAATAACCACTCCCAATGGTGTCTTTTTAATTATAAATTAATCTTAGAGGAATTCTTGTTTTATTTTCCTTTGTCTTAGTTCTCTAATGTTTCCTATTAAGTAGACTATTCTTGAATGGTAAGAAAAATGTCAAAATGCTTTAATTATTCACATTTTAAAATAGCTGTAAGAAGAAATAAGTTTGAATATTAGTTTTCATTTTAGACAGAATTCATAAATATTACCTCATGAAGCCTTCACAACAACCTTCTGAGTTAGTTATAAATATATGTATATATATATACATACACAAATATATGTATATATATATATACATATATTTAACATCATTTAAAGAATAAAGATTTACATTTCAAACATTTTTTAAGTGCTGAGATCAAATAACTTTAAACACTGGAAGTGATATTGGAAACAAATCATGATTACATGCCCAATGTTCTGTATTTTATCTCTAACACTATACTACCTTTCAATTCAGGGAAATTTAGTTACTCAAGGAAATAATTATAATTATCATAATCATTATGATCACTTATTATCATCAAGCTTCCAGCCTTTTATCCTTTTCATGAATTTCAACATTATAATCAAATATCCATCCTGCTAACAGTTACTCTCATATCTATCCATTTAATTGGTCAGAGTAGTATATCCACAGAAATATGCTCAGTGATATGTATTTAAGGTATATTTGAAATTCAGAGTCCAAATGTATGGGAAGTGATTAAAATTGTGGTGAGTATTGGGATCTAGATTGATTCAAAGTGAAATCAAAAATATTCATGCATTAGAAAGTCTACATTAAGTGAGTAATTGATCAATAAATATTTAATTATCACCTAATGTGTCAAGCTCTCAGTCAAATCCTACTAAACATAAGAAAAGGAAAAGAAAATCTTTGTTGTCTTGGAGCTGACAATTGAATAATGGAGACAGTATAGAAATAACTATATAAAGATTTTATTACATATACATATATATGTAATTTGAATTAGGAGTATTTAATGCAAGTTTCCTATAAAAACAGGATTTTTAGGTTAAATTTAGAAAAAAAAACATGAGGCAATCATAGAAGTTCATAAGTAGAAAAAAATAATGGGAGATGATCCACACATGGGGAAATTGATGAAAGAATGCTTAGAGCCCAGAGATAGCATGTCTTGTTTGTAGATCAGCTAGTAGATCAGTTTCACTGGGTTGAAAAGTGGAAAGAAGTTCAGTTTAAGGAATTTAGGAAAAAGGAGACAGTTAGGACTTGAAATGCTTTAGAGTTACTAGATCCAAGATATTAAGATAAAATGAAAGAACATTTCCTAGAATAGGTAAGACTCTAATATAAATTTAATAAAAAGATCAATTTGAAACTTCTGCTGTATACAAAGAATTAGGCTGAAATTTTGGGAGATGAAAAGAAGTAGAAAATAACCCATACTCTTAATAAATTTATAACTTAATAGATGGGCATGACATATAAAGAGTGATTCAGATATAAGAAAAAAAGATCGCAATCCTTAAAATATGTCAACAAATCATATGGTGATATCTATTGTTAAATAACATATTCATGTCTCATACTTTCAAGAACTTTGATCATGGATCATTTACTTCTCTGGGTTAACAGTTATGCTACTGAATATATTAGAGAACATGCTAAATTAATCTGCCATTTCTTCTTCATTCATGTATGAATATATGTATATATATATGCCTTCTCTTTTTATGGTTTCAGTTATTAAACCAAATAACTATGATATATACTAGAAACACCATAATATTAAATATTTTGGAAGCTTATATACAATATATTTTTCTATTCATATTTAGTAGTTGTGAGGCAAAATTTTTAATTTAATATGTAATGTGTAATACTAGATTAAAATAAATTCATCATTATTAAAAATGAGAAGAATTTGGGGTATATATACAGATATAGAAGGGATATTATTTTGACATGAAAGTCCAAGTAATCCCTGAGTAAGGAGAAAACTCTTCCCATCACCAGTTTCTTTGAATTTCAGTCATATTAGGGAGAACAATAACTTGCAGAAGCATAATAATGAGCCCTCTTTCTACAACCTAACCAAGTTTCTCAAAGATTACCATTTATCTCCTGAAACTCTCATAAGTAGGCACTGACTTTGGGAGCTCAGATGTGGAGAAAAAGAGGAAAAAAAATAACCAAACAAATTATAAAAGTATGAAAATCATAGTTCATATAGGCAGATATATGCTATGTTCAAAAAGATCTCAACCTTTAATTTAACATGTTAGAACTGAAGCATAGAAGTGGATCTAATGTCTTGGCTATAGGAGATATAACAATCATGGCATTGTACCCTCATGTCCTTCACTTAGTGAGTTTTTTAAGATGCTCATGATAAAAAATTGATCATTATGATCATAAGTACTTATGAAGAAACTGTACTTGGAAAAAATCTGAATGGTGCAGTACCTAAATCTAGGATTCACCAGAGGTTGTTGGCAAAAGCATAGAGGAGGCCATGCACACAAAACATTTTATTTAAGTCTTCAGGTGCCAACTTTATGTCATTGGGTTAGGTATAGCATAAATATATTAATGAGTCAACTCTTTGGATGGTCTAACACTATCAGTGTTGTGTGGGGCTAGAGATTATCCCTTGATTTTTGGAGAGTGCCCTTTCAAGAATGACAGATACAAGTGGAACCTTTTAAAGATAGAGAGATTTGTTTAGGTTGAATGGGAGGGAGGAAGCAAAAAGGACCAACTGCCGCCCTGAACAAAGAAAAGTTTAGGACTTTTATATCCTAAAGGGATGGGGTCTGAGTGTAAGATAAAAATTTAATATTAAATCCTCCGAGTATTATATTTATAAAATTTATTAAGCCTCAGTAAAGAAAATAGATTCTTCCATGGCCAACCACACATGTGGAGCCACGAGAGAGCAGTAGAGTGTCAGGTAGAGAGAGTCAGAGAGGCAGCACACCAGGGTGGGAAGAAAACCCCACCTGAGGGCAGAGATACAGTACTTATCTATAAACATACGGATGGAAACACGAGGATAAGAGGAAAGGAATGCTGGGTAATGTAGTTCAAGGGTACAAAATATCTAGTTACACAATTTCCCCTGTGATACTTTGGGAGACCAGTCTCCCCAAGGCATCATATAAACATAATTTAAAACTCTAAAGATTTTTAAATAAAGGCATATACAATATTAAAGTTTTTAAAGGAAAGTTACAATAATTTTGGAATAAGAGGGAAATAAAAGAGAAAAAGTACAAAACCAATGATTGGAACATTGACAAAAAGTGAATTTGGGGACAGTTCCCTTTGGCATAATAGCATATATTCAAAATAAATGAATTCAATCCCCCATAATTCAAATTTACTCTATATCAAAGTTCACTCTGGATCTTTTGGTGCAGTGAGTGGTCTCTTCAGGTACCTTCTCCAAAAAGTTCACCTTCTGGATTCTAGGAGGTAGTCTCTTGTTCCAAATTAATATCAAATTCAAATCAAAGTTCACAACCATTTCATAAGTCCCCCCTTGGGAGAGCAATGAAACATAAGTGACTTGGAAAGGAAAGATGGGGAGGGGGATGAAAAATGGGAACAAAATTGGGGGTCAATCAAGGGAGAAGAGACAACAGAATAGTTGCCTTTGGGTCTGGGGGCTTAAACATAAGCATACATCATTTTTGAAATCTTGATCATTAAGATTGATTTGTGGACATAATACAAGTATACAACCTTTACAACATCCTGATCATGTTATCTATTTTGAGAATCCTAGGAATATTTGAGATCATAAGTGATGTTTACAATTTAGGGATCATAAAGGTGAAGACCTTATCTCCAGAAACCTATTGTGTTTGGGATGTAAACAAGAGGTATCTTCTTGTTCTCAGACCCTTATCTTAAAGCTAGTGTAAATACATCCAAAGTTTATAGGTGGAGGATCCTATGTTTGTTCAACTGCCAGTCATAAAAGGTGAATTTCTCTTATCATGAACTGTGGTCTCCCTAGAAATTTGGCATGTACTGCGGGGACCTGGTGCCCACCACAAATTGAGAAAATAATTATAAAACACATAAAACAGTATCTGTCACAGACTAAGTACAATTTAAATGTATATTATAAGAACAACTGCTACTACTCTTATTATGTTGATGATGATGCTATATTTCATAAGAAATAAAAAAATGAATTTAGAACCTAAACATAAAAGGTACATCATAAAACAAAAACAGAAGAGAATCAAATCAAATAATTTCAAAGATATAGCTGACAACCAAGAAATTAATAATAATACTTTTTTTAAAAAACATTTTAATGGTAACTGGGTATGCAAAGACAAGAATAATCAAATGAATAAAAAAAAAGAATATATGAAGTTAACAGAAGTGGTCATGTGTGCCTGATCCAGGACTTGAATTAACCCTAAAGTAGAAGCCTTCTGTAAGATTAAAAATTAATTTCCAAAATATTCCAAGTAATATATTTAATAAGCTTTATTAATGATAACTTGAAGGATAAAGGAAAATAAAAGGCTAAAGAAAAAGAGAGAGCTCATCCAGCCACACACGCAGGAAAAAGACAGCTAGAATGGAGTTACAGAACTATCTACATGCTTAACAAATGTAAATATGAAGACGATGGAAAAGGGATTCCAGGAGATGAAGTCCAAGTGTACAAAATTTTCTAATTACACATATTCCCCTGTGATCCTTTGGAAGACCAGTCTAACCAAGGCTTTGCTCACCTAGCATGTGAAGACTGCTTCGGTCAAACAGACAGAAGAAACCAATAAGAAGGTTCAATGGCTGAGATGGTGATTCAGCAAAGCACTGTGGAGTGCTTAGGGTGTGTTGGAGCACAAAGGACAACACGGCCATCTAATGCAGCTGAGGAAGTCTCCAGGTGTAACGACTTTTCATGCCACTGGACCCAGGCTTCCAACGCCAAGAGAGTGGGACTGTCTCTGTGCAATGACTTTTTCACTTAAATCTCCAGGCACAAGTGTCTTTGTGCACACTCATCTATACACCATAGATGAAAAAGCACAAAGACAAATGTCATCCTCGGTTACCGAAGGACTTACTACTAACAAAGAAATCATTTTAAACATAATCAACTTATAACTTTAACTAGTGATACATACTATATTATAGTATCTAAATGGGAAATAATAATAATATGGGAATAAAAGGGAAATAAAAGAGAAAAGGAACAAAACAATGTCAGGTGCATTGACAAATACCCAATTAGGGGGAAGTCCCCTTTTGGCATGAGTGTACATTCAAAACAAATGCGTTCAACACCCCCATAATTGAAATTCACTATAACTCAAAATCCACTCTGGATCATTTAGTGCACTGTGTGGTCACTGCTTCTTCGTGGTACCTTCTCCAAAAATTTTGCCTTCTGGATTCTGGAAGATAATCTCTTATTTTAAATTAGGTTCAAATTCAAATCAAAGTTCACAAGAATAACATAGTCCTCCATCCTGAGGAGGATAATAATACATTACCTCCTGTGGAGGACACAGGGATACACATAGGAATCACACAGGGATACATCATCGAGTCATAAAGCATGGGAATCAATTATCAAAAACATCAAAAAATCCAAAGAAATTTTAAAAATAATCTTTGAGTGAAATATAGAATATGAAAAACATGAAAAATGCTGAGAAGGGGAAAAATTCATAAATCACATCGGGTTCTTTAGCGATCCATGCCCCATAAGTCTGAAATGACAATTACTCACTAACCCAGTGTAGCAGTCTGGACTTCAATAAATTGCCACATCATAAAATAAAATAGAAAAAGAGACTAGATCTTAAAACAAATTGAAATACCATTCCTTGGTTTGACCCTTTTCTTTGTTTTCTAGGATAATAGAGTCTAAATAAGAGATGTAATACGCTTGATATAGAGTATAGTATGAGGAAATCCTGCATTTAACACATATTAAACAGCCACAACCTTGAGTTTCACACATTATGAAATCCTTGCCCTCTTTGTGCAAAATGTCATCAATCCCCATGGTATTGGTTTGGTCTCTTTTACATATGTGCTCATTTGGCACTTTGGAGGTCAACTTCTGTGCTCCTTTGTGGTCTGTTTCTCCTTGAATTTGACATATTCATCAAGCAAAAATCTCATAATATTTAAATAACTACTGACAGGTTGCCAGAGTCCAAAGATTTTTAAGAATGCATTTATATGCTAGGCAAATAGACATATTTGCTTATTATATTGCAAAAAGCAAAATAATTTAAAAATATTTTCTATACTGATGACATGTTTCAAATATAAAAAATGAGAGAAAAATCAAATACTGTACGGTATGGCACGTAGAAAAAAAAACAAATGTGTTAAATATGCATATTTCACAATATCAGAGGTAAAGCATAGAGGCCAATTTCCAAGAAAATAAGATTCATTTCCTCTTTAAATTGCCATGATACACAGTGTGAGTGCAAATGAAGTAGATAAAACAATATGAATGCAAATGACATAAAAAAGCACTAATACATTCAAGAAAATACAAAAAAATTACAAAAGGCACATCAAGTCAATAAGGTCACTAGTAAGGTTTTCTTTTTCTTCTTTTTTTTTTGAGGTAGTATATGCATTGTCATACAAGGGTAATTTGTTCAAGTAAATGGATTAGCCAAATAAAGTGCAACAAAATAGTACAGATCCAACAATAGGGAAGTCTCATCATGATCAATAATCAAATATAATCAGTACTGGCAATTATTCATTATTAACAGAAGGTATTCATTTTACATGGCTACAATGAATCCATCAGTCCCTCTACCTAATTTTAATGGCTGTAGGTATAGTCAATAGGATCTGGAATGGTCCATCATAAGCAAGTTTGGTCAACCCAGTGCATTTTAAATTCGTTAGGTAAACAGTTTCAACTGTGTTTAAATCATGAAGTGAAAAGTCTATAGGGCCTGTCTGAACAGGTTCTCTAGAGTCATGGAGTTCTCACAATTTCATTTGTAATTATATATATATATATATATATATATATATATATATATATATATATATAAATGGATAGATAGATATAGATAGATAGATAGATATAGACAGATAGATAGATAATAGATAGATAGATGGCAATATTTTAATCCCCTCCTAAGAATGATGTATAGGTAGGGGTAAATGGCTGTGCCTGAATGTCTAAATAACATCTCAAATGATAAGATGTGTAAATCAACTCTGGGTCTGGTTCTGAGATAAAATAGGGCCAGAGGTAGAACTTCAGGATGTTTTAAATGAGTGTGCATGCTTAATTTGACAATCACATTTTTAAGTTTTTTTAATCATTTTTTTAAACTGGCCAGAGCTCTGGGGATGATAGGGTGCATGAAATTTAGGAGTTATCTCCAAACATGAATGAATTTGTGATAAGACTGAATAAGTAAAATGCGTTCCTTTATCTGAGTCAATATGTGCTGACAAGCCAAAATGAGGAATAGTTTCTTTCAAAGGAACTTTGGCAGCAAAATCTGGTGTGGCCTAAGCAGTATGAAATGCTGCAGGCCATCTGGTCAGCTGATCAACTATGACCAGACAAAATTTATACTGTCCAGCTTTTGGCATAGAGATAAAAAATCAATTTGTAAATGTTCAAATGGTGTGTAAGTGAGAAAACATCCACCAAAGACTTTGTCACAAAAGGCATCTTGATTAAAGCCCTGGAAGGTAGGACAAGCTGTACATCCTTTGGAGGTACTTGTTCTTCCAGGTGCAATCTATACTCTTTTACCAGAGTCTACAAGATCTTGGGTGCCAAAATGACCATGTTTATGGATAGAGTGAAAAATTTAGTTATAGAAAGCTCTAGGGAGCAAGGGTTTTCTTTCAGATGACACCCATACTCCATTTATATGTTTTGCTTTTAATTTTTGCTTCCATTTTTCTACTTCCTTTTCATTATAGGTTATCAGTGGTTACTAATGTTAAAAATTAATTCAGGACCTTCTATGGCCAGTAGCTTTGCAGAAGTATCTGTTTGGTTATTTCCCCTATGAGATAGGGTCAGTGCTACATATGTGTGCAAAGCAATGAATGACAGCTATGACTTCAGGGAGCTAGAGGGCAGAAAGAAGTTCAGAAATAAGGTTTGCATTGGCAATACATTTTCCAGCTGATATTAAGAATCCTCTTTGAAGCCATACCATACCAAGGGCACGACATATGCTGAATGTGTTGTGGGAGTCTATGTAAATTGTGGCTGTCTTATCCTTTGCAATGATTCAGGCATGTTTCAAAGCTGTGAGTTCTGCACCTTGTGAGCTTATATTTGAGGGCAAGGAAGCTGACCACAGAGTAACTACCTCAGCTCCTGTATAAAACACACCATCCCTTATTAACAAAGAACCATCTGTAAATAGTAGTTAATCTGAATTATCCAAAGGGGCATCCAGCAAATCATTATGAGGTTTATCACCAATGGACACTAAAGATGTACAATCATATAAAGGTTCTCAGGAAATTTCAAGTTGGGGGGTCAAGGTTGGAGGATTAAGAACTTCACAGTGTTTTAATGGGATATGTTCATTATTCAATAAGTTTATCTGGTATCTCATAATCTTTTGATCAGCAAATTCCTGTGTCCTATGCCCTATTAATAATATCTCAAACTTGTGTGGGCACCTTGTGGTCAGATGGCATCCCAGTACTAGATCAGCAGATTTTGTTATTAATAAAGTCATGACAGCTACTCCTCTAAGGCATGGTTGTGCTCCAGCAGCTAAAACACATATACTACCTCAATTGCCTCCTTTGAGAAAGGGTACTGAGGAATGGAAGGAAGTGGGCTAGATTTTGTTTCAATTTGGACAGTGATAGCTGATTTAATTAGGCCAACAACAGAAGATGATATGGCCCCAAAAAACTCAGGTATATCAATTGGGATTTCAAAAGTGGGAGAGTCCTTCATCTCAAGACTGTCTTAAAGAAGTACAGGGAGAAGAGTTATAGATTCCTCAGACAATTTCAGGGACATGGAGACATCTTGAGAGCAAGTTATTGTGGCTCTAAGCTTGCATAAAAGATCTCTCCCCAGCAAATATATAGAGGAGTCAGGCATCAAGAGGAAAGAATGCTACAATTCCAAGGGTACCACAGACACCACTCTAGGGAAAATAATTATGAATCTTTAGGGGTATTCCCAATACCCCCACTACATTTACTGAGCTGATTGAATTGCAATCCGAATCAGGTGTATGCTTCCATACAGATATGGAGGCTCCAGTGTCCAAAAGATAATCATAATAGGTGTTAGCAACCTTTAATGTTATGTGGGGCTCATCAGTATGAGGGGAAGTGGATAGGGTAAGACATCATGATCTGGAAAATAAAAGCTTGTATCCCCTGATTCCTGTGTCCCAACCTCCCCCCCACCCTGCACACTTTCATAATCTTTGGATAGCTCCTTGGGCTCCCCTCTGATAGGGCATTAGCAACCTGAGCTCCACTTAACATATAATATTGTGGGGTTATTTGGTTTGATTCATCAATTGCTTGATTTGTTTTCATAGAATGGTTTTCAGTTCTAACGTTGCAATTCCTGAAATAATTATTGTAGTTATTATTTCTCTACATGTTTCTGTAATTATTATTTTCAGTGGATATTATTTCTGATTGCCTGGAACAAATTCCTATAGTTCATCATTATGTGCCCCTTCTTCTCACAAAAGTGACAGGTAAGGGAACAATAGTTAGATTCTTGGAGAGGGGTAAGTGCCATTGGCTGAGTATTATGCCCTTTTTCTCATTTATCAATTCTATCACCTAAATAGTCTAGTTTCTTCTGAATCATTTCCAGTAAATTATTAGTCTCTTCCTGTTTTTCTTTTTGGACTTTAGAGACATAAATAGCAGTTCTCATCAACTTATAAATATTCCTTCTCAAGTCATCTTGGGCAATGCCTTTTAAAATAATCCTGGACCACTTTGCAACATTTGTTGACAAAGTGTCACCTTATTTGCCACAATATTCCTTTATGCACAAAGATCAAGGTTCAGATATCTACCCCCAAGGTAAATGAGCCTTTCCATGAATTGGAAGGGTGATACATCATTGGATTGTTTAAGGTTTTCAAATTTGGTCCATTCATCCAGCCTGTCAAAGCATTCTCACATTGCTTTTAGAATGGGCTGCCTACAATGATATAATTGCAAATAATCCTAGGGATTACTATAATCCCATTCAGGATTCTTAAATGGCCATTGTTCTGTATTGTACCCTTGTATTTTAATAATATGAGAGATGAAGTTATTTTTCTCATTTTCTGTTAGAAAAGCCTGGAATGAATTTTCAGCATCTATATAAAACAGATTATATTGAAAAAAAAAATGTTGATCATTGTTTTCTTTACCACAACTGGTTCTTCTTCATAAATATACACATTACATTTCAATTCCTATATATCTTAGAGTGGGATGGTGTCTTAAGTTTACCACATCCCCATTACATCATATTGTGGGCACTTCCTTTGAGGGAAAAACGTCTTCACAGGAATCAGTCAGTGGTTGAGGTTTTTAGCAGTTGTCTGAGGGGATACCCAGGCAGCATAGGTACAAACAGGTATATTAGGATGATGAGGTTTCCTCAGGGCTGAGGTTGATTGTGGGGTTGGAGCAGGGACAGGAGAGGATGGGGCATTGGGAGAAGGATCAAGGGAGGTAGGTTTAGCCAGGAGTTGCGGATAATGAGAGAGGAAATTCTTCACCTGAAATATAGGAGAGGGTCCCTCTGCCTCTATTATTAGGAGAAACAGGATTTTGCTCTCTCAGTAGTTCAGGAACAGGTTTGCAAAAATCAGACATTTTTTGGATGGAATCCTCATTTGCCATTATACCATGCAAGAAGTCCTTGAATTTGTCCAACTGAATTTGCATGTTGGCATCAGTTTCAGGTTTAATTTTCCATACGGTAGCATGTGTTGTCTTAACATTTAGGATCAGGAAAAGAAAATTTCCTAGCAACATAAGGAGAAGGAGGCAATATGAAAATTTAAAGGTTCCAAATTGGGCAAAAGCCAGAAGACTTTCTTGCAGAGTAGCATTCATGTTACTCAACATTGTAATCAGAAGGGTAAATTAAAGGAAAGTGGAAAATAAAATACTTTTCAATATATTTTTATAATTTTGAAATACTTTTTGTTATTAGCGTTGGGGGTAGGGTAAGGGGTATTGGTATTTTGTCCCATTTTAGTTGATGTTATATAATTTTGTTAGATTTTATTTAAAAAATGTAATTTATTTATTTATTCATTTATTTTATTGTTGCTGCCCTCCTATGGCAGAAAACAGCCACTGCAGCTCATCAGAGAAAGAAAAAATTGAGTGTCTAATACTGGTCTCTAGTGGTCAAGAGGCAGGACTACAAAAGGGAGGGGTAAGGGACATGGTTAAGGTGAGGTTGGGAGTATGGGGTGTGGTTAGGATGGTCCTGTCTGCCACTAACCACTATGGATTTTCTGGATGCAAAGCAAGGGTGATTTGGGGTTTGTGTTTGTCCCAAAAGCAAATTCACTCCAGAGGGAGAGCCAGAAGCAAGGCAGGTTGGTGAAAGGAAAGGAGGGAGTTCTGGGAATCAAGCTAGGGTGGGTTGAAGAGGACCATGACCCTCCATCAAGGCAGAGGGTCCAGCGGGGTTTGCAGCCAACAAACTGCCTAACAAGGTAAAGGGACCACCCTCTGCTGGGCTAGGGCTGGGAAGGGAGTTTAAAAATTTACACATAGGAAGTGAGGCAGGCATAGAAGAAGCAGCAGGGGCAGGGAGGGCCACGGGGGCAGTGTAAGTTGCAGTAGAGGCTACTTCCATGGGAGGTGTGGGGGGGATTGGGGGGATTTTGAGGGGGTCAGCCAGTGTGCACTAGCAGTGGTGGAATGAGGTGTGAGATGGCGTGAATCTCATTAGCTTGTGAATAGCAGAAGTGTCAAACACCCTATTCCCAGGAAGTTCTGGGATTTGGAATGGCTGCAGCCTGAGGTAGCTGGAGTGACAGAAGCCAGTGTGGCTACAGCCATGTGGGCAGGAAAAAAAATGTAGCTTTCTTAGCGGGGCTGAGTAATGAATTCCTAAGAATTTGTGTCCCAAAGTGTGGTTGCCAAAAATGTAAGATTAAAAATTAATAACCAAAGTACTTCAAGTATTATAATTAATAAGATTTATTAATAATAACTTGTAGCTAAAAGGAAAATAAAAGGCCAGATTAAAAAGGAACTCACTTAGCCATGCAGGCAGGCAAAAAAGAGGGAACTAGCATGAAGTTACAGAACTATATACACATGTAACAAATGTAATTGTGAAGACAAAGGGAAAGGGATGCTGGGAGATGAAGTCCAAGGGTACAAAATATTTTAATTACATACTTCCCAATAAGATCAGTAGTGAAAAAGGATGCCCATTATCACCTATATTATTCAACATGGTACTAGAATCACTAACAGTAGCAATTAGAGAAGAAAAAGAAAATGAAGGTATTAAAATAGGCAATGAGGAGGCCAAGTTATCACTCTTTGCAGAAGATATAATGGTCTACTTAAAGAATGCTAGAGAATTAACTTATTTAACAAAGTTACAGGATACAAAATAAACCCACACAAGTCATCAGAATTTCCATACACTTAAAACAAATCCCAGAAACAAGTTAAAAGAGAAATTCCATTTAAAATCACCCTAAACAATATAAAATATTTAGAAATCGATTTGCCAAGGCAAACACAGGAATTATATGAACAAAACTAGAACACCCTTTCCCCACAATTAATACTAGATCTAAACAATTGGAAAAACATTAATTACTCATGGGTAGAATAAACTAAGATAATAAAAATGACAATCCTACCCAAATGAATTTACTTATTCAGTGTCATACATATCAAACAACCAAGAAACATTTTTTACTGAATTAGAAAAAAAGTTTTAACAAAGTTCATTTAGAAGAACAAAAGATCAAGAATATCCAGGGAAATAATAAAAAAAATGTGAAGGAAGGTGGTCTAGCAGTACCAGATCTCAAAATATACCATGAAGCAGTGGTCATCAAAACAATATGGTACTGGTTAAGAGACAGAAGGGAGACCCAAGTTTATTTCTACCCATTGTCCTAGAGATGCATCCATCTTGCCCATCCAACTTTATGCTCTATCCTGAGCACTCAATGATATTTGTCCTTTATATGTGGGAGGTTAAAATAGTCTTTTCTGATTGTCTACAGACCTTTCCTACAAACCCTTGCAAGGACCCTGAGCTTAAAGCAATACAGAAATAACACCATAGAGCATAGAAGTTATATAATGGATGCTTAATGGAATTAGATAAACCGATAAACATCGTCACTTATTACTGTATTCATTATTTCCATGGAATGATCATATGAAAGTAATTAAAATTGTCCAGTGCTCTAGGGACATGGCCTGATGGGAAATGAGAGACCCATAAAGTCTCTTTCTATGTTCTAGCAGTTCAGATAACATGAACAAGCTACAGAATATTCTACTTTCAGAAAAGTAGGTAACATTTTTCTTTGTGAACTATCCAGTGCTTTGGGTATTAAGTATATACAATCCTAGCAACTAAGTTCAAAAGATCAATTTATAAAAGCTATTTTGGGCGTGAATGAGACAACTAGGTTAGCGATTAAGTCATTCAAATGGAAATGATCAAAAATCACTTTAGGAAAGTCAGTAGATGATTATTCCTAGTTACTCCAATGTCACTGATGCTTTTCTGAAATAAGTGAAATAAAATATTTTTTTTGCCAAGGGGAACAGATATAATAGTAAGATATGGTATCCCAGTGATCTTTAAAGTTAGTGCTGTGTAGCTGACCATTATCTGAAGAAAAAGCATTTTAAATAATACCTTTCATTTCTCTCAGAAATCAAGACTTCAAAAATATATTAGTCTTATTCACCTGCCTAATCCAAGAAGAAAAATAATTTATCTTTGGAAAAGCAAAGGGAATTGAGAATATTGAGAGTGAATAGGTATATGGAATCTCTGTGGATTCATACAATTAATGAATGCATGAGGTACAGATTAGAGTAGATTCCACATCTTTAACCTCAGTGGTTTAGAACACTTCCAGAAAGGAAATTCCATATCTTAGAAATTCCATCTTCACTTTGCAATCAATAGCTATAGATGGTAAAACAAAAAGGAAGTTGCATATTTAGCACTGAATAACTTTGAAATGTGTTGGTTTTGGCTCTATAAATCATATCTTCTTAGCTTCAAAGGCTAACTTGATACATATTTCACCACCACTAATCTATAAGGTATTCTTAAGTATTTTTTCTTCTTTTAGTAACTCATTATAATTTTTTGACTCAGTACATAGTAAAAATATTTTTAAATTGTCACCATTTATTCCCATCTTTTGAGGATATATATTTTCATAATTCACTTTGTATTTTATTAAGGAAAATCACATTTGACTTCTACTTAGTGATAAAATGTTAATATTATTTGATTTGCTATGAATTGATATAATATGTTGTGATTCAAAATAAGTGAATTAAACACATGACAATAAAATTGATAAAATGGCACTGTAATTTGTTGGGATAGTTCCTATTCATCTTATTAAAGTCATTTTATTCACTAACTGCCTAATTTACTGTGCAAGCTACACTCAAAGATTTATTCCTTTTATCCTCAGATTATGTTCTTTGAATGGAAGAAATTATCAAGATGAATGAAACTACTAAAAGCCAGGTGACTGAATTCATACTCATGAGCATTACAAACCGTCCTGAGCTCCAGCACCCCCTTTTTGCTGTGTTTTTCCTTAACTACATGGCCACAGCTCTGGGGAACTTGGGCCTGATCATCTTAACTAGTGTTGATTCCCATCTCCAAACCCCAATGTACTTTTTTCTCAGGCATCTGGCATTGGTTGATTTGGGGTATTCAACAGCTATTGGTCCAAAAATGCTGGTCAGTTTCATAGAGGAGAAAAATATAATTTCCTATAATGGCTGTGCAGTACAGCTAGCATTCTTTGTGATATTTATCAATAGTGAACTTTTTATCCTGTCAGCTATGGCCTATGACCGCTATGTAGCTATCTGTAAGCCTCTCCTCTACACAATCATCATGTCTGATAGAGCATGTTGGATCTTGGTGGCTAGCTCATACCTCTATAGCATCATGGTAGACTTAGTGATGACAATAAAGATTTTTAAATCATCTTTCTGTAAATCTAATGTATTAAGACATTTCTACTGTGACAGTCTCTCTCTATTATCCATTATGTGTTCAGACACAAGTGAAATTGAACTAATCATTATGACTTTTGGTGTACTAAATCTGATTCCTTCCCTATTGATTATCCTTTTTTCCTACTTACTTATTCTTGTGGCCATCCTTAGGATGAACTCTCCTGAGGGCAGGCACAAAGCTTTCTCCACCTGTGGCTCTCATCTCACAGTGGTGGTTGTGTTCTATGGGACACTTTTCTTCATGTACCTGCAGCCACAATCTAACCATTCCTTTGACACCGACAAGATGGCCTCTGTTTTTTATACTCTGGTCATTCCTATGCTCAACCCTTTAATCTATAGCTTGAGGAACAAAGAGGTGACAGGTGCCTTGAAAAGACTTTTTAAAAAATTAATATAAGTTTTCTCTTTAGCCTTCATTGTAAAGTATGGTTCCAATGCATTATTAGAAGAAAGGGAATACTGCTAGCTATCTTTGTCAAGTTCTTGATTCTTCCCTCTGCTTTCAGTGAAAATTTAGAGAATGTAGTTAGAGAATGATATTTATGTATTTATTATCATTTTTTTAGTTATCAGCCTCCATTTTATCCTAGTTTAGTTCCTTAATTGAAAGTTCTTCTTAGAACATTTATTTTTAAAATTTCTTTTAATAAAAAATGCTATTTCATTATATTCATAATCAACACCCTAAATTGGTTGAAGTTTGCTTTAACTGACCTATTTTGAATATCTCTTATCATTAATGAATTTATACTTATATAAATGTCAGTTTCCCCTCTACCACTTTCAACAATTGCTCCTTGTCTTCTCTGTGAAGAAGAAGCCAATGATTACTTCTTTTTTATAAATATTGTTCAATTGCTGGAAAAAAGTTTGCCCATCTTTCCCAATCTTTTTTCTCAGATGATTCATACTTGAGTTAGAATAAAAATATTCATCAATGCAATTATTCAAATGTTTTATGAAGATTTAAGTTTATAAAGCTTAAAATAAATTAAGACTTTGGGGGACAATTACAGGAAGTGAATTCAAAGAACAGATCTGTTAATTTTTTAACTGCAATAATCTGTGAAATAAATTCATCCTCTCTTACTCATACTCATCTCTAAAATGTGAGAATTTGATAATATGAAGCTTACATGTTTACAAGTCATTTGAGTTTTGCTATTATGATTTTATTGAGTATTTATTTATATGAGTATTTTATATGAGTATTGCTATTATGAATGTGTACTTTGTACTAACAACTTAATATATTCAACTAATATTCAAATATGTGCTTTTTTTTGGTTCAATATAATTCTTCCCTCCCTCAATTCACTCTGGAACTTATTAATGACCTTCATGAATATTGACACTGGAAATTGAACATAATATTTCAAATGGGGTATTGTAAGGCAGAATGCAATTGGATTGTTACACTCTATGTCAGGATGCCATGTCTGTCTTAATGGAGATCATATTAGATATTCTTGTTGCAATATAATACCCCACATTCATAGTGGAATCTACAAAAACTCCATATTTTTTCTTCATTGAAATCCCTACAATCATTATTCTTTCCTACCCTTTAAGTCTGAATTAAAAAAAAAACTCAAATTTAAATGTAATACTTTAAATTTATCCCACTTGAATTATACTTTTTCCATTTAATTTAACAAAATTTTCACATTGCAATATCCAGATGTTCTATTTCCTATATTGATATTTTCATGCCAAAAACACCCTCTAACCCAATGAAGAAATAATTTTACATAACTTTAATATGGAATGCACTGGAAAACATATTGTCATTGCACCCAAGTTACAAAGAAAAAGAGATGACTAAACAATAGAAAAGCCACATAAAAGCTAGCTACAGGAATACTATGAAGAAGGAACAAATTAGATTCCTGAAGAATCATAGCGTTAAACTTTATAACTTGAATTCAATGGTAGAGAGCCAAACTAGTCAGAAAACAGGACCAAATGGAGAATTCCAACATAATACTTTGTAATAGAGTTTAAAATATGCATTTACACACATTAGCCTGATTTCTTTTATCTTTTAGTTTTAGATAAACATTTTTGAGACTTTATAACTTTTAGCATGTCATAATGCTAACATACTTTGATTTATCATGGTGGAATGGAAAGTGTTTGCTTTTTCCTATGCTCTTTCCTGCAAGATATCTTTTTTTATTTGCAAAACAAAATGAAATCAGTGTACTTCATAAGTACTCTGCATGGAAGACTCAATAAGGACCATCATGACAAAGAAACTCACTATGCTAACAGATAAATACCAATTGTGCAAAAGATGAAAATTTGAATGCTTAATGGGGAGGAACACAAAACCTTGAGAGTTTCTCCTCCCTCCAGATACAGAATCAAAGTCAGCATTTGCCTGTGCTCTGGGATCAAATATTGTAGAACATCATCTTCATCATTAGATACCATAAAAGTCATTGAGAAAAGGTTTCCCTTGCTACTCACTTTATTGATCAGAAAAGAGCGACTACTATCTGTTCTGGGAAACATCATTGGGACAATGGTATGTATGAAAAACAGAGGATAAGTTCTCAAGAAAGGTGTATTAAATATATGCCCCTTGTGTCTTCCTAAAGGACTTTCACAGATTAGGTTTGTTCCTTATTTGGAGATAAAGACACTACAGTTTCATCTAATCACTTCTGAAGACATTTAAAGAAATAAGATTCAGGAGACTCAGATAATTTGGAAGTAATTAAGCTATTAATTACACTATTTTTTACACACACACACACACACACACAAACACACACAAATCAATAAAGGATGACTTCAATTCTGACCCTATAATCACTTATAAATATTGATGATTTAAACTTTTTGAATGGTGGATATTTTAAAGATTATTATCAAATAAAAACATCAGGAACCCTGGAACAATGTTACTTATACTTTGTATAATTATATTTTAACACATGAACTTTACTAGAAAGAAATAAATGTCGGGAAAGAATAAAGTCAATATTTCAGAGAGATCACTCTCATCATAATGTATATCAGGTTTAGAAACTGGTAGGAAAAAATAGTTTTTGGCCTTTAGGAGCAAGGCTTTTTTTGAAGCATAATTGACTGATCAAATAGGAGAGCGCCTATTTGTTAGATCTAATTGTTTTAAATTTTCTCTTACTGCTTCTTCCAACTTCCAGAAGAAGACATGTGGCTCTACATTAGTCATCATGCCTTCCTCTTCTACTTTTTTTTTCAATAAGAAAAGACATGGGAAGAGTTTTGATCAAGTGCTCTGGGAGGGATCTAGAAATCCTTTCCTGAATATATGAAGTCATGAGGAGGAGAGAAATCACTAGGGAATTGCCATCTGATTTTTGGTGAATTAAAAAAAATAAAGTGGTGACATCTGTGTTTTTTCTAAGCAGCAAGTCATAATAAGTGCTGCACAAACCTAAACCTTGCAAAACAAGATTTCTCTTGATCTGCTATGAAATATGTAAAAGGAACTTCTTCCTCCCAGGATCATGAACTTTCTACTTGTCAGAGCCAGCCCATTGGTGACCCAGGACTAGGGGTTATGAGTCCAGGTCAGAGAGACTTTGATTGGTTCCTAAGATGTGGTACAAAAGCACAGAGGGAAAGGTCATGACATGGAGAATGAAGACTATAAAAATGAGACCATAAAGGAGGCTGGGCTCTTCTCTGGAGGTCTTTGGCTGGGGGTCTTTCTGGGATCCAATACTCTCCTGGGCTGGTAAGATGAGGGTGGTAAGCTAGGAAATATTATGTTTTTTCCTTCCCTCCTCATTTCTTTCTTAGACTATATTTATATTAAAATTAAATTGCTAAAAACTATTATCATCCTCTTGACTTAAGGTTTAATTATTTTTATAAATGATAACCACAATCTTTTTTTTTAACTAACATTATCTTTCTAAACAAATTTCTAAATATTACATTTAGCATAATACACTTGGTATAATATTAGTTTTTCAATATTACAAAAATAGAATTACTTAAGAATTTCATTACTAAAATATTTGAAAATATATACTTTGTATAACTTTGATGTTTCTCCAACTTTTACATTTTTTATACAAAATAGCTAATAATTATACTGTTCGCCAATAATGACTCATGTCCAGCTGCCCTAGAGATACCTTCTCCCTGTTGTATCCATATAATGGTAAATGTGGTCTTAATTTGTGGTTTTAATTTGTCTTATTTTTTTAATGTTTCCCCCTTAAATATATTATTCTATTATAGTAAGAATAATGTTAAAGTGCTTTCACAATACGCATTTTAAGATGTCTATGAAATAAATAATTATATGAGTAATAGTTACCATTTGCAAATAGAATACATAAAATTACTTTGGTGAAACTTCACAACAACATTCTAAAGTAGATGAAAAAAGATTTTTAAAACAATTCTACAGGTGAAAAATTGATCCCTCAAAAAAGTTTAGATAAATTGTGAGGTCATTTAACCCTTAAGCATTGAAGACAAAGTTGAAAACAAGTTTTTTTGATTATAAATCTAACATTATGTACTTTTTGGATATTAAGACACTACAATTTCATCTATTCACTACTGAGGAAGTTGTTTCATCTAATCACTTCTGAAGACATTTAAAGAAATAAGATTCAAAAGACTCAGATAATTCATAAGTAATTAAGCTATTAATTACACTATTTTTTTACACACACACACACAAAAAAACACACAAATCAATAAAGGACGGCTTCAATTCTATAAGTATAACAATACTTCCTTGTTACTCAACTCAGGGAAATGTAATTATTCCATATAATCTTTGTCATTACCACAATCACCATCAACATTAATCATCATCAATCTTCATCATTATTATCCTTTTCCTTTGTTTCATTATATATATTTTTCATCGTTGTCACCATCATCCTCAATTACACATTTCCACAATAATTATTCTGAGGTTCATCCAAAGGATCAGTCAGAGGGCTATATGAATGGACCTATCAAGGTCTCTGTAATAATATTTAAGATACTTATGAAAGTCAAAGTAAAAATGTACAGGCATATGTTGTAGGGAATATTCAGATCTACAATCAAAGAGAAACCAAATGTAGCTATATATTTTGAAGTCTTCAGTCAAAAATCAGTGAAGAAATATTTAATAAGTACCTACTATGTGCTAAGTCATTAGCTAAGTGCTGGGGTTAAAATAAACAAATCAAAAGATAATCTCTACCCCTGAGGGGTTGAAAATTGAAAGATGGAGGCATTTAGAAACATATACTACCCCAGCTTTATGTAATTAGAAGAGAAAATAATTATCAAAAGTAAAGTTCTTGAATTAAGAGGTAGTGAGGAAGGTTTCCCATTGAATACAACATTTTGGAACTTAAAGGAAGCTGAGGAGAACATTAGGCAGAACCAAGGAGGGAGATTATTCCACACATGGGTGAAGTGATAATATATTGTCCAGAGATGAGAGAATAAGCATCTTCATGTTAGCCAATAATTAATTCATTGGGAAATAGTTTTTATTTTGTTCAACTGGAAAGTAAGGATGGCATCAGGCTATAAATAGATCAATCATTTACTCCAGACAAAGCATTGGATTAAACATTTGGACAAGAATAGAGAACAATCCATACTTTCCAGGTGCTCACATCATAATAGGCCAAGATAGTACATAAAGAATATTTGAGCAGAAAGTCAAATGAAAAGAACTTTTAATGTGAAGATATGATAAAACATTGTCTTTAATGGCATTTTATGTCTCTTTCTTAGCTTGAATCATATTTTTTAAAAAATATTTATAGTGGATAAATTTTATCTCTGGCTTAATAGTTGGGGCCACAGGACTTAATAAAGTCCTGTGTATCCTTACTAAAGGATTCATCCCCACTGAAGCAATTTCTTGAGATGCTAAGGGAAAGAAGAGGTCTAAGACTATGATTGATATTCAGTGGGTGCTGCCACTCCGAAGGCTCTTTGGAGTACCAATTGCAAAGTGATAGGTGCTTGTAGCAATGAGATGTGATGATTCATTCTCCACAATAAATGATCCTATCAAAGATATCAGAGACCTAGCTTGAAATAGAACTAGTTTTCTGTGTACCAGATGTCGAATTAATATTTGACATATATAAAGAGACTACACAACTCAAAGCATCTTATCAGTTTGTTTGTTTTTTTTATTTTACCACTTACCTCCCATCTTAGAAGTGATACTGTATTAGTTCCAAGGCAGAAGAGTGGTAAAAAATAGGCAATGGGGGTGAAGTGGGTTGCCCAAAGTCACACAGCAAGAAAGTTTCTGAGGCAAGATTTGCAACTAGGAACTCCTGTCTCTAGGTCTGGATCTCAATCTACTGAGCTACCCAGCTTCCCTTTATCTTCTTCTTTTCTCAGTCTTTAAGAAAAGTATTTGAATATCTATCACCACAAAACAGTCTGCATCTGAAGTTTTGGTAGTAAAATACATGATTTTGTTCTTCAAACAGATACCCATTAGTGAAGTTGTGAATTCACACATGAGACCTCTATCTGACTTGGTTAAATTGCATTAAGAGAAAAATTCTACTAAGTCCATTACAAATACATTTTGAACTTCCCTTTATTTTATTTGCAATTCCTAACCCAATTAGACACTTCCACATATTCAAAATTTCAGAATATTTCATATACTATATTGTTATTATTTTACTTAAATTTTTGCATCAGGATTTATTAAGAAAATTGATCACATAAAGATAATTTTAGCATTGTGACTTAAAATAAAAATTTAGTTGATCACCAGGGAAAATCCCAAATAATAAAATACCCAAGTCAGCTGTAAATTTATTGTGATTTAATTGATATAGTGGAAAGAGATTAAGAAGGAGGAAGAAGGAAAGTAAGTAGTATTTTTCCCTCCTGGCTAGTGCTGGAAAGAAGACCAGAGGCTCTAGAAAGTAAGGAGGAAGGAATCAGCATGAACTCCAAAAGGGCTCAACCAAGATGTCTGAGCCTGAATCAAATCAAGGGCAAACTCACCTCCAAACCCAGACAAATAGCTGTCCCCACACCAAGATGTCAGAATGCTTAGCACGCTGCCAGTCAGAGTTGCCTCTCCAGGGAAGAGGGAGAGAGAGGAAGTGATGTTTCATATATAGATGGTTTTATGCCACTTTCCTGCATCTCATCTGTACCAATGATAGCTTAGCTTGACTTAGGACAGCCTAGGGATGTGTCTGCTGTTTCTGATTTGTCATTTGCTAGCACATGCCAGTGTAATGTGGGTGTGCACATTCCTGGGTGTTAGACCAAGCAAGATGGAGAGAATCTAAAAATCACAATCCCCCCTGATGATGATTGGGAGACTCGTCTCCCCAATTGATCACTAAACTTAAGCGTTCTGTACCCCAAAAATTTCTATCTGCAGGTGTATACAAAATTTTACCCTCTAAGAGGAAAACTACAATAGTTAGAGATAAGGGGGGAATAGAAGAGAGAGAAACAGCAAAAACAACATTTTGTTGGGCACATTGACAAAAGCCAATTAGAGGGGCATTCCTCTTTGGCATAAGAGTGTATATTCAAAATAAATGTCCAATCAACCTTCAGCTCAATCAACCACACCCCAAGGTTCATTCTGTATCTTCCTGTAGTGTAAGGGCTTAGGTATCTTTCTGCAAACAGTTCATTCTCTGGATTTAGGGGTTAGCAAGGTTCTTCTCTGAAGATCTTTCTCAAACAAAAATTTAAATCGTAGATTTTATGAAAATACAATCCCCCTTGAAGAAGGTGTTGAAAAACATCCAGTTCAACTCAGGACACAAGGTTTGGTTATGGGGGTGTGCGAGTCAATTTAAAAAAAAGCAAAAGCGAAAACATAAACAAAAGAAAAAATTGAGAGAAAAATTAAACTCTTTTATTTTATATTTTACTCTCTATATATATATATATTTAAAGAAGCATTCAAAATCAGTATCAAAATATCAAAAATCTATGTATATAAAATTTTGAGTAAGCAAAAATAAATTTTTTCAGGCCCTAGTATTAGGGTTTAATAAAGTAAGCTCTAATCCCACAGGTCTGTAGGATAGAATGCAGTAATATTTCACTTACCCATTTGCAGCCATGGCTACAGGAAGTTGCCATACTATAAGAGAGAAAAAAAATGCCAGATTTTTATTTTGATAGGGAGGTGTCATTCCCTGGTCTGATTTTACCTTCATTTTCAGGGATAGAAGGATCCAGGATGACAGCCAACCTTTTGTAGTTGTCTGTAAGTATTTGGGAAGTTCCTTGGTCACCCCTCTGAAGGGCACTCCTCTGAGGGGCATTAGGACCTTGAATATTTTTTGGACGAGCACCACTTAAGTTATATTGTTGTGGAGCCATTTGGATTGAGTTTTCATTTTCCCAGTATCTATTCGTATAGTTATCATTCCTAAAGTTGTGGTTTCCATTATCATTATTATAGTTATTTCTATAATTATCACTTCTGTAGTTGTTATTAAATTGCGTATTCCTTCTGATAATCTTGACTAAAGTTCTACACTCTATCATTTTGTGGCCTTTCTTCTCACAGAATTGGCAGGTAATGGATTGATAATTAGATTACTGGAGAGGGGCAAGTGTCATTGGTTGATTATCATGCCCACTTTCCGTTTTAGACATCTTATCTTTTAACTATTTCAATTCTTTCTTTATTTCCTCTATAACAATATTATTTTCTTCCTCCTTTTCTTTGTTTCCCATTGAAACATATAGAGCTATTTCCTACAATTTTTCAAGGTTCATCTCTGGCCATCTTGGGCAATGTTTTCTGTTCGTTGTTTCTGATTTGTCATTTGCTAGCTCATGCCCGTGTAATGTGGGTGTGCACATTCCTGAGTGGTAGACCAAGCAAAATGGAGAGAATCTAAAAATCACAATCAGTAATTTTCTTTTTATACTTTTGGTCTTCTTAGCTTAGGTATCAGCACCATATCAGTGTCATAAAAATAATTTGGTAGGACTCTGTGATGGCTTATTTTGTCAAATATTTTATATACTATTGAAATTAGTTGTTCTTTAAATGTTTGAAAAAATTCACTTGTAAATCCATCTGCCCCTGGGGATGTTTTTTTTTTTCCTAGGGAGTTCATTGATTACTTATTCAATTTATTTTTCTGAGCTGAGATTATTTAAGTAATCTGGGCAATTTATATTTTGTAAATATTCTTCCATTTCATCTAGATGGTCAGATTTTTTATCATATTCTCAGGCAAAATAGCTCCTAATGATTATCTTAATTTCCTCTTCATTGAAGGTGAAATAACCTCTAACATTTTTTATAATGGTAATTTTATTTTCTTCTTTCCTTTTAATCAAGTTAACAGATGCTCTATTTTATTGTTTATTTTTTCATAAAAACAATTCCTAATATTACTTCTTAAATCAGTGGTTTTCTTATATTTAATTTCATTAATATCTCCTTTAATTTTTAGAATTTCCAAATGAGTCCTTAATTAGAGAATTTTAACTTATTCTTTTTCTAGTTTTATTTTTTTAGTTGCATGCCCAATTCAATGATTTGCTTTTTCTCCATTTTACTGATATATACTTTTCCCTAAGAACTGCTTTGACTGGATTCAATAAATTTTGATATGTTGTTTCCTCATTTTCATATTCTTTAATAAAATCATTGTATATATTTTTTTCTTTGACACCCCTTTTTAAGAATGAGATTATTTAGCTTCCAATTACTTTTTAATTTGTCTTTCCCTAAGGATGATAATTTTTACTATTTTGTGATGTGATAAGGATGCATTTATTATTTCTGCTCTTGGGCATTTGGTTGCATATAAATGGAGATTTTATACCTTTGTACTTCATTTCCCAGAAGTTCCTAGTATTTCCCCCAAATTACCTTTTACCTGCATCCTTGCATTTTGCATGATTGTATTTAAGTCACTGCACCTCTTCCCTCTTGCTCTTTTTGACCTGTGACCAGGCTGAGTTGTCAGTTCTTTAGTTTTGGTTATTATTAATAAAATTTTATAAAATATATTTAGTTATTGTATATTAATTTTAATCTTTACAATTTTGGCTGACCATGAAGGGATAGAATTTTCAAATATTTTAAAGATAGAATAGATATATATTTCAAGCCTGAGCTCCTGCCCACCCACCCACTTGCTTTCATGTCATTGTGGTCACAGCACTCTTTCAGCTGCTGATTTAGCATGAGCTGTCCCTGCCCAGTCTCCAGCCATCCAACAGCCCACAACCATACCCACCAGCCATTCTGAGGCACATGATGATTTCTTTTTTTTCCCCACAGAGGGTGATGTATAAAAATCTTACCACCCCAGTGCCTTTCCTCTCCCCACATGGGTTTTGATCCTGTGCTAGCCATTTTTCCATTCAATGTCTCTTAGAGAAAATTGCTATTACAAAGAATGCTTGAAACTCTGAAACAACAGTTTGAGTTTGAAGAGCTAAAAAGTGCAGTTTGGATCTGCTTAATTCTTTTCCTGGGAGTTTTTATTTTCATTGGAGATTTCCTACTTTATTTCCTTCTGCTTGCACTACAAACCAACCTGAAATATTTTGTCAAAGCTCTAAAAGTCTTAACTTCTCTCAACATGCAGAGTGGAGATTCTGCCCTGTGCATCTATGAGGAAATTCAGAGCTCTGACAAAAGAAATCTGAATGAATTATAAATACTGCAGGAGGGGAAGGAAACTTTAAAAGAGATCTGGAAGTTTATTGCTAACTATTTTAAGTTTATTCTCCTCCTATAATATAGAATAAGTCTATGGATAGATGAAAAGGATTTTGACTTCACTGCCTGCCTGTACCTTCTCATTTGCTTATATTGTGATATTTACTGATTGTTTTATGGTTTAATTTTTTTAAAGTTTATCTGTATTAATCTAGTTGATACCTTTCTGTAATACTGAATCATTTTAATCTATGTTTTGCCTATATTGATCTTTAATTTGTACCTTTACCTTTGCTTAAGAACAAAATACTGTATAAGTCCATGAACATCTTGCCCCAAACCCTTCCCTCTAGATCCACTGAAGATCACATGTTGCCTTTGTTAATTGTCACATACATGATGATGGACAGATTTCAACAAAACTTGATAAATTGTATGCAACCATTGGAGAGAATTTAATGAGCTAAGAATTTAAATGGTATTTCTAGGGAGTCTTCAGAAATAATTTTACTTAAATATTGGTGTCTGAATGGATGGTATTTTTTATATTTATATATGTATATATAATAAAGAATTTTATATATAAATAAGGAAGTTCAAAAGAGCTTCTGTGCATGCATAATAATTTAAATCTTCAGTTTAATTTACTTACACCAGAACAAGCTAGATGTCTTGGTGATATTCTATACCCAAATAAGTTTTACTTTGTTTAAAAATGTTTGCCAAGGTTGAAAGATTTGCTACATCTGTAAAAAATTGTGACAAATATTCATCAGTTCATAGGCATATTTTTGTTACATAGCAACTTATATAAAATATGATAGTGGGTTTGTTTGATACCATAATTAACTGGGGTATTGTGAATTTTGGGAACTCTGGAACCTCTTTGAATGTGCATTATCTACTGTATTACTGTTTTATTCTGAAAATTACTTGTACTCACAGTGGTTCAGGGCCAAGTTAAACAGGAAATGGATCTCATTTTTTGGTGAGAAACCTTTATATTCTACCTCTCCTTGAATGACACAGTGTGTCTCTGATTGTAAGCTATATATATATTTTTAATTTTAAACCTTTTATTATTATTGTTTTTCCTTGCATGTGCAATATAGAATCTGAGTTTCATTTTTTCTCTCCTTTTTCATTTGAAGTACATCAACAGTATTGAGAGGATTTTTCTTTTTTTTTTTTTGATTTTGCAGTAATATAAGTTTAAAATACATTTGGACTAATGTCAATTCATACACAAAAAAGCTTTAGACTATAAAAATGATATCACTGATTGTTTAAAAGAATTATGAGACTTTGCTTAATGATTTTGTCTGATTCCAGAAGAGAAGGAATACAAAAAGAGCCACTGTACAGTGCTACAGAAGCACAGAGCGCTTGCATAGTGCTAATCAAGTATAAGGTCAAAGAGACCAATCCCAGTGGGATTGATGTACTTTTGAGTGAAGACAAGAGGACTTAAACTTGTTTGAGGCTCGAAGTTGTGACTGCTTAACATGTGTTAAAGGCAGGACTTCCTTGAGCCACATTCTATCAAGAACCTCATTTTTGCTGCCATCCTGGCTCCCATTTGCTGCTGAAATCTACTCCCTTTTCTGTCTTTCATGGTATGGCAAACTTTCTGTAGTCCTGAATACTGATTGAGTAAATGTGTAATTGCTTAAATCATTTTAATTGAGCCCTGATTCAAGGACCTGTTATAGATTTGTTTTTCCTTTACTAGATTTTCTAGTCATAAGACTTTAATATTTTTACATTTTTATCCATACGTTATTGTTTTCTTTTTTGGGGATTTTAAAAAATATTTTGGATTTTCTTTTGCAAATTAATTCATATACCTACTAACTCAGCCATGTATCCCAGTATCCTCCTCAGAGGGTAATGTATTATTATTTTCCTCAGGTAGGGCTATGTTATTGTTGTGAACTTTGATTTGAATTTGAGCCTATTTTAGAACAAGAGACTACCTCCCAGAACCCAGAAGGTCAACTTTTTGGAGAAGGCACTGTGCAGATGCCTGCACATACCATATGCTGCACCAGAAGTTCCAGAATGAACTTTGGGATGTGAATTGGACTATGGGGGTTGAAATGCATTTATTTTGAATGTATACTCTTATGCCAAAGGGGACTACCCACAAATTGGCTTTTTGTCAACCTAGTAATCATTGGTTTTGTTCCTTTCTTTCCCTCTTATCCACAAATTATTGCAATTTATATTAGTTATGTTTCCATGGTCCTTTTGGGGAGACTGGTATTCCATCAGGATCATATGGCATATGTATAAATGGCGATTTCATACCTTTCAACATCATTTCCCAGAAGTTCCTAGTATCTTCCAAAAATTCTCTTTTTTTTGCATCCTCACTTTTTGTGTAATTGTATTTAAGTGACTATAACTCCTCCCTCTCGCTCTTTTTGACCTAAAAGTGGGATGAGTTCAGGAAGTTCTTTTGTTTTAGTTATTATTAATAAAACTTTATGAAATGTAATATTTAGCTATTGTATATTAGTTTTTTATCTTTACAGTTGTGAAGCTTTTCTGGCATAGTACGTAAATAAGAACTGTCTCAAAATGAAGTGACCTTCCGCTAGAGTAATGGATTTAGTTCTTTTAATACTACTCTCTTCCATATTTAAACCTAATATAACATGTATAGGATAGTGATATTTTAAAAGATGGGCTTTTGTCAAAAAGTTTTGAGTAAGGAAGAAAACAAAGGATACATGTATTAAGTGTCAACTGAGTACTAGACACTGCATAATAACCTTACAAATAATAAATTGGCCAAGGCACAGTAGCAGTAAATATTTAAAATCACATTTGGACTTAGGACATCCTGCCTCCAGATCAGTCATATATCTAGTAGGCCATTTATATGCCTGATTTAAAAAAAATGGATCCTTTGGAAATGGCAGGGGAATTGAAGGGAGATAACTTTTATCACCATTATAGATGTAACAAAATGAGGAAAGAGGTCAAGCTACTTACCAAAAAAATCATAGAATAAGTATGTGAATCTAGATTTCAGTTGGGATCTTCTTGTATATGAGCCTTGTATTCTATCCAGTAACCACCTAAGTCTGGGTAGATGATCACTTGTTTTTAATTCTTAAGGCCAATCTAATGTACTTACTGCCTCCTGGTCATTTCAGAAATGAACACTGTGTCCATATCCACAATCTTTTCCAGTTATGCTTAAAAGGCACTCTCTCCATCATACTCAGCAAACATTATTATAATTTGGCCTTTAGATATTTTTCATATCTTTGGCATTTAGTGTATGGCAGGTTTAAATGAACTTTTCTAATTGGATACTTAACTCTACTGAAACCAGTAAAAGGTTTTGAAATGAAAGGGCTTGATAACAATTGGTATAATATAACCCATAAATAGAAACCTAGCTCGTCATCTGGCCTCAGAAAACTATTAGTAATAATTATTAGTAAAGGACCATGAAAAAGTCACTTAACCTCTATTTGCCTCAGATTCCTTATGTGTAAAATGGGGTTAATAATAGCATCTATCTCCCAGGGTTGCTTTGAGTATTAATTAATATCCTAGTTATAAAGCACAAAAGAAAATATATAAATGTTAGCTATTATTATTGAATAAATACTTCATGGAATTATGTAAATTGGTAGACAGTTGCTCAGTACAAAGACTCATTAAAGGAAATTTTATAAGAATCAAATATTCTAATGAATATTGGTGAAAACATTTTAAAATTTCATGAGTATGGAATTCATTGAAGTTCTCCAGTACTTCAGGGAAATGGTATCATGGGGATTGAGAAACCCATAAAATCTCCCTCCTGTAACTAGAAATAGGGATACCATGAACAAGCTAAAGGAAATTCTACCTTCCAGGTAAGCAGGTAAAATTATTATTTTTTTCTGTAATCATCTCAGTGCACAGGTTTCAAAACAATAACATGGGGTTCAACAAGCTCAGTTCAAAAAACCAAACAATATAACTACCAGGTATGTAAATGAAGTCATTTTCACTACTCGTTAAATGTTATGAAACATTCCCCAGAAATTTTTGATGAGAGGTGCTATCTCAGACCAATGTCACAGATGCTTTTATATAGCCAGATGAAGAAAGTAGCCTTGGTCAAGGAATATCAGTCATTAATAATATAAGAAAGCACAGAGATCTTTGAAGTATAGTATGTATAACTAAATATCTTCATGAATTTAACATTAAAAAAGCTATACTCATGTTTCTAACAAAAGCATTCATTAAAAATTTCAAAATTTTAAGCCTAGGTAATCTTTAAAATATTGGTAATAAATTATACTCTCTATGATTGGGCACAGGGAATTATGGTCATAGGAAATAAACTGATATAGACAGTCTCCCTGGATGTCGTATAGGTAAAAATCACAGATGTATATATATATATATATATATATATATATATACACACACACACACACACATATATATGTATATATGAATATTTAACTTCAATTGGCTCAAATATTCCAAAAAAGGAAATTCCATTTATTACAACTGGCTATTTATATATTTTTTCTACAATTTTGGGCAACCTGTTGTATGAGTAGCAGAGTCACACAGATGTTTTAGATATAATTCTTGAACCCTAAACTTCTAGTCTCTAAAGATAAAACTTTTCAGTATTCATTTTAGGTATTCTTACATACCCTAAGTTCCTTCAGCATCTCATTATTATTCCTCCTCCCCACTACTATTGAATATTCTAAAAGTCATTCCTTATAGTGTCCTATCAAAAAACTTGGGTTGAAGAATTTAATGATTTATTTCTAATTTAGCTAAATAATACTTTAATTACTTTCCTTTTCATGATAAGGTAGTGAGAGTATAATATTATTTATATTTTATAATAGGATACATTATAGAATCATAACATGATATATGAATATATGATGATGTAGTCAGAAAGTTCCTGCTTATCTGGTCTAAACCATCTTAAGTCATTCACGATTTAATTGGATATGCCAACACTACTGGATGAAAACTTTTCTTTTTATTCTCAGATTGTCTTCCTTCAGTGGGGGAAATGATCAAAGTGAATCACACCATAGGAAACCAGGTGACTGAATTTATTCTCACGGGCATCACAAATCATCTCAAGCTTCAGGGCATTCTCTTTGCCTTGTTTTTCCTTGACTACATGACCATAGTTCTGTGGAATCTGGGCCTGATCATCCTAACCAGTGTTGATTCTCACCTGCAAACACCCATGTATTTTTTTCTTAGGCATCTGGCATATGTTGATCTTGGCTATTCTACAGTCATTGGTCCAAAGATGTTGGTCAGTTTTGTAGTGAAGAAAAACAGCATTTCCTACAATGAATGTGCATTACAGCTCGTTTTCTTTGGGATATTTATCAACAGTGAAGTCTTCATCCTGTCGGCCATGGCCTATGACCGCTATGTGGCTATCTGTAAGCCCCTCCTCTATACAGTCATCATGTCAGATAAGGTGTGCTACATCTTAGTAACTGTCACCTATATCTATAGCATTATTGTATCCTCACTTGTTACCATTAAGATTTTTCAGTTGTCTTTTTGTTGTTCTAATGTAATACAGCATTTCTATTGTGAAAGTCTCCCCTTAATGGCTATTGCATGCTCAGACACAAGTGAGATTGAATTAATCATCATGACCTTTGCTGCATTTAATTTGGTCTCTTCTCTTGTCATTATCCTTGTCTCCTACATGCTTATTCTTTTCGCCATTCTCCAGATGAATTCTTCTCAGGGCAGGCACAAAGCCTTCTCTACCTGTGGCTCTCATCTCACAGTGGTGATTGTGTTCTTTGGAACACTCGTCTTCATGTATCTACAGCCCCAATCGAGTCACTCCTTTAGCACAGACAAGATGGCCTCTGTGTTTTACACTCTGGTCATCCCTATGCTCAATCCACTAATATACAGCTTGAGGAACAATGAAGTGAAAGGTGCATTGAAAAGAGTCTTTAGAAATTTGATGTAAGCATTTTCTCCATGTTCGAATTACAATATGGTTCCACATCTTTCTTTTTACAGAAAACAACTTCTCCTAATAATTACATAAAGAATGACTGCAGATTTTATGTCAATCTCTAATAAATATTAGCCTTCTAGAATTTTTGATTGAAAAGACCTAAGACATAATTTAGTAAAAATGAAATAAAATAAAAATCTAAATATATAACAATGAAGAGATAATCTTAAATTGGCTGAAATTTTATTCATGGAGAATCAATTAATTAAAATTAATCCAGAAAATGCTGGTATTAAGTACTCTGTAAGGCATTGTCCCTGCAAAGAAGAACCTCAAAATTGCTTCTTTCCTTCAGTGAACCTCGATTTTTTAAAGGGAAATATTTGGTTTAGTTTCCTGGTACTTGTAAAAAATTCTACCACAGCAGTATATTTCTTAAGACTTGTCCTATCTCATTTCCCATGTCTATCACCTTTATAATCTTTTATGTAACAGAAACATTCCTTATATATTTCTGATCTGGGGATCTTATGTAAAATATATACTTCCCATATTTAGACATTTAGACAAAGAATGAAATAGGATAATTCCAGAATAAATTGATTCTATTAAGTCAAAGACTAGGAAATATTGGGTGGGTATGGAGTAAGGAATAGTATAGAGTCTTAGTAGTTCTCATTACCTCAAAAATGGGTCATCCACTTTGATGACAATTTCTTTGAATTTCTACAAATGAAGATATATATGAGAATAATCACAAGTAGGAGCTCAATGACTCATTAGGACTTTATTAAAGCTTCATCCTCTTTGAAGAGGTATCCAATATCATTCATAAAGGATACCTCATCTTCCCCAAATCCAGATTTGGAAATATCTAACCAATGACTGGGTGCTCTCATATAAGGAATATATAAAAGGAGAAATATACTAATAAAAAGGAGATTGAAATGATGGTTTTCTTAAAAGAATAGTCTGTGCCTCAGAAAGAGGATGCTTACATTATAAAAGCTAGAAATTAAATGTAGGAAAGGAAAACTTACCCTGCTGAAAGAAGGAGCAGAAGACAAGAAACAATTCTCTGATATTCTGTATCTAGAGGGTTTTTGGGACAGAAAGCGAGAGGATATGGTACTGTAAGGAATTTCTTATGAAGAAAAATATAATACTGGCTACATTAAGAAATCTGAAATTGGCTTGGGATGCTGGAGAGAAGTTTTTTTTTTTTATTATGACAAAGAAAATGGATACAAGCTTTTTTCATTCAAGTAAAGGAAGGCCAGTATAAGTGATAAGATATAACATAAAGAAGGTAATGAGCAATCTCTTTCCAGTGTCTACCACAATCAGGAAAGCTTGTCATGGGGAGAAGCTAGGAAGCACAGTGGATAAAGCACAAGATCGACTGTTTGTTAGGACCTTGGTTCAAATGTGATCTCAGATGGTTTATGTTACCTTGGACTAATTTATTGGAATAAAAAGGATTATTATTCTTGTACAATCACATCCAAATTTTCTTGATATATTTTTGTTTATTTTTTATTTTGGAGGAAAGTTAAATGGAACAGTTTATCTTTCATTTGCAGCTCATTTTACAGATGAGGAATTGAGGGAAAGGGGTTAAATGGATTGTGCAGGGTCACAAAGCAGGGGGATGATTCTAACTCAGGAAGAGAAATCTTCCTCAATTCAGGCTTGGTAATGTCTCTGCCACCTCACTTTTGTGGACTTTATGTATTCAAAATATAAGATTATCAAATTTGATATAAATATATATATATGTAAATATATATATAATAGATTGCTCTATAGGATGTAATTCAAATGAAGTAACATTGCATAAGTGTAATATGCAATTATATTACAATTGCATTATACATATAACATATATGTACATTGCAGTATAAATTTAATCAAATGTGACTTCTAAGGAATATATTCCATTTCTTCTAAATTCCAGGAGCAGAGTCCCATAGTTTCTGTTGAGATACTAATAGTGATCATTCAAGGAAAAGCCCAAACAGATATCCTGACCAGATCTTCTAATGAAGGGATCCTCAGGCCCAGTCCTTTGAAGCTTTGACAACCTGACAATTTGGTATAGATATGTGTACAAGCTGACTCAGGTGTCTAGAACAGATGTTCAGCCCAGATTTCTAACTCTCCTGAAGAATTCTGGTAAAATCCTAAATAGCTATAGATTCCTCATGATAGAATAATTTTTTATAACACAGATTAAAACTCATCACTCAGCAAGTTCTCACTTTGAGAAATTTCATTGACCTTTTGTCTATTCTAAGGTGATGAAATGCCACTGTTTTTTTTCACTCAATCATAAATAAATACTCAAAATATTGTGATATTTTTGGTAAAGGATTATGGTTTTAACAGAAAACGAATTATCATTTTCAACACTGACCAGAGAGAGAGGAAACTGTTTCTGAAGAATGATGCTTGATCTTTGGATAAAGATTCAACAGATTTGAGTATATCAGACATGTTCAATAAACATGTGCAGACGATTGCTAGACGGATCCCCTATTAATTTGAAAACTTACCATTAGTCAAACATAGCTTAGATTAATTATATATGGTATAATAGTATATATAGTATAGATTGATAATGCAGTTCTTTTATATGCACAATACATATACTCTGAAATGAATTATGTCTATTGTTAAAGTAATTTACAATATTGAAAAACATATTATCCTCATTATTAGAAGGACTAGGATATCCACAATATCTTTTGATTTTTACAGGGAATTTAAATGCATCTATGTTTCAGTGAATGTTATTTCCTAATCAGAGGTAGAATTATGGAAAGTGTGGTGAAATAAAGTTCTAGGAAGCACTGTAAATATTGTTGATTTGTATCATGACCAAAACTCAGTTCTGTAAAATTCTGTAAGAGAGGACCTAAAATTACTGTTCTGTTGTGCATTTAATAATGAAACCTCAGGGAGAAAGGATTCCACACATAAGGGAATATGTAGACTGGTAAAGACTATTATACTCTCCTAAATAAAAAAAGAGAAATTTGTTTAAAATGTTAATTTTATTTTATAATTAGGGTCAGTTAAAAACTAAGAAAAATTGATTTTTTTGTAATCATTGGTACTTGGGGGAAATTGTACTAATACATAAAATTAAACTATTGCCTTTTTACTCACTCTCTATAAGCTTCAATCCACTGCTTCTCCTTTTCATTTCTTTCCTCTATCATTCTAATCTGGAAACAGCTAGTTGGTATAATTTTGTCAGGTCTAAAATCAGGAAGATTCATCTTTGAGAGTTGAAATCTGGCTTTAGACAGTTACTATCTACTTGACCCTGGGCAAATCTCTTAATCTAATTTGCAGTTTGCTCATCTGCAAAATGAACAAGAGAAGGAAATGAATAACTACTCCAGTATTTTTACACAGAAAATCCCTAATGAGGTCACAAAGAATCAGGCAGGACTGAAACAACCAAACAACATCAGCATTATTCATATGATACTAAATCATTCAAACTCTCTTCTTTTTGGTTGTTTTTATTGTTCAGTAACTTTTAGTCATATCCAACTTTTTCTGTCCCCATTTGGTTTATTGGTGAAAAAAGGGAAAAAAAGGTTATGGAGTGGTTCACCATTTCCTTCTTCAGCTCATATTTTAAAGCTCACTTCTTTCAGTTGCATTTGATTTTTCATGACACTATCTCTGGTTTTCTTGGCAAAGATACGGGAATGACGTCATTTAGTTCTTCAACTCATTTTATAGATCAGGAAACTGAGACAAAGAGGATTAAATGACTTGCTCAGGTCAACAAAGTTTACAAGTATTTGGGGCCAGATTTGAAATGATGAACATTCATCCTTATGACTACAAAACCAATACTCTATCCACAAAACTACTTAGTTCCCTCTTTCTTCTTGGTATATATGGAAAGTTCAACTTTATTTAGTCTCCACTTACAAATCTTACAAATCAACTGCAATATTCCAGGGACTGGCCTAAACCTAGGTGTTACGAATTATGGGATCACAGCATAACAATTTTTTCCCTCCAGAAGTTTCTGTTGTATTGGGAAGAATCAATACATGCCTATGAATTGGAGGAGACTAAAATTCCTCTGTGGGAACAAAAAAAAACATTTTTATATTGCAAATAAGATTATTTTAATAAAAATATGAATTGGATAGGGAATATAGACTTGGTTAATATTATGGTTTTAGATATTTAAGAAAATCACAGCAGAATACATTTCAAGTTCTGTAAGACCCCATAGTGGATTAGGAGAAAGACATGGAATGGTTCAGAAGACTGTGAATTGTACATATTCCCACAAGACACCATATTTAAGTGGTACTAATTTTGGTGCCTCCTCATCTTACTTATATTTTCAGACTAGACTGAACTTATTTCTTCTCTTTCTCATTCAGCCCATTCATATATATATATATATATATATATATATATATACATATATATACATATATATATATAAAGTGAAAATAATAAAGTAAAAATTTAGAACTTCTATATATAAGATCATTAAGCATGGAATATGATATTCTATAAGGCAAAGGATGAAGGCATACAATAAAAAATTACAAGTGAAACTAAGCTTAATACTCTAGATAATTAATGGCAAACCTTTTGGAGACCAATGAAACAAAATGGATATCCTGCTATCCCCATATTGCCTCAGAAAGGAGAGGGATAAACCACTCCCTTTGGGCTGCTGGACAGAGAAGGAGGTGATGTCCTCAGGTATACATAGAGAGGAATTGGGGAGCAGCCTGGTCCTGCCTCCTTTTAACTTTCTTATAACAAACACTGGGCAGCTGTGATAGTGGGTGTGCTCAGAGAGGGGACTGTGCATGTCCCCTCTCATACGCATGCCATAGGTTTGCTATCACGGCTTTAGAGGAAGGAAATAAATATTTAATGACATAGAGAATTCCAGGGATTCCTGATAAAATGTCCACAACTAAAATAAATTCCAGTGATCAAATATAATTATTAACCAGCTTGAAAGTGAGGCATAGAAGATGAAAGATGAGGCAAAGAAGAAGAAAGATGAGGCAAAGAAGGTGAAAGAAGACATTCAAAGAAAATCAGACCAGAAGGAGAAGAGCCAGGGATGAAATTCAGTCTTTAAAAATGAGTTTCCAACAAAAGCAAAAGACTTCACAACGCAGCAAGAATCTATTAAAAAATCAAAAGAATGAAAAAATTGAGGAAAATATGAAACACCTCACTCACAAAATATCAGACCTGTAAAATAGATCCAGGGGAGACAACTTAAGAATTATTGGACTACCAAAAGAATATGATAAAAGGAAAAGCCTGGACATCATTCTACAGGAAATTATAAAAAAAAAAAAAACTACCCAGCATTCTTGAGAAAGAGGGAAAAGTAGTGACTGAAGAATCCACAGATCACCTCCTGTATTTAATCCTCAATTGACAATGCCTAGGGATATTATAGCCAAATTAAAGAATTACCAGACCAAAAAAAATAGTATTACAAGCTGCTAAGAAGAACTCATTCAGGCACCATGGAACCATAGTTAGGATAACACAGGATCTGAGGACAGCTACACTGAAGGACCAGAAGGCATGGTATATTATATTCCAGAAAGCAAAGGAATTGGGTCTAGAACCCAGAATCAACTACCCAGCAAAATTGACTATAATTTTGCAGGGGAAAGTATGGTCATTTAATAATATAGAAGATTTCCAAGCATTTATAAAGAAAAGACTGTACTTAAATAGACAATTTGATGTCCAAACACAGAACTCAAGAGAATCACCAAACAGTAGTTAAGAAAGGGGGAAAAAGCAAAGAAAAAATATTTTTATAATGGACCCAATAAGTTCAAATGATTTGTATTCCAATAAGAAAAGATGATTGCATCTAAACTGAAGGAATAAAAGGCATGGAATATGACATTCCAGAAAGTAGGGGAACTAGGTGTACAACCAAGAATCAAACACAATATAAATATCAATTGCCAATGGGGAGTATGAGCCAATATAATAAAAATTAACCTACAGTAATTTAGTTATACAGTGATATAACAATTAAAGTAGCAATGAATTATGAAGATAAAAAATGAATAGCAGAATTTATCTGTAGAAACAGTCAATAAAGATGGAGATTGTGCATATATATTGGAAAATTCTAAACCTTTTAAAAATGTCATATTAGTTTAAAAATGAGTGTTATTCAGTGTGATATATGACACATAAAATATAGTCATGAATATCTATAGTATTCTAATATTTCAAAAGTCTAAATATCCAAATTTGATATAAGAACTCACTATTAAAATAATCTGATAAAAATGAACTATATCTTGGAAAAAAAGGCATAGAACAAAGTCTCTCATTGTATAAGAAAATAATATCAAACATTGTTTTGGCATAAAGAATAATATCATAAGTAAATCAAAGGTCTATGGTAAAAAGATCCTGAAAAATCTGTAAATAAAGCAATATTGGACAAAAGTCAAAATCATAGAAAAAAAGATAATTTTGAGTTAGAGAAACGAAAATATTTTATGCAAATAAAATCAATGAACGAAAAACCTATGTAATTATAAGAATGTGGGGAAAATTATACCAAAGTTATCGGATAAGGGTCTCATTTTTTAAAAAATACATATTGAAGTGCATCATCTTTCAGGAAATAAGAGACATTCCCCAACTGATAATGAATGTGAACAGGCAATTTTCAGAAGAAGAAAATAAAGGTATTACTAATGACTTTTAAAATGCTCCAAATTTATTAGAGAAATTAAAATTCAGAAAATTATACCACACTTGTGGTATAATGTTACATCTCTCAGATTGGCAAATATGACAGAAAAGAAAAATGACAAATGCTAAAGGGAAGGCAGAAATATAGAGATACTAATGCAATGTGGATGGCATTGTATATTTTCCCAATATTTATGGAAAACAGTTTGGAATTATGCTGTTATAAAGGCTTGGTGGTTTTGAGATCTCCAAGACACCTTTCCTTAAAGGGGATTTTAGTGGTGTTTAATTTTTTTTTTGTTTTTAAATCTAGGAATTGAAAAATGCTGGTAAGATTTTCATCACTAGGCAACAGCTTGCCGCTGCTTAGTCCAATGACCTCAGGAATGAGGTTGTATAATACTGAAGCGATTAGGTCAAAATGACCTAAGCCTGATAACCACCTTCCAAAAGATAATAGAAGGATAAAAACAACTCAAACTAAATAATGGGCCAGTAGAACCTACAGAAAAAGGAGTGAAGCAGTGATCAAGTCCAAAACAACTGGGAGAAAAAGTAAAGATAACTCATCTCACTGGGGTATGAGGAAAGAACAGTGCACAAGGATCAGCAAAGCACAGACACAATATAGCTAAAGCAGAATGAGAACAAGTAAAGCCTTATTGGTCCAGCTTCAGCAAGATAAGAGGAAAAGTCAATATGATTTAGGAAAAAGCATGAGAAGAAATAAAGCATCCAAAATAGCCCAGCTCAAATAGAGACTGAGCTTAACCAAATACAGGCAGCAGTGGAAGGAACTCAGCCTAACAATGTCAAGCCTTAGTGGGTTTAGATCAACTCTAACTTCAAGCAGTTCAACTGAATACAACAGGCTAGACTATCTCTGCAGAAGGTTCAATGTGAGACTGAGACATGTGAAGATAGCTTTAACTCTCTCCTTGTCTATTTTTAGCTAACCAAATCAAGAACTTAAAGTACCCCTACTCATCATTAAGTAAGAGAGTTCATGAGTCACTTTCACTTGGAGGTGTGAGTAAACTCAGACCTCCAAAGTCCCTGCATTACCCCCCCAACTCAGGCAGTTCTAGGAAAATAAAGTTGGGAAGCAACAAGAAGTGAAATTAAGAAAACTGCTTTAAAAAGGTCAGTTTGCGGATTAAGTAATTCACTTTATGTAGGTGACCCAGACTAGAGGAGGAGACTCTTTCCTTGGATTCTGAATTGGATTCCTGGGTGAGTAGCTGACCTTCCTTTCTTGGCTACTGGAAAGATTGGTTTCAGGGATTCCCTACCCTGTGTTTGGAGAGATTGGTTCTGGAGATTACTGCCTTGACTTTGGAGGAGGCTGAATTGGTTGAACTCTGACTGAAGATACAACTAGGCCCTCTAGCTGAAGATAACTGAGCCCTGATAGGACTGAGCCAGACACAGGAATATCATTTAGGGTGGTAGAGTAGACAACTCCCTACCTTCTTCTTACATTTTTCAACTTTGACTCTTTTTACCTCTTTGTCAATAAAGCTGCTAAAATTTCTACATTCTATCATTCTGGGGCCCTTCTTCTCACAGAAGTGGCAGGTTACTGATTTATTCATGGATTCCTGCAAAGGGGCTATGGTCTCTTCCTTATATTTCAATTGTCTCTTTAACATTTCAATTTCTTTCTTTAAGTCTTCCACTAATGTATTATGTTCCTCAGGTCTTTTTACATGATCCCTTTCAACATAGGTTGTTACTCTCCTCAATTCTTCAAGGTCTATAGAGTCCCAATTAGGACAGTTAGTTTTAAAGTAATCTTTTACCACTGAACATCAATTCTCAATGAATTGTGTACATATTTGCCTAATGTCCTTTTCTCTGGATAAATCAAGGTCCATATATGTATTTCCTACATCAATAAGTCTGTCCATGAACTGGGAGGGGGTCTCATCAATTTCTTGTTGGGTTCTTTCAAATTTTGACCATTGTTCAGGTCTCTCTGAGCATGCTCTCATGGCTGTCAATAATGCTTCTCTGACTTGGTTTAGTTTTGTGTGATCTAGTTCAACATTGGGGTTCCAATGTGAATCTTCAGTTGGCCAATAATGTCCTCTCCTACCTTGTTTCTGATTAGCCAGAGAGATGACATTGTTTTTCTCTCTCTTTGTCAGAAATTTATCTAATAAAATTTCAGCGTCCATCCAAGTGGGGTCAAAAGTTCTGAATATGTTCTCCAATCACTTATAATTAATATTGGTTCTTCCTCAAATGATGGAAGATCTTCCTTGAATTTATTTAAATCTTCAGGGTTAAAAGGTGTATGATGTCTTACAGATGCAAAGTTCCCATCATTATTAAAAGTGGGTACTTCCCTTAAAGGAAATAACCTATCTGAATTATTTGGTGCTCCTGTTTCTGTTTCTAGGCTTCTTGCTTCATTCTCAATGGGGTAGGTATGAGAAAGGGAAGGGTTGGGCACACTGAGGGAGAGGGTTTGTTGTTGTCCCATAGTGCCAGAAAGAACAGAGGTAGGAAGTGTATGGAAATTTAATTGGGCAGGATGGGAAGGAGGCGCGAAGGAAGAAGGGTCATTAGCTGGGGGAAAGGATTCAGAAGGGTTAGGGTTGGAGGAATGAGTAGGGTGTGATATTAGGGTGGAGGCATTAGGGTGGTCAGTATGGGTGGTGTGTGAACTTAGGGTGGAGGGAGTAGGGTGGTTAGCATGGGTAGGGTGTGAACCTAGGGTGGAGGGAGTGGAATAGGAATCACAGGCAGGGTGTGAAACTGGGTCTGAGCAGGTTGGGCAGGGGGTGTGAGCCAGGGGAGGAGTGGGTTGGTTAGGAGTAGGGTTTTCTGGGGCTGAGTGGGCAGGGGGAGTAGTGGGTTGGTTAGGAGGGTTAGTGTCAATATGGGTGGGGGGAGGAATGGGTGGGGTGTTGGAGGGGCACATTTGTGAACTAGGAGTCATATTGTCCAGAGGAGGGTGGGGCAGAGATTCTGATAAATTTCTTAACTCTCTTTTAAGGTTTCTCATGAAAGCTAAGATCTCCCTCAAACTTTCCTCCATAAGCTCAAAGTGAATATTTATTTCTGCATTTTGTTGAGTAGTAGAAGGAACCATCGGTTGGTTTGACTATGAAGTGGGTTTTTTTTTTAAGGAGATACAATATTACAACTATAACAATCAAAATCCCAGGTGGGAGTAGCATGTTGATTATACTTTGCCATAAGATCCATGATGAGCCAATTCAAAGAGACAAAGAATACAAAATTTACAAGTTTGGTCATGGAGCTGATAAGCCATTTGTTAAGTAAGTTGTGAAATGACTGAGGCTACATATTTATAAAGTAACCACTTGGGGAGCATTCTTTCTCAAAAGTCTCTAGGGATTGTCCTGGTTCTTTACATTGTTACAAGTAAAGAAGTCCATTACATTTGATGGTGCCACTTTTAGTTTCTGTGTACAGTGTTCTCATTTAACTCTGCAACAATTCCTGGAGGTCTTTCCAGTTCACCTGGAAATCCTCCAGTTCATCATCCCTTACAACAAACACAGTAGTTTTCCATCACCATCATATGCCACAATTTTTTCAGCCATTGATGGACACATACTCCTGATTTTCAAACTTTTTGCCACCACAAAGAGCATGGCAATAAGTACTTTTGTACAAGTCTTTTCCCTTATTATCTCTTTGGGGTACAAACCCAGCAGTGCTATGGCTGGATCAAAGGGCAGGCATTCATTTAAAGTTCTATGGCATAATTCCAAATTGCCTTCCAGAATGTTTGTATCAATTCACAACTCCAGCAGTAGTGCATTAGTGTCCCAATTTTGCCACATCCCGTCCATCATTTATTATTTTCCTTTGCTGTCATGTTAGCCAATATGTTATGTATGAGGTGTTTGGGGTGTTCAGGGAGGGGTAGTATCTCTGGTATGGAATGCTTGTCATGCCCTCCTAGGGCAGCTCTCCAGCCTCTGACCCCCACCTGACACCCAGCTCTCACTTGTGGTGCCCAGTAGCTGCTAGCACATGGCAGCGGCCACACCCCAGGCAATGGCTTGTGAGGGTAGCCATCGGGTCATTGACCACTGGTGAGCCAGGGCTTTGTTCACCCAGCATATGAAGACTGCTTCAGCAGAACAGGATGAAGAAACCAATAGGAAGGTTCAATGGCTGAGATGGCGACGCAGCAAAGCACTGTGGAGTGCTTAGGGTGTGTTGGAGCACAAAAGACAACATGGCCATCCAATGCAGCTGAAGAAATCTCCAGGTGTAATGACTTTTCATGCCACTGGACCCACTTCCAACGCCGAGAGAGTGGGACTGTCTCTGTGCAATGGCTTTTCCACTTAAATCTCCTTCATGCACAAGTGCCTTTGTGCACACTCATCTATACACCATAGATGAAAACACACAAAGACAATCGTCATCCTCAGTTACCAAGAGACTACTACTACCTGGGGTGCAGGACAAGGCCAAAACTTTCTCCAGATTTCCCTTAATCCTAATCTAGCCAGTTGTTCCCTAAAGGAAAGGAGATTAAGAAACAGCTAGGACTTTAGGGCCCTGTTGCTAAGATTTAAAACAGCTGTGTTCTATTTAATTTAAGGAGAAGTTAAAATGTCTTTTACTCACTCACTCTTGCAGCTGTGTTTTGAAGCCAAGTTAGCATATTTAAAAAGACCGACTAATAGAAGCAAGTAATAAAGAGAGAAAGGAAAGAGATTCTCATAGAAATTTGAGGGTTTTTATTACAACCTACGTGGTCAGCCAAAACTGTAATGTTAAAAACTGTAAATGTCAAAACTTTAAAGGTTTTGTCCAAACCGTAAGGGATAATTTTAGTGTTTTGACTTAAAATCTAAAATAAGTGGTCACCATGCAAAATTCCCCAAAATGAAAAATACCCAAGTCAGCTGGGATTTATGGAGATTTCAATTAATATAAACTAAGGAATTAAGGGAAGGAGAGTGATAAAGAAAGAAAGAGAGAGAGAAAGAGAAAATAGTAGAAAGGACCTAAGGGAGTGCAAGTCAGTCTTTATCACTCACACCAAGACCATCTTCAAGCAAGGTCCAAACCTCCAAACTCCAACTCCAACTAACTTCCAATTCAAAACTCTCCATTTACCTGAAATGACTTCTCCTTTTAAAGAAATTTTCTCTTATGTCACCTCCCCTAAATTTTCACATCTACCAATTACAGTAGACCCTTTTCCCCAGGACTGCCCATTCTTAGTTCTCATCTTCTTTTGTTCTCACCTTCCCTGGTTAGATTAAATCCTCTGAATACTTCACACCTCTTTTGTTAATCTTCCTTTTGTAAGTTGCTTGATCTTTTAGTGATTAATTTAACCTTTATAGGTATTTAGCACCCTTTTGTATTAGATCTAAAAATAAACCTAGCTTAAGGTTCTAGCTTTACTATAAGATATGAGTTAGGAACTTTTCATTGTTCAACTAGGAGTTTGCAACTTTATCTTCCTCTAAGGCACTTTCTGAGTAGGGTAGAGTAATTTTAAAAGTTCTCAATACATTCCTAATCAAGTACCTCCATTGTTAAAAATGGCAAATAGCTTAATCAAATTTTCTGAAGTAGAGTCTGAGTAGTTTTAAGATTCACAGTACATAGGGGAATGCATTGCCTGTTCTGCCCCACTCAAAAAATATTCACCTAAAAAAAGCTTAGAAACTTATTTTTAATTTATTTTAATAATTAGAATATGATAAGCAATCAAGAGCAATTATAATTTTTATAACCATTTTCATTTGGGAAAAATGTATCAAAACAAAAAAAATTAAATATTTACTTTTTTGTCACAACCTGGAAGCTTCGATCCACTTTTCTAGTTGTTTATTTCTCTCCCCTCTTACTTTTATTCATAAACAGGTAGGTGGCTCAGTGGACATAGTATTGAGCTTAGAGTCCGGAAGACTCATGTTTGTGAGTTCAAATATGGCTTTAGACAGTTACAAGCCATATGATTCTGGAAAAATCATTTAACCTTCTTTGTGTCAGTACTTCAGCTAGAAACCAAGCTGAAAAAGTAAATAGCAAAGAACTTTACTTTCATTGCCAAGAAAATTGCATATTGGAACACAAAGTGTCAGGCATAATTGAAAATGTCTGAACAACAGCATAGTTCTAATATGGTTCTAGATCATGTATACCATCTCCTTCTTGGTGGTTCTTATTATTCAGTTGTTTTCATTCATGTCCAAATCTTTGAGACTCTATTGGTATTTCCTGCACAAAGATACTGTGGTATTTGCATTTTCTTCTCAATCTCATTTTACAAATCAGAAGACTGAGGCTGTGGGGTTTTCCTTAATGGACTTCCCTGACCAGCAGGGTCCCACAAGGGAAGGGGCTCACCTTTGTGATGGGACCCGAGGAGAGGTAGGAACAGAGAACCAGGGTGGAAATGAAAGAAACGGACAAGTCAGTGGTTGGATAGGGCAGGCAATCCCTACGATACTCCCTTTGATAGGAGAGTATGAGTACAAAGGAACACGAGGTGGAGGAGGAGATTAAGGTAGGAAATGCTGGCCTCGGGGAAGGAGAAGGTTAAGAGGAGAGAGAGATATAGTCATTGAGGAGCCCAATGGAGCTCCATGGAAGGGAGAAAGGCCAAGAGGCAAGAGGAAGTTCATGGGTTTGCCTCTAAATTTAATCCTGTCCTGCTTGGGCGGTACTCCTAAGCATGTAGTAACCGCATCACAAAGTATAGACACTTAAGATTGGGTGGCAAGGTAGAGGAAACACCTTTGGGCGTGTAGATTGCAAACCACGCTTTCCAGGGGAATTGAGTCTGAGCATGTTAATGAGTTTGTCTTAGCCAAGGGCCGCATGGCCAGTTCAAGGTTACCTTCACAAGCCTCATTGGTATAACCTTATGCTTGGAGACACAGTCGCCATACAGTCATTTATATTTCATAGATGTGAATATGCTTGGGATGCTACAGAGGCAAACAAGGTTAAGAGGCTTATACAAGTTTAGAGATACAGTAAGTATCAAAGGTCAAATTATACGAAGATGAGATTTTCTGATTCCACAACTGACACTTTATTCACTCCATTGGCAGACTTTGGACATATAGTAAAAAGTACTAATCATTTAAAAATATTCCACTAGACGAAACAATAAGGGTGGATGATCAGTGAAATATGTTAAGTACACAATGTCAAATGTATTGTGTGGAGTCAGATCTTTCTGACTCTTGGTTCATGTATTTTATAAACTCAAAGTTCCAACTTCTATTGCAAAAATTAACTATTCAAAAAAAAAAAAACTCTTGGGGAAAAAAGTGGAATGCAGCCTTGCAAAAACTGGGCATAGACCAATATCTCTCACCAGGAAGTAAGGATAAATTTATTAACAGGACAATGATTCTTCACAAAGGAAAAATAGACCAAAATATTTTCAACTTGCTGACCAAAGACAAAAGGTGAATGTATGGGGATAAATTTGAAATCAGTTCTTTATAACTACAGACCTAGTTATCTAAATATACATTTTACCACCTAAGTTTTTCTAGAAGATATTCTAATTCTCTGAAGCCTCTCCATCCTAATTCCTCTTCATTGTTGGATTTGATGCCCAACATTAAATCCATTTGTAACCATCTGTTGTACAGATGTATACAAAAATGCAAAATCTCCATCTTACTCATCCAACTACCTTCTTTTGTAAACAATATTATTCATTTACGTGGCTTATTAGCATGTAGATGTTTTAACTTTTTTGATGTTTTATTTTTTGATTGGCTATGTACCTTTTTATATTTTCACATAAGCCCAGGCAATGTTCTTAGGCTTGAAAAAATAAGGACATATTATCAAAAAATGAGTCTCAAACATGATCACTATTTTCAAAATTCTTATAGAACCCAATAAGGCTGTAAACAATGACTCATCCCTCGAATTCTGGGAAGTTCCCATGATGCAATTATTTGAAATTCATTAAACTCCTTCAATGCTCTAGACATATGGCCTCATGGGGACTGAGAAACACACAAAATTGCCTCTTACCATCTGGCAGTATTGATAACATGAACAAGTCACAGACAATTCTACATTTCAGATAAGCAGGTAATTTTATTCTTTGGACTATCTCAGTTTATTAAGTATCAAATCAAAGAGCTGATGACTATGCTAACTCTATAGGTGAATGGGAAACTTTAGGGGCTACTTATGGAATTTATTCTAAATGAAATGACTTGAAATTATTCAGGGATTGTCACCAGATGATAGTTTCTGGCTCTGACCAATTTCAGAGAAGCTTTTCTTCAATCAGAGAACTCAAAAAGCTTTTGTCATGAGTAATGATTGCTAATGATATATGGTATTCCATAATTTTTAGATTAATGCTATCCATCTGATTATAATCTGAAGAACTTCCTTTTTAAACATCCTTTCATGTCTGTGAGAATAACAGCATTAAAAACACCAAAATTCCAAGCGTAGCTCATCTTTATAATAGAGGAAGAAATATATTTTCTTTCTGACAAAGTTAATGAAGTTCATAGAGAGTGAGAAAACATGGGGGGGGTCTCAATAGATTTTTAGACAATTAGTTGTTGTATGAAATAGAGACTCCTGGAATAAATCCTAAATATTTAACTTCAATGGTTTAAAAAATTAATAAAAAAGAACTTCTCTTACTCAGTAAGGTCTATCATGCTGAAATCTGCAGTGAAAGGCAATGACCCAGTAACCAGTACATAACAAGACTAGCAAAGGGTTATTTAAAAATATGTTAGATATAATTCTATGAGCCATGACTTCTTAGTTTTAAAACCAATTTGAATCTGCTTCACCACAATTCCTCCATAAGGTGTTCACATATATTCTATGTTCCTTCAGTTTTTCATCAGACTCCTACTCAGAGAATAATCAAATTATTTTCAAATACATTCAAAACAAAATCCTGTCCATTTTTTGAGGATAGTTTCATAATTTACTATTTATTTTAAAAAATAAAACCAATTTCCAATCTTGGTACCAAAAGATTTTTGATATGGTTCTAACTTGATATGATATGATTTGATATGATATGAGTTGATTTAAATTGAGTACCTTGTAATTGGGATGAAAGTTCCCACTCATCTTATCTTAGACATTTCTACCCATTAACTGCCCAATTGTTAATACAAAAAATAGCTACAGAAGTGAATACTCCTTTTATTTTCATATATATTTTTAATTCATTTATTAATCCTTTTACTTTTAGATTTATTCATTGAATAAAAGAAATGTTCAAGCTGAATGAAACCACTGAGAATCAGGTGACTGAATTCATTCTCATGGGCATCACAAATCGTCCTGAGCTGAAGGAACCTCTCTTTGTTCTCTTTTTACTCAACTACATGGCCATAGTTCTTGGGAACCTGAGTCTGATCATCATAACTAGCATTGACTCCCACCTCCAAACCCCAATGTACTTTTTTCTCAGGCATCTGGCATTTGTGGATCTGGGATATTCCACGGCTATTGGTCCAAAAATGCTGGTTAGTTTCATAGAGGAGAAAAACATCATTTCCTTTTATGAATGTGCAATACAATTAGGATTTGTTATAATATTTATCAACACTGAATTTTTTATCTTGTCAGCCATGGCCTATGACCGTTATGTGGCTATCTGTAAGCCCCTCCTGTACATGGTCATCATGTCACAAAGACTATGTTGGACCTTGATGGCTGTCTCATACCTCTATAGTATCATGGCATCCCTACTGGCCACAATAAAGATTTTTAAATCATCTTTCTGCAAATCGAACTTATTAAGGAATTTCTATTGTAACAGCCTCCCTATTTTGTCTATTATGTGTTCAGACACAAGTGAGATAGAACTAATCATCAAGACATTTGGCATACTGAATTTGATTCCTTCCCTCTTGATTATCCTTTTCTCCTATATGCTTATTCTTGTGGCCATCTTCAGGATGAACTCTTCTGAGGGCCGGAATAAAGCCTTTTCTACCTGTGGCTCTCATCTCACTGTGGTGGTTGTGTTCTATGGAACACTTATTTTCATGTTCCTACAGCCACAATCTAAGCGTTCCTTTGACACAAACCAGGTGGTCTCTGTATTTTATACCCTGGTCATCCCCATGCTCAACCCATTGATCTATAGCTTGAGGAACAAAGATGTGAAAAGTGCCTTGAAAAGACTCTTTATAAAATGATGTAAGCATTCTATTAATGCATATAGGTAGAGTAAGATTCCAGTATATTATTAGAAAGAAATACATTTCTTTTAGTTTTCTTTATCAACTTCTTCCTGAATCTCCTTAACACTTTAGAGAAAAAAATATCTTGACTAATAAACAGTATGAGAGATATTTTTTTTTGGTTTGATAGATATTTTAATTGCCAACCTCCAGTTAATCCAGGTTTACTGGATCATTACTTGAAAGAACATCATAGAGGATATCTCTATAAAATATCTAGATCTCATTATATACTATGAAAGTATAAATCATAACTTTGGTTCAAGTTTTCTATGTGAGAAAAATCAAATAAGCTACATTTTGGAAATCCTGGTGCCAAGTACAGTTTTTGGCGTCCAAAGATAAATTTTAAAAAGCAAATATTTATTCCCATTAAGAGACTGCCTTCCAGTTTATGAAAGGAAACAAAATGAATTTGAGTGTCAAACTTACTTCCCCAGCATACATTTGGATACCTCCTACAATTAAGAATTTATCCTTTTTGTAATCACAATTGGCCCTTTATGACTTCTCATCATTGCTCTTGGTATTATCTGTGAAGGAGAACAACGTGATTCCCTCTTCTGTATGATAATTATTCTAATTATTCAAGAAAAATTCTTTTGTTTATCTCATTTGAACTCCCATATCTTTCATTCTTGTACTTGAAGAAACAGAATGATAGGTTACACTAAAGATCTTAGGGTTTACTGAAGATTCTAATGCTTAAGACCAATACAACTTCTGGACCTTATATACATATATAAAATTTGGGTTCAAATAGTTCAAAAAGTCCTGTGGGTAGCTAGTTATGTCAGTGGATTGGGAGACATGCCTAAAGATGGGAGGTCCTGGTTTCAAATATGTTCTCAGATACTTCCCTGCTGTGTGAACCTGGACAAGTCACTTAACCCCTATTGCCTAGCCCTAATTGTTCTTCTGCCTTGGATCAAATACTTAGTATTGATTTTAAGAAGGAAAGTATGGGCTATAAGAAATACACATCAAATACACTATAGTAGATATTTTAATTGTGATGTGTGATACTCAGGACAATAATATTAACCTCATTGGCTTAAATAAAATATGTTCATTTGATGACAAAAATGTCCTGCATCATTCCATAAAAAATGTATTATGGCATGATACCAATCCTTTTGCCTAATGACATTGTATTATCAATGTATCTTCATATATCACGTGCTTTTTCTCTTCAATCTTATTGTTGCTTCATTTTGTTATGTCTGAAGGTAATCTTGAACATTATCATCCTTAATTAAATGTTATATTCCAAATGTAGTATAGGAATACAGTTAGGGATAATCTGATTTATAGGGTTAGCTGAAAGAAGGGAAATTTGTGATATGCCCTGGGAGAGGATTCTGGGTAGAAAAAGAATTGTGGAAGTCTGAACTAATAGTAAATGAATTTACTTCCTTCTTGGATTCCTCTGAGATGGAAGGGTTTTTGACTCTCTTCCTTAATTTCAAACAAACTGAAGGAGGGTTTTTGCTCTGAGAGATTTTCCCTCGATAGTCAAGATTTTGTGGATGAATCTTTGACTTCTAGGTAGAAAAGTCATTTGGTTAGTATCAATTTCCCTGAGTCCCAAGATCATCTGCTAGTGGTTCATCTGCCAGAATTCCTCTTAGGTGAAGGTAATCCAAAGATTTTCATCTATAATATTGGTTACTTAGTGCCAAAACCAGGCTTTTTTCCTTTCTTTATCAATCACTAGTGAGAAGATTAGGATAAAGTCAGATTGCTTGGGGAAGGGTTTTAAGTAGCACAGGGAATTGTAGTCAGAACCCAGTGAAGAACAGGAGGCTCCCCTTAGGAGGGGAATTAGAAGTTGGGTGGAGGTAGTTTTAAGAGTGCTAGTGTTCTACCAACCAGTTTCCCTTATTCCCTTTATTAAATAAACATTGTTTTCCTTAAGCCAAAGGTATTGTGCTTAATTGGCCCTGGGAAGTCCTAGGTGGGTTGAAACATCTAACATCCCTCAAGGACAGATCCCTATTACAGTAGTCTGTTCATGGGAATTCAGATGATTTTCTCACTCAATGCTAGGATGACTTGTCCATATTGATGGAGATCATTTAGCTTTGGTAGTGGATATATATTGTGATATACCCATATTCAATGTAGAATTCACTAATAATTCCAAGTTTCCTTCTCCAAAATGCCTAATAATACATGTTTCCTACTATTGATGTGTGAAGCTTTCTTTTGAAACCAAATCAAATAGAAGAATGTACATATGTCCCATTTGAATTCATTTATTTTTTATCTCATATTAATGTATATTATGATTGGGGATTGCTAGAAGATAAGTTAAGGTTTGTATTAGAAAAGATAACTAAAGGCAGAACTTCTCTGATGGTTTTAATGCCTAATTAAGTAAAATAGTATTTGGATGCTCAATCTAATATTTGTAATTTTCTCTAGCTACTTTAGGAACCTGTTCATCCTCCCCAAAAGAAGACAGGGATTTTGAACTTATTCAACATGAGACCCTCCTCTGTAGTATTCTTCAATGAGAAAGGAATTTGTGAGGAGTTTTTATCTGGTGCTCTGGGGAAGAAACTAGAAATATTTGTTTGAGTATATGAAATCATGAGTACAGAAAGCACTATGGGAATTTCTAGTGATTTTGGTGTGAATTGTGATTAACATAAAATTCTTACAATTGTCTTTTTCTAAGGAGTTTTTTTCACTCAGAATTAGTATTATAAACAAATCTTGTCACAAAAGATTTTCTTTGGTCTCATAGAGTGATAGAATTAGGAAAATAAAATTATCTCATGAATAATTTTCATTACCAGAAGATTTGAAAATATGGGCTGTATAATATTATTGATTTTCCAGCTTCTTTTTATTCCAATTTAAATAAATTTCTTTGCCAAACTCTAAAACTTTTTCTTTTATTTATTAATCTCCTCCAATGTATACTCCTCTGTGTAGATTGGGAATGGAAGTCCTCCCACCTAGTCTAATTTGGGAAGCTAATCCCACCTCCAGGATGTCAAAAATAATGCAGTTAGAGAGGGAAAAGAAAGAGTATATGAACAATTCATCATTTTTCCAAAGGGTTAAAATTATCAAGGTAACTCATTATTGGTTAAAGAAAAAATTATATTTTCTATTTAAAATTCTTGCTAGTAACAGTATTCCCCAAAAGTAACCCATCCCCATCTCCTTTCAAGTCCTCTGAGTTATAATATTCCCAGAGAATACTCATTCCAAATTGTATCCTCACAATATTAATATCAGCTTAGGGGATGTTTTTTTTTATTTATTTTGCTTTATCTTAAGATCTTTGAATTTTTCCTATTCCATAGATTATTTTAGAAGAGTGAGAATTATAGCATAATACTTTTATTATACCCATTACTCCATTTAAGCTCCATAGCAACCATTTTATCTTGAAGTTTATTTATTTTTTTTTTATTTTTCCCATTCAATTTGGAATCTCTTACCAATTTATTTTTTTTTCTTTGAGGCTGTGGATATAATGGTCTTTGCTCTGTTGTTCTCTTCTGAATTCTGTTCTCATCTTCCCTTTCAAAATAGTACCTATTTTTGTTCAGGTTCTTTTTTTTGTATATGCTCATTTTTTCCATTGCATTTCTTAACTCTTAAAGATAAGCTAATACAATAGTGGGAACATTGTTCCAAATTTCACGGGTTTTGGATAACTATTTTCAGAACACTTTCTAGGGGTCTATAATTTTTCAATTTTTCCAAGTAACAATAATTTGAGGAGAGGTGTATTTGCTACTCTTCTGGCCTGTATTCTGATCTATGAGTAGCCACAGATACTCTTTTCCTTCTTAAAATTGTGATGTGTGATACTCAGGACAATAACATTGGCTAAAATAAAGTATAGAGTTTGATGACAAAAATGTTCTGTATAATTCCATAAAAACTTATTATGCCAAGAAACCAATACTTTTGCTTAACAACTTGGTTTTATCAATGTATCCTCATATATAATGTGCTTTTGTCTCTTCAATATTATTGTTGCTTCATTTTGTTCTCTCTGGATATTATTAATGTCTATCTTGAACATCATCATCCTTAATTGAATGTTGTATTCCAAATGTAATTTTTTTGTGAGTATTCAGAGGATTTTCTCTCTCTCTATGTTAGGATGACTTGTCTATCTTAATGAAGATTATGTAGCATTATTAATTTATATATATGTATATATATATATATTGCTCTAGACCCATTTTTAATTTAGAATTCACTAAAAATTCCAGGTTTTCTTCTCCAAATTGCCTAAAAATACATCTCTTCTACTACTAATGTGTGAAGCTTTCTTTTGAAAACAAATCAAATATAAGAATATCAAATTTGTTCCATTTGAATTCTTTTATTTTTATCTCTTCTTAACATATATTATGTTTGGGGACTACTAGGAGATAAGTCTAGGTTTGTATTGGAAAAAGATACCTAAAGGAAGGATATCTTGGGAGGTTTTACTGACTAATTAATAATTATTATTATAATATAATATAAAATAATAATAAATAAAATAATGTTTGGTTGCTTAATCTGATTATTTTGAATTTTCAATAGCTGCTTCATCCCTTGATCCACCCCCAAAGAAGATAGGGATTTTGAACTTATTCAACATGGGACATTCCTCTATAGTTTTTGTCAATAAGAAAGGACTTGGGGAAGAGTTTTTTATCAGGTGCTCTGGGGAAGAAAGCAGAAATTTATTTCCACTTAATTCTCATATACTGATGACTTCTTAATACGTAGGAGTTTAGATATTTTCAGGAGAGATTTTTTTGGTGTCCATTGGTGAAAGAACGTTAGTAGTGATTTTAGTGGATAATTATGTATGAAAATGCCAAGGGTGATAGATTTCATTGCCGCAAATTTTTACTTGCTTCATCTAATCTATTCACAAGGAAGAATGTGTTTTTGTTTTTGTTTTTGTTTTGGCTAAATTAGTCATCATCATAGAATTTCCTACAATTTTATTTCATGAGAAAGGACTTGTGGATGAATATTTTTCAAGTGCTTTTCCTAGATTAAATACAGATGATTGCCTGAATAGGAAATTGTTAAGTCATGAAGATGGAAACCCCTCACTTTTTGTGCTCCCTTCCCCTCCCCACTCTTCTTCCCTCCCTTTTTATACTCCTCTCTCCTCCTTCCCCCTCCTTAATTTTCCTTTCTTTCTTACCCTGTTGGATAAGATAGAATTCAGGATCCCACTGGATCTAGATGTTCTTCCCTCTCAGAGTTGATTTCACTGAGAGTGAGGTTTAAGTAATTCCACTTCACGCTCTCTTCCTCTCCTTCTCATATGAGAGTTCTTCCCCTCCCCTCCCCATGTGTATCTTTATATGGGAAAGATTATTCTATTTAGTCCCCCCCCCTATTTCTTGAAGTAAATGTTAGTATTATCGATGATTCCCCCTCCCTTTTTCTTTCTTTGCCACCCCTTTCACCAATTCTTGATGCCCCAATCTTTCCCTATGCATGATTCTTCTAACTACTCTTATGATACATACAATTTTTGAGTTACACAATACATTTTCCCCACATATTAATATATATATATATATATATATATATATATATATATAATTTGATGTAAATGTAGTCCAAATTTTCTTGATATATTTTTGTTTATTTTTTTATTTTGGGGAAAGCTAAATGGAACAGTTTATCTTTCATTTGCAGCTCATTTTACAGATGAGGAATTGAGGGAAAGGGGGTTAAATGGATTGTGCAGGGTCACAAAGCAGGGGGAAGATTTTAACTCAAGAAGAGAAATCTTCCTCATTTCAGACTTGGTAATGTCTCTGCCACCTCACTTCTGTGGACTTTATGTATTCAAAATATAAGATTATCGACTTCCGGGTAATCATGGCTGCAATCTAGACGCTGCACGCTTTCTCTCCCCAGCACCGAACGAAATAGACTACATCAAAGGAGCATAAAATCACCTTTGGAGGAACAGAAGGACTCCCCAGTACCCCACAGAGGCAAAGGTACGTGGGGCTTGAACATTTCCACACTAAAATAAGAAGGAAAAGCTTGCACAGAAAAGTGAACTGAGCCGCCCTTCCCCCACCCCACCTCCCCCACTAAACCAGAGTGAGCTACCTGAGCGCTCACCGGGACAGCGAGTGAGTGGGGAGCGTCTCTGTCTGGGGGGGCACTCCAGGGTCCTTGGGATCTGGGGACTGCCAGGAAAAAACGTCTCAGGGCGCTTTCACGGGAGAAGCCAGTGGACCTGGACTTGGGGCGGGCTGCGCTGAACAAAGCGCGCTGATTATCTGGGCGGAGCTGAATACCTGGGCTCGGAGGCTGGGAAGAACTAGTCTGAAGCAACCTAAATTCACAGAAAAACCGCTCTTATAACCCAGACCCCAGACCAAAAAGGAAAGGGAAATAAAACCACCAAAGGGATGGCTCACATGGCCCAAAATCAAGCCTCCAGGAAGAAAGGGAAAAAAGTGACTATTGAAAACTTTTATGGTGGAAGTACCCAAGGAAAAGAGGAGAATGAGGAGGAAATCCAAAAAAATTCAGAACACGCCTCCCAAAATGGAAACTATCAACAAGCTCTGGAAGATCTCAAACTGGAACTTATCCAAAAGATGGAAACCTTCTGGAAAGAAAAATGGGAGAAAGAGATCAGCTGTCTGACAGATAAGACTGCTCAATTGGAAAAAGAACTCGAAGCATCCAATAGAAGGGCAGACAAGGCTGAAAAGCAAATCCAGTCCCTAATGACCAGAATTAAGCACCTCGAAGAAAGTGAGATGATAAAACAGCAAGAATCAATAAAGCAAACCCAAATAATTAATGAATTGGAAGAAAACATAAAATATCTCACTGAGAAGGTCACGGACCTGGAGAATAGAGGAAGACGAGAAAATCTCTGTATCATCGGTCTCCCAGAAAAACCAGAGGTAAACAACAAATTGGATTTTATTCTAGAGGAGATTATAAAAGAAAATTGCCCCCACGTTCTGGAGCAAGGGGGCAAAATAGAAATAGAAAGGATTCATAGAACACCTTCTATACTAAATCCCCAAAAGACAACGCCTAGGAATGTAATTGCCAAATTCAAGAGCTTCCAAGTAAAGGAGAAAATCCTACAAGAAGCCAAGAAGAAGAGCTTCAGATATAAGGGGGCTCCCATAAGGATCACACATGACTTAGCAGCTAACACACTAAGAGACCGCAAAGCATGGAACATGATATTTAGAAAGGCAAGAGAGCTGGGTCTCCAACCAAGAATCAACTACCCAGCAAAACTGACTATATACTTCCAGGGGAAAGTATGGGCATTCAACAAAATAGAAGATTTCCAAGCATTTGCTAAGAAAAGACCAGAGCTCTGTGGAAAGTTCGATATCCAAGCACAGAAAGCAAGAGAAACATGAAAAGGTAAATATGAAAGAAAGGGAAAAGGAGATAAATCTTATCTTTCTCTTTAAGTCAAACTCTCTTCTATAAGGACTACATTTACATCTAATTATATATATTAATATGTGGGGAAAATGTTTTGTGTAACTCTCATAAATTGTATCATCATAAGAGTAGTTAGAAGAAACATGCATAGGGAAAGATTGGGGAATCAAGAAGATTTGGGGAAAGTTGGGGCAAAAAAAGGAAAAGGGAGGGGGGAACCGTGATAATACTAAGATTAACTTCAAGAAATAGGGGGGGAATCAATAGAATAAACTTTCCCATATAAAGATACACATGGGAAGGGGAGGGGAAGAACTCTCATATGAGAAGGAGAGGAAGAGAGCGTGAAGTGGAATTACTTAAACCTTACTCTCAGTGAAATCAAATCTGAGAGGGAAGAACATCTAGATCCAGTGGGATCCTGAATTCTATCTTATCCATTAGGGCAAGAAAGAAAGGAAAATTAAGGAGGGGGAGAGGGGAGGGAGTACAAAAAGGGAGGGAAGGAGAGGGGGGAGGGGAAGGGAGCATAAAAAGGGAGGGGCTAGAAAGGGAAGCATCTCAAGGGAGGGGACTAGGGGGACTGACCTAAAGTAAATCACTGGTTCAAAAGGAGAAAGCTAAAGAAGAAAGGTCAGAACTAGGGGAAGACATCAAAATGCCAGCGAATCCACAAATAACAATCATAACTTTGAACGTGAATGGGATGAACTCACCCATAAAACGCAGACAAATAGCAGATTGGATTAGAACACAAAACCCTACCATATGTTGTCTTCAAGAAACACATATGAGACGGGTTGACACTCACAAGGTTAGAATTAAAGGTTGGAGTAAGACCTTTTGGGCCTCAACCGATAGAAAGAAGGCAGGAGTTGCAATCATGATATCTGACAAAGCCAAAGTACAAATAGACCTGATCAAAAGGGACAGGGAAGGTAAATATATTCTGCTAAAAGGAAGTATAGACAATGAGGAAATATCACTAATCAACATGTATGCACCAAATGGTATAGCATCCAAATTTTTAATAGAGAAACTAGGAGAATTGAAGGACGAATTAGACAGTAAAACCATATTAGTGGGAGACTTGAACCAACCACTATCAAATTTAGATAAATCAAATCAAAAAATAAATAAGAAAGAGGTAAAAGAGGTGAATGAAATCTTAGAAAAATTAGAATTAATAGACATATGGAGAAAAATAAATAGGGACAAAAAAGAATACACCTTCTTTTCAGCACCACATGGCACATTCACAAAAATAGATCATACACTAGGTCATAGAAACATGGCACTTAAATGCAGAAAAGCAGAAATATTAACTGCAGCCTTTTCAGATCACAAGGCAATTAAAATATTGATCGGCAAGGGTACATGGAGACCCAAATCAAAAATTAATTGGAAATTAAATAACATGATACTCCAAAATCGGATAGTTAGAGAAGAAATCATAGAAACAATTAACAATTTCGTTGAAGAAAATGACAACGGCGAAACATCCTTTCAAACCTTATGGGATGCAGCCAAGGCAGTACTTAGAGGAAAATTCATATCCCTGAGTGCATATATTAACAAATTAGGGAGGACAGAGACCAAGGAATTGGAAATGCAAATCAAAAAACTTGAGAATGAACAAATTAAAAACCCCCAGAAGAAAACCATACTAGAGATCCTAAAAATTAAGGGAGAAATTAATAAAATAGAAAGTGACAGAACTATTGAGCTAATAAAAAAGACTAGAAGCTGGTACTTTGAAAAAACAGACAAAATAGACAAAGTACTGGTTAATTTAATTTAAAAAAGGAAAGAAGAAAGGCAAATTAATAGCATCAAGGATGAAAAGGGGGATCTCACCTCAAATGAAGAGGAAATTAAGGCAATCATTAAAAACTACTTTGCCCAACTATATGGCAATAAATATACCAATCTAGGTGATATGGATGAATATTTACAAAAATATAAATTGCCTAGACTAACAGAAGAAGAAATAGTTTTCTTAAATAATCCCATATCAGAAATTGAAATCCATCAAGCCATCAAAGAACTGCCTAAGAAAAAATCCCCAGGGCCTGATGGATTCACCAGTGAATTCTATCAAACATTCAGAGAACAGTTAACCCCAATATTATACAAACTATTCGACATAATAAGCAAAGAGGGAGTCCTACCAAACTCCTTTTATGACACAAGCATGGTACTAATTCCAAAGCCAGGCAGGCCAAAAACAGAGAAAGAAAACTATAGGCCAATCTCCCTAATGAATATAGATGCAAAAATCTTAAATAGGATACTAGCAAAAAGACTCCAGCAAGTGATTAGAAGGGTCATCCACCATGATCAAGTAGGATTCATACCAGGGATGCAGGGCTGGTTCAACATTAGGAAAACTATCCACATAATTGACCACATCAACAAGCAAACCAACAAGAATCACATGATTATCTCAATAGATGCAGAAAAAGCCTTTGATAAAATACAACACCCATTCCTACTAAAAACACTAGAAAGCATAGGAATAGAAGGGTCATTCCTAAAAATAATAAACAGTATATATCTAAAACCATCAGCTAATATCATCTGCAATGGGGATAAACTAAATCCATTCCCATTAAGATCAGGAGTGAAACAAGGATGCCCATTATCACCTCTATTATTTGACATTGTATTAGAAACACTAGCAGTAGCAATTAGAGAAGAAAAAGAAATTGAAGGCATCAAAATAGGCAAGGAGGAGACCAAATTATCACTCTTTGCAGATGACATGATGGTCTACTTAAAGAATCCTAGAGACTCAACCAAAAAGCTAATTGAAATAATCAACATCTTTAGCAAAGTTGCAGGATACAAAATAAACCCACATAAGTCATCAGCATTTCTATATAATTCCAACACAGCTCAGCAGCAAGAACTAGAAAGAGAAATCCCATTCAAAATTACCCAAGGCAAAATAAAATACTTAGGAATCTATCTCCCGAGACAAACACAGGATCTATATGAACACAACTACAAAACACTTTCCACACAACTAAAACTAGACTTGAACAAATGGAAGAACATTAACTGCTCATGGGTAGGACGAGCCAATATAATAAAAATGACCATCCTACCCAAACTCATCTATCTATTTAGTGCCATACCCATGGAACTTCCAAAATTTTTTTTTTACTGATTTAGAAAAAAACATAACAAAGTTCATTTGGAAGAACAAAAGATCAAGGATACCCAGGGAATTAATGAAAAAAAATACAAAGGAAGGGGGTCTTGCAGTCCCAGATCTCAGACTATATTATAAAGCAGCGGTCATCAAAACAATTTGGTACTGCCTAAGAGACAGAAAGGAGGATCAGTGGAATAGACTGGGGGCAAGCAACCTCAGCAAGACAGTATATGACAAACCCAAAGATCCCAGCTTTTGGGACAAAAATCCACTATTTCATAAAAACTGTTGGGAAAATTGGAGGACAGTGTGGGAAAGATTAGGCTTAGATCAACACCTCACACCCTACACCAAGATAAATTCAAAATGGATGAATGACTTGAACATAAAGAAGGAAACTATAAGAAAATTAGGCGAACACAGAATAGTTTACATGTCAGACCTTTGGGAAGGGAAATACTTCAAAACCAAGCAAGAATTAGAAAGAATTACAAAATGCAAAATAAATAATCTGGATTACATCAAATTAAAAAGTTTTTGTACAAACAAAACCAATGTAACCAAAATCAGAAGGGTAGCAACAAATTGGGAAACAATCTTCATAAAAACCTCTGACAAGGGTTTAATTACTAAAATTTATAAAGAACTAAATCAATTGTACAAAAAATCAAGCCATTCTCCAATTGACAAATGGGCAAGGGACATGAACAGGCAATTCTCAGCCAAAGAAATCAAAACTATTAATAAGCACATGAAAAAGTGCTCTACATCTCTTATAATCAGAGAGATGCAAATCAAAACAACTCTGAGGTATCATCTCACACCTAGCAGATTGGCTAACATGACAGCTATGCAAAGTAATGAATGCTGGAGGGGATGTGGCAAAGTGGGGACATTAATTCATTGCTGGTGGAGTTGTGAATTGATCCAACCATTCTGGAGGGCAATTTGGAACTATGTCCAAAGGGCGATAAAAGACTGTCTGCCCTTTGATCCAGCCATAGCACTGCTGGGCTTGTACCCCAAAGAGATAATGGACAAAAAGACTTGTACAAAAATATTCATAGCTGCGCTCTTTGTGGTGGCCAAAAATTGGAAAATGAGGGGATGCCCCTCAGTTGGGGAATGGCTGAACAAATTGTGGTATATGTTGGTGATGGAATACTATTGTTCTAAAAGGAATAATAAAGTGGAGAAGTTCCATGGAGACTGGAACAACCTCCAGGAAGTAATGCAGAGCGAGAGGAGCAGAACCAGGAAAACATTGTACACAGAGACTGATACATTGTGGTACAATCGAAGGTGATGGACTTCTCCACTAGTATCAATGCAATCCCTGAACAATCTGCAGGGATCTAAAAAAAAAATACTACCCACAAGCAGAGGATAAACTGTGGGAATAAAAACATCGCTGAAAAGCAACTGCTTGACTACAGGGTTGGAGGAGATAAGACTGAGGAGAGACTCTAAATGAACACTATAATGCAAACTCCAACAACAGGGAAATGGGTTCGAGTCAAGAACACATGTGATAACCAGTGGAATCATGTGTCGGCTATGGGAGAGGGAAAGGCGGGGGGGGGGGAGGGGGGGGGAAAAGAAAACGATCTTTGTTTCCAGTGAATAATGTATGAAAACGACCAAATAAAATAATATTAAAATAAAAAAAAATAAAAAAAAATAAAGCTTACCTTCCATTTAAAAAAAATATAAGATTATCAAATTTGATATAAATATATATATAATAGATCACTTTATTGAATATAATTGGAATGAAGTAACTTATTGCATAAGTGTAGAATGCAATTATATTACAATTGCATTATACATATAATGTATATGTACATTGCAGTATAAATTTAATGAAGTGTGACTTCTAAGGAATATATTCCATTTCTTCTAAATTCCAGGAGCAGAGGCCCATAGTTTCTGTTGAGAGACTAATAGTGATCATTCAAGGAAAAGCCCAAACAGATATCCTGACCAGATCTTCTAATGAAGGGATCCTAAGGCCCAATCCTTTGAAGCTTTGGCAACTTGACCCTTTGGTATAGAAATGTGTACAAGCTGACCAAGGTGTCTAGAACAGATGTTCAGGCCAGATTTCTGACTCTCCTGAAAAATAATGATAAAATCCTAAAAAGCTATAGATTCCTTATGATAGAATAATTTTTGGTAACACAGATTAAAACTCATTACATAGCGAATTCTCTCTTCTCCTGGGAAATGTCATTGGCCTTTTGTCTATTCCAAGACGATGAAATGCCACTGGTTTTTTTTTTTACTCAATAATAAATAAATACTCAAAATATTGTGATATTTTTGGTAAAGGATTATGGTTTTAACAGAAAACAAATGATCATTTTCAACACTACCCATAGAGAGGGGAAACTGTTTCTCAAGAATGATGCTTGATCTTTGGATGAAGAATCAACAGCTTTGAGCACATCAGACATGTTTAATAAACATGTGCAGATGATTACTAGACTGATCCCCTATTAATTTTAATTATTAATTCAAAAAAACTAATTTAATATTAATTAAAATATTGATTTAATAATTAATTAATAATATTACTTTAATAAAGTGTTGTTAATTTGAAAAGTTACCATTAGTCAAATATAGCTTAGAAAAGAGTCAGACTTTTTCACTTACCATGTATCAGTCCAAAGGGAGAGACTTAATAAAAGTTACACCAAATTCAAGATCTCAGGTCCTATAAGCAGATTCTTCACCAGCCTCTAACTGGAATATCAAAAACCAGAAGGATGAGAGAACTCCCCACAGGAAGTTTTAACTCCTTTTTAAAGACACTTCTTTTACATCACATCCTGTGCCTTCCTCCACTTTTACATCTACCAATTACAGCTAAAGCTGTGAAGAATGGATTTTGCTCTCCCCTGATTGCAACAATTTAGGTACTTAACTCTTCCCTGAATGTGAAGATTTCAATTGTTAACATGTCTATTTTTAGATTTTAAACCCAATAAGTGTAAACAACCTACTTAAAAGTTAAGTATGGACACCTGCCTATTTTTAGATTCAATCACAAAATGTGCAAACATGATACTTAAAAGTATGAAGATCTGCCCATTTAGATCTAATAATCAAAAGTACAAATATCCCACTTAATGATGAAGTGGAAGGTCTGTGACACGTGTGTAATAGTGGATAATGAATCAGAATTGACTGTCTTACTGAAAATATTAAAGCAGAGTATCACATGTGATTGGTAGACATAGAATTAGGGGAAGTGAAGCAAGAGAAAATGTCTTTAAAAGAGAGAGTGGTACACAGAGTTGGGTTTCTTGGAGCAGAGTTCAACTTGGATTTCCACTTTATCTGAAATTCAATTCTTCATGCTTTCAAGTTGAGTGTGGTGAAGAGGGGCAGAAGAATCTGCTGATTGGACTGACACTTGGTGAGTGAAATGCTGACTCTTAACTGCTGGATTTTCTGAAGAGACTTCCTGGGTCCTTAGCTTTGCGAGGCTGACTGAAACTAATTCTCCCTGCTTAGAGGGGCTGGGAGTAAATGACATAGTGCTCAGGCTAGATATCTTACCTTATTCTCTCTCTGATTTCTTGCTTCACTCTTTCTATATTTTGAAAATAAATTATACATAAAAACTTACAATTAATTAAATTCCTGGTAACCAAACTCATAAATATTCAAGTCCAATCCTTTAAAAAATAATCCCCTTTTCACCCTTTACAAGCTTTGCTTAGGAATGCCCAGGTGGAAACCATTAAATTCCGTTTTGTTACCCACTATCACATACGTGGGTCACAAATCTCTCCCAATCAATTGTGAGTGGGATTTTTATACTTATGTTGATTAAATATAAAAATGAGCAGGGTAATTTAATCCTCACAATCAGGGAAGCATTAATTTAATCTTCACAGAAGTTAATTACATCCTAATAAAAGCCAGTATAGGCAATGAGGAAATATCAGTACTCAACATGTATTCCCCAAATGGCATAGCATCCAAATTTCTAAAGGAGAAACTAGTGGAGCTTAAAGGGGAAATAAATAGAAAACTACACTAGTAGGAGACTTGAATCTTCCTCTATCAGATCGAGATACATCACACCAATAATTGAATAAAAAAGAGGTAAGAAGAGATGTGAATGAAATTTTAGAAAAAATAGAGTTAACAGATATGTGGAGAAAAATAAATAGGGACAAAAAGGAACACCTTCTTCTTAATAGCATATGGTACATTCAAAAGGATTTACCATGCTCTAGGGCACAAAAACATTGCACACAAGTGCAAAAGAGCAGAAAAATACATGCAACCTTTTAAGATCATAATACAATAAAATAATAATTAGTAAGGGTACATGGAGAGGCAAATCAAAAATTAATGGAAAATTAAATAATATGATTATATGACAATATGATTCTCCAAAACAGGTTATTTAAAGAACAAATCAGACAATATTGATTCTAAGATGGAAGGTAAGAATAAAAAAAAACTCAATAATTTTCAATGTTATTAGATAGTACATGAAATTATGTTTTGCTGAAGGTTCTAATGAAACACCTGGGAAATATTGTTTCAGTACATAGCAGAATACATTGCCTGTTTTCTACCACTCAAAAAATATTCAGCTAAAGGAACTAAGAAAATTATTAATGTTTTTTATTTTAGTAATTTGAGTTTAATAAATAATCAAGAGCAAAAATACTTTTTTATGATCACTGACATTTGGGGAATATATATTAAGACACAAAATTTTAACATTTACTTTTATGTCACATCCTGGAACCTTCAATCCACTTTTCTACTTTTTTCATGTCTTTCCTTGTACATTTAAATAGAGACTGTTAGGTTGCTCAGTAGCTATAGTAATGGACCCAGAATAAGGAAGACTCGTGTTTGTGAGTTCAAATCTGGCTTCAGACAGTTTTGATTGTAGGAAGATCATTTAGCCTTCTTTGCATCAGTACTTCAGCTAGCAACTAAATTATAAAAGTAAATAGCAAACCACTTTACTACCATTGCCAAGAAAATTGCATATCAGGACACAAAATGTCAGGCATAATTGAAAATGTTTGAACATCAACATTATTCTAATATGGTTCTAGGTTATGTATGTCATCTCCTTCTTGGTGTTTCTATTGTTCAGTTATTTTCATTCATGTCCATATCTTTGTGACTCTATTGGCATTTCCTGGGTAAAGATACTGTTGTGTTTTGCATTTTCTTCTCAATCTCATTTTACACATCAGAAAACTGGTACAGACAGGCTTAAGAGGCTTGCACAAGTTTAAAGAGATAGAAAGTAGCTAAGGTGCTTTTTTCATGAGGTACTGTTCTATGAGGATAGTTTCATAATTTATTTTTTATTTCATAAAATAAAACCAATTTCCCTTTTGTGGTGGAAAACTTATATTGAAATTTTTCTACTACGATATGATGTGCTGAGATATGATTTGGTGTGCTATGATATAATGTGATATGATTTAAATTGAGTCCAGTGTGATTGGAAGGAAACTTCCCACTCATCTTACATATTTCTACCCACTAACTGCCTAATTGTTAATCCAAAAAATTACCTACAGAAGTGAATACTCCTTTTATTTTCATATATATATATATATATATATATATATATATATATATATATATATATGTATTTTCATATATATTTAATTTATTTATTTACTCCTTTTATTTTTATGTTGAATAAAAGAAATGTTCAAGTTGAATGGAACCACTGAGAATCAGGTGACTGAATTCATTCTCATGGGCATCACAAATCGTCCTGAGCTGAAGGAACCCCTCTTTGTTCTCTTTTTACTCAACTACATGGCCATAGTTCTGGGGAACTTCAGTCTGATCATCTTAACTAGCTCTGATTCCCACCTCCAAACCCCAATGTACTTTTTTTCTCAGGCATCAGGCATTTGTTGATCTGGGATATTCCACGGCTATTGGTCCAAAAATGCTGGTTAGTTTCATAGAGGAGAAAAACATAATTTCCTTTTATGAATGTGCAATACAATTAGTTTTTTTTTTTTGCAACATTTATCAACATTGAATTTTTTATCTTGTCAGCTATGGACTCTGACCATTATGTGGCTATCTGTAAATCCCTCCTCTACCTGGTCATCATGTCAGAGTATGTTGTATCCTGATGGCTGCCTCATACTTCTATAGTATCATGGCATCCCTACTGTTCACAATAAAGATTTTTTAATCATCTTTCTGTAAATCAAACTTATTAAGGAATTTCTATTGTGACAGCCTCCCTCTTTTGTCGATTATGTGCTCTGACACAAGTGAGATAGAATTAATCATCATGACATTTGGCATACTGAATTTGATTCCTTCCCTCTTGATTATCATTGTCTCTTATATGCTTATTCCTGTAGACATCTTCAGGATGAACTCTTCTGAGGGCAGGAATACAGCCTTTTCTATCTGTGGCTCTCATCTTGCAGTGGTGGTTGTGTTTTATGGAACACTTTCCTTTATGTTCCTACAGCCACAATCTAACCGTTCCTTTGACACAAACCAGGTAGTCTCTGTATTTTATACCCTGGTCATCCCCATGCTCAACCCATTGATCTACAGCTTGAGGAAGAAAGAGGTGAAAAGTACCTTGAAAAGACTCTTTATAAAATGATATAGGCATTCTATTTAATGCATATAGGTAGAGAAAAATTCCATTACATCATTAGAAATAAGTACATTTCTTTTAGTTTTCTTTATCAACTTCTCCCTGAATCTCCTTTCTACTTTAGAGGAAAAAAAATATTTCGACTAATAGGCAATCTGAGAGAAACTTTTTTGGTTTGATTGATTTTTTATTTGCCAACCTCAAGTTAATCCAGATTTACTGGATCATTATTAGAAAGAACATATTAGAGGATACCTCTAAAATATCTAAACCTCATTATATGCTACAGCAGTACAAATCATAACTTTGGTTCAAGTTTTCTCACATGAGAAAAACAAATAACCTAAGTTTAGGAAATTGTGGAAGCAAGTACAGTGGTAGGCATTTGGGATCCACAGATAAATTTTAAAAAGCAAATATTTCTTCCCATTAAGGGACTGCCTTCTAGTTTATGAAAGGAAACACAATGAATGTGTGGGTCAAACTGTCTTCCACAGCAAACATTTGGATAACTCCTACTATTAAGAAATTTATCCTTTTTGTAGCATTTATCCTTTTTGAAGGAGGAGGAGGGTAGGAAAAATATTTTTCAATTAGTCATCTAGGGAATTGATAGACACCCTCAAGTATTCCTCTAGTATATCTCTCTCCATTACAACTAGGCACCCTCAGGTTTCTCCTATTATTTCTCTAGTCTCTCCAGAGTATCTAGTTATTACAATTGACACACCAGCATCCAATTCTATTACAAAAGGCATAAGAAATGAATATCTTATTGGAAAATCTTGGAATCTACAATGAGACAAATAGAAACCAAAACTCTCTGTTTGTGTTTCTAAGTTGGAATTAAGGTACTAAGAAGGTTGCTTAGGAATTACTATATTCAAGTTGTTTTGACAAAAAGGAAACCAGATAAGGGAATAAATGTGAAACTCAAAAATCAATTTGAATGAATGAAAAGATACGGGACTGATTTGTCATTTACTTCTTTAACTCATTTTATAGATCAGGAAAGTGAGGATGAGAGGATGAACTGACTTGCTCAAGTCAACAAAGTTTACAAGTGTCTGGGGCCAGATTTGAATTAATGGATATTCATCTGTATGACTACAGAACCAACAGTCTACCCAGAGAACTATCTAGTTGTCCCCTTCTTCTTGGTAAATTTTAAAAATTCAGCTTTATTTAATCTCCATTTATAAATCAACTGCAATATGCTAGGCAAGGGCCTAGGTGTTAGGGATTCAAGGATCATAGAAAAACAATTTTGTCCTCAAGAAGCTTACTTTGTATTGGGAAGAATGAATACATGCCTAAGGATGGGAGACTACAATTCATCTGAGGGGAAAAATTCTTTATATAATAAAAAAGATATTTTTTATCAAAAAATATGAGTTGGTTAGGGAGTATTGACTTGATTAATATGATGGGCTTAGATCTGTAAGAAAACTACAACAGGATGCATGTCAAGTTCTGTATGACCACATTGTGGATTAGAAGAAAGACATGGAATGGTTAACAAGACTTTGTGAATCATACATATTCCTCCAAGATACCATAGTTGAGAGCTACTAATTTTGTTGCCTCCTCATCTTAATTATATTTTGAGGCTAGACTGAACTTACCTCTTCTCTTTCTCACTCAGCCAATCTGGACATTTCCACAAAGTGAAACTGATAAAGTCAAAATTTAGAACTGTCTCCAAAATCCAGTGGACTGCCTATGGAATTAAGATTGTACTTCCTTTGAAAATATTTTGTTTTAGATTTGCTAAATCATCAAATAATAATTGTGTTATATTAATATTATTAAAATTGAAGCTTTCATAAAAATAAATATCTAAACCACAATATAAATATAAATTTCCAATGGGGAGTATGAGCCAATATAATAAAAATTAACCTACTGTAATTTAGTTATTCAGTGACATCATCAAACTAGTAATGAATTATGAAGATAAAAAATAAATTGCACAATTTATCTGTAGAAAAAGTCAATAAAGATGGAGATTATGAATATATATTGGAAAATTCTAAACCTCTTAAAAATGTCCTATTAGTAAAAAAAATGAGTGCTAATCGGTGTGACCTATGACACATAAAATATAGTCATGAATAACTAGAGTAATCTACTATTTCAAAGTCTAAATATCCAAATTTGATATAATAACTCACTAATAAAATAATCTGATAAAAATGAACTCTATCCTGGAAAAAAAGGCATAGAACAAAGTCTCTCATTGTAAAAAAATATATCAAACATTGTTTTGGCATAAAGAATAATATCTTAAGTAAATTGAAGGACTATATTGAAAAGATCCTAATAGATCTATAGATAAATCAATATTTGACAAAAGTAAAAATCATAGGAGACAAAAAGACTTTTTGACTTAGAGAAATTAAATGTTTTATTCAAACAAAATCAATGCACCAAAACCAAAGTAATTATAATAATATGAGGAGAATTATAGCAAATTCATCTGATTAAGGTCTCATTTAAAAAAAAATAAAAGTGAAGTGAGTCAACTTTCATGAAATAAGAGATATTCCCCACCTGATAAAGAATATGAATAAGCAATTTCCAGAAGAAAAAAAAAGGTATTACTAATGACTTTTAAAATGCTCCAAATTTATTAGAGAAATTAAAATTCAGATAACACTTGTGGTAACATCTTACATTTCTCAGATTGGCAAATATAACAGAAAAGGAAAATGACAAATGCTAAAGGGAAGGCAGAAATATAGAGATACTAATGCAATGTGAATGGTATTGTATATTGTTCCAGCATTTATGGAAATCACTTAGGAATTATGCTGTTATAAATAAAGGCCTGGTGGTTTTGAGATCTCTGAAATGCCTTTCCTTAACGGAGATTTTCAGTGGCTTTTTTTTTTGTTTTTAAATCTAGGCACTGAAAAATGCTGTTAAGACTTTCATCATTAGGCAGCAGCTTGCTGCTGCTTAGTCCAATGACCTCAGTAATGATTTGTATACTACTGAAGAGATTAGGCCAAAATCACAAAGTAAAAAGCCTGATAACCACCTTCCAAAAAAACATAGAAGGATAAAAACAATTCAAAATAAATAACGGGGCAGTAGAACCTACAAAAAAAGGAGTGAAGCAGTGATCAAGTCCAAAACAAAAACTGGAAGAGAAAGTAAGGATGACTCATCACACTGGGGTATGAGGAAAGAACACTGTACAAGGATTAGCAAAGCACAGACACAATATAGCTAAAGCAGAATGAAAAAAAAGTATAGCCTTTTTGGTCCAGCTTCAGCAAGATAAGAGGAAAATCCAACATGATTTAGGAAAAAGCAAGAGAAGGAAGAAAATATCCAAAATAGCCCAGCTTAAATAGAGATTGAGCTTGACCAAATACAGGCAGCAGTGGGAGGAACTCAGCCTAATAATGTCAAGTCTTAGTGGGATTAGATCAACTATAAATTCAACCAGTTGACCTGAATACAACAGGCCAGTCTATCTCTGCAGAAGGTTCCTTGTGAGACTGAGACATGTGAAGATAGGATTAACTCTCCCCTTGCTTATTTTTAGCTAACCAAATCAAGACCTTAAAGTACCCCTACTAATCATTAAGTGAGAGAGTTCATGAGTCTCTTACTAGAGTAAGCTCACACCTCCAAAGCTCCAAAGGTCCTGCCCTCCCCCCCACCCCCAGCTCAGGCAGTTCTACGCAAATAAAGTGGGGAAGCAACAAGAAGTGACATCAAGAAAACTGCTTTGAAAAGTTCAGCTTGAGGATTCAGTCATTCACTCTATGTAGGTTGGCCAGACTGGAGGAGAAGACTCTTTCCTTGGATTTTGAATTGCCTTTCTAGGTGAGTAGCTGGCCTTCCTTTCCTGACTTCTGGAGAGATCGGTTTCAGAGATTCCCTACCTGGTGTTTGGAGAGACTGGTTCTGCAGATTCGTGCCTTGGCTTTGGAGGAGGCTGCATTGGTGGAACTCTGACTTAAGATACCCCCAGGCCCTCTGGCTGAAGATTACTGAGCCCTTCTAGGGCTGAGCCAGACACAGGAGCATCACTTAGGGTGGTAGGCTAGACAACTCCCTACCTTCTTCTTACATTTTTCCACTTGGACTCATTTTACCTCTTTATAAATAAAACTGCTAAAAGTCATTTTGACTTAAGTTATATTACTTTAAAATCAGTGACCACACTATTGGTTTAGAATTCTCATATTTACCATGAATCCTACATTTAAACACTTACAGATAGCTGAGTCAATTACAGAAACAGTAGAAGTACAGGCTTATATTTACTTCATGACAAGAATGGAGCTAAGCTTCAGCAAATAGACAAAATCAAGGGAAGAGATATCTCCAAATGAGCAAAATATATTTAAAAAATGCCTGATGGTAGAAAAATATTTAACCAAAAGAGTGGATCAAAATAAAAACTCAGACCAGAACAACATTAAAATAAAAATATGTGAAGCCTTACAAAAAACCTGCAAAGTTTTCAAGCACAAAATGAATCCCTAGAAGATTTTCAATAAAGAAAAGTAAAACAAAAAATAAGAAACTTAAAAGTAAAATTAGAAAAAAAAGATTGCAAAAATCTACAGCTTAGAACAAAAACTAATTGAAGAGAACATTCTCTAAAAGAGGAAATATAATATCTGAAACAAAAAGATAACTCCCAAATAGAGAAATGGCAAGTCTCAAAGGAGAAAATGAGTCCCTAAAATTTAATTAGACCATTGAAGCTCATGACTTCATGAGTATAAAAAAGGAGATTTGTACCCCAGACTTCAATTCCCAGAAGTCCTTGATAGCTCCCAGAGTTCCCTATAATCCCAACAGAGATCCTCACCTGGGCCAGAGCAAAAGTGGTATTTATACAGACTGTATGGCCCCTCCTGCTCTCTCCCTGCTTCTGCTTCCAAGCACTCATGTCTCTCACACTGTAGTAAATGAAATTGAATGTGCCTTTCAGCCCTCCTAGGAACCTGCTTTCTCTTTTTGTATTTTCTTTATTTCTTAATCCTTAATAAACCTCATAAAAATATAATACTCAGCACAGAAACTAATTTTAACTATTACATGAGAGATCATGAAACAATAAAATACATTCAAAATAATGAAAAAAATAGAAGAAAATGTGTAATTTATTATTGGAAAACAACTTTCCAGGAAAATAGTACCAGAAAAGGAAATCCAAGAATCTTTGTATTGCCTGAAAATCATGACAAAGAGAGAAAGAGAGAGAGAGAGAGAGAGAGAGAGAGAGAGAGAGAGAGAGAGAGAGAGAGAGAGAGAGAGAGAGAGAGAGAGAATGTGGACAATATATTGTGAAAGGAACTATCAGGGAAAACAAAACTGCCCTGATATTTTTAAGCAAAAATTAGAAATTGAAATAACCCACTCATTACTTCTTAAAGATAATCCCAAATTTTTTAATTCATGGACTATTATAACTAAATTCCAGTGCTCTGAGGCCAAGGAGAAAATATTACAAGTAGCCAGGGGGAAAAAATCACATATTGTGGAACCACAACTAGGATTGCATAGGATCTAGCAGCTTCCATATAATATGATCATTTAGCATGGAATATGATGTGCTATAAAGCAACTAATGAAGGCCTACAATGAAAAACTCTCTATACAGTGAAACTTAGCTTAATACTCTAGGGCATTAATGTCAAAACTTTTAGAGACCATTTGCACAAACCAAGTGTCATACTACCCCCTTCTTGCCTTAGACAGGAAAGGAAAGAACCACTCCCTTCAGACTTCTGGGCAGAGGGGAAGTGTGGTCCTTAGGCATACATAGAGAGGAAGAGGGGATCAGCCTGGTCCTGCCTTCTTTTGGTTTTCTAGTAACAAATTCTGTGTTGCTCTGATGGTGGGTATGCCCACAGAGAGGACTCTGCATGCCACCTCTGATATGTAAGCCATAGGTTTGCCATCTTGGCTCTACAAGAAGGAAATAAATATTTAATGAAATAAGAAGAATTCCAGACATTCTTGATAAAATGACCACAACTAAAAAGGAAATCCAATGATCAGATTCAACACTCAGGAGAAGCATAAAGTGTTAAACAAAAAAACCTTAATGGAATCCATAAAGTTAAACCAATAACATCTATATAACAACAAAGGAAAATAACACAGGATGGAGGAGTTGTGGGAAAATTGGGACATAAATGAAGTCATGTTGGAGTTGTAAACTGAATTAAGCTTCATGCAAATCAATTTGGGGCTAACATTTTTTGCTTTGTTCAAGCAATAATACTACTAGGTCTTTATCCCAAAAAACATCATGATTATAATAGAATACTATATAATTGAGGTATGAGAAATGAAGATGATTTTAGGAAAAAAAAAAGAAAAATATGGAAAGACCTACATTAAGTGATATAGAATGAAGTAATCAGAAGTCATAGGGAATTGTACACAGTAAGAGAAGTCTTATATGGTGAACAATGGTGAATAAGTTCCTTACACTTAGTTCTACAGTGATCCAAGGAAATCCCTAAAAATCAATGAAAAATGATATCAACCTCTAGAGAAAGAATCAATTGAATTTGAATGCATATTTCTTATCTAAATTTTTATTCAAATTTTCTTGAACTATGACTAATATGGGGGGAAAAAACCCATTAATACACAAGTAATAGCTCTCTCAGATTAGTTACCATCTCAGGAAGATCAAGGGAAGGAGGAAAAGAGGGAAAAGGAGACTGTAGTTCAAATTAAATTATAAAATTCAGGTTAAAATTATTTTTACATGTAAATGAGATAAAAATTAAGAACAGATTTAATAGATAAAAATTATATATATATGTATATATATATATTTATTTATTTATTTTTGTCCATGTGTAATGTACAGTATGGTTCCAATAATCTCTTTTACCAGAAAAATTTTCCTAATAATTGTATTGATAATGATTTTTGTTTTTATATTTTATGTTAAACTGAAATAAATATTAATTGATTTAAAAAATTAAAATATTTTATTAAAATAATTAAATTAATTCTTTAAAATAAATTATATATTAAAATAACAAAATAATTTATTTCTTAAAAATAAAATCTTATAAAATATTTATCAATAACAGTTTCTTAAATATATTATAGTTTAACATATGTTAATTTTATTAATTTTTAACTTAAAAGTTTCCCGTAAAAAAAACAACAAACTCTTTGAAAAGTATATTTTCTTTTGTACAAATAAAGTGAACATATAACACTGATTGTAATTTTTTGTATAGGTGAATATTTTTCATATCAAGAATGTAGAAAATTCTGGTAGCAGGAACTCTGCTAATGATTGGGCATTCAAAAATGAACAAAAATGATTTATGCTATAAATAAACTTACATTTTAAAAAGAGAAGTAATTTCTGACTTGGCCATGTGGTATTTAGTAGAAAAAATGTATTAGGCAGAATTATACACATAAATATACCTGTATATTTATATGCATATATAATCATATTATAAATTATAGCATTATCAAAATTGGTGCAGTTAGGTGGAATAACGGATTAAGAGCCAGACCTAGAGACATGAGGTCCTGGCTTTTAATTTAAACTCAGAAACTTCTAAGCTTTTTGAAATAGGACTAATCACTTAATCACTGTCACTTAACCCAATGTTGATTCTAAGACAGAAAGTAGAGTTTAAAAAAATTCAATAATTTCAATTGTATAAGACAAAATGCGAAATTACTTTTGCTGAATTTTCTAATGAAACTTCAGGGAAATTTTGTTTCAGTACATAGGGGAATGCATTGCCTATTCTGCTCTACTCAAAAGAATATTCACCTAAAAAAACTTAGAAATTTATTAACTTATTTTAATATTTAGAATATGATAAGCAATCAAGAGCAATTATAATTTTTATATATCCATTGTCATTTGGGAAAAATGTATCAAAACACAAAATTCAAATATTTACTTTTTTGTTACAACCTGGAAGCTTCAATCCACTTCTCTACTTGTTTATTCCTCTCCCCTATTACTTTTATACAGAAACAAGTAGGTGGCTCAATGGATATGGTATTAGACCTACCTGAGTCAGTAAGACTCTGGTTTGTGAGTTCAAATCTAGTTTCAGACACTTACAAGGTGTGTAATTCTGGGAAAATCATTTAACCTTCTTTGGGTCAGTACTTCAGCTAGAAACCAAGCTGGAAAAGTAAATAGCAAACAACTTTACTATCATTGCCAAAAAAATTGCATATTGGGACACAAAGTGTCAGGCGTAATTGAAAATGTCTGAACAATAATATAGCTCTAATATGGTTCTAGATCATGTATACCATCTCCTTCTTGGTGGTTCTTATTACTCAGTTGGTTTCATTCATGTCCAAATCTTTGACTCTATTTTTATGTCCTACACAAAGATACTGTAGTATTTTGCATTTTCTTCTCAATCTCATTTTATAAATCAGAAAACTGAAGCAAACACGGTTAAGAGGCTTGTACAAGTTTAGAGACTTGTCATGCCCTCTTAGGGCAGCTCTTCAGCCTCTGACCCCTACCTGACACCCAGCTCTCACTTGTGGCTCCCAGTAGTTGCTAGCATGAGGCAGCAGGCACACCCTGGGCAATGGCTTCCACAGGCAGGTCAAACCTTGTGAGCCTAGCCATCGGATTGTTGTTGTCCCGTGGTGAACTAGGGCTTTGCTCACCCAGCATGTGAAGACTGTTTCTGCAGAATAGGAGGAAGAAACCAACAAGAAGTTTCAACTGCTGAGATGGCAATACAGCAAAGCACTATGGAGTGCTTAGGGAGTGTTGGAGCACAAAGGACAACATGGCCACCCAATGCAGCAGAGGAAGTCTTCAGTTGTAATGATTTTTCGTGCCACTGGACCCAGGCTTCCAACGCCGAGAGAGTGGGACTGTCTCTGTGCATCAACTTTTCCACTTAAATCTCTTTCACGCACAAATATCTGTGATTTATGCTCAAAGACAATCCTCATTCTCGGCTTCTGAGAGACTACTACTACAAGTTTAGAGATACAGTAAGTATCTAAGGTCAAATTCTATGAAGATGAGATTTTCTGATTCCACAACTGACACTTTATTCACTCCATTGGCAGACTTTGGAAATATGGCAAAAAGTGCAAATTATTTAAAAATATTCAACTAGACAAAACAATAAGGATGGATGATGAGTGAAATATGTTAAGTACACAATGTCAAATGTATTATGGGGAGTCAGATCTTCCTGACTCTTGGCTCATTATTTTATAAACTCAAAGTTCCAACTTCTGGTGCAAAAATTAACTATTCAACAAAAACTCTTGGGGAAAAAAGGGGAATGCAGCCTTGCAAGACCTGGGCATAGACCAATGTCTCTCACTAGGAAGTAAGGACAAATTTATTAATAGGACAATGATTCGTACCAAAGGAAAAATAGACCAAAACATTTTAAGTTGCTTACCAAAGTCAATAGGTGAATGTATGGGGATAAATTTGAAATCAGTTCTTCCTAACTGCAGGCCTAGTTATCTATATATAAAATCTACCACCTAAATTTTTCCTGAACATATTCTAATTCTCTGAAGGCTATCCATCTAATTCTACTTCATTGTTGGATTTAATGTCCAACACTAAGTCCATTTGCAACCATCTGTTCTATAAATGTATCAAAAAAGGCAAAATGTCCATCTTGCCCATCCAACTACCTTCTTTTGTAAATACTATTATTCATTTACATGACTTATAAGCATGTAGATGTTTTAACAATTTTTTGATTGGCTATGTACTTTTTTATATTTTCACATAAGCCCAGGCAATGTTTGTAAGCTTTAAAAAATAAGGACATATTATCAAAAATTAAGTCTCAAACATAGTCACTATTATCAAAATTATTATAGAACTCAATAAACCTGTAAACAATGTCTCATCTCTCAAATTCTGGGTAGTTTCCATGATGCAATTACTTGAAATTCATTAAACTCCTTCAATGCTCTAGACACAAGGCCTCATGGGAACTGAGAAACACGCAAAATCACCTCCTACCATCAGGCACTATTGATAACATGAATGAGTCACAGACAATTCTACTTTTCAGATAAGCAGGTAATTTTATTCTTTGGACTATCTCAGTTTATTAACTATCAAATTAAAGAGCTGATGACTATGCTAACTCTATAGGTGAATGGGAAACTTTAGGGGAAACTTATGGAATTTATTCTAAATAAAATGACTTAAAATTATTCAGGGATTGTCATCAGATGATAGTTTCTGGCTCTGACCAATTTCAGAGAAGCTTTTCTTCAATCAGAGAACTCAAAAAGCTTTTGTCATGAGTAATGATTGCTAATGATATATGGTATTCCATAATTTTTAGATTAATGCTATTCATCTGATTATAATCTGAAGAACTTCCTTTTTAAACATCCTTTCATGTCTGTGAGAATAACAGCATTAAAAACAACAAAATTCCAAGCCTAGTTCACCTATATACTAGAGGAAGAATTATATTTTCTTTCTGACAAAGTAAATGAAGTTCACAGAAAGTGAGAAGATAAGGGAGGGTCTAAATATATTTTAGACAAATTAATGGTTGGATGAAATAGAGACTCCTGGAATAAATCCTAAAGTTTTAATGGTTTAAGACTTAGTGAAAAAAAATAACTTTTCTGTCTCAGTAAGGTCTATCACTTTGTAACCTACAGTGAAAGGAAGTGGCCTAGTAACAAGTAGGTACCAAGAGTAACAAAGGGTAATTTGGAGAAATGTTGGATATAATTCTATAAACCATGACTTCTTAGTTTTAAAACCAACTTGATATCTACTTCACCACAATTCCTCCATAAGATATTCACATATATTCTACGCTCCTTCAGTTTTTCATCAAACTCCTACTCAGTGAGTAATTCAATTATTTTTCAAAAATATTCAAAATAAAATCCTGCCTATTTTTTGAGGATAGTTTCATAATTTCCTATTTATTTTATAAAATAAAATCAATTTCCCAATATTGGTACCAAAAGATTTTTGATATGGTTCTAATTTGATATGATATGATTAGATATGATATGGTGTGATATGATATGAATTGATTTAAATTGAGTACTTTGTAATTGGGATGAAAGTTCCCACTCATCTTATCTTAGACATTTCTACACACTAACTGCCTAATTGTTTATACAACAGAAAATAAATACAGAAGTGACTACTCCTTTTATTTTCATATATATATTTAATTTGTTTATTTACTCCTTTTACTTTTAGATTTATTCATTGAATGAAAGAAATGTTCAAGCTGAATGAAACCACTGAGAATCAGGTGACTGAATTCATTCTCATGGGCATCACAAATCGTCCTGAGCTGAAGGAACCTCTCTTTATTCTCTTTTTACTCAACTACATGGCCATAGTTCTAGGGAACTTGGGCCTGATCATCATAACTAGCATCGATTCCCACCTACAAACCCCAATGTACTTTTTTCTCAGGCATCTGGCATTTGTTGATCTGGGATATTCTACGGCTATTGGTCCAAAAATGCTGGTTAGTTTCATAGAGGAGAAAAACATAATTTCCTATTATGAATGTGCTATACAATTAGTTTTTGTTGCAACATTTATCAACGGTGAATTTTTTATCCTGTCAGCCATGGCCTATGACCGTTATGTGGCTATCTGTAAGCCCCTCCACTACCTGGTCATCATGTCACAAAGACTATGTTGGATCCTGGTGACTGTCTCATACTTCTATAGTATCATGGCATCCTTACTGTTCACAATAAAGATTTTTGATTCATCTTTCTGCAAATCAAACCTATTAAGGCATTTCTATTGTGACAGCCTCCCTCTTTTGTCGATTATGTGCTCTGACACAAGTGAGATAGAACTAATCATCATGACATTTGGCATATTGAATTTGATTCCTTCCCTCTTGATTATCCTTTTCTCCTATATGCTTATTCTTGTGGCCATCTTCAGGATGAACTCTTCTGAGGGCCGGAATAAAGCCTTTTCTACCTGTGGCTCTCATCTCACAGTGGTGGTTGTGTTCTACGGAACACTTATCTTCATGTTCCTACAGCCACAATCTAACCGTTCCTTTGACATAAACCAGGTGGTCTCTGTATTTTATACCCTGGTCATCCCCATGCTCAACCCATTGATCTACAGCTTGAGGAACAAAGATGTGAAAAGTGCCTTGAAAAGACTCTTTACAAAATGATGTAAGAAATCTGTGCATATAGGTAGAGTTAAGATTCCAATATATTATTAGAAATAAGTACATTTCTTTTAGTTTTCATTATCAAAGTCTAAGAGGCACTTTTTTTGGTTTAATAGATTTTTTTTGTTGTTTTTTATCCAACCTCTAGTTAATCCAGGTTTACTGGATCATTATTTGAAAGAACATATTATAGACTATCTTTATAAATATCTTGATCTCATTATATATTATAGCTGTACAAATCATAATTTTGTTTCAAATTTTCTCACATGAGAAAATCAAATATCATGCATTTAGGAAATTCTGGTGGCTGTTACATTGTTAGGCATTTGGCATCCACAGATAAATTTTAAAAAGCAAATATTTCTTCCCATTAAAGGACTGTCTTCCACTTTCTGAAAGGAAACAAAATGAATGTGTGGGTCAAACTGACTTCCACAGCAAACATTTGGATACATCCTAGTATTAAGAAATTTATCCTTTTTTGTAATCACAATTGGCCCTTTATGACTTCTCATCATTGCTCTTGGTATAGTCTGTGAAGGAGAACAAGGTGATTCCCTCTTCTGTATGATAATTATTCTAATTATTCAAGAAAAATTCTTTTGTTTATCTCATTTGAACTCCCATATCTTTCATTCTTGTACTTGAAGAAACAGAATGATAGGTTACACTAAAGATCTTAGGGTTTACTGAAGATTCTAATGCTTAAAACCAATATAACTTCTGGGACCTTCTATACATATATAAAATTTGGATTCAAATAGAGAGTCCTGTGGGTAGCTATGTGTCTCAGTGGATTAGGAGGCAAACCTAAAGGTGGGAGGTCCTTGTTTCAAATCTGTTCTCAGACACTTCCCTGCTGTGTGAGGTTGGACAAGTCATTTAACCCCTATTGCCTAGCCCTAATTGTTCTTCTGCCTTGGAACACATACTTAGTATTGATTTTAAGATGGAAAATATGGGCTATAAGAAATACACATCAAATACACTATAGCAGATATTTTACCTGTGATGTTTGATATCCAGGACAATAATATTAACCTCATTGGCTTAAATAAAATATGGGAGTTTGATGACAAAAATGTTCATTCAATATAACATGTATTATGGCATGAAACCAATCCTTTTGCCTAACGACTTGGTGTTATCAATGTATCCTTATTTATCGCATCCTTTTGTCTCTTCAATATTATTGTTGCTTCATTTTTTTTCTCTCTAGAGGTTATTTATGTCTATCCTGAACATTATAATCTTTAATTGAATATTATATTCCAAATGTAGTCTGTTCATGGAAATTCAAAGGATTTTCTCCTCTATGCTAAGATGACTTGTCTATCTTAATGGAGATCATTTAGCTTTGTTAGTTTACATATATATATATATATATATATATATATATATATATATATATATATGTTTTTCTAGACCCATATTTAATTTAGAATTCACTAAAAATTCCCAAGTCTTCTTCTCCAAAATGCCTAAAAATTCATGTTTTCTGCTATTGATATGTGAAGCTTTCTTTTAAAACCAAATAAAATATAAGAATATCATATTTGTTTCATTTGTATTCTTTTATTTTTTATCTCATCTTAAAGTATATTATGCTTGGGGACTACTAGGAGATAGGTCTATGTTTGTATTGGGGAAGATACCTAAAGGCAGGACCTCTCTGGAAGTTTTCTTGGCTAATTAATAATAATAATAAAATATAAAAATAATAAAACATTACATGAAATAATGTCTGGTTGCTCAATCTAATTAATTGGAATTTTTATAGCTGTGTTATGAACCCCTTCATCCACCCCCAAAGAAGACAGGGATTTTCAACTTATTCAACATGAGACACTCATCTAGTTTTCTTCAATGAGAAAGAACTTGGGGAAGAGTTTTTATAAGGTGCTTAGAAATTTATTTCCACTAAATTATTATATAATGATTACCTCTTCTTAATATATAAGAATTTATATAATTTAAGGAGAGAGTTTTTTGTTGTCCACTGGTGAAAAAGAATATTACTAGATGTTTTATTAAATAATTAGGTACAAAAGTGCCAAGGGTGATAGATCTCATTGCTTCAATTTTTTTTTTTACTTTCTTCTTCCACTATATACCCCAGGAAGAAATTTTTTCCTGAATTATTCATCATCACAGACCATCCTACAATTTTGTTTCATGAGAAAGGACTTGTGGATGAGCATTTTTCAGGTACTCTTACTAGATTAAATACAGATGATTGCCTGAATAGGAAATTGTGAAGTCGTGAGGATGGAAGTCATTAAAGAATTGCCTAGTGATTGAATGTGCAATGTGTTTTTAAAAAGTAATATATATTATCTTTTTGAAAGAATTTTTCTTTTTCTCAAAAGTGCTGGACTGGATTCTTAAAATACATTTCGCCATAGGCTTATTGGAAAATAATTGAATTTCCTTAACAACGTCAATGATTCTCCACATTTTTTCTCTTAAAAAATAAACAAAACAAAATAAGAAAAAAAAACAACTCTCTTTCCAACTGTAACCCAGTCCCTATATATATATATATATATATACATATACATATACATATTAGACCTGACATTCTTAGAATAAGTTCATAATCATTACATCTTTGAGGCTTCAGAACAATAGTCTTAGATAAAATAGATGATATCAACTCCATTTTACAGAAAAGGAAACTGAGATTCAATGATATGAAGGAAGATATTGAGGTATCTGGCTTATAAGGGCTGAAAGGAAAATTGGAGCCAAGGTATCCTGATTATAGTCCAATACTCAATACTGCTTCCCCTCTACTCAGCTGCCTTTCAACTCAAGAAAGGTGATTACTCAGCATAATCATCACCATCATCATCTTCATCAAATCCTTCCTTCTCCACTTCATCAAACAAGCAGTGCTTTAATAAAAATTCATGTCCATATGCTAGATTGGACACTAAGGTACAACCAAAAAAATTCAGCCTCAATGCAGTACCACAATTAAATTATGACAGAGAGTTGTAATTAAAAGGCATAAGAAATTAATATCCTGTTGGAAAACCCTGGAATATAGAATGAGACAAATAGAAACCAAAACTTTGTGTTTGTATTTCTAAGTCGGCATTTAGGTAAGAAGAAGGTTGCTTAGGAATTACTATATTCAAGGTGTTTTGACAAAAAGGAAACCAGTTAAAGGAATAAATGTGAAACTCAAAAATCAATTTGAATGAGTGAAAAGATACAGGAATGATTTGTCATTTACTTCTTCAACTCATTTTATAGATCAGGAAAGTGAAGATAAGAGGATGAACTGATTTGCTAAGGTCAACAAAGTTTACAAGTGTCTGGGGCCAGATTTGAATTAATGGATATTCATCTTTATGACTACAGAACGAACAGTCTAACCACAGAACTATCTAGTTGCCCCCTTCTTGGTAAATTTGAAAAATTCAGCTTTATTTAATCTCCACTTAAAAAGCAACTGTAATATACCAGGGAAGCTCCTAGGTGTTAGGGATTCCAGGACCATCAAAATACAATTTTGCCCTCAAGAAGCTTATGTATTGAGAAGAATCAATACATGCCTAAGGATGGGAGACTACAATTCCTCTGACGGGAAAAAAGCATTCTTTATATCACAAACAAGTTTTATTTTATAAAAAATAATATGAATTTATTAGGGAATATTGGCTTCATTAGTATTATGCATATCAACTTCTGTATGACCACATTGTGGATAAGAAGACATGGGATGGTTAAGAAGACTTTGTGAATCATACATATTCCTCCAAGATACCATATTTGAGAGCTACTAATTTTGTTGCCTCCTCATCTTAATTATATTTTGAGGCTAGACTGAACTTACCTCTTCTCTTTCTCACTCAGCCAATCCAGACATTTCCACAAAGTGAAACTAATGAAGTCAAAATTTAGAACTGTCTCCAAAATCCAGTGGACTGCCTATGGAATTAAGATTGTACTTCCTTTGACTATATTTGGTTTCATATTTGCTAAATCACAAAATATTAATTATGTTTTATTTATATTTTTTTAAATTGAAGCTTTCATTTAACTGCCAATGGGGGAATAGGAGCCAATATAATAAAAATTAACCTAAAGTAATTTAGTTATTCAATGACATAACAATCAAAGTAGCAACGAATTATGAAGATAAAAAATGAATAGCACAATTTATCTGTAGAAAAAGTCAATAAAGATGGAGATTGTGAATTTACATTGAAAAATTCTAAACCTTTTAAAAATGTCGTATTTGTTAAAAATAAGTGCTAATCAGTGTGATATATGACATAAATATAGTCATGAATAACTATAGTAATCTAATATTTCAAAACTCTAAATGGATATTTAGTAATTAGACCTTTGTCAGAGGATTTTGTTATGAAGATTGTTTCCAAGTTTATTTCCCTTCTAATTTTGCTTACATTGGTTTTGTTTATACAAAACCTTTTTAATTTGATGTAGTCAAAATTATTGATTTTACATTTTGTGACTTTTTCTAAGATTGCTTGGTTTTAAACTACCCTTCCCAAAGGTCTGACATATATGCTATTCAGTGTTCACATAATTTACTTATAGTTTCCTTCGTCATGTCCAAGTCATTCACCCATTCTGAGTTCATCTTGGTGTAGGGAGTGAGGTGTTGATCCAAGCCTAATCTCTCCCACACTGGCTTACAATTTCTCAGCAGTTTTTATCAAATACTGGATTTCTGTTCCAAAAGCTGGGATCTTTGGGCTTGTCATTAACTGTCTTGCTGAGGTCAATTACGCCAAGACCATTCCACTGATCCTCCTTTCTTTCTCTTAGCCAGTTCCAAATTGTTTTAATGACCACTGCTTTATAGTATAGTTTGAGATCTGGGACTGCGAGGCCACCTTCCTTTGCATTTTTTTTCATTATTTCCTTGGATATCCTTGATCCATTGTTCTTCCAAATGAACTTTGTTATGTTTTTTTCTAATTTAGTAAAAAAAGATTTTTTTGAGGTTTGATGGATATGGCATTAAATAAATAGATAAATTTGGGTAGGATGCTCATTTTTATTATGTTATCTCATCCTACCCATGAGCAGTTAATGTTTTTCCAATAGCTTAGATCTAGTTTTAGTTGTGTGAAAAGTGTTTTATAGTTGTATTCTTATATTTCCTGTGCTTGTCTCAGGAGATAGATTCCTAAGTATTTTATATTGTATGGGGTAATTTTGAATGGAATTTTTCTTTCTAAAATTCCTGCTGCTGAGATGTGTTGGGGATATATAGAAATGCTGATGACTTATGTTGACTTATTTTATATCCTATAACTTTGCTTAAGTTGTTGATTATTTCCACTAGCTTTTTAGTTGATTCTCTAGGATTCTTTAAGTAGACCATCATATCATCCACAAAGAGTGATAGCTTGGTCTATTCTTTGCCAATTTTAATAGCTTCAATTTCTTTTTCTTCTTCTCTAATTGCTACTGTTAGTGTTTCTAGTACAATGTTAAATAATAAAGGTAATAATGGGCATCCTTGTTTCACTACTGATCTTATTGGAAAAGTTTCTAATTTTTCTATGCTTGCTGATGGTTGTAGATAGATACTGTTCATTATTTTTAGGAAAGACCCTTCTATTCCTATACTTTCTACTGTTTTCAATAAGAGTGAGTGTTGTATTTTGTCACAGGCTTTTTCTGCATCTATTGAGATAATCATGTGATTTTTGTTGGTTTGCCTGTTTATTTGGTCAATTATGTGTATTGTTTTCCTGATATTGAACCATCCTTGCTTTCCTGGCATAAATCCTGATCATAGTGAATAACCCTCCTGATCATTTGCTGGAGACTTTTTTGCTAGTATACTATTTAAGATTTTTGCATCTATGTTCATTAAGGAGATTGGTCTATAGTTTTCTTTCTCCATTTTTGACCTCCCTGACTTTGGAATCAGTATCATATTTGTGTTGTAAAAGGAATTTGGAAGAACTCCCTCTTTGCTTATTATGTCAAATAGTTTATATAGTATTAGGGTTAACTGATCTTTGAATGTTTGATAGAATTCACTTGTGAATCCATCAGGGCCTGGGCATGTTTTCTTAGGGAGTTCTTTGATGGCCTGTTGGATTTCTTTTTTTGATATGGGATTACTTAAGAATTCTATTTTTACATGTAATTGAGAGAAAAAATAGAAAAATTTTTAAAAGCTAAAAATTATATATTTATTTTCTCCTTGTGTAATGTACAGTATAGTTCCAATGATCTCTTTTACCAGAAAAAAAATTTCTAATAATTGTATTGATAATTATTTTTGTTTTCATATTTTATATCAAATTCAAATAAATATGAAGGGACTATAAAATTAAAATATTGTATTAAAATCATTAAATTCATTCAGTATAATAAATTATTTATTAAAATAACAAAAAATATTTCTTAAAAATAAAGTATCTCATTTTATATATATATATATATATAATTATCAATATCAACTTATTAAATATATTAAATATACTTTAACATATATTATTTAAATTAGTTTCTTAACTTCAAAGTTTCTAGTAAAAAAATCTCTAAGAAAAGTCTATTTTATTTTGTACAATTAAATTGAACATATAACACTTATTGTAATTTTTTTGTATAGGTGAATATATTTCATAACAAGAATGTAGAAAATTCTGGTAGCAGGTACTGTACTAATGACTGGGCATTCAAAAATGAACAAAAATGATTTATGTCATGAATAAACTATCATTTAAAAAATGAAATAATTTCTGACTTGGCCATGTAGTATTAGTAGAAAAAAATGTATTAGGCAGAATTATAAATATACATATATAAACATATTATAAATTATAGCATTATCAAAATTGGTGCAGCTAGGTGGAACAATGGATTGAGTCAGACCTCAAGATGTGAGGTCCTGCCTTTAATTTGAACTCAGAAACTTCTTAGTTTTCTGACATAGGACACATCACTTAATCACCATCACTTAACACAATATTCATTCTAAGATGAAATGTAGAGTTTAAAAAAATTCAATAATTTCAATGTTATAAGACAAAATGTGAAATTACTTTTGCTGAATTTTCTAAAGAAACTCCAGGGAAATTTTGTTTTAGTACATTGGGGAATACATTGCATGTTCTGCCCCACCCAAAAGAATATTCACCTAAATAAACCTTAGATATTTATTTTTAACTTATTTTAATAATTGGAATATGATAAACAATCAAGAGCATTTATAATTTTTATAACCATTGTCATTTAGGAAAAATGTATCAAAACTGAAAATTTAAATATTTACTGTTTTGTTACAAACTGGAAACTTCAATCCACTTCTCTACTTGTTTATTTCTGTCCCCTCTTACTTTTATACAGAAACAGGTACGTGGCTCAGTGGATATACTATTGGACCTTGAGTCAGAAAGACTCAAGTTTGTGAGTTCAAATTTGGCTTCAGACACTTACAAGCTGTGTGGTTCTGGGAAAATCATTTAACCTTATTTGGGTCAGTACTTAAGCTAGAAACCAAGCTGGAAAAGTAAATAAAAAATAACTTTACTATCATTTCAAAGAAAATTGCATATTAGGACACAAAGTGTCAGCCATAATTGAAAATGTCTGAACAACAACATAGCTCTAATATGGTTCTAGATCATGTGACAAGGAAATCACTTTAAAAGACTGATATATATTAATTTAATGTCGCCAAGGAATTCAGCTATGTAATTCCTTAATGAAAACTCAAGTCAGCCATCAACCTTTTATGGAATTTAATTACAAACAGGAGGAAGAAAGGTATGAGAGAGAGAGAGAGAGAGAGAGAGAGAGAGAGAGAGAGAGAGAGAGAGAGAGAGAGAGAGAGAAGGGAATAGGGCTTAAATACCCCCTCTGTTTAGGCTGGGCCAAAAGGCCCAAGCCCTTAGATAGCTGAGGCAAAGAAAAGAGATCAGTCCCTATCACTCACATGACCAAAATGGAGAAACAGTCTCAGGGGCCTCCACCTCCAGCTTCCTTCAGAGCAAGCTTCTCAGAGCACAACCTCTCAGAGCAAAACCTCTCCAACCACCTTCAGAGCCACCTCGCTCAGAGCAAAACCTCCTTCCTTCTCTCCTCAGACCCCGCTATCTTTAAGGAAAAAAATCTAAGTTCCCTCCCCTCAGTTTTTTCTCTCAATGTGAATAGTATTCTTTCTCATAATTCCCTCAGGATTGTCCCAGATCATTACAATGCGACTAGCAGCAAAGTCCATTACATTGGCTTGTTCCACAATATTTCACTTTCTAAGTGCAATGTACTTTTGGTTCTGCTCATTTCACTCTGCATCAGCTCTTAGAAGCTCTTCCAGTTCATGTAGAAATCCTGCAGCTCTTTTTCCCTTACAGCACAAAAGTATTCCAACACCATCAGATACCACTATTTATTCAGTAATTCCCCAATTGAACACCCCCCCAATTTCCAATTTTTTTTGATAGGGACTGATTTGGAGCCTTTTCATCAAATATGACATCATAATTTTAGATTAAATCTTCTTCTTTCTTACTCAACACTGTCAGCCTTCTATGAATGAATCTATGCAGATTAATTGTAAAATAATAACTATCAAAAATTAATTGAGCTTACCCAAGAGAAATGGATTCATTTTTAATACTACTGTTTTCTATGTTTCAAATTAACATTATAACATGTGTAGGATAGTGATATTTTGAAAAACGGGATTTTGTCAAAAAATTTTCAGTAATGAAGAAAACAAAGGATGCATGCACCAGACTTTGCATAGTACTCTTACAAATAATAACTTGCCCAAGGCACAATAGCAGTAAATATTTGAGGTTACAATTAGGACATCCTGCATCTAGATCAGTCATATATCCAGTGGGCCATTTATATACCTAATTTTAAAAGATGGATCTTTTGGAAGGGGCTGAGGAATTGAAGGGAGGTACTTTTATCATCATTTTACATGGAGCAAAATAAGAAAAGATAGAGGTCAAACTACTTGCCAAAAAAAAATACAGACTTAGTATCAGAAGCTAGATTTCAACTAGGATCTTCCTATCTATGAGCCTTACATTCTATCCAGTGCACCACCTAACTCTGGGTAAAGGATCATTTGTTTTTAATTCTTAAGGTCAATCCAGTCTACTTAACTCTTCCTGGTCATTTCTGAAATGAACACTGAGTCCATTTGCACCATCTATTCCAGTTATGCTTACAAAGGCACACTCTCCATCATACAGAGCCAACATTATTATAATTTGTGCTTTAGGCACAATTTTTTTTTTATGTTTGGCATTTAGTGTATGGAAGGTTTAAATAAACTTTTGTAATTGGCTACTGACCTCTGTTGAAACCAGTAAAAGGTTTTGATACAAAAGGGCTTTATAACAATTAGTATAATATCAGCCATAAAAAAGGAACCTAGCTTGTCATCTGGCCTCAGAAAATTATTAGAAATGATTAGCAGTAAAGGACCATGAGGAAGTCACTTAACTTCTCTTTGCCTCAGATTCCTTATGCATAATAAATGGAGTTAATAATAGCATCTCCCAGGGTTGCTTTGAGTATTAATTAATATCATAATTTTAAAGAACAAAAGAAAGTACTAGGAAAATGATAGTTATTATCATTAAATAAATACTTCATGGAATTATGCAAATTGGTAAAATATTGTTCAATACAAATGCTAATTAAGGGACATATTTATAAGAATCAAATATTCTAATTAATATTGGGGAAAACATTTTAAAATTTCATATGTATGGAATTCATTGAAGTTCTCCAGTACTTCAGGGATATGGTGTCATGGGGATTGAGAAACCCATAAAATCTCCGCAAGCTCCTGGTAGTAGTGATAACATGAGCAAGACAGAGGATATTCTTCCTTTCAGATAAGCAGGTAAAATTATTATTTTTTTCTGTAATAATATCAGTGTACAAGTTTAAAAAAAAATCACATGAGCGACAAGCTCAGTTCAAAAAACCAGTCAATACAACTCCCATGTATGTGAATGGACTCTGGAACTTCACTATACATGAGATTTTATAAAACTTTCCCAGGAAATATTTTATGAGAAGCCCTATCTTGGACCATACATAGCCAGACAAATCAAGTAGACTTGGCCAAGGAATATCAGTCATTAATAATATATGAAAGCACAGAGATCTTTGAAGTATAGTATGTGTAACTAAATATCTTCATGAATTTAACATTAAAATATTCTCTTAAATTTTCTAACAAAATCAGGCATTAATATATAAAAATGTTAAGTCTAGGTAATCTTAAAAATACATTCTATGATTAGGCAAAGGGAAGTATGATTACAGGAGGTAAAATGATATAGACAGTGTCCCTGGATGTCATACAATTAAAAACCACAGATGAGAGAGATAGATATAGGTAGTGAACCTTTAACTTCAACTGGTACAAATATTCCTAAAAAGGAAATTCCGTCCATTACAACTGGCTGTATATATATTTTTCCTATAACTTTGGGCAACCTGTTGTAGGCCAAGCAAAGAGTCACACAGAAATGTGTTGGATATCATTTAAAAACCCTAATCTAGGCTTTAAAGATAAATCTTTTTTGATGTTCCTTTTAGGTATTCTCACATGCCCTACCCTTCTTCAGTGTCTCATTTTTATTACTCCTCCCCACTGACTATTTAAGATTTTGAAAGTCATTCCTTATAATATCCTGTCAAAAAACTGGGGTTGAAGAATTTGATGATTTATTTCTTATTTAGCTAAAAATAACTATAATTACTTTCCTATCCAAGAGATGGTGATATGACATAATGTGATTTATATTATGTAATGAGGTACATGAAATAGAATCACAACATGATATATTAATACCTTATAATGTGGTGAGAAAATTCCTGTTTATCTGGTCTAAACCATCTTAAGTCATTCACGATTTAATTGGATATGCCAACACTACTGGATGAAAACTTTTCTTTTTATTCTCAGATTGTCTTCCTTCAGTGGGGGAAATGATCAAAGTGAATCACACCAAAGGAAACCAGGTGACTGAATTTATTCTCACGGGCATCTCAAATCATCTCAAGCTTCAGGGCATTCTCTTTGCCTTGTTTTTCCTTGACTACATGACCATAGTTCTGTGGAATCTGGGCCTGATCATCCTAACCAGTGTTGATTCTCATCTGCAAACACCCATGTATTTTTTTCTTAGGCATCTGGCATATGTCGATCTTGGCTATTCTACAGTCATTGGTCCAAAGATGCTGGTCAGTTTTGTAGTGAAGAAAAACAGCATTTCCTACAACGAATGTGCATTACAGCTCGTTTTTTTTGGGATATTTATCAACAGTGAAGTCTTCATCCTGTCGGCCATGGCCTATGACCGCTATGTGGCTATCTGTAAGCCCCTCCTCTATACAGTCATCATGTCAGATAAGGTGTGCTACATCTTAGTAATTGTCACCTATATCTATAGCATTATTGGATCCTCACTTGTTACCATTAAGATTTTTCAGTTGTCTTTTTGTTTTTCTAATGTAATACAGCATTTCTATTGTGAAAGTCTCCCCTTAATGGCTATTGCATGCTCAGACACAAGTGAGATTGAACTAATCATTATGACAATTGCTGCATTTAATTTGGTCTCTTCTCTTGTCATTATTCTTGTCTCCTACATGCTTATTCTTTTCGCCATTCTCCGGATGAATTCTTCTCAGGGCAGGCACAAAGCCTTCTCTACCTGTGGCTCTCATCTCACAGTAGTGATTGTGTTCTTTGGAACACTCGTCTTCATGTATCTACAGCCCCAATCGAGCCACTCCTTTAGCACAGACAAGATGGCCTCTGTGTTTTACACCCTGGTCATCCCTATGCTCAATCCACTAATCTACAGCTTGAGGAATAATGAAGTGAAAGGTGCATTGAAAAGAGTCTTTAGAAATTTGATGTAAGCATTTTCTCCATGTTCAAATTACAATATGGTTCCACATCTTTCTTTTTACAGAAAACAACTTCTCCTAATAATTACATAAAGAAGGATTTTGAGTTGTAGTTTTTTTTAAATGTCTATCTACAATAAATATTAGACCAGTGGGTCATTTTAATGAATGGACCATGGAAATAGTTTGTTAAAAATGGAATGTGATGAAAATAAAATTTATAATGTACCACCAAAGTGAGAATATTAATTTGGTTAGTTTTTTCATATGGAAAAATCAGTTAAAATTAATTTAGAAAATGCTGGCATTATATAGTTTTTTTAGGCATCATTCCTACAAAAATGAACCACTAAAATAGTTTTTTCCATCAACAAACCTATATTTTATCAAGGGAAAAATTATTTGATTCAGATATCAGGTATTTGCAGAAAAATTCTACTGTAGCAGTATATTTTCTTTTTAAGGCTTCTCCTATCTCATTTCACATGCCTATCACCTTTATATTCTGCTATGATTTGGAACCATGCCTTATACAATTCTATTTTGGAGGTCTTAAATAATATATTTCCCTGTTTTAGAAGGTTAGGCAAAGATTGCAATAGGATAATTCTAGATTAAAGTTAATATCTTATAGCAAAGACTAGGAAATGGGGGGGATGGATATGGACTAATAAATGTCATAGTGTCTTTGTAGTTCATTTTACACCTGACAAATGATAAATGGGTCATCCACTTTGATGACAATTTCTTTTATTTTCTACAAATAAAGATATATATATATGAAGGTGTAACAGACAAGATATTTCTCTGGGATGTTCTGTATAAAGAGGTTTTTTGGAACAGAGACTGAAATTATATTGTTCTATAAAGGATTTTTTAAGAAGAAAAAATAACAGTTACATGCAGTAACCTGAAATTCACCTATGATGCTGGATAAAAAATTTATGATAACAAAGACAATGGATGCAACTTTTTTTAAAATACTGTTATAGAGAAGCCAGTATAGGTCAAAAGATGAAGTATAACATATAAAAGGTAATGGGTTATTTCTGTCTAGTTTCTATGACCATCAAGGCAGTTTGATTCAGAGGGCAACTAGGAAGCAGAGTGGATAAGACACAGAGACTAAATTTGTTAGACTCTAGATTCAAAGCTGGACTCTGACACTTGATGTGTGACCTTGGGCTGATTATACAGAGGTTACTGATCTTCTTTAATCACATTCAACTTCTCCTGATGCCATTATTTTTATTTTTGGAAAAAGATAAATGGAATGGATTATCATTTCATTTTCCAGCTTATTTTACAAATGAGGAACTAAGGGAAAGGGCATTAAATAAATTGTGCAGGATAACAAAGCTAGAAATTGTCTGAGGGAAGACTTTAATTCAAGAAGAGTAATCTTCCTCACTTCATGCTTGATACTCTGTTGACTTCTGCTATGGACTTTAACTATCAAAAATACAAGATTATGCAATTTAGATATCAAAAGATATAGATAATCATCACTATATATGACTTTATTGGTATACAGTAAATATTATATAACTGTAATGTAAAACTATAATTATATAATCCCTAGAATGTATATTTACATTACTGCATAATTATAAAAAAGCATGATTTCTAAGGAATGTATCCCAGATCTTCTAAATTCCAGGAGCAGAGGCCTATAGTTTCTGTTGAGAGGCTAATAGTGGTCATTCCAGGAAAAGCCCAAATAGATATTCTGACCAGAAGTTCTAATGAAGGGATCCTAAGGCACAGTCCTTTGAGCTTTGACAACCTGACCATTTCATTATTTGTACAAGCTGACCAAGATGAGTGGAATAGATGTCCCAGGACAGATTCTTGGTTCTCCTGAATCATCCTGATAAACTCCTGAATATCTATAGATTCCCTATAAAAGAATAATTCATTGTAACACAGATTAATTAATATCCTATTGTGAGTTCTCACCTCTCCTGGGAAATCTACAGGCATTTTGCCTATTCTAAGTTAACTGAACCCCACTCTTTTTTTCCACTCTTCTCAATCTTAAATAGATACTTAAATCACTGTGATGTTTTTGGTGAAGGCTTATGATTTTAACAGAAAATAATTATCATTTTCAACATGGCCTGTAGAAAGAGGAAGCTGTTTCTCAAGAATGATGCTTGATATTTGGATAGAGATTCAACAGATTTGAGCACATCATACATGTTCAATAAATTTGTGGAGATGATTTAGGATGATCTCCTATTAATGTGAAACCTTTGCATTAGGCAAATATAACTTAGATTAAGAATATAGATATAGTATAACTATATATGGTATAAATTAATAATATACTTCTTTTATTTGCATAATACATGTTATGTGAAATCAATTATGACTATTATGAAAATAATTTACAATATTTAAAAACATTTTATCCTCATTACTGGAAGGACTAGGATATTCTTGATATTTTTTGATCTTCCTAGAGCATTTAAATGCATCTGTGTTTTGGTGAATGTTAATTCACAGGTCACACTTAGAATAAGGGAGAGGGGTATGGAATACAGTTCGAGGTTCAAGTGTAAGTATTGCTAATCTGTTTCATCATCAAAACTCAATCCTTTAAAATTCTGTAAGACAAGACATAAAATTACTGTTTCTACTATGTCTTTCCTAATGAAACCCCAAGGAAAAAGGATTCAATACATGTGGGAATACATTGACTGGTAAAGACTATTATATTCTCCTAAATCAAAGAGATAGAAATTTTATTTTAATAATTAGGGTCAGATAAAAACTAAGATAGAAATTGATTTTATCATAATGATTGGTACTTAGGGAAATTGTATTAACACATAAAATGAAACAATTGCCATTTAACTCCTAACCTGTAAGCATCATTTGACTACTTCCCCTTTTCATTTCTTTCCTCAATCACTCTAATATAGGAACAGCCAGTTGGTACAGTAAATAAGAGTGCCAGGTCTGAAATCAGGAAAAAGTCATCTTTGTAAGTTCAAATCTGGATTCAGACACTTATTAGTTACATGATCCTGGGCAAATCTCTTACACTTATTTGTAGTTTGCTCATCTGCAAAGTGAACAAGAGAAGAAAATGGCTAACTTCCAATATTTTAACACAGAAAACCCCAAAGAATCAGGCATGACTGGAACAATCAAACAACAGTATTATTCAGATGGTTCTAGATTATTTAAACTCTTCTTCTCAGTTGTTTTTATTGTTCAGCTACTTTTAGCTGCTCCAACTTTTTCTAACCCCATTTGAGGGTTTTTGGGGAAAAGACTCTGGAGTGGTTCACCATTTCCTTCTTCAGCTCACTTTTTGAAGCTCACTTCTTTCAGTTGTACTTGATTCTTCATGACCCTATCTCTGGTTTTCTTGGCAAAGACACAGGAATGATTTGTCATTTACTTCTTCAACTCATTTTATAGATCAGGAAACTGAAACAAAGACTACTAAGTAAAATGCTAACATTAACAAAGCTAACGGGGCAACTGGGTAGCTCAGTGAATTGAGAGCCAGTCCTAGAGATGGGAGGTCCTAGGTTCAAATCTGGGCTCAGACACTTCCCAGCTGTGTGACCCTGGGCAAGTCACTTGACCTCCATTGCCTAGCCCTTACCACTCTTCTGCCTTGGAGCCAATACATAGTATTGACTCCAAGACAGAAGGTAAGGGTTAAAAAAAAAAAACAAAGCTAAGAAGTGTCTGGAGCCATATTTAAACTCATGAATATTCATCTTTATGACTATAGGACCCACAATCTATCCACTGTACTACTAAGCTGCCTTCTTCTTTGGTACATTTTAAAAGTGTAACTTTATTTAATAGCAACTTATAAATGAACTGCAATATTCTGGGGACTGGCCTAGGTTTTAGGAATATAGCAAAATAATTTTGCCCTCAAGAAGCCTCTGTTGTATTGAGAAGAATCAATGTAGGCCTAAGGATGGGAGGAGACTATAATTCTTCTGAAGAAAAAAAGCATGCTATATATTGAAAACAAGATTCATTTTATCAAAAACTATGAATTGGATAGGGAATATAGACTTGGTTAATATGGTTTTAGTTATATAAGAACACTGCACCAGAATGCATTTCAAGATCTGTAAGACCACATAGTAGATGAGGAGAAAGACATGGAATATTTTAGAAGATTTTATGAATCATGCATATTTTCCCAAGCTACCATAATTAAGGACTACTAATTATGTTTCTTCCTCATCTTATATATTGGGATTTGACTGAACTTATCTCCTCAGAACAGAATAATATAAAAATAAATGTAAATATGATAATAAATATGACTATATATACCATATTTATGCAATTATGTTATATATTCACAGTTATACATAAATAAATAATAAAATAAGTATAATAATAAATAATATAAAAATAAAAGCTTATCTACTCAGAAAAAATAACATAAAAATAAAAACATGTGAAGCCTCACAGAAAAAATCTAAAAGGATGTCAAGCCAAAATGAACTCCTATAAGGCCTCGAAGAAAAAGAAAAGAAAAACAAAGAACAAGAAAATTAGAAGAAAAAATAGAAAAGAAAATTATGGAAAAAAATCATCAGCTTAGAACAAAAACGTATGGAAGAGAACACTTATCTTAAAAAGGAAATGTAATACCTTAAAAAAAATCTCCCTAAGAAGAGAAATGCAATGTCTCAAAGAAGAAAATTGCTCCCTAAAAAATCACAACTATATGAGAGAGCAGTAGCAATAAAACAAATTCAAAATAATTTAAAAAATAGAAGAAAATGTGTATTTTATCACTGGAAAAACAACTGATCTAGAAATAATTCCAGAAAAGGTAATCTAAGAAGCATTGTTTTGCCTGAAAATCATGACCAAAGGGGGAAAAAAAGGACCTGGATACTATATTGAAATAAATTATCAGGTAAAACTAAAGTGCCCTGATATTTTTAAAGAAGAATTAGAAATTGAAATAATCCAATAATTAGCTCCTGAAGGTAATCCCAAATTTTAAAATCTCTATGCTCCCAAGCCAAGGATAAAATATAAGCACCCAGAGGAGGGTGAAAAAATCATATATTCCAAAACCAAAATTAGGATTGTGTAGGACCTAGCAGCTTCTACATAATAGGATCATTAAGCATGGAATATGATCTTCCAAAAAGATAAAAATGAAGGCCTACAACCAACAATTACCTATCCAGTGAAACCAAGCATAATACTCTAGGGCAGTAATGGCAAAACTTTTAGAGACCAAAAGCATAAATACAGTAATTCTTAACTTAAGCTTACCCCAGAAAGGAGAGAGATGAACCACTCCTTTTTGGCTTTCAGGCAGAGGGGTGAATGATGTCCTCAGACATGCATAGAGAGGGAGAAAAGAGTAGCCTGGCCATACCTTCCTCTGGCTTTCTAGTAACGAACGCTGGTGAACTCTGTGCTACTGTGATGGTGGGCATACCCAGAGAGAGGGCTCTGCATGGCGCCTCTGACACACATGACATAGGTTTGCCAAAACTGCTCTAGGGGAAGGAAATTAACATTTAATGAAAGAGAGGGATTCAAGGCATTCCTGATGAATTGTCCTAAATGAAAAAGAATACCCAATCATTAAATTCAATACTCAAGAGAAGCATAAAGAGGAAAACAGAAAAAAATTATTTTAATTATTTAATTAATTAATATAGAATATTTTTTCATGGTTATATGATCCATGTTGTTTTCCTCTTCTCTTTCCTCCCTACTCCCAGAGCTGACAAGCAATTCTATTGAGTTATACATGTATCATTAAACAGAAAATTCTTAAACCAATTATATCTTTGTATAGGAAAGTGGCAAGTAAGATACTTAAGATTTCCATAATACAAAAGCTACATAATATGTTTAAAATAATCACAGGAAACAAAGGAAACATAACATGATTATGCTAGTATTAGGAAGGTATTGACTAAGATGCTTAAGGTATCTATGATATTTGATGTACCTAAGATATATAAAGAACTTAGGATACTTAATTTACTGAAGGTTTAAAAATTTTATAACTATGAGGTCTTATATAGAAAGGGAACAGGGAGTAATTGAGTATGATGAGATATTTTTTTTAAATCAAGGGTTAAGAAAAAGGAATATACTGGGGAAAGAAAAGGAGAAAAACTTGCAGTTAATTGATTTTGCATGAAGAGTTATATAAGAATCAATACTATGGAAGGGAAAATGTGGGTGTGGTGAGCAATGCTTGAACCTTATTCTCAAAAGAATTACTCAAAGTGGGAATAACATCCTCTCAGTTAGGTATAGAAATCTAAATTATTCAATAGGATATTAAAAAGAGGCAGGTTAAAAAAAGGTGGGGTAAGGAGACAGGGAAAGGAACTCGGGGAGAAAGGTAAATAGAAACAAAAATATTTATAAACAGGGAAAGGCTAAAAGAACAGAAAGAGAAGAAAAATAAGAAGGAAGGAAACACATAGTAATCATAAGTGAATGTGAACAGGATGAATTCACAAATAAAATGGAAAAGGGGTATCAAAGTGGATCAAAAGCCAGAATCCCACAATATATTGTCTACAAGAAATTCATTTAAAGTAGGGCGACACAGAATAAAGGTAAAGGGATAGAGCAACATCTACAATTCTTCACCTAGAGTTAAACAGGGGTAGTGATTATGATCTCAGACAAAGGAAAAGTGAAAATTGGCCTCATTAAAAGAGATAATAAAGTGGAGGAATTCCATGGAGACTGGAACGACCTTCAGGAAGTGATGCAGAGCGAGAGGAGCAGAACCAGGAGAACATTGTACACAGAAACTAATACACTGTGGTATAATCGAACGTAATGGACTTCTCCATTAGTGGCAGTGTAATGTCCCTGAACAATCTGCAGGGATCTAGGAGAAAGAACGCTATCCATAAACAGAGGACAAACTGAGGGAGTAGAAACACCAAGGAAAAGCAACTGCCTGACTACAATGGCTGAGGGGACATGACAGAGGAGAGACTCTAAACGAACACTCTAATGCAAATAATAACAACGTGGCAATGGGTTCGAATCAAGAACACATGTGATACCCAGTGGAATCACGCGTCGGCTATGGTGGGGTGGGAGGGAGGAAAAGAAAATTATCTTTGTCTTTAATGAATAATGCATGGAAATGATCAAATAAAATACTATTAAAAAAAAGAAAAAAGAGATAAGGAATGAAATTGAATATTGATAAAAGGAACCATTAATGAAATAGTATCAGTATTAAACATATATGCACCAAATGACCTAGCATCTAAATTTCTGATGTAGAAACTCTGTGATTTATAAGAGGAAATAGACCATAAAACTATATTAGTAGTGTAATAGTTAAACATAAATTATGAGGCTGTTAGTAGTTTTAGTAGCTTTATTTCATCAAAGTAGTGAAACTAAAGAGAGGGAAATGAAAGAAAGTGGTAAAGAGTTGACTACACTATTTGCCATTTGATGGATTGAAGATCACCACCAACAGGTGTTCCTCCAGGTTCCAATCTTCCACCAGAAGACCACCAGAGAGCTTGGTCTGACCTTTTAAGCTATTTTCTTCACCCACTAGCTCTCCCAAGTCACATTTTAGGAACAAATAATAGTTCCTTAATCTGCCTGGCACTGCTCAGTGAGGGCAGTGTCTTTGGGATTACTTCCTGTCTCATTGGTTTCAACTTCCTTTCTCTGAGGGCCTGTTTATCCCTTCACATCTTAATAGTAAACAACCTCCAGGTCTCTGAATAATACAACAAAACAAAGTGAAATAATGGGGAGGGGACATTATTCTTTTCCTCTCATACTATCATGAATCAAACAAAAAAAGATGAATTTATATATATATATTATATAAAAGAAATAGTATATCAAGGAATTGAATTTTAGAAAACTTAGACTTGATTGATTTCTGGAATGGGAATCAAAAGGAATATATTGTTGTTGTTGTTTTCCCTGACTAGTACAGGGTACTTTTGCAAAAAATTGATCCTATGACATAAAAGTCTAACAATAAAATGTAGAAATGTAGAAATATTAATGCATCATTTTCATATCATGATGCTATAAAATTATGCTGCTAAAGAAAAAAGACTAAAAAGTAATTGGAAAGTAATCTCATATTAAAGAGTGAGTGAATCAAAGAACAAATCATAGAAATCAAAAGGTTCAGTTATGAAAATGATGTCAATGAAACAGCATAACAAAATTTTTGAGAAGCATCCAAAGTAGTACTTAATTTATACATCTAAGTGCTTACATGAATAAAATAGAGAAAGAGTAGGTCAATGAAGTGGGTATGCAAATAAAAAATGAAAAATAAATCTTATAAGACCCTATTAAATACCAAATAAGAAATTAAAAATCCTGAAAAATCAATGGAAAGATTAGCAAAATTGAAAGTAAGAAAACCATTGAACTAATAAATAAGAATGAGTTTATTTTATTAAAAAATAAAACCAATACAATATGGATTACTTTTGTAATATATGGAGAGTTGAATCAAATGTATAATAGTACAACTCATTGCTTAATGAATAAATAGTCAAAAATACTTCTTCATTAAACAAATGAAAATGAAAACATCTCTGAGGTTCACTTCACACCTATCAGATAAGCTATATGACAGAAAAGGAAAATAATACATGCTGGAGGAGTTATGGGAAAATTGGGACACTAATGAAATTATCTTGCAGTTTTAAAATGATTTAAGCATTCTGGAGGTCAATTTGGAACTATATCCATATAGCTTTAATACTGCACATACCCTTTGAACCAGCAATACTACTATTAATTGTATATCCCAAAGACTTTTTTATTTTTTTTAGAAAGGGTGAAATGATCTATTTTTACAAAAAAAATTTTTTGCAGCTCTTTTCATGTGCAAAGAACTAGAAATCAAGGGGATGTTCCTCAATTGGAGAATGAACAAATTGTTCTATATAATTGTAATGGAAGATTATTGAGCTATGAGAAATGAGGATTATTTCAGAAAAAAAATGGAAAGATATACATGAACATGAGTGAAGTAAGCAGAAGTGGGAGAATATTGTACACAGTAAGAGCAGCATTATATTCTGAAAAATTGTGAATGACTTTCCTATTCTTAGCAGTACAGTGATCCAAGATAATCCCTAATGAATTGATTAAAATGCCTTTTACAAAGAAAGAACCAATGGAATTGGAATGCATTTAGAAATATAATATAGTGTATTTTCTTTCTTTCTTTTCTACTTTTTAAATTCAAGTTCTCTTCAACAAAATTACTGACATGGGGGAGAAAACATTATTACACATTGAACATCTCTCAGATTGCTTGCCATCTCAGGAGGGGAGAAGGGAAGGAGGAAAAAATGGAAAGGACTTATTAGGTTCAAATTCAAATATAAAAATAATATTAAAATTATTGTTACATGCAATTGAGAGAAAAATAAAAAGTTAATGGTAAAAAAACATATAAACATTTTTTTCAAAGAATAATATAAAGTATGGCTTGAATTATCTTTTACCAGAAAACTTTCATAATAGTTGTATAGTTAATGATTTTGTTTTTATTTTTTAATCTAAACTCAAATAAGTATTAGGGTGAATTTTATTTTAAAATATTTGTTAAAATAATTAAAATATAATTATTAAAATTATTAAAATAAATAATTTATGCATTAAAATAAAACCTTTAGATTATCCATTATTAAAATAATTATAGAAATCAATATGTTAAATATATTTATTAACATGTATTAATTAATTTATTATTTTTATTTAAATTTTAAATAAATATTCTTATTTAATATGGGAAACTTTCTAGTAAAGTTATCTTTATTAAAAATCTATTTTATAATGTATACCCAAAGTGAACATAAAATATTTGGTAATAATTTTTTTGTATGGGGAAATCCATCACATGAAGAATGCAAAAATATTTGGTAGCAGGTACTTTGCTAGTAAGTGGATATTCAAAAAGAACAAAAATAATTTATACTATGAGTAAATTTACATTTAAAAAGAGAAATAATATCTGATTTGATCATCTAGTATTAGTAGGAATAATATCTTAAGCACAATTATAGGTATGTATGTATACATATATGTATATATATAATTATATTATAAATTATGACATCATCAAAATTAGGGCAGCTAGGTGGTGCAATAGATTAAGAGCCAGACCTAAAGAGAGGAGTTTCTTGGTTTAAAATTGGGACTTGTACACTTCATAGCTATGTGGCTGAGGACAATTACTTAATCTCCATCACTTAACACAATAGTTATTCTAAGATGGAAAATAAGGGCTATACAAACACAGTATTTTCCAATATTATGACAGAATATAAAATTACTTTGCTGAATTAGCTAATGAAACTCCAGGGAAATGTTGTTTCAGTATATAGGGGAAAACATTGCCTGCTCCACCTCTCTCAAAAAAAAAATATATATATATATATGTGTGTGTGTGTGTGTGTGTGTGTTTTCACCTAAAAAACTTGGAAATTTATTTATTTTTTATTTTATTTTAATAATTATTTAAAATATGATAAAGCAAAAGAACTGATAATTTTTTTATAATCATTGTCATTTGGGGAAAATGTCAATACATAAAATTAAAATATTTAGTTTTGTCCCATCCTGGAAGCTTCAATCCATTTTTTCCTTGTTCATTTCTCTCCTTTATTATGTTTATATAGGGACAGCTAGGTTGCTCAGTGAATAGAGTATTGAACCTGGAGTCAGGAAGACTACTCTCTGTGAGTTCAAATCTGGTCTCAGACACATAAGCTATTTGAATCTGGGGAAATCATTTAACCTTCTTTGCCTCAGCACTTCAACTAGAAAAAAAGATGGAAAAGTAAATAGCAAATCACTTTACTATCATTGTCAAGAAAATTGCTTATTGGAACACAAAGTGTTAGGCATAATTGAAAATGTCTGAACAACAACATTACTCTAAAATGGTTTTAGATCATGTATGCCATCTCCTTGGTTGTTCTTATTTTCATTCATGTCCAAATCTTTGTGATTCTATTGACATTTCCTGGTCAAATATACTGTGGTGTTTTGCATTTTCTTCTCCAACTCATTTTACAAATCAGAAAACTGAGGCAAACAGGTCTAAGAGGCTTGCACAAGGTTAGAGAGATCGTAAGTGTCTAAGGTCAAATTCTAATTCATGAAGATGAGTTTTTTCTGATTCAACAACTGACATTTTATCCACTCCACTGGCAGATTTTGGAGATATAGTACAAAGTATTAATCATTTAAAAATATCCTAATAGACAAAACAATAAGTGTAGTTGACTAGTGAAATATGTTAAGTACACAAGGTCATATGAATTATGTAGTGTCAGCTCTTCCTGACTTTTGGCTCAAGTATTTTATAAACTCAAAGTTTCAAGTTTTGGGGCTGTGAAATTTAAATTACTCCACCCTACATAGTCTAACAAAAACAGGAATGTCTACACCCATACTTAAGGATTGAGTATTTAGGAGTATGGTCTATGACAGACACTTGCTAGCAAATGACAAATCAGAAACAGCTGAAAGACCCCTGATCCTAAGTCAAGCATAAGCTACCATTGGTACAGGTGAGATGCAGGAAACTGATGTAAAATTGTCTATATATTTTGCATCACTTCCTCTCTCCAGTCTCTTTGATGGCAGAGAGATGTGTGGCAGCAGTGTGCTGAGCATCTTGGCATCTTGGCATGGCTGGAGCTATTGTCTGGTTTAGCAGTGAATTTTCCTTGATACTATACTGGGAAAATATGAGTACCCTAGTTTAGGTGAGGCATCTTACTGAGCTCTCTCTCAGAGTTTAGACTGATCCTTTCAGACTTTATCGTCCAAATATTATCCCCTTAGAAAGTCTCTAATTTTCTTCACACATCTCATGGCAGAGAACTTGGGCACAGGCCAGGCGGGAGAAATCCTACACCCTCTCCCTCTCTCTTATCCTTAATTCCTTCCCTCTATATTAATGAAGCCACCATAAATTTCAAAACTGACTTGGGTATTTTATTTGGGATATTCCTTGGCAACTAAATTAATTTAGTTTGGGTCTCAACCCTAAAATTAACTTTAACAGGACAAGAATTAACTATTCAACAAAAACTCCTGGGAAAAAAATGGAATGTAGCCTTGCAAAAACTGGGCATACACCAATGTCTCTCAATAGAAAGTAAAGACAAATTTATTAACAGAATAATTATTCTTCACAAAGGAAAAATTGACCTAAAGATTTTAAGTTGCTTACCAAAGCCAAAAAGTGAATGTATGAGGATGAATTAGAAATATGTTCTTCCTAAACACAAAATTGATACTCATATACACTGAACCACTCAAATGTTTCTAGAAGAAATTCTAATTCTCTGAAGGCTACACAGTCTGCTTACCTTTTCTTTGATATATTTGATGACCAACACTGAATTCATTTGTAACCAACTCTTCCAGAGATATATCCAAAAAGACAAAATTTCCATCTTGCCCATCCAATTAATTTCTATTGTAAATCCTAGTTATTATTCATTTACATGGCTTATTAGTGTGGGATATTTGAACTATTTTTTGATTGGCTATAGACTTTTTCATATTTTCACATAAACCTGTATAATGTCCTTGGACTTGGTACAATAAGGATATATTATCTAAAACTGAGAGTCTCAAATCTGATGACTATTTTGGAAATACAGAATTTGATAAACTTGTAAACATTGTCTCCTCTCAAATACTGGGCAATTTCCATGACATAATTATTGAAAACTCATTAAACTACTTCAATACTCTAGACACATGGCCTCATGGGAAGTAAGAAACACACAAAATCTCCTTTTATCCAGCTGCATTGATAACATGAACGAGTCACAGACCATTCTACTTTTCAGATAAGCAGGTAACTATTCTTTGGAGTATCTCATTTTATGAAAAACATGAAGTCAAAGGAATTCAGATAAAAAAGCTGATCACTATGTCCCCTGTATTGTGTATTGGGAAATTTAGGGACTACTTGGTGAATTTATTCTAATTGAAATGACTTGAAATCATTCTGGGATTGTCATGAGGTTATAGTTTCTAGCTCTGATCAGTGTCAGATAAGATTTTCTTTAATCAGAGGAATCAAAGAGCTTTTTTAACAGGCACTGATTGCTAATATGGCATTCCATATTTTTTTAGATTAATTATATTCAACTGGCTATCATCTGAAGAAAAATATTTTTAAAATATCTGTGATAATAATGACATTAAAATTAAAAATTACCAGCCTAGGTCACCTTAATAATAGAGGAAGAAAAATATTTTCCTTATGACAAAGCAAAGGAAGGTCATAAAAAGTGAGAAGATTATGGGGGGGGGGGCGTCTCCATCGTTTTCAGACAATTAATGGCTCTATGAAATAGAGATTCCTGGAATAAATCCTAAAGCTTTGAATTCAATAGGTTAGGACAGTCCTAAAAAATAGAACTTCTCTTTTTCAAAAAGGTTTATCACTTTGTAACCTATAGTAAAAGGCAATGGCCCAGTAACCAGTAGATAACAAGACTAGCAAAGGGCAATTTATAAATGTGTTGGATATAATTCTATAAGCCATGACTTCTTAGTTTTACAACAAACTTGATATCTGCTTCACCACAATTACTCCATAAGGTGTTCACATATATTCTATGTTCCTTCAGGTTTTATCAGACTCCTTTTACTCATTGAATAATTAAAATAGTTTCAAATATGTTCATAATAAAGTCCTTTCCATTCTTTTGTGAATAGTTTCATAATTTACTTTTTATTTGATAAAATAAGATGAATTTCCCATTCTTGGTGATAAAAGGCTGTTAATATGGTTTTAATATGATACTATGTGAGGAGATATGATTTGGCATTATGTGATTTAATGTGATATGATTCCAAGCTGCGTAAATTAACCATGATGTAATTAAAATGATGAAGTAACATTTTAATTGGGAGGGCAAGTTGCCACTCATCTTATCTTAGACATTTCTAAGTGTTTATACATAAAGGTCTCTACTCAAATGAGTACATCTTTTATTTTCAGATCATATTTTTGACTCATTTTATTTACTTCCTTTATTTTCAGATTATATTCCTTGAATAAAAGAAATGTTCAAGTTGAATGAAACCACTGAGAATCAGGTGACTGAATTCATTCTCATGGGCATCACAAATCGTCCTGAGCTGAAAGAACCTCTCTTTGTTCTCTTTTTACTCAACTACATGGCCATAGTTCTGGGGAACCTGGGGCTGATCATCTTAACTAGCATTGATTCCTACCTGCAAACCCCAATGTACTTTTTTATCAGGCATCTGGCCTTTGTTGATCTAGGATATTCCACGGCTATTGGTCCAAAAATGCTGGTTAGTTTCATAGAGGAAAAAAACATAATTTCCTATCATGAATGTGCAATACAATTACATTTTGTTGCAATATTTTTCACCAGTGAATTTTTTTATTCTGTCAGCTATGGCCTATGACCGTTATGCAGCTATCTGTAAACCCCTCCTCTATATGGCCATCATGTCAGACAGAGTATGTTGGGTCACAATGGCTGTGTCATACCTCTATAGTATCACGGTGTCCCTACTGTTGACAATAAAGCTTTTTAAATCATCTTTCTGCAAATCAAACTTATTAAGGCATTTCTATTGGGACAGCCTCCCTCTTTTGTCCATTATATGCTCAGATACAAGTGAGAATGAACTAATCCTTATGACGATGGTTGTATTGCATTTAATTCCTTCCCTCTTGATTATCCTTGCCTCTTACATGTTCATTCTTGTGGCCATCCTCAGGATGAACTCTTCTGAGGGCAGGCACAAAGCCTTTTCCACCTGTGGCTCTCATATCACAATTGTGGTTGTGTTCTATTCCACACTTTTCTTCATGTTCCTGCAGCCACAATCTAACTATTCTTTTGATACAGGCATGATGATTTCTGTGTTTTACACTCTTATCATCCCCATGCTTAACCCTATGATCTATAGCTTGAGGAATAAAGAGGTGAAAGAGGCCTTGAAAAGACTTCTAAAAAAACTGATCTAAGCATTTCATTTAACATTATTTAAAGAATAGAATACCATTGCATTATTAGATGAAAGAAATGTTTTGTTAGTTTATCAACTTCTCTCAAATTATTCTTTCTTCTTATAGATTATGTAACAGATCTGCTAATACGCAGTATGGGAAGGATTTTTGTTTCTTAGTGTGTTTTTAAATTGTCAAACTCTAGTTTATCCTAGTTTAGTGGATCATTTAATTGAAACAATCTCATAGAGGATTTAGAACCAAATATCCATAAAAATCAATGTTTCATACTAATTTTTGTTGAGTTTTCTTGTGTGGGAAAATCAGTTAATAAGAATTTAGAAAATTCTTTTTTAGGTATTATAAATACGCAGCTTAATAAATAGTTCTTGCCATTAAAGAGCACATATTTTATTTAAAAAAAAACACATTTAGTTAAAATCTAAACTACTTGTCACCAAAGACAATATACTTTTGAAAATCACTGTTAAGAAATTTATCTTTTGACATCCGGGTTAACATGGCTGCAATCTAGACGTGAATCGCTTCATCTCCCCAGCACGGAAGGAAATAGACTACCTCAAAAGAGCATAAAAATCACCTTTGGAAGAACAGAGGGATTCTCCAGTACCCCACAGAAATGAAGGTACATGGGACTTGAACATTTCCACACTATAAGGAAGAGGAAAAGCTTGCACAAAAACGTTAACTGAGCTGCCCATCTCCCCCAACCCCCCCACCAAACTAGAGTAAGTTATCAGAGCTCTCACTGGGACAGCGAGTGAGTGAGGAGCTTCTCTGTCTGGAGGGGCACATCAGGCTCCTTGGGATCTAAAGACTGCCAGGAAACAACCTCTCAGGGTGTTTTCACAGGAAAATCCTGAGCTGATCAAAGGGGAGGCTGCGCTGAGAGGCTGCTCTGAGCAAAGGGGCAGCCGTGCTGAGAGGCTGAGCAGAGCAAAGCCATGCTGAGAGGCTGCTCTGAGCAAAGGGGCTGCCACGCTGAGAGGCTGCACTAAGCAAAGGGGTGGCTGCTCTGAGAGGCAGCGCTGAGCAAAGAAGCTGCCGCACTGACCATAGGGGCCTGCTCTTTAAGAAACCTCGGAGGCTGGGAAGAACTAGTCTGACGCAACCTAAATTAACAGAAAACCCACCCATATCACCCAGACCCCAGACCAAAAAGGAAAGGGGAATAAGACCACCAAAGGGATGGCTCACATGGTCCAAAATCAAGCCTCCAGGAAGAAAGGGAAAAAGGTGACTAGTGAAAACTTTTATGGAGGGAGTACCGAAGGAAAATAAGAGAAAGAAGAGGAAACCCAAACAAAATCAAAACATGCCTCACAAAATGGAAATTATCCACAAGCCCTGGAAGAAATCAAATTGGAGCTTTCCCAAAAGATGGAAACCTTCTGGAAAGAAAAATGGAAGAAGGAGATCAGCAGTCTGATAGAAAAGACCTCACAATTGGAGAAAGAGCTGGAAGCATCTAATAGAAGGGCAGACAAAGCTGAAAAGAAAAATCAGTACCTAAAGACCAGAATTAAGCAACTGCAAGACAGTGTGCATGCAAAACATCAAGAATTAATAAAGCAAAGCCAAAAAAAATAATGAATTAGAAGAAAACACAAAATATCTCACTGAAAAGGTCACAGACCTCGAAAACTTAGGAAGGAGAGACAACATGAGAATCATTGGTCTTCCCGAAAAACCAGAGATAAACAAAAACTTTGATGCTATACTACAGGAGATTATAGAAGAAAATTGCCCACATATTCTGGAGCAAGGGGGCAAAATAGAAATAGAAAGGGTTCATGGAACACCCTCTACACTAAATCCCCAAAAGACAACCCCTAGGATTGTAATTGCCAAATTCAAGAGCTTCCAAGAAAAGGAGAAAAACCTACAAGAAGCCTAGAAGAGGAGCTTCAGATATAGGGGGGCTCCCATAAGGATCACACACGACCTAGTGGCTAACACACTAAGGGACCGCAAAGCATGGAACACGATATTTAGAAAGGCAAGAGCGCTGAGTCTCCAACCAAGAATCAACTACCCAGCAAAACTGACTATATACTTCTAGGGGAAAGTATGGGCATTCAACTAAATAGAAGATTTCCAAGCATTTGCTAAGAAAAGACCAGAACTTAGTGGAAAATTTGATATCCAAGCACAGAAAGCAAGAGAAACATGAAAAGGTAAATATGAAAGAAAGGGAAAAAGAGATTAATCTTATCTTTTTCTTTAAGTCAAACTCTCTTCTATAAGGACTACATTTACATCATTTTATATTTATTAATATGTTGGGAAAATATTTTGTGTAACTCTCAAGAATTGTATGCATCATAAGAGTAGTTAGAAGAATCATGCATAGGGAAAGATTGGGGCATCAAGAAGATTTGGTGAAAGGGGGGGCAAAGAAAGGAAAAGGGAGGGGGGGAAGTGTCAACAATACTAAGACTTACTTCAAGAAATGGGGGGGATACTAAATAGAATAACCCTTCCAATACAAAGATACACAAGGGAAGGGGAGAGGAAGATCTCTCATATGAGAAGGAGAGGAAGAGAGCGTGAAGTGGTATTACTTAAACCTTACTCTTAGTGAAACCAACTCTGAGAGGGAAGAACATCTAGATCCAGTGGGATCCTGAATTCTATCTTATCCAACAGGGTAAGAAAATAAGGTAAATTAAGGAGGGGGAGGGGGAGGGAGTATAAAAAGGGAAGGAAGGAGAGGGGGGAGGGGAAGGGAGCACAAAAAGGGAGGGGCTAGAAAGGGAATCATACCAAGGGAGGGGACTAGGGGGACTGACCTAAAGTAAATCACTGGTCCAAAAGTATATAGCTAGGGAAGAAAGGTCAGAATTAGGGGAAGATATCAAAATGCAAGGGAATCCACAAGTTACAACCATAAATTTGAACATGAATGGGATGAACGCAAATAAAACGTCGACAAATAGCAGATTAGATTAGAACCCAAAACCCTACTATATGTTGTCTTTAAGAAACACATATGAGGTGGGTTGATACTCACAAGGTTAGAATTAAAGGATGGAGTATGACATTTTGGGCCTCAACTGATAGAAAGAAGGCAGGAGTTGCAATCATGATATCTGACAAAGCCAAAGTACAAATAAACCTGATCAAAAGGGACAGGGAAGGTAAATATATTCTGCTAAAAGGAAGTATAGACAATGAGGAAATATCACTAATCAACATGTATGCACCAAATGGTATAGCATCCAAATTTTTAATAGAGAAACTAGGAGAATTGAAGGAGGAAATAGACAGTAAAACCATATTAGTGGGAGACTTGAACCAACCACTATCAAATTTAGATAAATGAAACCAAAAAATAAACAAGAAAGAGGTAAAAGAGGTGAATGAAATCTTAGAAAAATTAGAGTTAATAGACATATGGAGAAAAATAAATAGGGACAAAAAAGAATACACCTTCTTTTCAGCACCACATGACACATTCACAAAAATAGATCATACACTAGGTCATAGAAACATGGCACTCAAATGCAGAAAAGCAGAAATATTAACTGCAGCCTTTTCAGACCACAAGGCAATTAAAATATTGATCGGCAAGGGTACATGGAGACCCAAATCAAAAATTAATTGGAAATTAAATAACATGATACTCCAAAATCGGATAGTTAGAGAAGAAATCATAGAAACAATTAACAATTTTGTTGAAGAAAATGACAACGGCGAAACATCCTTTCAAACCTTATGGGATGCAGCCAAGGCAGTACTTAGAGGAAAATTCATATCCCTGAGTGCATATATTAACAAATTAGGGAGGGCAGAGATCAATGAATTGGAAATGCAAATCAAAAAACTCGAAAACAAACCAATTAAAACCCCCCAGAAGAAAACCAAACAAGAGATCCTAAAAATTAAGGGAGAAATTAATAAAATTGAAAGTGATAGAACTATTACACTAATAAACAACTAGAATCTGGTACTTTGAAAAAACAGACAAAATAGACAAAGTACTGGTCAATCTAATTTTAAAAAAGGAAAAAAGAAAGGCAAATTAACAGCAACAAGGATGATGAAAAGGGGGACCTCACCTCCAATGAAGAGGAAATTAAGGCAATCATTAAAAATTACTTTGCCCAGTTATATGGCAATAAATACACCAACCTAGGTGATATGTATGAATTTTTACAAAAATATAAATTGCCTAGATTAACAAAAGAAGAAATAGATTTCTTAAATAATCCCATATCAGAAAAAGAAATCCAACAGGCCATCAAAGGACTTCCTAAGAAAAAATCCCCAGGGCCTGATGTATTCACCAGTGAATTCTATCAAACATACATAGAACAGCTTACTCCAATACTATACAAACTATTTGACATAATAAGCAAAGAGGGAGTTCTACCAAATTCCTTTCATGACACAAATATGGTTCTGATCCCAAAGCCAGGCAGGCCAAAAACAGAGAAAGAAAATTATGGACCAATCTCCCTAATGAACATAGATGCAAAAATCTTAAATAGGATACTAGCAAAAAGACTCTAGCAAGTGATCAGAAGAGTCAATCACCATGATCAAGTAGGATTTATACCAGGGATGCAGGGCTGGTTCAATATTAGGAAAACCATCCACATAACTGACCACATCAACAAGCAAACCAACAAAAATCACATGATTATTTCAATAGATGCAGAAAAAGCCTTTGAAAAAATACAACACCCATTCCTATTAAAAACACTAGAAAACGTAGAAATAGAAGGGTCATTCCTAAAAATAATAAACATTATATATCTAAAACCATCAACTAACATCATCTGCAATGGGGATAAACTAGATCAGCAGTGAAAAAAGGATGCCCTTTATCACCTCTATTATTTTACATTGTACTAGAAACATTAGCAGTAGCAATTAGAGAAGAAAAAGAAATTGAAGGTATTAAAATAGGCAAGGAGGAGATCAAGTTACCACTCTTTGCGGATGACACGATGGTCTACTTAAAGAATCCTAGAGATTCAACCAAAAAGCTAATCGAAATAATCAACTACTTTAGCAAAGTTTCAGGATACAAAATAAACCCACATAAGTCATCAGCATTTCTATATAATTCCAACACAGATCAGCAGCAAGAACTAGAAAGAGAAATCCCATTCAAAATTACCTTAGACAAAATAAAATACTTAGGAATCTATCTCCCGAGACAAATACAGGAACTATATGAACACAACTATAAAACAGTCTCCACACAACTAAAACTAGACTTGGACAATTGGAAGAACATTAACTGCTCATGGGTAGGACAAGCCAATATAATAAAAATGACCATCCTACCCAAACTCATCTATCTATTTAGTGCCATTGAACTTCCAAAAAAAATTTACTGATTTAGAAAAAACAATAACAAAGTTCATTTGGAAGAACAATGGATCAAGGATATCCAGGGAAATAATGAAAAAAAAATACAAAGGAAGGGGGCCTTGCAGTCCCAGATCTCAGACAATATTATAACGCAGCGGTCACCAAAACAATCTGGTACTGGCAAAGGATGAGAAAGGAGGATCAGTGGAATAGTTTGGGAGCAAGCGACCTCAGCATGACAGTTTACGACAAACCCAAAGATCCCAGCTTTTCGGACAAAAATCCACTATTTCATAAAAACTGCTGGGAAAATTGGAGGACATTGTGGGAAAGATTAGGTTTAGATCAACACTTCACACCCTACACCAAGATGAATTCAAAATGGGTGAATGACTTGAACATAAAGAAGGAAACTATAAGAAAATTAAGCAAACACAGAATAGCATACATGTCAGACCTTTGGGAAGGGAAAGACTTCAAAACCAATAAAGACTTAGAGTTACAAAATGCAAAATAAATAATCTGGAATACATCAAATTAAAAAGGTTTTGTACAAACAAAACCAATGTAACCAAAATCAGAAGGGTAGCTACAAATTGGGAAACAATCTTCACAAAAACCTCTGACAAAGGTTTAATTACTCAAATTTTCAAAGAGCTAAATCAATTGTACAAAAAATCAAGCCATTCTCCAATTGATAAATGGTCAAGGGACATGAACAGGCAGTTCTCACCCAAAGAAATCAAAACTATTAATAAGCACATGAAATAGTGCTCTACATCTCTTATAATCAGAGAGATGCAAATCAAAAGAAACCTCATACCTATCAGATTGCCTAACATGATAGCTATGGAAAGTAATGAATGCTGGAGGGGATGTGGCAAAGTGGGGACACTAATTCATAGCTGGTGGAGTTGTGAATTGATCCAGCCATTCTGGAGGGCAATTTGGAACTATGCCCAAAGGGCGACAAAAGAATATCTACCCTTTGATCCAGCCATAGCACTGCTGGGTCTGTACCCCAAAGAGATAATGGGGAAAAAGACTTGTACAAGAATATTCATAGCTGCACTCTTTGTGGTGGCCAAAAATTGGAAAAGGAGAGGATGACCATTAATTGGGGAATGGCTGAACAAATTGTGGTATTTGTTGGTGATGGAATACTATTGTGCTCAAAGGAATAATAAAGTAGAGGAATTCCATGGAGACTGGAACAACCTCCAGGAACTGATGCAGAGTGAGAGGACCAGAACCAGGAAAACATTGTACACAGAGACTGATACACTGTGGTACAATCTGAGGTAATGGACTTCTCCATTAGTGTGAATGCAATGTCCCTGAACAATCTGCAGGGATCTAAAAAATACTATCCACAAGCAGAGGATAAACTGTGGGAGTAAAAACACCGATGAAAAGCAACTTCTTGACTACATGGGTTGAGGGGATTTGACTGAGGAGAGACTCTAAATGAACACTCTAATGCAAATACCAACAACAGGGAAATGGGTTCGAGTCAAGAACACATGTGATAACCAGTGGAATCCTGCAACGGCTATGGGAGAGGGAAAGGTGGTGAAAGGGGGGGAGGGGAGAAAAAGAACATGATCTTTGTTTCCAGTGAATAATGTTTGGAAATGACCAAATAAAATAATGTTTAAAATTAAAAAAAAAAAGTAAAAAAAAAGAATTCGTGATTCTAATGCAAACCTTCCATCCACACAGTCTTCCTGAAATAACTTTACAGCAATCATCCTATAATTATCTTTTTTTCCATTTATAGGAACTAACCAACTGGTATGGAAGGTACATAATTTCTCTAAGAATACTACAAAACCCTTGAATAGGATTTCAATGAGAATGGGCACAATGGATTTATCTAGTCAATATGTATGAATGGTGGTGACATTAATGGACTGATCATTCATCACTTCAAAATATTTTCATGAGACATTTTTTAGAACTCTTACTTGCCACCTTAGAATCAGTGCTGTGCAATCAGTTCCAAGACAGAAGAGCATTGAAGTCTAGGCAAAAGGGTAAAGTGACTTTCCCAGGGTTAGAAAGCTAGGAAGCCTGTGAGACCAGATATAAACCCAGAATGGCTCATCTATAGGACTGGTTCTCAATCCACTAAGCCACCTAACTTAGGAGCTCTTTCATTAGGCATTTGTATAGCATTTTCATGTGCATAATGCTCATATTTTAAAATATTTTTTGTTGAAATAAATTATTTTAAAATTAAAAAATAAAACAAATCTCCCTTCATATTGGGAGTGCCTAGATGGCCTGCCTATATTATTATCTTTTATTGGGAATTGATGGACACCTTGGTATTGGTGAGTTTTAATTCACAGTAAGATCTACAATTAAGAAAATTGTCCTTAAAAGTGTTTTTACACAGAAATGTTGGCAGAGCTTAGAAAGAATTCAGATCATTACCAAAACAAATCACAAAATATAATTATTGTTGCTAATAGGCCTTTCCTGTGATACCCTAGGGACATTGTTTTAATTCATATGAGCATACTTTGTCTGCAAATGAGTTGTTTAGAAAACATATTCATTTGTAATAAGTATTTTCTCTTAAAAACTAGTTTCTTTTTATTCTCTGATATTCTTCACTCTGATGTTAATAAGAATTAAACAAATTTAATGGCTTTGCCTCATATTTCATTTAGTGCTTGCATAGTTAAAATAAATTATTTTGATTGATGGCATATCTGTCCCAGGAGCCTGTGTAATGTTTTGGGGCTTGATGGAATAGGCAGAATATCACCAGAAAGAGGAGTTTGGTACATTATCTGATCTCAGGCACATACTAGCTGTGTGACCTTTGGTATTGTTGTGGGATACAGAGGTATACCCCTGGGATTCGGAAAGGAAATCTTTTGCAAGAATGCAAGACTCCAGAACTTATCTTAAAAGTAAAGAGAGAGTTATTAGTAAAAGTTGAATTTTTGGCAAGCCAGACAGAATGAGTGAAGCAACATGGGAAGTTGCTCACAGAATGCCCCTGTTATGGAGTTTTTATATTCTTTTACAGTAATGAGGACTTGACTCTGGGGCAAGGGGTTGGGGAGAAGGTTTCCCTGAAGGCATGGGGGTGGTTCTCATGATTTGGAAGACAGATGGATGAGGTGTGTCTCTTTGTCCATCTCAAATCAATGGGAAAATCAAAGGAGGATAATCCTCTCAACGTCAAATGTTTTGGGTTGGGAGTCAGAGGGCATAAGGGAGCAAAGGAATTTCCCTGAAAATAGTTTACCTGAGTTTCTGGGGGTACAGTGCCCATGACATCTCCCCCCTCTCCAAATATCTAAGGGAAAATGGTGATGGTCTCAGTATTCTGTAGCTTTTTCAGAGCTTAGGATGGTTATAGAGCTGTCCCTGCCTATTGTCAAGAGAGAGAGGTATTGGCTATAGGCAATGTCCAGGGGTTCAGGCTGGGAAGGTTGCATGGTTGTAATGGCTTCTCAGGGACTCCAATGGGAGCTGTCACCCTACAAGTAACTAGAGAAGTGGCAAGGTTACAAATCAGAAAATTATCTGTCCAAATGGCTGGACATGCATGATTAAAAACAGAAAAAGAGAGAAAGTGTAAGAAAAAGATAGTCATGGCTAGAGCAAGAGAGATTTGAAATAACAAGAAGGAAGGGGGTGGATAGAATGACTGAATGGGGTACCTCCAATTGAGATGTTAGCTGGTTTTATCCACTCCATGTTTTCTGGTATACCAAATCTCCTATTCAGTCTGGGTGTAAGGATTCCTGTTTATCCTCTCTTGTGGGCTTGGGAAGGATATGGTTATTGTATTCTCTCCGAACCTGATAGATTAGGCCACCTTGCTTAGAAAACCTAACAAGGCTGTGTATTTGAGATTAGAAAAGCAGTCTCATGCAACTGTTCAAATGGGCTCAACCCCAGATTTGCTCCTAGTGGGGCTATCCTGATTCTGGTTAAGTTAATTGTGAAAGCTTGGTATTTAGTGAGAGGGCCTCTAGTGAACCATGGGTGGCCTTTAGTCTCCAGAATACTCAGGACCCTATGTGGGGTCAGAGTTTCTAGGAATTGGCCTAGAATCATTTTAGATGCATCTTCTGCCATTTGGTCTGGAGCAGAAAATGATCTTAGGTATGGTGGCCTTGGCTAACCAGATCTAATTGTTTTAGGAAGTAAGCCATGGGACTTAGATTAGGTCCTAAGCACTGGGCTAAAATTCACAGATGAAAAGAAGGGCTTTTCAAGGTCTTGAATTCCTAAGGTGGAGGCAGCAGAAGGCCTGGATTTTTGAAGTAAAAAGGCTCCTTTTCATTCAACCCCCCCAATCTGGGGGTTCTGAGTCAGGCCCCTTTGTGGCCTTGTAGAGGGGTTTGCAATGATCCCATAATTAGGGATCCAAATGTGGCAATATCCTGCCATACCCAGAAAAATTTGGAGCTGTCTTTTGGTGGAGGGGACAGGTATGGCTAGGAGCCGGTATTTGTGGTTAGGTTGTATCACAAGTGAGTTACAGACTAGGACACCATTTGGTCTTTAGGGGCAGAGACCTTGTAGCCCCATTCTCCCAGGAAAGATGAGAGACCATGGGCTAGGAATTTATTAATGAGAGGTTGTAATCCTTTTCTGACCTCTGGGGAAATGGGATATTGCTTCCCATGAGGATTAGGAGAATCAGGCTAGAGGTTTTTTCATTTTGGGATTCTCATAAATGGCTTGTCCAGGTATGCCTTGATCCCTGGAGACAATGGAAGATACTTTCTCCCAGATTTCTGAAGAAATTTTTGGAGACTTTCGCAGGGGAGTGGCTAGGGAAGTTAGAGTTGAGATAAGAGAGAATTGGGCACACCCTATGGGTGCATTTTCCCTACATCTAAGTATCATACTCCCAACTCCAATGACCTGGTGCTGCAAAGTGTTTGTAGGACCATCATGTGAGGTAAGGACAGAGTGAGTTGCCCCCACATCTATGAGAAACTCAGTCATCTTACCTTCTACCTGGAGATTAACCCAGGGTTTGGCAATAGTGGAGGATACTGGATGCATGCTAGCTCCAGGGCATCCCTCTTCCAAGTCTTCAGGAGAGGGGAGGACAGGTGGATGCCTCTTGGGTTGCTGGGGTCTCTCTGTGGAGGGGCACTGGTGTTTCAAGTGTCTTCTTTGCCCAGAGGCTGGACATGGAGTCGAGGGCAGTCTTCCCTTTGAAGGACAATCCTGCGACCAATGTCCATTCTGTCTCCAGGTGTAGCAAGAGCCCCTTGGCCTCTGCCCATGAATCAGGGAGGTGAGGGCTTCTATGAGCAGTTTCTCAGGGGTTCATCCTTCCATTTTCACCTGGTTCCTGTTGTGAAAGACCTTAAAGGCAGCATCTACTAATTGGTTTTTGGAGTTTGTGGTCCCAGATACAGATTTTGTAGTTTTTACCTAATGTCTGGAGCTGACTGTCCTTTAAAATGGAGGCCTAAGTTAATTTCTCCTTCATGGCTCTCTGGGTGAACATTTGTATACTGTTTCATGGCCTCTACTAATCGGGACAGGAAGAGAGCCAGATTCTCCTCCTTTCTTTGATAACATCTTTGAGCTTGTTATAATTTACTTGCTTCCTCATCCCTCTCTGAATGGCCTCCAGGAGACAGTCCATCATGTGATATCTAAGCTGCCTATGTTTTCATTCCTATTGTCCCACCTGGGATCTTGCCCTGAGACAGCAGCAGCTCCAGGCACTCCTGCCCATGCTGCCTTGAGCCTTCTCAACTGCTACTTCTATGGCCAAATCCCATATCCACTTTTTTTCTCATTTGGGGTGCAACAGGTGGAGATAATAATATGCAGATCAGTCCAGGACAGGTCAAACTGTCTGGTATGGGATTTAAACCCATCAATGAATTTGGAGTGATTTTCTGAGTAGCAGCCTAATTTCTCCTTAATTTGGGCTAAATCTGTCATAGAAAAGGGACATGTACCCAAGCCAACCCATCTGGTACAGGCAACTCTCTCATAGGGAGGTGGTAGACCCTGTTACCATAATTCAGTTTGTTCCAGGCATGGAGTGGGCTTTGTTTGGGGATGAGTAAGGAAACATTATCAGACCTTGATGGGTACAAAAGGATATTATGGTTGGGAGTGGTTTGGGATATAGGAATGGTCTCAGGCTCTGAGCCTGGAGAGTAAGGTGGGGGTTTTCAAGCAAAGAGTTGAGAAGAGGAAACAGTTGAATCTGGAGGAGGGGATCCTGAAGTGAATGAGGAGTTTGGGAGAGAGGAAGGCTGTGGTCATGGTCTAACCTCTACTGGTGGGGGAGCTGTTATCTCCTCTCTCCTCTGGGCAACAAATTTGCCATTGAATGCTGAATCATTCAAAATGTCCTTCGGAGGGATTCTCCCAGTAGGAGTCAGCAAAGGTGTAGTAAGGTACATATGGCAAGCCCTCCTAAGCTCAGGATTCAGACTGAATTTAATAAATGTTGAAATATAGGGTTGTGCTGTCTTTTTCCCTTTTCTCATGCAAAACAGGTCTAATTGTTAGATGATATTATAATTTAGGATGCCATGGATAGGCCATGCTTCTTGCTTATCAAGAGGGTAATGTGGCCATTTAACATTACAAAAAGAAATTAGTTTCTCTTTTTTCAAGTTGCATAGATCCAATATTTCCCAATTTTTAAGTATACACCCCAAAGGGGAATCTTGGGGTATGCTTTTTCTCTGTCCTATTTTCATGTGGAGTGGCCAATTCCACACCAAGGACTGTGCATCCACAGAGTTTGTCAAACCTATAGCACTCACATTACTGAGGCGTGAGTCTCCCCTTCACCAGAACGTTTTCTAGTATGAAAAAGGAGAGCCAATAGACACCAGAACCAGTGGACAGACTAGATTGACTTCTGGGGCTGATGGGAGAGAGAACACAAAAGAGGTTCCACAAAGATGCAACCCATAAGATGAGGATTTCAGGAATCCAAGAAAGGTTCCTTCCTACCTGAGAAGCTGTGTTCTTGTGGATGATCCAGGGTAACCAAACACATTGGGTGCCAGATGTTGTGGGGTGCAGAGGTATACCCCTGGAGTTTGGGAAGGATACCTTTTGCAAGAATGCAAGACTAAAACATAACTTAAAAGTAAAGAGAGATTTATTAGTAATTTCTGGGAGCCATCAGGCCACGAAGCCTTGACAGTCACGTGTGGTAGCTAAGGAGGCCACAGAGTGGCCCTTGGCAAGATGTGATTGCCTACTCAGTCCCCCTTACATGACCTCTCTCATCAATACCCCTTACCTATGAAATTTACATAATTATTAATCCCCCTAGTCTCAGAAGGAGTAATGCAAGAGCAAAATACCTGTACCCTAATTCTCTAAAATATCACAAAAAAAGATCAGAACCTCAGCCTATCCAAAAAGACTATCAAGGGCTAACTTCTACATAGGTACATAATTCCCAGTAAAACCTCAATTACAAGCCAAGCCCAAAACTTTCCCACTCACAGAAACCTATTCTCATGGAGCCAACACACGAATCAATCATAGATGCCAATACAAAATGTACAAGTACACCAAGCTTCAATATGCCTCAATGACTCAACTTCACAAACCAGTAACTCAGGAACACCCTAATAAACCCTGAAAAATGACCAGTCTAATATTAAATTTGAATTGTGTTCCCAGTACCCCTAAGCCTCAATGATACAATTGTTGAATTATCTTTTAAGAACTGTTGATTAATTATTCCATTTCATTTAAAGCAATAAGTAATTTTCCTTGATTGCAAGCTCAAAACTCCTCACAGGGTAATGAGAAAATTAAGCTACTTGTGATGAAATAATTTATCTTGTATGCTGTCTATAATCACAATATGAGAATATAGAATTTTAAATCAAGTGCTTTGTTAAAAGTTAATGTATCACTTTTCCAATTATTTATCTTTGAACATGTGTGTTGGGTAATGTATCTGTGTGCTGTGAATTTTAAAAGTCTCCATCTTGGTCTAGCACCCAAAAATTGTGCACACCCACACTACACGGGCATGCGCTAGTCAATGACAAATCAGAAATAACTAACTGCCCACCTGGGCTGTCCTAAGCCAAGCTAGAGACAACCATTGGATTTGTGAGACACAGGAAGTGAGGTAGGGAACAGCCTCTGGAATTCGCTGACTTCCTGTGGGGAGAGCTAGACGGGAGTTGGGGTTAGGAGCTTGGACAGAGAGGACGCCCGCAGACAGCTTTCCTTCAGATCGGTCACGTGAGTTAAGGACTGATTCTTTCCACCTGGGCCTTTGGGCCTAAAACTCCCTCTGCCTTGGTCAGAGGTTGAGTAGCCCCTTTCCCTTTTCTCTTCTCTCCTTCACTCCCTCTCCTTTCCCTACTCCCAGTGTGATTAAACCTCCATAAACTCCATTCTGACTTGAGGGTTTCATTTTAGGAATTTCATAAGTAAATTCCTTGGTGGCCATTGTTCAATATTACATAAATCCTGTAGCCACATTTGTAACCATTACAATATTATAATCTCTCCCAGAAGCCTAAAATTTCTACCATTACAGTGCCAAGAAAATGGGTATAAAAATAAATACCAGGCTGGGGATGGTGGAGCAGCTATCAGATGCAAAGCAGCCCCATGGTCATAATGATAAAGCTGTCTTCCCTTTGTTATTTTTTTGACTGATTGTTCTCCATCTGTTGGGAACCCTTGAGTTGCAACTAAGAGTGGACCTTGCCAAAGCAAGTAATGTTGAATTTTTGGCAAGCAAGACAGCATGAGTGGAGAAACCTGGGAGGTTGCTCCCAGAATGCCTCAGTTCTGGAGTTTTTATATTATTTACAGCAATGGGGACTTGGAGGTTTCCCTGAAGGCATGGGGGTGGTTCTCATGATTTGGAAGATATATGGATGAGGTGCGTCTCTTTGTCCATCTCAAATCAATGGGACAATCAAAGGAGCATAATCCTCTCAAGGTCAGGTGTTTTGGGTTGGGAGACAGAGGGCTTAAGGGGGCAAAGGAATTTCCCAATAATAGTTTGTCTGAGTTTCTGGGGTTACAATGTCCATGATAGTACCTTACTTAATTTCTCTTTGCTTCAGAATCTTATTTGTAAATGAGGATAACAATAGCATCTACTTCCCAGGGTTGATTTGAGGATTAATTGGCAAGATAATTATAAGCACTTAGCACAGTTTCTGAGACAAGGAAAGTTTTAATTAATTTTTACTATTATTAAGGAATAAATACTTCATCAAATTACAGAAATCTTTAACATTGTTCCTCATTAAATACTAAGTATATGCAATTTCCATGAGATTGGAATATTCAAATAAATATTGGAAAAAAATTAGAAAATTCTATGAGGATGAAATTCATTATTATTCTCAAATACTTCTGGGATATGATCCCTTGGGGACTGAAAAACCCATAAAGCCTTTCTTCAGTAGCTGGCAGTAGGGATGACATGAACAAGTCACAGAAAATTTTTCCTTCCCGGTAAAAGGTAAAATTATTATTTACTTGTGATCATTTAAGTTCATTAAATGTCAAAAAGTCATATGGAGTGCAACCAACTCAATTAACAAAGTTGATCACTATTCCTACCACATAGGGTAAATGTGGTCCTGTAGAATCTGTGTTGAAGTCACATGAGGTGAAATTGTATGGAACATTTAAAGAAAATGTTTGATATTTCCTAGTCCTTACTAATTACATAGATGTTTTGCCATAACAAGGACAAATTACTCTTGTTGAAGAATATCAATCAATATTAATATTTAAGAGCATAGAAATTTTTGACACCTATTATATGTAATTGGGCATGTCAATATGGAATCTAGAAACCCCAAATTTGTGGTCTAGTGGGATCTGGAAACCCCAGATTTTGACCTTGTCACATGAGTTCCATCCTGAAGGAAAGTCCTACTTAACTGCCTCTTATACTAACAATAGGCTTTAAGATGTCAAATGTCTCTCCTTGTCTCCAGAAGCCTCTTCTAGTATATCACACCCTCCTTCTGAGGGTTGAAATTGGGACCTTCAGTTTGGGAGACTGATGCACTCACTACCTGTTGAACCAAATCTTAAAGTCTATTGTTAGACTAAGAGGCAGAAAAGTAGGACTTTCCCTCAGGGTGTAACTCATGTGACAAGGTCAAAACCTGGGGTTTCTGGATCACACTAGGCCACAAGTTTGGGGTTTCTAGATTCCATGTTGACAAGCATCACCATAAAAACAAATATATATATATATATATATATATATATATATATATGCATATTTGTCTATTATGTATATATGTGCATACACACACACACATCCTTCAAGTTTCTGAGAATGGCAGGCACTAAAAAGCATTAAAATTATGAGTTTAGGCCATTTAAAAAAATCCAGACAGTAAAATATAATATTTATTGTAAAGCAAAAGTAAATAATCTCATAGAAAGTAAAGTGTTGGGGAACTTACATGCTGAGTACATCAGGTGTAGAGTCACATAGACCTGGTTTTAAATCTGCTCTCAGATACTTTCTAACTGTGTGACCTTGGGCAAGTCACTTGATTGCATTTGCCCTTGCCCTTCTCTCTTAGAGTTGTTAATAAGAGAAAAAAGTAAAGGTTGTTTTTTTGTTTGTTTGTTTGTTTGTTTTTGAAGACAGTGAAGTGATACAGGTAGTCTTTGTATAGATTTCATAGTTTAAAAAACACGGGTGACAGAGAAAGGTTAGATAGTGGATTTTTTTTAAACCTTTACCTTCCGTCTTGGAGTCAATACTGTGTATTGGCTCCAAAGGAAAAGAGTGGTAAAGGCTAGGTAATGGGGGTTAAGTGACTTGCCCAGGGTCACACAGCTGGGAAGTGTCTGAGGCCAGATTTGAACCTAGGACCTCCCATGATAGTGGATTTTTAACTTCAATATTTTTAGGGTATACCTAAGAAGGAAATTTCATCTATCCCCAATGGCTATATTTTTTTTTCCTCGTAACTTATAATCAAAGAGAGTAACCTAGACTACCAAGAGGTTATATGACTAGCACCAGGTCACACAGAAATATGTCGGAAATGATCCTTTTGATCTAGTTTTCTAGACTTTAAAAATAACTCTCTGCCTATATATATATTACAATATCTGTTTTACATTTTCTCATGCTTTCTCAGTTTCCCAATAAAACTGGTTATTTAAGATATTTTAAAAATTATTCATAATGTTATTCTGTTCTAACTCTTGGGATTAAAGAGGTTCATGAATTCTTAATTTTATAAAAATAAAACTGCAATCACTTTCCATTGGGTGATAAAATGTTGATATGATATGATGCAACATATGATACGATATCTGATATAATGTGATATAAAATATAGAATGATAAAATTATATATTAAAAACATACATTGTAATGCGATAGGAAAGTTCCTGCTTATCTTATCTAAGCCATGTTTAACCACTAATAGCTTAAATGGGTCTGCAAACAATACTTAAAGAAGACTTCTTCCTTTTATTCTCAGATTTTCTTCCTTGGATGGAAAAGATGATCAAGGTCAATGACACCAAAGGAAATCAGGTGACTGAATTCATCCTCATGGGCATCACAAGACATGTTGAGCTTCAGGGCATGCTCTTTACCTTGTTTTTCCTCAACTACTTGGCCATAGCTCTGTGGAATCTGGGCCTGATTACCCTAACCAGTATTGACTCCCATCTCCGAACACCCATGTATTTTTTTATTAGGCATCTGGCATATGTTGATCTTGGCTATTCCACTGTTGTTGGTCCAAAAATGCTGGTCAGTTTTATAGTGGAAAAAAATAGCATCTCCTATAATGGGTGTGCAGTACAGCTAGCTTTCTTTGGGACTTTTATTACTAGTGAAGTCTTAATTTTGTCAGCCATGGCCTATGACCGCTATGTGGCTATCTGTAAACCCCTCCTCTATATGGTCATCATGTCAGATAGGGTGTGCTACACCTTAGTGGCTATCCCCTATATCTATAGTATCACGATATCCCTACTAGTCACAATTAAGATTTTTCATTTGTCTTTCTGTTATTCTAATATAATACGCCATTTCTACTGTGACAGTCTCCCTTTATTGTCTATTGTATGCTCAGACACAAGTGAGATTGAACTTATCATTATGTCTTTTTCTGCATTTAATTTGTTTTATTCCCTCTTGATTATCCTTGTCTCCTACCTGCTCATTCTTATGGCCATCATCAAGATGCACTCTACTGAGGGCAGGCATAAAGCCTTCTCTACTTGTGGCTCTCATCTCACAGTAGTGGTTTTATTCTATGCAACACTTCTTTTCATGTACTTACAGCCTCAATCAAATCACTCCTTTGACACAGACAAGATGGCCTCTGTGTTTTACACTTTGGTCATCCCCATGCTTAATCCACTGATCTATAGTTTGAGGAACAATGAAGTAAAAGGTGCATTGAAAAGACTCTTTAACAAATTGATATAAGTATTTTCTCCATTATTTTCAACATTTAATATGGTTTACATTTTTCTCCTTCATCCTAATAATTGTATACAGAATGACTTTGTTTTTAGGAAATTTTTTGAAATGTCAAATTCCAATGAATATTATTCCATTGAATATTTTGATTGAATAGATCCAACATAAATTCTAGGGGAAAAATTATATGAGTAAATCTATTTTATTATGTATCCCCAAATTGAGCATCTCATATATGGTTGAAAGATTCTTGTGTAAAAGAAACAATCAGTCTTGAAACATGAAGACTATGCTGGTACCAGGCTCTTTGCTAGGGATGGAAGAAGAAAGATGAAAATAAAAATATTTCATGCCATAAAAAAATCCATTTATTATAGAAAATGATATCTGCATTAATCACTAGAAAGAAGAAAAAAATCTATCACATCCAGGGTATGGTCATTTTAAGGTCTTCTGTCTTATTTCCCATGTCTGTACCATTTATAATCTGCCATATATTGGAAATGTTCTCTATATTCAATACAGTCTTGATGTTGCTATTTTTCCCTGTATTTAGTAGTTTAGAAAAGGACTGCATAATAATTCCAGATTGAAGTGAATCTATCATATTAAATTCCAGGAGAATATGGAAAGTGTGTGGATTGAAAGATGCCATCCTTTCTCAGAAGTTCATACAATACCTAAAAGAGTTAGAAAGGTTTCTTTCAAATTTGTCATTTTCTCTTAATTTCTATTAGTGAGGAGATATATGAAAATAATCATAGGTGTGCACTCAGTGATTCCCTAGACATTTATAAAACCTTGGTCCTCTTTCAAGAGACATCCTAGGTTCTTCATAGAGAATATCACATTTTCCTAAATTTCCATATTTAGACAATAGATAGTTAAAGATAGCCAATGTCTCTGGGTACTCTGGCATGGAGTAAAGACAAGGAGAAAATATTCTAATAATTAGGAGTATCAAATGATGGTTCACATGGAAAGATATGTTCTATGTTGAAGAGCTTAACTTTTGATTTACAAGTGTTGAAATCAGAGTAAGAAAGAGTCATTTATCCTGTTGACTAAAGGTATAGCAGCCAGTGTACTGTTGCAGAATGCTTTTCTCGAAGGAGGTTTCCTTGACGAGAGAGATGGATATGCAAAGAGTTAATTCTGAAGATGGAAGAATATTAACAGTTATGCAAAGCAATGAGATTCACCTTGGGTTCTGGAAAGAAGTATTACAATGAAAAAGTCCATGGACAAAAATTTTCATTCAAGATCAGTGACCAGTATGAGTTATCAGAGTGGTATGGCATATGTGAAGAATAAAGGATCATTCAGGTCACTAAAATGTCAATCTAAGACTTATTCCATTGTCCAATATATTATCTACTCCATTTTTTTTCTCTGTAGAAATGGGGTACAGCTGGAGGTGGATTATAGACATTTCTTTGTTTGCAATTTTGTTTATGATAAAAGTCCAAGGAGAGAGTAAGAGGAAGGGACATATGACTGTTCCCTGATTCTTCTAGACAGTAAAATCATCAAGATGATTTATTAGTGGTTAAAGAATACAAAATCAGATCTCTGGGAAATTCTATAGAACTTATATTCATAAAAAGTGCATTTGACAGCTCACTGTTGAATAAATCTGATAACTTCAATTTCTTGTTTAAAATCCTCTTTCATTAAAACCATTCAAAAGCAGTTTATTTGAAATTAGCAAATAGATTATCATTTTTTAAAAGGGGTGACTAGGTATTCAGTGGATAGAATACTAGACCAAGAATTAGAAACACAAGATTTCAAATAATTTCTAAACATTTACTAGTTATGACACTTGGCAAATCATTTAACCTCTGCTTCAATTTCCTTATTTGTAAAAATGGGATGATAGGAACACCTACCACCCAGAATTGTTATAATGATCAAATTAAATAAATATTATAAAGTAACTTTGGAAAATGGAAGAATTTGTGACCAAATGGGATAGATATTATTATATGATATACAATAAATAATTTTGATTATACTAAATTAAAAATATTTTGTACAAATAAAACTAATCTAGCCAAGATTAGAAAGGAAACAACAAACTGGGGAAAAATATAACAAGTATCTGATAAAGGTCTAATTTCTCAGATTTATGAATAACAAAGTCAAATTTATAAGAATACAAGTCATTCCCAAATTGACAAATGATCAAATGATATGAACAAGTGATTTTCAGATGAAGATATCAAAGACATCAATTAGTCATATGAAAATATATTATAAATCAATTTTGATTAGAGAAATGCAAAATTAAACAATGCTGAGGTACCACCTTATACTTATCAGATTGGACAATATAGCAGTAAAAGAAAGTGAAAAATGTTGTAGGGGATATGACAAAATTGGGGCACTAATGCATTGTTTGTAGAGTTATGAACTGTCCCAACCATTGTGGAGTGCAATTTGGAACTATACCCAAACTCTGGATATAAAACTGTCCATACCCTTTGATCTGGTAATGCCACTACTGGGTCTATATGCCAAAGAGATAATAAAAAAAGGGGAAAGAACTTACTTCTACAGAAATATTTATAGCTGCTCTTTTTGTGGTGGCAAAGAACTGGAAATTGAGGAAATATCCATCCATCGGGGAATGGATAAAGAAATTGTGGTACATGTTAATGATGGAATTATATTGTGCTATAAAAAATAATAAGCAGGATGACTTCAGAAAAATCTGGAAAGTTCTGCAGGAAGTAATGTAGAATGAAATAAGTAGAAATAGGAGAACACTGTACACAGTAATAATAATATTGGACTATGATTATCTGAGGAAACTTGGCTACTCCAGGCAATGCAGTGATCTGAGACAATCCTGAAAGACTTATGATAGGGAATTCCATCTACCGCCAGTGAAAAACTGTTGGAGTTGTCTTTCACATCAGTGTATTTATGGTTTTATTTTGAGGGATTTTTTATGTATGACTTTGCCCTTACAACAACCACCAATTTGGAAGTGTGTTTTGCATAATAATAAAGCTTGAAAAGAAGAGTTTGTAAGGGACTAGTATAATACATGGCATATTGTAAGAGGTATTTATTTAAATCTTAGTTATTATTTCTGTTGCTTTTTCATATTTTTTCATATTCCATACTAAATGTAAATGGATTCATGATATAAATGTAAAAGGCAATAATGAAACAAAAATGAAAGAGAACAAGATCTATTAATTACCAAAAGGCACAGTTAGCTAGAACAGTGGATAGAGGCTTAGGACTGGAGTCAGGACCTGGGTTCAAATATGGCCTCAGATATTTTCCAGCTGTGTGACTCTGGGCAAACTACTTAACCCCTCACTGCCAAAACTTTGGCATTCTTCTGCCTTAGAACTGATACTTATTATCAATTATAAGAAAAAGTCAGAGAGTTGGGTTTTTTTAAAATTATATACCAAAGGCCATGGCTGTCATTTAAGCAGTAAAGTACTCATGTACAAGTTGTCTATAATATACATTGTGAAAGAAACTAGAGATTCAAAGGCAAGAATAAATAAATGTATAAATGAAAAAATACAGCTCATAGAGTTCATATGTGCCAGAGCCAAGACGTGCACCTAAATGTCAGAATTTTAAAATTATCATTCCATCCACTTTCCAACACTCAACAGATTATCTTTCTTTTCCAATTATTTGCCAAATAACTGGCACAGAGAGAGTATTCTAGTTGTTGTTCAATCACCTTTAACACTTTATGATTCCATTTACTTTTTTTTCAAAGATAACTGAAGTAATTTCTTTCCCCCACCATTTTACAAATGAGTAACTGAGGTAAATAGGGTAAAATGACTTGTGCTGAGTCATATAGCTACTAAATGTTTCGGGCCCAATTTGAAGTCTGAAAAATGGATCATCTTTACTTCAAATCCTATGCTTTATCCATTGTGTCATGTAGCTCAACATAGAGGATGCTATTTCTCAAAGAATAATGCTTGTGACTTGGATAGGAAATCCACAGGGATGATCAAATCAGACATGCCCAATAAATGGGTGTTAATAATGTTTAGTAAACTGACAATTTATGATAAAAAGTTTGCATTAGACATTAAAAGAGTTCTTTTATGTGCATAATGCATATACTTTTAAATCAATTATGGTTATTAAATATATGATAATTAGGAAAAACAAGTTATTCTCACTATCCAAAGGACTAGGAAGGTCATCATATCTTTTTGTCCTCATAGGGAATTGATGACCATCTGAGTATTAGTGAATTTACAGGAAAGAACCAGAATGAGTGAAAGTGTTGTCAAATACAATGCTAAGTAGAATTGTAAATAGTGATAATTCCCATTGCTATTAAAACTCAATGCTTTCAAATGATATAAGATAGAACATAAAATTACTGCTTTGTTTTCTAATGAAGTCTGAAGGAGATATTGCTTCAGTAAATATGGGGATGCATTGCCTGGCAAAGAACATTTTATTCACCTGAACAAAAATAGTTAGACATTTATTTATTTAAATAGTAATTTTATTTTAATAATTAGCTTGAGTCAGATAAAAATAAGCAACACCAATTTAAGTCTTTTATAATTATAGTCATTTAAAATATATATCAATAAATAAAATGAAACTATTGCCTTTTGGTCATATGATCAAAGCTTTAATTGTCTTCTTTACTTGTTTATTTCTCTCCCTATCATTCTAATATAAGAGTAGCTAGTTGGCACAATGGATAGAGGACCAGGCCTGAAGTCAGGAAGACTCATGCTTATTCATTCTAATCTGTCCCAAACACTACTTGTGAGAGGCATAGTAAAGATGGCAGATTAGATGTAGCAAAAGTCCAGACCTCTGAAAACCCTTTTACAAAAATCAAAAACACAGTGCTTCAAGGGATCAGAAAACAAATCTAACAACAGGATAGAGCTAGGGAACACTCCTGCTGGATCCAACTTAAAAGGTATTCCCAAAAAAGCCTGAAAGCTTGGGATCAAAAAAAGGAAAAAGGAAGGTCTCAGGATTCCACCCCCACCTACAGTGCTGAGCCTCCAGCAATGGCTGAAATCTCTGGGCAAGCAAAGGCACTAGTCTGGAGGGAGTGCTTTGCTGCCACATCTGTGCCAGTTTTAGGGATTTTTACACAGGTGGCAAGTAGGCAGCTGGAGGATAATCACAGGGAGGACGGCCTAGTCACAACAGACAAAACACTCCATCTTACCCCTCCCCTCAAGGTTTTGGTCTCAGCACACATCCATCTCTGCAGATCAACTTTGCCCTGGCTTAATCTTATCAATAGGGCAAATAAGAAGACTTCAGAGGCCAGGGAAGCTCAAGCTCCAACACCCCTTCCCCATAGACTGCTCTGAGAATCTTGCTGACTAAGTTCCAAGGACAAAGACTGTAACCACTACAGGCTACAACCTTGATAACAGGGTGGAAAGCCCAGTTCCTTTTCAGCTTCTGCTGCCAGGTGGGGAAGATCTGACCTTAGGGCTCATCAATAACATCAGCCTAACCTTGTCAATCAGCAGAGCAGAGAAGAAACTTGTTCAGGACAAAATAACTCAAACCCACAAATCTAGCACATAATCAGAGGAGCAAGATTACAAGCAATCATAGGGTGGAGGGGGTGGAAGAAGGAAAAAAATTTGAACGAACACCAGAAAAAGAAAAAAAGAAATTACAACTGACAACTTCTACTCAGGTAATGAACAAAGAACAAATGGAATAGATGAAGTCCAAGGAACACCAAGCAAAAACCCAGAAACATAGATCCTAGACCTTTATATCCAAAGGTTTAGGTCATTCCTTAGAAAGAAATTCTTTCTTTTACCAAGAACCATCACTTTTCAACCTCTAGTCAGTCAATAACCAAACAAAATGGAGAAAATAGGACTAGCATAGGGTTGCTTCAAAATGTGTTGAGATATGGTTATATAACTCATGTATATTTACCTTTAAAGCTAAGTTTACAGTTATTTCAGCACAATTATTTCATAAAATTTTCCCATATATTCTATCCTTAGGTATTCCATTATAATCTATCAACCCACTGAGTTGTAAATTTTTAAAAATATATTACGAATGTTATTTTGACCCATCTTTTGTAGACAAATAGTTTCAGAATCCAAACATTATTTTGAAAAATGAAAGCACATTCACTTTTTTCTTGGTGAAAAGATTTTGATATGATACTATATGATATGATATTAATAATATGATATTCAATGATTTCAAATTGAGGGAATTAACCATATGACACTTAAATTATAACATTAAGTATAATTCTGTGAGAAAGTTCTCATTCATGTTATTTAAGACATTTCTACCTACTAATCGACTAACCACACAAATAGTACTCAAAGAAGGCATTCATTTTATTCTTAGATCATGTCCTTTGGATAGAAGGAACAATCATGTTGAATGACACTATTTTACATGAGGTTATTGAATTTATTCTCTTGGGCATCATAAATTGTCCTGAACTGAAGGTATTCCTCTTTGTTGTATTTTTCCTCATCTATATGGCCATTCCTTTAGGAAAATCCTGAGCCTCATCATTCCTAACCAGTGTTGATTTCCACTTTCAATTATCCATACATTTTTTTTTCCTCAGGCATCTGGCATTTATTGAACTTTGTTATTTTACCACAGTGTGTAAAGAAAAATTGATTATTAGTTTTATAGAAAAGAAAAATATAATTTTGTATAACTGATGTGCAATTCATCAAGTTTTCTTTGGGATATTTATTGCCAGTGAAATTTTTGCCTTGTCAGTCATGGTTTATGACCACTATGTGGTTAACTGTAAGCCCCTCCCACTATATGGTACTCTTGGGAAACAGGAATGTTGGATCTTAGCAGCTATTTTTTACCTTTTAAGCATCGTGGTAGATCTACTGATCACAAGAAGCATTTTTGAATTATCTTTCTATTAATCAAATGTACTTAGTTGTGAACCTTAAGAATTCTCAGACCCTACTTCATAAGGTTGGATTGTAAACCTTAAAAATTCTCAGACCCTACTTCATAAGGTTAGGTTAAGATCATTCCCCATTTTAAACAATGAAGGAACTTAGATCAGGAATGTGAGATTTCTACTTAGATCAGGAATGTGAAGACTTCTACTCCACCCCTACTTAAGCATACTTTAGGGGAAGATAAAGTTGTAAACTCTTTGCTGAACAATGAAAAGTACTTAAACCCACACTTATAATAAGGCAAAAAGTTCTTAAGCTGTGCCTATTTTTTAGATCTAATACAAAAGGGTGCTGAGTACCTATAAAGGTCAGGCAACTTGTGAACATGCAAAAGGCAAAGAGGTGAGAACTTACTCAGGCATGAATTACTCAAAAGTTTAGACTACTTAGGTGTGAATTAAGAATAGTCTGTCCTTTGAAAAACATCTACTATGATTGGTAGATGTAAGAAATTAGGGGAAGTGACATAGGAGAAAATTCCCTTTAAATAGGAGCTAAGATAGAGCTGGAGGAACATGCAGATTCAGATTCAGGATTGAGCTGGTGACAGTCAGAAAAATCTCTCTCTGAAGAAGTATGGCTGGCTGAACTAGTTGTCTATATTCTTGCTTGGATAAATCTTGTGGTGAGTGGATAAAGGACTGACTGATCTTTCTCTTAGGGCTTAGGCCTGGATTGGCCAGGGCTGGCCTGGGCCTGCCTATCCCTTTCTCATTATTCCCTTTTCTCTCTCTCCTTTTCTTTAATTCCTCATTGTATGAATTAAAATCTCTATAAAACCCAGTTGACTTGGGTATATTTGATAATTGGGAAATTTTCCCTGATGACCCCCTTATATATTTGATTTTAAAACAAGACACTGTAGTGAAAACATATTTTCAGCGGTCACAATTTTAACAACCACTCCAACATCTGTCACAATTTATGTCTTCCACTATTTTAATTATTACATATTTAAGGTATCTATTACACAATTTATTGGGAAATATCCACATAAAAATCTGTTGTGATATATACAACAATAGAATATATCTTAACTTTGGTTCCAAATTTCTTGTGAAGGAAAATAATTTAATAAGCATTTACAAAATGCTGGTGCCCGGCACTTTGCTAGGCATAGAACATTCCCAAATAAATTTTTAAAATAGTTTTAACCATCGACACACTTACATTTTAAAAGGGAAACAATTTTCATGAAAGCAACATATCACAACAGTCATTTTACTTGAGAATGTAACTTATTTTTAAGAAGTTTAAATTAATGATAACATCAGGTTCTTCTTTTTTGACCTCTATCATTTCTTCTAATTTTCTCTCTTAAGTAGATTAAGTTAAGTCCCTCTTCTTTAAAATAAATTTTCAAATTCTGGAAGATAACTCCCATTTATTCTATCATCTTAATTCCTAGATCATTTATACTTCTGATAAAATAAAAATAAAACTGGAATACAGAGGGTGTCAAAAAATCTGAATTCAGATTTATTAAGATTTAAGTTTAAAATGAATTAAGACCTTAGGAACATCCTGTACAGTTATAGAACTTGCATTCAAAATGCAGGTTTGTTACTTATGACCTGTTATTTACTAGACAATAAGTTTAATCTTTCTGACTCATACTTATCTATAAAATGGGGGAATATGGTGACATAAAAATTTAGTTCAAAAGCTATGATTCCAAGAAACTACTTTTTGTGCTAAATATATAGCACCTTCATATGATCCATTCATGCTATGTGCTTTTGTCCTTTAAATATCTTTTTCTTCCTTCTTTCAAGTATGGAATTTATTGATGTTCATCCTGAACACTATAATACAAAATTAAACACAATTTTCCAAATGTAGTCCATATTTTCCCATTGTTCTTATGAAGTTTTTTTTAACAACCAAATCAACTATAAGACTTTTCATTTGATCCATTCAAAATCCTTTGTTTTTTAATATTATTCAATTGCCTATCATGTTTAGGAACAAGTAGTCAAAAATTTGGGGGTTTTATAGGGGAGAAACAAGAAGTTTTTCTGTGATACTCTTTACTGAAAAATGTCTCAAAAAAGATTTTTTATTAGGTGCATTTGGAGGAAATTTATTGGGAGAAAACTATAAATGTTGACCTAAATGTATGAAATCATGAGGTAGAGAAGCATTAAAAATGGTGATTTTAGAATAAAATATATTTAAATTAAAGTGCTGATAATTGTCTTATTTCTAAGCTGTTTAGTTTTCTTCAAGATTAGTGCTGCACAAAAACATCTTATGAAACAAGAATTCTCTTGGTCTTATGGAAAACAGAATAATACCATTAATGAGTCATTGCTATAATATTTTTAAACATTAATCTTTGGTAATAAACTTGATGATTCTCCAGTGTTGCTTTTATCTATATTTTAAAATGGATGATAACTCTCTTCTCCAACAGTAATCCATCTTCATCTTTCCTCAACATTGTGAGTTAGCTTTATAAAGAGCTAAATCAATTGTACAAAAATCAAGCCATTCTCCAATTGATAAATGGGCAAGGGACATGGATAGGCAGTTCTCAGATAAAGAAATCAAAACTATTAACAAGCACATGAAGAAGTATTCTAAATCTCTTATAATCAGAGAGATGCAAATAAAAACAACTCTGAGGTATCACCTCACACCTAGAAGATTGGCTAACATAACAGCAAAGGAAAGTAATGAATGCTGGAGGGGATGTGGCAAAGTAGGGACATTAATTCATTGCTGGTGGAGTTGTGAACTGATCCAACCATTCTGGAGGGCAATTTGGAACTATGCCCAAAGGGCGACAAAAGAATATCTACCCTTTGATCCAGCCATAGCACTGCTGGGTCTGTACCCCAAAGAGATAATGGACAAAAAGACTTGTACAAAAATATTCATAGCTGTACTCTTTGTGGTGGCCAAAAACTGGAAAACGAGGGGATGCCCATCAATTGGGGAATGGCTGAACAAACTGTGGTATATGTTGGTGATGGAATACTATTGTGCTAAAAGGAATAATAAAGTGGAGGAGTTCCATGGAGACTGGAACAACCTCCAGGAAGTGATGCAGAGCGAGAGGAGCAGAACCAGGAGAACATTGTACACAGAGACTAATACACTGTGGTATAATCGAACGTAATGGACTTCTCCATTAATGGCAGTATAATGTCCCTGAACAATTTGCAGGGATCCAGGAGAAAAAAACACTATTCATAAGCAAAGGATAAACTATGGGAGTGGAAACACCAAGGAAAAGCAACTGCCTGAATACAGTGGTTGAGGGAACATGACAGAGGAGAGACTCTAAATGAATACTCGAATGCAAATATTATCAACAAAGCAATGGGTTCAAATCAAGAAAACATCTAATGCCCAGTGGATTTACGAGTCAGCTATGGGGGGTGGGGGTGGAGGAAAAGAAAATGATCTATGTCTTTAACGAATAATGCTTGGAAATGATCAAATAAAATATATTAAAAAAAACATTGTGAGTTAGCTTCACAAAATATTCTTTCCTAATAATGACCTTTGTGAATTTTAGATTTACTCCACCCTGCTTAGTCTTTAGAATTTTAGCAACCAGGAATGTATACACCCCCACTTAAGGATTAACTGTGGGGTAGGAAGGTCTATGACCCACGTGTGTTGCTAGCAAGTGACAAATCAGAAACAAATTACTGACCCCCTGGGCTATCCAAAACCAAGTTTAAGCCACCATTGGGACATGTGAGACACAGGAAGTGATGTAACGAACTTCCTTCATATTTTGCATCATTTCCTGTGAGAGGACTCTTGGTGGTGGGATTTGACTTGGAGTACCTCCATTGCGGGACTTCAGACAGCTTCCCTTAGACTGTCAAGTGGTGAGTGCAAGGCTTAATCCCCTTCCTTGACTTTCTAAAGGCTCATCTTGGAGGAGACCTCGTGGCTGGAAACCAAGCTAGATTTAATTTTCTTGGAAGGCCCCTTGGCTGAACTCCCTCTGGCTCAGACCAGGTGAGAGCAGATCTTCCCTTCCCTCCCTTCTCTCTCATTCCTAATTTCTCCCTTCTATTGTAAATAAACAACCGTAAAATTCTATGCCATTATACAGGTAAAAAAAATGAGCCTCAAAAAACAAAAATTCTAAAGTCATCCAATCTATTACCTTTGGAATCTATAATAATTGTAATTTGGACCACAACTTCATGATTATGAGTTCAGCTTTTTATATTGTCTCTTACACTATACTCCCTCAGAATTCAAGGAAATCCAGTTACTCAATGCAATCCTTATCCTTATCATAACTACCATCTTCATGTAAGGAATTAAAATTAAGGGTTTGACTTAATATATGAGAATTCTAAGATAGTACTGTGGTCGCCAATTGAAATAGATTATAACAAATCAAATTGACTTTCAGTAGCTTTATTTGCAAAGAGGTGAAACAAGTGAAAGTAGAGAAATGTGAAAGAGGGGAGAATAAGAAGTCTAGCCTATCACTCTAAATGTTGCTCAGCTCCCCAGCTCAATCCACATGAGACACATTAACCCCTCAGTTGGAGAATTTGGTGGTGAATTAAAGAAGGATACAATCCATGTGGTCTCCTCTAATAAAGGGAAGCCTCTGTAGAACTAATACCTACAGAAGCCAATAAAGGAAGGTCAGCTTCTCATTCACCCAAGCTGAAGCTCCAAAGGAGAAGATCCAAGAGCAGTTTTACCAAAAGCAGTCCAAGAGCTGGAGTCCCAGTTTGAAGTCCCAATTTGTGGCTCTAAGCCACAGTCCAAGTCCAAGATCCTCCAAGACTTAGTTTCAGGCCTAAGATCTCTAGGAAAGGAAGTTCAGGACCTTTGTTAGTCCTTTTCCCATGCCAGTTCCTGTCCCTTCCTTCACTTTATGGGAACCAATTGCAATCTTTAAATTTGCTTAGCATTGTCCAGGAGGTGGTCAGTCATTTCTGGGTTTTCACCCATTTTTAGTAAGTGGCTTGCAAACCTCCCCCAATTATTGTTAAGTAGGGATGTTTTCAGTTTTTGCTGGTTAATTTAAACCTAGGCAAGGGGAAAGTTAATCCTGTCTTCACAATCATATATCATCATCATTCCTGTTCCTTTCTTCCTATTTCTCTTCTTCATGAATTAATCATCTTTATCAAATATACATTTCCTTCAAAATTACTCCTTTTCATTGATTTCATCAGCTACTTTGGTAGATGCACAGAAATATTACATTTAGTATCATCATATTCAAAATTTTGTAAATCAGAGTGACAATATCTGATAAATTAATATGTTTCTTCCTAAGAGATAGCAGGATCTAGAATCAGTCAAAGAAAAACCAAAAATATGCAGGTATTTATAAGCCTCTATTGCCACCAACAGATCAACAAATATTTAATAAGTATGTACTATCTGTCAAGTACTCAGTTAAGTGCTGGGGATACAAAAATGAGTAAAAGAATGTTTCTGCTTTCAAGAAGCTGATAGTCAGTAGATGGAGGCAATATTTAAACATATATAAGAAGCAAGTTATGTACATGATGCATAGAAATATCAGAAGGAAAGAAGTTGAATTAAGGTAAAATGCTTGCTATGGAAGGTAGTATTTTGGTTGGGACATAAAGGAAGACAGGGTGGTCAGTAGGCTGAATGGAGGAGGCATGGAGAAATTGGTGAGAATGGCTAGAGCTGAGAGATGGAGTGTCTTGACATGGAATACATTTTAAGAAATCTGGAAAGAAAGGGAGTAGGCTATGAAGGTCTTCAAAGTTAATAAATCTAAAGTATTTTGACAAAAGGAAAGTCTAATTTCTCAAAGAAACATGGAGATCTCAAAATCAATCAGTGTGAATCAATGGAAATATAATTTTCAAGATTTCACTCTATGCAAAGCAGTGGGCTAAGCTTAAGTGATACCAATAGAAATGGAAGACAGCAACACATACTCCCAAGTAGCTCATATCTTAATGTTACTGTGGTTCAATTGTGAGTCATTTCTGGTTCTTTTTTACCATATTTGAGGTTTTCGTGGAAGAGATACTAGAGTTGTTTATCATTTCCTTCTCCAGCTAATCCTACAGATAGAGAAAATAAGCCAACAGGGTTAATTGTTTTTTTTTCCAGGGTTTTACAGCTATTAAAAGTGTCTGAGGCCAGATTTGAACTCATGGAGATGACTGCAATCCCAGAGCTTTATCCACTGGGATATAGTAACTTCTAATCTTGGTTGTGCTCAAGATCTTCATGATGATATGCTATTGTTTGAAAACTCTGGATCTGGAATATTATAAATGATGCAGTACAAAGACCTGGGATTCACATGAGATTGTTAGCAGAAGCATAAAGGAGAACATTGGGGACCAGAGCAGCCAATATCAGTCATAGATTGAAGTACATCACTAAGATCGTTATGAATCATCTTTCCCCATGTTTTACTATATTAAGATGGCATTATTAAAAGAATTTTCCTAATTTCTCCCTTTTTCTCTTTAATAGACAAGGGAGCAAAAAGATTTCTGAGTAAGAGCCCCCTTGCTGTGAAGGCTGGCAGTTGATGACAGTTAGGAGGGTATGGTTGAGAGTTGGTGGGTGAGTTGCTGGCAGTTTGAAAAAGGGCTTTTGTCTCTGGGTTCCCTGGAAAGCAGGAGTATCTGTAAGGACCTCAAAGACAAACTAGCAGTTGGAAAAATAACTGAGAGCAGGTAAAGAGAAAATGGGTTTAAGGAGGTAGAAGGTAATTAGTGCTTATTGATTAATGTTTACTGATTAACTTAGAGAGGTAGTTAGATAGTGGGTATAGTCTTAGATAGACAGAGTAGGTAGATAGGCCAGGCCTGGCCTGGCAGAAGACACTGCTCTTGAAGGTAGATAGATTGAGAGTTTTTTTGTTTTGTTTTTTTTACAAATTTTAGTTAGATTGAGATCTTAGGTATAGGTATAAGAGTTCTCTCCCTTTCCTTACTTCTATTTCCTATCTGAACTTTCCTCATAATAAACTAAGTATTTTGTGTTTACCAAACTGCTCTACTGACTTTTGTTCAAAATCCTACCAAAAAATTTAACCCTTCACAGTATTAGATTCATCATTTACAAACAGGTCTATTACAAAATAATAGTAGACACAAAATTAATCATGATGAAATTAATGATGTTTATTTAAAGAAAATTGATGATCTAAAGTCAAAGTTAAATGGTTAATACTTGAACAATTAACATTTTCAAAATATCTTTGAAATCATAAAATTAACAAGAATATGTAGGCAAAAAAAGTATTCCATTCTTAAGAAATATAAAGCCCGATGGAATGTTGATTAGCAAAAATATTGTCAGTCATGTTTACAATTTTTTTTATTCAAGGCAGGAATGAGTGGTGTCTTGGGGCCAATCTGATTTTAGGGGAGCATAAGGTATTGAAGGAAGTCATTCATTAGTCAGCTAGCCACAGCTGAAATCTAAGATTCTTCTTTTGTAAAGCAGATTGTCTCTCCCACTGTTTCTATCTGTAAATGTGGCTTTAGTGGGGAGATGGTGGTAGGGAAACTCTTTGTTCCTGGAATGTTATAAACAATATGATAGGAGGGGAAGGAGTATATTTCCCCATGTCAAAATCATAAAGGTCATTTACTACATTAAGGACTACAAAAATCATTTTTAAAATGCACAACCTATAATCTTAAATAATTTAATTTCATACCCCAATCACTCAATAAACATGATAGCTAACATTAATTACTTTGTCAAGAACTATTTTACGAAAAAAACTAGGGACATTTAAAAGTAGTTTCAAGAAATTAGGTGCAGATTAATACCTTGTACAAGTGCAGTTAAATACCTCTGGGAATAGAGTATGAGTCCTGTGGTCAAAAATTTCTTCCTTTTAATTCAGCTTACCAACTATATGTTTAGACAAGTGTTTTAACTTCTGCTTTAGATTTCTTATATATATGATATAGTTTTCTTATATAATATAAAATTAGAAAAGGAATATGCCACCTACATATGAGGATCATTTTGAGGATTAAATGAGAAGATAATTTTAAAGCACTTAATATAGTGCCTGTCAGAGTAAGCACTACCAAAATGTTAGCTTCTATTGTGATTGTTGTTGTTGCTATTATTTTGTATTCCATAAATGAAGCAAGATTGATATAAATCTAAATCGATAAGATACATCATGAAATAACGACATAAAAGACTATCTCTATATCTGGGAAATTTCCACGTCATGATTATATGAAATTTACTAGCCTCCTCTAGTGCTCCAGGGACATGGCTGCTTGGGGACTGAGAAATCCATAAACTCTCCCTGTAGCAGCTGACAATAGATATAAAATGAACAAACCACAGAAGATTCTACCTTCCAGATAAGCAGGTAACCTTTTATATTCATTCGTGTGTGTGTGTGTGTGTGTGTGTGTGTGTGTGTGTGTACGTGTGATCTCAGTGCCCTAGTTTTCAAAAATAAGGAGTTCATAAAACTCTGTTAAAAAAACAAACTGATCACTATCAAAATATGGAGGTAAATGATGCAATTTAGATGCCATGTAGTGAATTCACTCAAAATGAATGGGCACAAACTCTTTCTAGGAAAGTTTTCAGATGAGAGGTCCTAGCTATGACCAATGCCACAGATTCTTTTCTGAAACCAAGATAATCAAATATCTTTTATCAAGTAGAACTGATCAAGAATCATATATGGAATTCCAGTGATCTTTAAGATTAATGCTTTGGAACTTGACATTATCTGAAAAACAAGTGTATCTGTGTGTACATATATGTACATGTGTATAAAATCCTTCCAAGTCTCTGTAAATGAAAGTTATTAAAAAGGTGAAAATTATAGGCTTTTGTAAGCCCCATTATCCAGGCAGAAATATATTCTCAATTTAATGAGGCAAAATGAAATGTGGTTTTAAAGAAAGTAGCTATATGTGGAGTATCTTAGAGATTCCATCTTGAGAACAAGAGGTAGAGATTGGAATAGATCCAATATATGAAAATGTTTAGGGCATTCCTTAAAGGGGAATTCCACTTCTCAGCATGGAACATTGCTTTACCATCTTTAATCATAGAGAGTACCCCATTAAGCAAGAGGTTACCTGAGTGGAACAGAATTACTGGTAAATGAATTGTGATTTAATAGCCCATGTATTCTTAACTTCCAACACCACTTGGTTCCTACTTCACTACAATTACTCCAATATTGTTCTCAAATACTCTATCCTGCTTCAATATATTATAATAACCCTTTGACCTACTGAGTCATTAATTTTAAAAATATATTCATAATATTATCCTTGCCTATCTCTTGAGGATAGTTTCATAGTGTATTTCTGTTTTATAAAATAAAACCATATTCATTTGCCATCTGGTGACAGAACATTTAAATATATGTGATTACATAAAATTATATGGCATGATATGATATGTGAAACAGTATGAACTGATATGAGTGCAAATTGAGTGAATGCATTGTATGACATCTAAATTGATAAGCCATATTGCAGTTGAGTAGGAAATTTGCTGTTCATCTTATCTAAGAAATTTCTATGCACTAATTGCATAATTACCTATGCAAATCCACCTCAAAGAAGACTTATTGGTTTTATTCTCAGATTACACACTTTGAATGGAAGAAATTATTAAATTGAATGAAACCACTGGGAGCCAGGTGACCGAATTCATTCTCATGGGCATCACCAAAAGTCCTGCACTTCAGGGCCCCCTTTTTGTTCTGTTTTTACTTAACTACATAGCCACTGCTTTGGGAAACTTAGGTCTGATTATTCTAACCACCATTGATTCCCACCTCCAAACCCCAATGTACTTTTTTCTCAGACATCTGGCATTTGTTGATCTTGGTTATTCTACAGCTATTGGTCCAAAAATGCTGGTTAGTTTCACAGAGGAGAAAAATATTATTTCTAGTAATGGATGTGCAATACAGCTAGTTCTCTTTGGGATATTTATCACTAATGATTTTTTTATCCTGTCAGCCATGGCCTATGATCGCTATGTGGCTATCTGTAAGCCTCTTCTCTATATTGTCATCATGTCAGATAGAGTATGTTGGATCTCAATGGCTTTCTCATACTTGTATAGCATCATGGTAAATTTACTGATTACAATAAAGATTTTTAAGTCATCTTTCTGTAAATCAAATGTATTAAGACATTTCTTTTGTGATGGTCCTCCTCTATTGTCTATTATTTGCTCAGATACCAGCGAGATTGAACTAATCATTTTTACCTTTGCTGCATTTGATTTGGTTTTTTCCCTCTTAATTATTCTTGTATCCTATATGCTCATCCTTGTGGCCATCTTCAGGATGAACTCTCCTGAGGGCAGGCACAAAGCCTTCTCTACCTGTGGATCTCATCTTACAGTGGTGGTTGTATTCTATGGAACACTTCTCTTCATGTACCTGCAGCCCCCATCTAAACATTCCTTTGACACAGACAAGATGGCTTCTGTGTTTTACACTCTGGTCATCCCCACGCTCAACCCCTTGATCTACAGCTTGAGGAACAAAGAGGTGAAAGGGGCCTTGAGAAGACTCTTTAAAAAATTGAAATAAACATTTTATTTAATTACAATGTAGAATATTATTCCAATTACATTAGTAGAAGCAAGTAAATTTCTGCTACATTTCTTTGCCAACTTCATCATTCTTATGTGTTAGGGAAAAAATTCTCTCAATGTACAGTCTGAGAATGACATTTGTCTGTTAAGTTTTTTTAACTTGTCATTCTCCATTTAATTGTAGTTTAGTAGATCATATAAACTGGAGGGACATGTTAAAATTTATTTCAAAGTAGCTCAATAAACTGATTTATTTTTTATATAGTAGAATAGTATAGGTCCTAATTTTTTTTGAAGTTTTAGGAAAATCAGTTAATAATCATTTAATAAATGATGGTTGTAGATATTGAGTTTGGTTTTGGGTATACACAGAAAAGTTAAACTAACAGTACTGACAATCAATGGAATTATATATTATTAATGGAAATGACATGCAAATAAGATCCACACAACCCATCATAGCAATCTACTTTTGAATATATTTTAGTTTTTAGAATTTGATCTTTACTATAACCTTCATTTACCCTTCATAATGTCCAACCATTATTCCTAGTCCTGTAAGATTAAAAAAAAAAAAATAAAAAACAAACACGAGCGTGTTCCCTCTTCTTTAAAATAATTACTCAAAGTTATGGGACAAAACTTCCATGTCTTCTCACATCTTAAGTTTCAGATTTTTCAGTATTATTCCAGAATGGAATGAACACTGGATTTATACAGTTTCCCCCACAAAAAATAATGCAGATTTAAATTTTTAAACTTTAAAAAGTATCAAGATTTTGGGGAAATTCTGTACAGTTATAGGCCAAGAAACAAATATCAGGTTTCTATTGTGACTTGTTTTATACTGGGCAAGATGTTTTTCCTCTCTGGTTCACATCTGAAAAATGTTAGACTTTGATGACATAAAGGTAACTGTTAACAATGAACAGTTAACAATTTCTGATGTTATGAATATATTCTTTTTTTCAATGGCGTAGTGTTTTCAAATGATATTTATATGTCATGTGTTTTACTCTTCAATATGATTGTTGTTTCCTTCTATTCACCCTGGAATTTATTAATATTCATCCTGAATACTGTTACACAAAATTTTACACAATGTTCCAAACATAAACTTTCCAAGGCAGGATTAAAACAAACTTTATGGTCTATGTCAGGATGTCATGTCTATTTTAATGAGGATCACATGAGGCTCCGTAGTGGATATGTAATATCTTCAACTCATCGGGAATTTTACTTCAAAAGAATGTCTAGCAATACATATCTTATTGTTACCTTTGGAAACTTTCCCTCCCTTAAAACCAAATCAAACATAGGAAATTTATGAAGTGGTAGGGAAAAGTTCATGGATTGTATGGGGAAGGGACTAGATCTAACTGTTCTGAATTCCAAATTATAACTCGGGAGAAAGCGTGCAGATCAAGATGAATCATTATTGACTTCTTCTGCTCCAATTTTCTTCATTAAGACATTATTTGGGGACTGATTTTGGTCATGATCACTGGGGAGGCAACTCAAAAGACTTGCCTGAATATATGAATCCCTGAGAAAGAAAAGCACTCCTTAATTGTCTAGTGACTTTGGTGGGAAATATCTTTTTTTTTTTTTTTGGTTATTCCTTCTGTTCCTTTATTTCTTTTTCTTTTTATTCTTATAAATTTTTTTAACATTATTTTATTTGGTCTTTTTCATACATTATTCACTGGAAACAAAGATCATTTTCTTTTCCTCCCCCCCACCCCCCCCCCCCCGCCTTTCCCTCTCCCATAGCCGACGCATGATTCCACTGGTTATCACATGTGTTCTTGACACGAACCCAGGGAAATATCTTTAAAATAAAGTACTGGCAATTGTCTTTTCCTAGATATTTTTCTGGGCGTCAGGATTAAAGATTCACACACATCTTGCAATACAAGTTTTTTTTTTCCCTTAGTTTTATAGGATGATAGAATTTCATTAAATAAGCATGTTATTACTACAATATTTTTAACATCTAGTTACTTTCTAAAATAACCTTGAACATATTCAGGTTTTATTTGTACTTCTACTGAACAAAAAGGAACTAATAACTCTTTTCTCAACAGCAACTCATCCCTGTCTGCCTTCAAGCCCTGTTATAAAATAGTTTCAGAAGATTATTGTTGTTCAGTCATTTTCAGCCTTATCCAACTCTTCATGAACACTTTTTGTCTTTTCCCTGTACAGATACCATACTGGTTTCCCATTCCCTTCTCTAGTTCCTTTTACACCTCCAGAAAATGATAAAAAAGATTAAATGACTTGTCTAAGGTCACACTAATAAATGTCAGGGGCAAGATGTGAATCCAGGAATATGTTTTTTCCTGACTCCAAGACTTTTACTCTATCTGGTGTGCTACCTACCTGACCTCCTAAAGAGAATATCCTCTTCCAATGTTTCATTACAATGATAAAGTGCTCTTTGGGAGATATTCTTTTGTTTCTTTTCTTTAATCTCTAATGATTCCCCTTAAGTGGATTTTTTTCAGATTAATAAAAATAAGAAGCAGCATTTTCATTACACACATTTTAAGATAGGTATAAGAAAGGAAAGGTTTGAATATTAGCTAACAACTGGAGATAGAATTCATAAACTTTATCTCATTGAAGCTTCACAACAGTAATGTTGGATTCAACTGTATTTGATAGTACAGATACAACCAACATCCTCCTCCTTGACCCTTTGTGGGAGAGAGGAGGAGAGGGAAGGAGGAAGGGAAAAAGAATGACAGATTTCTGAACATAGTTAAGTGAAAATGTTTTTTCTCTTAGATAAGCATATTTTTAAATAATTAAACATATTTATAATAAATAATATGTATTATACTATTGTCATGTTACATATTATGTTATGTAGAAAAAGAAAAATCAGTGGTAAAAACATGTATGCAAAGTGAAGGGGACCAGGTTGGATTGCCTTTAGGGAATTTGGGAGTCTTTTAGAAGAAACTAGTATAGCAGATGCAGTGGATAGAACACTGGGCCAAAAGTGAGAAGAACTGATTTCTAATATACTCTTATACACTTAGGGATAATGTCATCCTAGACAAGTAACTTTATCTCTGTCTGCCTCAATGTCTATGCTTTCAAATGGAAATAGTAGCATATTATAGTATTTTGTTTTAAAGATCAAACAATATATTATTTATTAAGTTGTCAGCACAGAAACTGCCCTAAAATGCACATTTAATAAATGCTTATATACATTGCTTTTTAATGATTACAATCTTTACCAAAACATAATCCCTTATGTATGTGTATATATATATATATATGTATATATATATATATATGTAAATTAATTTATTTTAACCACCTTTTTTATTTTCTGTCCCAAATCCCCTTCTTCCTCCAGGGCTCTGCTCTACCCATTAAAAAAAGTAAGCAATAATATATCCATTATGTATGTGAAGTTATGTAAAATTTGTTTCCATGTTATCCATGTAGCAAAAAATAAATTTAAAAAATATATAGAAAATAAATAACAAACCGTGTTTTTCAAACTCTATTCATTGTTTTATCAGTTATTTTTTTCTCTAGTGGTAAATCTCTTTCATTAGGAGTCTTTTGAAATTGTCCTGGGTCATAGGACTGATCAGAATAACTAAGTATCTCCATCATGCTCCCTATTACACCGTTGTTGTTACTATGCATCATGTGGTCTAAGTTTTGTTCATTATAATTTGTATCAATTTACATAAGTGTTTAGCTGCAGAGGCCATTAGAATAAGGCCTTGTGTGGACAGTAAATTTATGTCTAAAGAGAGATTACTGGACCAGGCAGAATCAATAAAGACCATTATTGTGTTTTAATGCCAAAAAGTGGCAAAAATGTGAATCAATTGATTGCTAAGTTTTATTGAAAAGTTGTTTTTTTTTTAACTGAGAAGGAAAGTTTAAGGGCTAAAGATAATCCTTAATATACTACAAAAATACATATTAACAAGGAGGAAAATTAATATAAAGGTGGTTCTATGTTGGGAAACAGAAGGATAAGTTCAATTAGCTGGGAAGGATTTTTCCTGTGGGAAAATGAATTACACAGGAGATAATGACATGCTCTAAAATGTCAGTCTTAGAGTGAAATGCTTAAAATCTGATTTTTTTAGCTGCCTGGAGCTGACTAATTACTATGGTACAATTCATGTTACATAATAAATATTTGTAGCTGCAGGAAGGAGAGAGGATTTGGTGGCTAGAAAAGTATTTTTAGTGTCAAATAAAAACTAGACCCTTTCCCCTGACAATTTTGGGTACCTCTCCCAGGAGGAGGAAATAAGCAATGATATGACCTTAAAATATTAAAAAAGAAGATCACAGGGGGCAGTTAGATGACTCAGTAGATTGAGAGTCAGGCCTAAAGACAGGAGGTCCTAGGTTCAAATCTGGCCTCTGACACTTCCCAGCTCTGTGACCCTGGACTTAATTCCCACTGCCTCACCCTTACCACTCTTCTGCCTTGGAGCCAATACACAGTATTGACTCCAAGATGGAAGGTAAAGGTTATTAAAACACACACACACACACACACACACACACACACACACACACACACACACACACAAAGAAAGAATAATGTTACTTTTTCATCTCAAAGGTAGAATCTTCTTTGGCTTGTTCATTCTATTGGCTTAATCAGCTGCTGGAGGTAGACTTTATGGGTTTCTGAGCCCCTTTGAGGCCATGCCACATTTCACCCAAATAAAGGCACATACAAATAACTGTAGCAAAATTATTGGTTCATGGGAAGGCTGAAACAATTTAATTTGAAAAATGGAAAATCTCAGCAAATTAATAGCAAGAACTAATTCAGTGCATGACAATAAAAAAAACATTTTAAAGAGCTCATTAAATTAAATCTTACTAGAAGAAGAAATGATTATGGGTATGAAAGAAATCAACAAAAAAAAGTGAGGAATGGTGGCCTAGCAATACCTGATTTCAAACTGCACTACAAAATGATACTTGCTACTGGTAAACAGAGTCATAGATCAGTGGAGGGAAAAAAATTAGGTACACTATCCAATAGTAAATGGCCATAGTAATCTAGCATTTGAAAAACCCAAAAGTCCAAGTCTTTGAGGAAAGAATTCATCATTTTCAAAAATTGCTGAGAACACTAAAAATCATTTTTCCGGAAAGTAGACAGAGTCCAACATCTGACAAAACAAATCAATATAAGGTCAAAATACATCCACATTTTATACTCAAAGAATATTATAAACAGAATTTTAAAAAAAGTAATGAGAAAATTATCAGTCAGATATATGGATGAGAAAAGATGTTTTTGACAAAGCACATAACAAAAAGGACCCAAACTGGGAAAAATGGAAAACTGATTATGTGACAAAATGTTTGTGAACAAGGAATACATAAGCACTCAAAGTTACACAGATAGCAATATGTTGTGGGAGAACTTGATATTGTGTGGTTCAGGAGGTTACATTCTCTTTTTTTTTTTAAACCCTTACGACAGTCAATACTGTGTATTGGCTCCAAGGCAGAAGAGTGGTAAGGGCTAGGCTTTGGGGGTCAAGTGACTTGCCCAGGGTCATACAGCTGGAAAGTGTCTAAGGCCAGATTTGAACCCAGGATTTCCCATCTCTAGGCCTGACTCTCAATCCACTGAGCCAACCAGCTGCCCCCGAGGTTACACTCTCTTATGGAATTACCAGGCTCTGAGGAATATCTTTAATTTATTGAGTGAATGTCCACGAGTGTAATAGATATTGTTGTAATGGTGAATGAATGCATATTCTGGTACTGTAACATTTTTCAATTTGGTGTGCAGAATACACAAGCAATTTACATCCCAGGACTATATCATATGATTGAATCCTTGGTTGTTCTTTCAGTTACTAAGACTTCCATTCCATTCCATTCCCCTTTTCAAATTCAACTGTCATGTCACTCCCATTACTTTGAATAGGATTATTGGTTTCAAATGTAATGTCAGCTACATTTTCAGTAAAATTTATCTTGCCTAAATCAATCATTGATGGATGGAAAGTTTCAGCTTCTGGATTCAAAGCAGATGTTTTTTCCTAAGGGGTTTTGTGCCATGTAGCTATTGGACGAATTAACTGAGGTTGGTGGTTTCAAAACAATTATATCTCTAGCAAGAGTAACCTGTAGGGAATTGAAATTTTGTTTCTCTGTATCTCTCACTAACTCCTGCTTGAGTTTCTTGTGACTTTGTCCTTTTCTTTTACTTGTACAAAATGCAATCCCAATCTACAATGAAAAATGTTCTCTAATAATGATTTGGTTTGATTTGCACGTTTTCTTGTGTGGTTACTATACAGCCATTCTCAAAGTCTCATATCTCTCTTGCTATTTGAGAAATTATTTCTTTTATTTCTACATCCCTCTTTTACTTGTCTCTGCAATTCTCTTGATTTATTAAATGTACTATCACTCACATATTCACTTTCTTGCACAGATTTTTCACCATTTCTTATCTTTTTCCTTCTTATTTTAACAGTAGCCTCTTTTTCACTATCAATTCTATCTCCATGTACCAAACTATATACATTATAGGCTTGACTTCATAATTCTTTCCTAACCATGTCTGAATCCTTAGGTGTGGCTCCAGATTTAATGGCCTTTTGCATCTCTTCTAAATTAGATGCTTCATTTGTGGATTTTAGCTTACAATGAGAACAGCAAGTGGAATTTTGTTTTTTATATCTATTTTGTATTGTCTTGTTAATTTCATGTTTCTTCCTCAGAAACAGTCTTTTATGAGATGTCCTCTCTTGTGGCAAGAAAAGCATTGCCTAGTCTCTCTCTGCACTGGTTTTGGTTTATAACTAGGTTTTGTGTAAGTCCTAATAGTGTTGAATTTCTTGATTTCCTCAATCTCCTATCTTTTAAGTCTTGCATTTGTTTGTGCTGTTCTGACTGATTATCATGGAGGTAACTAGCTGTTTCATGTAGTTCTATCAGATTGACAGTGTCATATTGAGGGAAATAGTGTTTAAAAAATTTCTTTAAGTGAGGTGTGCAACCCTTTGAAAACTGGCTTCATAGGTGACTCGAAGACTCCTCACTATTAGCCTCTAGACCCATTAATTGATTCTGCCAATTCAGAGAAAGGATCAATGAGTGTGGCTGGATGTTTCCCTTTGTTTTGCATGAGTTAATCAAATCTTGCCCATGCATTTGGCTTTGAGCAACACTGTTTTATAGCTTGGAGAAAGTCTTCCCTACATTTCCTTAAGTAGGACACACTAGTGGGGTTTACAAAATCTAGATCTTCCCTTTGCTCCTCAGTTGGCCAACTAGTTAAGTTGTTATCAGTTCTGGTCTTTTCAAGGAATTGCCTTTGCTTATGGGGGCTAAACAGTTCAGACAGGAGAAACTCTACATCTTCAAAGTCTAGGTCAAATATCCTAAAAGCATGTTTCAGTTCTTTCTGCATTTTAAAAGTTTGTTCTATGAATTTTGGAAAACGTTTCTTTAGGGATTCAAGTTCCTGAGATGTGGACTGTGGACTTTAGGTTGTAGTACACCAGTTGTAGTTGATAGCTTGGTGACCTCCTTTAGTGGGTAAATATTTTCTGATTCACTGTAAGACTTATTGTCCTTGTCACCTTCATTTCCCTTTTCATTGACCTTTGATTTCTTTGTCTTTCTTTTTTTTTGGGGGGGGGGGAAATCTGCCTGGCCATTGTTCTTGTCCTTAATCTGATCTAACCCCTTTTCTTTGATCAATTCCACAAACAAGTTCTTAATAATGTTTTCCAGGTTTTTTTCCTACCACTAGTATCTTTTCTGTCTTTTTGGGTATCACAAATCTAAAGACATTTTCAAATAAGTCAGAGTCTGAATGAACCTATTTTTAAATATTACACTACAATACCTGTATTCACTGCTTTAGTGACTTTGTAACAAATTATTCTCATATTTTTTTCAACTAGAAGAAATCTTTATATTCCTGTATAGTAAACTATACTTTACACACCTGACTCACCAGTGTGTTTGAAACTGGCTCATAATTGTGAAAGTTTAGTGGGTTGTGGCCACCATACATACTACAGGTTCTTGGAGACACAGATGAGAACTGGGTAGCTGGTAGACACAAAAGGAAGAAAGTGGCACTAAAAAAAATATAAAATAAAATAAAAAAAAGGTTTAGTAAGCTAGTAAACCCTTAAACTACCAGTACTAGTCTTCCTGAATACTTTGTATACCTCTATGAAATATTATATGATATGATTTCAAATCAAGTGCATTTGTGATATGACAACTAAATTGATAAAAGTATACTATAATTAAATAGGAAAGTTCCTAATCACCTTTTCTAGGTCATTTTTTTTATCAACTAACTGCATAATTGTCTATGCAAACTGTGAATTTTAGTTTTACTCCATGCTACTTAGCCTTTTTTTTTTTAAACCCTTACCTTCCATCTTAGAGACAATACTGTGTATTGGCTCCAAGGCAGAAGAGTGGTAAGGGCTAGGCAATGGGGATCATATGACTTGCCCACGGTCACACAGCTGGGAATTGTCTGAGGCCAGATTTGAACTCCGGTCTCCAGGCCTGGCTCTTAACTGAGCTATCCAGCTGCCCCCCCATGCTACTTAGCCTTTAGAATTCTAGCAACCAGGAATGTATACACTCCCACATTAAGGATTGGGTGTGGAGGAGGAAGGCCTAATGCAGGCATGTGCTAGCAAGTGACAAATCAGAAACAACTGACAGACCCCCTGGGCTGTCCTAAGCCAAGTTTAAGACACCATTGGTACATGTGAGACACAGGAAGTGATGCAAAGAACTGCCTTTATATTTTGAGTCACTTCCTGTGAGAGGGAAGCTTTTGAAGACTTGGCCCTGGAACTCGAGCCTGATGGAGTTGAGTGAGAGGCCTCGGACTGCTTTCTTTTTAGAAGGTCATGTAGTGAGTTATAAAGCTGACTCCCCTTTCCCTTGGCTTCCTGGAGAGGCCCCTTGGCCAAGGCCTTGGAATTCCTGCCTGGCTCAGAATTTAAAATTAGATTTTTATGCTTATATGAGAATTCTAAGGTAATATTGTGGTCATAGATTTAAAATATAGCTCAAATCAAAATGACTTTTAGTACTGGTTATTTACAAAAAGGTAGAAAGAGTGAAAGTAGAGAAATGAAAGAAGAGGATAGAGAAAATGCCTAGCTTATCACATTAAATGTTGTTCTGGTGTCTGGTTCAGTCCTGCTAAATCTTGTTAACTCTCAGCAGGAAAAACTGGTAGTGTCTTATGCAAGGGTTTCACCTATGCAGCCTACTGCAGGAAAGGAAAGCCTCTCCAGGAATTAATCTCTCCAGAAGCCAGGAAAGGAAGGCCAGCTACTCACTCATCCAAGATGAAGTCCAAAGAAGAAGATCTAGGAGTAGTTCTCCAAGAAGCAGTACAACAGTCAAAGTCAAGGTTCAAGCTGTAGGTCAAGTCCAAAGTCAGCTCCAAAAGCCAATTCACTAGGAGAAACCCCTTGGATAGGAAGTTTAGGACTTTTTATAGTCTTTTTTCCACTTCAATTCCTGTTCATTCCTCAGCTTTATGGGAATCAATTTCAGTCTTTCAATTTGCTTAGCAGTGCCCAGGGGTTGGTCCTTGGCCTCTGGAATTGTTACTCATTTTAGTAAGTCACTTGGGAACTTCCTTACTTAGTGTTAAGTAGAGGCATTTAAGTTTTTGATTGATTAATTTAAAAATTGCTGATTGATAAACAAAGAAATTTTGATTAACTCTTCACAAAGTATAATTTCAATGCATTATTGAAAGCAAATAAATTTCTGCTAGATTTCTTTTTTAATTTGTCCCTCTTCTCTTCCATTGCAGAAAAAAAAATGTTTCCTAATATGTAGTCAGAATGATTTTTTTGTTCATTCATTTTTAATTCATCTGCATCCACTAAATCTTAGTTATTTAAAATAATCTATTTCATTACATACTACAGTTATATATCCTAACTATGGTTAAAGTTTTCTTCTGTAGGAAAATCAATTAACAAGCATTTAGAAAATACTGTCAGGGGGTGTAAATCTTGAAATCTCTCAGACTTGTGAATGTTAAAAATTTCCCCACTGGGGAATTCTTAATTGGAACAAATTCCCTACTGCAAAACATCCCCCATTTTGATGTGAGAACTCGCCAGTATTAGAAATGGGAGGACCTTAATTCCACCAGTACTTAAGACTGCTTTAGGGCATAAAACTCCTTGCTAAACAAAGAAAGTACTTGGATCCATGCTTATGGTGGGGCAAGGAGTTCTTTGAGCCAGGCCTGTTTTTAGAATTGATACAATGGGATGCTAGGTACCTAAAAGGGTCGGGCAAGTTTTCTCTTGATGAGATTAGTTGACTCAGCTGTGTTTTCTCTTGTTCAGACTTACTGAGGAGATTGGTCAACACAGCAGCATTTTTTCTGATTCAGACTTACTGAGGAGATTGGTCGACTTAGCAGGAATTTAGATGGGCAGTCCTTTGGAAAGAGTCTACAGTGATTGGTAGATGTAGGGACTTAGGGGAGGTGACATGGGAGAAAAACCCCTATATAAGAAAAAAGCAGAATCTCTTGAGGGGATCTCCATTTGGAGAATTCCTTTTGGAGGATCTCTGATGAGGACCGCTTGGGAAGAATCTCTTGAGAGAGGTTCTGGAGAAGGGAAGCTCTTGGAGGACAATCTCTAAGGAGGTCTCGATGGAGCTCCTATAAGGGGACTCTGTCCCTCTGGAGGCTTTGGAGAGAGGCCCTTTGGAAGAGTCTCTGGCTGGAAGGCTCTCTCGTGATGTCAGCTGAGATGGAACTGGCCTGGTGTCACTAGAATCATTGTTTAGACAGACCTTGTGGTGAGTGTTAAAAGACTGGCTGACTGATCTCTCTCTCTTAAGACTCAGGTCTAGGCCATGTTGGCTTAAGGCCCTTCATACTTATTTCCTTTTTCTCTCTTTCTCCCTTTTCTTTAATTCCACATTTGTATTAATTAAAATCTCTATAAAACCCAGTTGACTTGGGCATATTGAATAATTGGGAATATTTCCCTGGTGACCACCTTATATTTGATTTAAAACCAAGACACTGTAGTGAAACATATTTTCTGCCGTCAAATTTACTCACCCTCTCTTATATCTATCACAATTTATATCTTCCACCATTTTAACTCACTACAATTTAAGACATCAAATCTCACGGGGGGGGGGGATAAAGATCCCTACCCCCTTATACTTGATTGGATTTTAGTGATAGTGATAGGTTTAAGATCATCAGTTTGTGATTCTAAAGTGATTAGTATAAATTCCATTACAATCTTAACACAATTGGTAGAATTACAAGGATTTCTAACTAAAGCATAAAAATGGCTTCTAAAGGGAATTTTCAACCCCTCTCTAAACTTGTACTTCCCCTTAATCATAAGATGCTGACCTTCTAAGTTTCATGACCAAACTTGTGATAAACATCTTGTACCTCTCCCTATTTGGAAATAGCCATCCTTCCCCCCAGATCAGATGAGAGAGAGAGATAATGGACATTTGACTTGACCTTTAGACTAATATGGGCTTTCTGAAATGAACTAACCAATCATCTTTGTAATTGAGTAACTGTTTCTAAAATTAGGTCTATATGATGTTATGTCTTGTGATATGTCATTTTGTTATATAAACCAGGTATCAGCCTCTGGGAATTGTCTCTTGATGGGTTCTGACAATGTAATACATGCAAGAGAATACTTTTATTGGAAGACTTGGCCCTCATCCAATAAAATCGGACTTTCTAACTTGACTTGGAGAAATTTGGCTTTTTGACTTTAATTACCTAAATTGTCTATATGGAGTCTGTGGGTTTATATTTTACAACAGTACTGGTATTTGTTTTGTGCTGGGCATTGAGAAGAAAACAAAGCTTATATGAGAGACATACTATCTTCCACAGAAGACAATCTACCTTTGAATATCTCTTTTGTTTTTTATTTTTAATTTGGAAAATTTTATTTAATAAATTAATTTAGAAAATTTTTTCCATGGTTTCAAGATTTATGTTCTATCCCTCCCCTCTCCCAACCACCTACTGTAGCTGATACATTATTCCACTAGGTTTTACTTTTGTCATTGATCAAGACATATTTCCATATTATTGATATTTGCACTAGGGTGATCATTTAGAGTCTACATTCCCAATCATATCCCCATTGACCCATGTGATCAAGAAGTTGTTTTTCTTCTGTGTTTCTGCTCCCACATTTCTTTCTCTGGATGTGGACAGTGTTATTTCTCATGAGTCCCTCTGAATTGTCCTAGATCATTGCATTGCTGCTGGTAGAGAAGTCCATTACATTTGATTTTACCAAAGTGTATCAGTCTCTGTATAATGTTCTCCTGGTCATGGTCCTTTCACTCTGCATCAATTGAATATCTCTTTTGGTTAAGTTGGTTATCCTCATTATAAACTTAATTTTCCCTCTACAACTTCTATCTATAACTTCATGTCTTTTTTATGGATCAGAACTAATTGCTTCCCTCTCCCTTATAATAATTATTTAAATTCTTGAAGAAAAATTTCATTTTCATCTCTTATCTTCAGTCCCAGTTCACTGTAATAATGCTTACAACTACTTGGTTGAGAACTCTTTTTTAAAATGAAACAAACACAAACAAAAAAACCTACCAAGTACTACAAAACAATTTTGTAAAAATTAGTTTACACTAACAATGGACATAATTATAGCATCTACCTCCATGGATTATTGTAAGGATTAAGTGACAAATTAATTGCAAAATGCTTAGTACATTGCCTTTCACATTTTTTTTATTTAAAATTATTTTATTTGGTCATTTCCAAACATTATTCACTGAAAACAAAGATCACTTTCTTTTCCTCCCTATACCCCTCCCATCACCTTTCCCTCTCCCATAACCAATGCACGATTCCACTGGTTATCAAATGTATTCTTGACTCGAACCCATTTCCCTGTTGTTGGTATTTGCATTAGAGTGTTCATTTAGAGTCTCTCCTCAGTCATATCCCCTCAACCCATGTAGTCAAGAAGTTGCTTTTCGTCGGTGTTTTTACTCCCACAGTTTATCCTCTGCTTGTGGATAGTATTTTTTAGATCCCTGCAGATTGTTCAGGGACATTGCATTGCCAGTAATGGTGAAGTCCATCACCTTCAATTGTACCACAATGTATCAGTCTCTGTGTACAATGTTTTCCTGGTTCTGCTCCTTTCACTCTGCATCAGTTCCTGGAGGTTGTTCCAGTCTCCATGGAATTCCTTTACTTTATTATTCCTTTTAGCACAATAGTATTCCATCACCAACATATACCACAATTTGTCCAGCCATTCCCCAATTGATGGGCATCCCCTCGTTTTCCAATTTTTGGCTACCACAAAGAGTGCAGCTATGAATATTCTTGTACAAGTCTTTTTGTCCATTATCTCTTTGGGGTACAAACCCAGCAGTGCTATAGCTGGATCAAAAGGCAGACCGTCTTTTATCAACCTTTGGACATAGTTCCAAATAGCCCTCCAGAGTGGCTGAATATATTCACAACTCTACCAGCAATGAATTAGTGTCCCCACTTTGCCATATCCCCTCCAGCATTCATTACTTTCCATAGCTGTCATGTTAGCCAATCTGCTAGGTGTGAGGTGATACCTCAGAGTTGTTTTCATTTGCATCTTTCTGATTATAAGAGATGTAGAGCATTTTTTCATGTGCTTATTAATAGATTTGATTTCTTTGGCTGAGAACTGCCTATCCATGTCCCTTGCCCTTTTATCAATTGGAGAATGGCTTGATTTTTTGAACAATTGATTTAGTTCTTTGTAAATTTGAGTAATTAAATGTTTGTCAGAGGTTTTTATGAAGATTGTTTCCCAATTTGTTGCTACCCTTCTGATTTTGGTTACATTGGTTTTGTTTGTACAAAACCTTTTTAATTTGATGTATTCCAGATTATTTATTTTGCATTTTGTAACTCTTTCTAATTCTTGATTGGGTTTGAAGTCTTTCCTTTCCCAGAGTTCTGACATGTATGCTATTCTGTGTTTGCCTAATTTTCTTATACTTTCCTTCTTTATGTTCAAGTCATTCACCCATTTTGAATTTATCTTGGTGTAGGGTGTGAGGTATTGATCTCAACCTAATCTTTCCCACAATGTCCTCCAATTTTCCCAGCAGTTTTTATGAAATAGTGGATTTTTGTCCCAAGAGCTGGGATCTTTGGGTTTGTCATATACTGTCTTGCTGAGGTCGCTTGCCCCCAGTCTATTCCACTGATCCTCCTTTCTGTCTCTTAGCCAGTACCAAATTGTTTTGATGACCTCTGCTTTATAATATAGTCTGAGATCTGGGACTGCAAGACCCCCTTCCTTTGTATTTTTTTTCATTATTTCCCTGGATATCCTTGATCTTTTGTTCTTCCAAATGAACTTCGTTATGTTTTTTTTTTTTCCTAAATCAGTAAATTTTTTTTGGAAGTTCCATGGGTATGGCACTAAATAGATAGATGAGTTTGGGTAGGATGGTCATTTTTATTATATTGGCTCATACTACCCATAAGCAGTTAATGTTCTTCCAATTGTTTAGATCTAGTTTTAGCTGTGTGGAAAGTGTTTTGTAGTTGTGTTCATATAGTTCCTGTGTTTGTCTCAGGAGATAGATTCCTAAGTATTTTATTTTGTCTAAGGTAATTTTGAATGGGATTTCTCTTTCTAGTTCTTGCTGCTGAGCTGTGTTGGAATTATATAGAAATGCTGATGACTTATGTGGGTTTATTTTATATCCTGCAACTTTGCTAAAGTTGTTGATTATTTCGATTAGCTTTTTGGTTGAATCTCTAGGATTCTTTAAGTAGACCACCATGTCATCTGGAAAGAGGGATAATTTGGCCTCCCCCTTTCCTATTTTAATGCCTTCAATTTCTTTTTCTTCTCTAATTGCTACTGCTAGTGTTTCTAGTACAATGTCAAATATTAGAGGTGATAATGGGCATCCTTGTTTCACTCCTGATCTTACTGGGAATGCATCTAGTTTATCCCCATTGCAGATGATATTAGCTGATAGTTTTAGATATATATTTTTTATTATTTTTAGGAATGACCCTTCTATTCCTATGCTTTCTAGTGTTTTTAGTAGGAATGGGTGTTGTATTTTATCAAAGGCTTTTTCTGCATCTATTGAGATAATCATGTGGTTCTTGTTGGTTTCCTTGTTGATGTGGTCAATTATGTGGATAGTTTTCCTAATATTGAACCAGCCCTGCATCCCTTGTATAAATCCTACTTGATCATGGTGGATGGCCCTTCTAATCACTTGCTGGAGTCTTTTTGCTAGTATCCTATTTAAGATTTTTGCATCTATATTCATTAGGGAGATTGGTCTATAGTTTTCTTTCTCTTTTTTTGGCCTGCCTGGCTTTGGAATTAGTACCATGTTTGTGTCATAAAAGGAGTTTGGTAGAACTCCCTCTTTGCTTATTATGTCAAATAGTTTGTATATCGTGTTCCATGCTTTGCGGTCTCTTAGTGTGTTAGCTGCTAGGTCGTGTGTGATACTTATGGGAGCCCCCTTATATCGGAAACTCCTCTTCTTGGCTTCTTGTAGGATTTCCTCCTTTTCTTGGAAGCTCTTGAATTTGGCAATTACATTCCTAGGGGTTGCCTTTTGGGGATTTAGTATAGAGGGTGTTCTATGAACCTTTTCTATGTCTATTTTGTCCCCTTCCTCCAGAACGTGTGGGCAATTTTCTTTTATAATCTCCTGTAGAATAATATCGAGTTTATTGTTTATCTCTGGTTTTTCTAGGAGACTGATAATTCAGAGGTTGTCTCTTCTCCCTATGTTTTCCAAATCTGTGACCTTCTCAGTGAGATATTTTATGTTTTCTTCTAATTCTTTAATTTTTTGGCTTTGCTTTATTGATTCTTGCTGTTTTATGATCTTACTTTCTTCAAGTTGCTTAATTGTGGTCGTTAGGGACTGGCTTTGCTTTTCAGCTTTTTCTGTCCCTCTATTGGATGCTTCGAGCTCTTTTTCCAATTGAGCAGTCTTTTCTGTCAGAATGCTGATCTCTTTCTCCCATTTTTCTTTCCAGGTTTCCATCTTCTGGATAAGTTCCAGTTTGAGATCTTCCAGAGCTTGTTGATAGTTTCCATTTTGGGAGGCATGTTCTGATTTTTTTTGGATTTCTCCCTCATTCTCTTCTTTTCCTTGGGTACTTCCACCATAAAAGTTATCAATAGTCCCCTTTTTCCCTTTCTTCCTGGAGGCTTGATTTTGGGCCATGTGAGCCATCCCTTTGGTGGTTTTATTCCCCTTTCCTTTTTGGTCTGGGGTCTCAGTGATATGGACTGGTTTTCTGTGAATTTAGGTTTCCTCAGACTAGTTCTTCCCAGCCTCCTAGGTTTCTTAGAGCACTGGGCCCCTAATCACATCCAAACTGCCCAGGTGTTCAGCTCCGCCCAGATAATCATGCAACCTCCCCGAGTAAGGCTCCGCAGCCTGTGCTCAGCACAGGGTTCTCCCTTCTTCCAACTTCTCCCATCTCCTCAAAAAGACATGCTAATTATTATATAAAAATATGAATATTGATAAGGATATAGATATGATAAAGCAATTACCTTAATCTTTCCGTTTGTCTCCATAAGAGGCTAGAGAGCAGGGTTTCTAAGTAAATCAGAACTGACAGGAGTCAGTGAACCAAAGCTGAAGATTCCATTACCAGGAAGACCAGCACTGAGGAGAGGAAGTAGCTGGCCCTGTCACAGGAAGTTATGGGGGACAGTTTGTCAGTGAAGAGAAAAAGGAAGCAGCCACAGACAGTTGAGGGTCTGTCTTTTACCTCTGGGATCTCTAGAAAGCAGGAGATCTGTCTTGGAGGCAAGGATCTGCTGGCAGTTGGCTACTGACAATTGGGCTGCTGTAAAGAACTGATTGAAGGAGTGAGTGAGTGATGGCTGTCTATTATTTTAGGAAGTTAGTGAGTTAGTGAATAATTTATAGATAGAGGACAGTAGAGTCGTCCTGGCCTGCCAGGCAGAAGAAACTGTCCTCAGAAGACATTGAGAAATGGTTTATGAAATTTTAGGTAGTATTAGGAAATTTAGATATATTTATAGGGTAAGAGATTAATAATCTCTCTTTCTTCTTTTCTATCTTTCAATCTGTATTTCTTTCTTAAATTAAACAAGGATTCTGTTAAATTGCTCTCCTTACTTTTTAAAAACTCTTTAACTCTTACCGATATAAAATATGAATATATGTAAACATATGTTATAGATTATATTAGAGGGTATATTTGATGGATCCTTGACAATTAATAGATCAGGCAGCTATCTTTCTTTTGTCTTACTATCCTCCCTCTAAACCTCCCTTCCGCCCTCTTCCAATCTCCCTTCCTGCCCTCTTCTTCCCTTCAATTTTCCTCTCCCTTCTTCTTCAGCCTCCAAGTCACTCAGTGTGGGCTATGATGGTTCAGAGGAAATACTCTTTTCTCTTCTTTATCTCAAATAAGGGTTTATTGGGGCAAAACAGGAAAGATAGAGGAAAAGGTAAGAGGGTGAAGGTTTCCCTATTATCTACAGTAAATCTTAGGTTGAAGGATATTGAGAGAAATGGCAATAAAACAGAACCAATCAGAGAGATATATGGTCGTTCTTCTTCTGCCTTCAAATCAGCCAAGCCACCTCCAGCTTGATTATCCCATGTTCCAGAGATAAACCCAGCTTCTTCCTTCAAAGTCACTACCATCAGCCCAAAGCTCAGAAATACAGTCACTGTTCCCTGGGCTCCAAAATGTTTTTCCAGTAACATTCCAAATGGAATTTTCCTTTGATTGACAGTTGACCCATCTCCAGCTTCTGTCCTTTGCAAATGTGCCTCTTCTGCACATATAATCATGTAATACATTTTCTCCTGTTTATCATGTTTTGAAACATGACACACATTATGACATAGAGTGCTTATACTAGAGAAAAATTGATGTAGGAAGTAAAGTGAGGAATTATATGCTTCCATCTACATTCAGACTCAATCTGTTCTTTCACTGGTGTTGGATATTCTCTTTACCATGAGCCCTTTTGGGTTGTCCTGGACCCTTGACTTGTTTATAAGAGTTAAATCATTCACAGTTGAGAACATTCAGATCATTATCAAAGCCCAATGGTTTCCATTACAATAAATCAAAACATACAATTACTGTTGTTATTATACATTTTCTAATCATTCCCCAGAGAAATTATGTTTCAATGCTTATGGGTACACTTTGTCTGGAAATTAGATTTTTCTTTAATAAAACAGAAAGACTAGGAAACTTTTCATTTTAAAGAGGAATTTTCTTTTAATAATGAAGTATAATCAGAATGAAACATAAAGTCCATTAAACCTGTGTTGTTATTACTGTAATTTAGGAGGAAATGGAACATAAATATATATATTTAAAGTAATACTTTTTGCGAGCTTTCACCTAACTCTTTCTTTGTTCATTTCATTCCTCTGTTGACCTTTTTGGTTCTAGATTATATGTCCTCTCTTCCTGATAAACTTTTCAAATTCAGCATTATTTAACTGTCACTAATTAAGCAACTGCTATGTGCTTAGGACTTGGGTAGACACTTGCGATTAGAAGATACGAGCTAACCAGTCCCTACTCTAAAGACCTTCTGTTCTACTGGAGGCATCAATAAATACATAATGCTGAGAAGGACCAATATATCCTTTAGGAACAAAAGGCAAATTAGAGATTCCAAACCAGGCACACATTAACAAAGAAAGTTGATGGTACATTACTGTGGAGAGGAGGTCAGTTTCCTTATGTACAAGGATTTTAGGTAAGTGAGAAAACTATTCTGCAAGTATAAAATTCTTGTTCCTAAATATAACATATTGGGAGAGAGATATGAATTTAGGACTACTGTTTTGGGTTCCTCTTCATGTAACATATTTTTATGATGTTAGACTGGATCTATTTCACTCATGTCTTACTTATGCATAACTAGAATCTGCTTCCCCATTTCCTCCAACCCAGTGCATCCTGTGAATGGATGTGAACACACAGGGATATGTGTGGGGGCATGAGAGGTGGACTGAGAGTCATGTGGGAGGATGAACACATGGTCAGAATTAGAGTAGAAAAATTGTATTTAAACTTCTACCTATTGGTTCTCTCTATTTCAAATGATTTTTTAATAAACTCCATGGAAACTAGAACCTGAAGTTATTCATTTAATTTTAACACTTAGCCAATCCACATTTCTCCCCACTAAATTATACTAACTTGTCACAAAGTTAGAAAAGTACCCAAAAGTCTCTAGAGCTATACGTTCAATTATTTTGACATGTATGTTCCCTGTAGCAAAGTCCCACAGTAGTAACTGTAAAATAATAATTAAAGATATGGCACTAAAGAGACCCAAATAATATAGAAATATTAAAGTCTCTTGGAGAGACTGTTCCACTATAATAAAATTACAATTTTATCTAAATTGATTTACTATTTCAGTGCCATACCAAACCACTAAGCAATATTCTAAATATTTTATAGACCTGTGGAAAATAGTAACAAAATTATTTAATGGAAGCAAAAGATCAAGAATATCAAGAGAATCAATTATAAAGGTGATTGATGGTAGCTTAGAAGTACTAGATTTCTAATTATATTACAAAATGGTAATCATCAAAATAAACTATTAGTGGTGACGAATTAGTGGTGAATCAGGGGAAGAGATTATGTACAATAACACATTAGCAAATAACCATAGTAAGACAGTGTTTGATAAATCCAAGGATCCAATATTTGGGGCCACAAAGTCAGCATGTCCAAAACCTTCTGGGAAAAATGAAAAGTAATTTGCTAGAAAGTATGCATATAACAATATTTCACACCACATAAGATTATAAAGAGTATATGCTTTAGACATGAAGGATGATATGAAAATTATGGGAACATGGAAAAATATCTGTCAGCAATATGGATAGTGTATTTTTAAGACCAAAAAGAGAGTGCATAATAAGAGATAAAATGTGTAATTTTGACTACATGAAATTAAAAATTTTTAATAAAACTACAGATCTCAAAGTTCCATGGAAAGTAATAAACTAGGAGGAAATAATACCTATTTTCTTTAATAAAATACTTCATTTTCAAATATGTAATTGTCAAAATTATAAAAATAAGTGTGTTTCTCTAATTGATAAATAGTAAAAGGATAATAAGAGACATGCTTCAGATAAAAAAAAAATATCAATTGCCATACCAAAAATGCTTTAAATAACTATTGATTAGAGAAATACAAATTTAAATAACTCTGAGCTACCACTTCAGAAACATCAAATTGGGAAACATGAAAGAAAAAATAAAATGAAAAGTGTTGGAAGGGATATGGGGGGAAAGTATGTACATAATTCACTGTTCTTGGAGTTGCAAACTGGTCCAATCATTCTATAGTACATATGGTATCTATACTGTTCTAAGATTATTTCTGGTGATCTTGAGACCACCATGATAGTCTTTCCTTAAGGGAAAATGTAGACATAGAAAAGAAATTCCAATAATATTGTTCAAATTTTATATAGTTGTGTGCCCAAATATAATACTTTGCCTACCAAAATTTTCCCTTTTATCTTTGCACCTTTGTACTACAAAAATCTACCTGGCAACCTGAATTTTGACATAAAAATTAGCCAATTCCAGATGGCCACCAAATTAAGGATAACATATCTCACTTAGAAGTATATTTTGGAACATATCAGACCCTCCTATAATAAAGACCTCTTAACAATACACTTACATGTATCTTATTGTATGTTACTGAATATTATTTTTAAATGGGATTTCTTTGGCCCTTTTCCTTTCTTCTTTTCATAATGTCCCAGTATTCCCAACCACTCAATAAATCGGCATTGAATTCATCCCATTTTTTATTAAGGAGCTTAATTTCCCTACCTCTGGTTAGATTACTAACCTATTTTATAGAAAAAAAGAAATTATTATCCAAGCAAGGTCTTAGTTTCTTGACAGCTATATTTATACTATATGAAGATGGCACTGTGACTCTACTCATTTTGAAACAAAGACAATAGGACAACTCTATGTCAGAACACTGTCACAAAATACACCAATGGCTATAAAACTTTGCATATCCATTGATGATGAGTAGGTTTTCACCAAAACCTGGTGAAGATATAAATGATCTGATACAAAGTGAAGTGAACAGAACCAGAGAACAATGCCCACAGTAATAACAACATTACAATGATGATGAATTTTGAAAAACAGCCAGTAGAATCATTAAAATTATGTTATTTTCCAAAGGACTTACAATGAAAAATATTGTTTATCCTCATATATAATGAGTATTAATTACTTGTTTTTAAAATGGGTGTAAGACTGGGATAGGAGGAAGAGAATTTAAAATTTAAAAATACTGATTGAAATAAAAAAAAATAAACCTATGGACTACTTTCTTTAAAAAAATGGTGTTATTAAGAAAGAAAACATGCTAACATTTATTAAATGCTTATTATAGACCATCTGTGCTTACTACTTTATAAATTATATCTCATTTGTTTCTTATAATAATTCTACCTGATAGTGCTATTATTTCCATTTGAATGTTTAAGAAACTGATGTAGAAAGAGATTAAATTATTTGTCAAGGGTCACAGTGCTATTAACTTTTTGAGACAATTTTGAATTCAGTTTTATTGGTTACAGGGCCAGAGAAGTATCCATTAGGCAACTTTAATACCTGGAAAAAATTTAATTGATCCTCATGAAAACACTGCAATTCAAGTGCTCTCATTAACTTTATTTTGAATTGTTAAGGGTAAAATTTAGGGTTTAGACTGAATATATTATTTAGTGGTCGCCAGGGATTGAAATTCTAAATTCCAATGAAATACTCAAGTCAGAATAGAATTTTATGGTAGTTTATTTACAATAGAAGGAAGAAATTAAGAATGAGGGAGACAGAGAGAAAAGGGTAGAAGATCTGAACCAGTCTGGCCTGAGGCTGTGAGATAGATTTACAAGGCAGAGGAACTTCAGAGCCTTCAGCCAATGGGCCTTCCCAGAAGATTAAATGTAGCTCAACTTCCAGGCACTAGGCCTTCCACAACATGAGGGACCTCTTTTGAGGCTGGTGCCTTCAGAAAGCAAAGGAAAGAGGATTCAGTATTAACACTCACCACATGGTCAACTAAGGGAAGTAGTCTGAGGTCTCACATTGAGCCTCTCCAGGGTGGAGCTTCATGGCCAAGTCTGCAAAAGCTCCCTCTCACAGGAAGTTTTGTGAAACATAAAGGCAGTTCTTTACATAACTTCCTGTGTGTCACATGTGCCAATGGTGGCCTAAGTTTGGCTTAGGACAGTCCAGGTGTTCAGTCAGTTGTTTCTGATTTGTCACTTGCTATTACATTCTGGTCATAGGCCTTCCTTCCCCACACCCAATCCTTAAGTGGGGGTGTATACATTCTTGGTTGATAGAATTCTAAAGACTAAACAGGGTGGAGTAAAACTAAAATTCACAGCAAGAAGAAATAAGTAATTAGAAAAAGGTTAAGTTACTTGCAAAAAGGTAAAATATTTAATGTATGAAAATAGATTATAAATCATCTCTTCCTACCTGTAGACCCAGTCTTCTATTAACTCCACTGTGTAGTTTCTTCTAAAAGACCTGATAATCCTCTAAATACAAACCAGTTTCTTCATCACCCCTTGGTTATTTGGGTGCCCAGCACTAAGGTCATTTTACCAATCTTTCTTAGAGATGCATCCAAAACAACAGACACTCCTCCTTCCTCATCCAAATTGATGTTATAATCTGGGCACTACATGTTCTTCATCTACTCCATCTTTAGTATGTAAATATTTAAAATTAACTTTTCTCTTTGACTAGAAAACTCCTGCATGCCTGTCAAAGTCCTTATACTTGGTACAACCAGCATATACCATCCACAAAAAAAACCTGGAACATAATAAATATTTAAGAAATATTTCAAGTAATTGAAAAAAGACTGGGTAATTTAGGTGATACAATAATATGCAATTCATTAAACTTTTTCAGTACTCTAGAGATGAGAACGCATGGGAACTGGGGAAACCATAAAGTCTCCCTCTGAAAGCCAGTAATATGGATGATGTGAACAAGCCACAGAAGATTCTTTCTTCCAGATAACCAGGTAACCTCATTCTTCATGACCTCTTTACAGAAATTATCAAGTCATAGGATATCCAGGTAACAGTTCAATAAGCCAATCACTCTGCCCATTGAAAGGCCCTGTGGTGAATTCATTCAATTTTATATTTAAAGAAATCATTTTATAAAGGAAATAAGATGAAACATAGCTCAGACCAATGTTAGAAATATTTTTTTCCACCACTAGAGAATTCAAGTAATATTTCCCAAGGAATATTGACTGCCAATAATATGTGCGATCCCAGTAATCTTTGATATTTACTTTGCCATTGAACATCATCTGAAAATAAATGTAATAAAAAAAGGGTTTTAATGTGACTTGAAAGGAAAGGCAAAATCCGAGATCATAATCATAGTGCAGGAAGCAAAATATTCTTTCTCTGATAAGACAAAGGGAAATGATCTTATACAGAGTGAGGAGATCACTAGTGTTTTGCTTAAGTTCATATAGTTAAAGCTACAAAGAAGACTGCAATAACTACTGAACCTTTAATTTGAATTATTTTTGACATTCCTAAGAAGGAAATTCTATCTATTGGAACTGGTCATCACTTTGTCTACAATAGGAATTTATATGACTCCTGGTATTATGCGGAAATATGCTGGATATGATTTCAGAATGTAGATCTTTTTGGCTTCAAGGTCAACTTGACACTTTTATTGTTCAGTCATTCAGCCATATCTGATTCTTTTTGACACAGTAGCCCTTACTGATAACCAATTCACCATAATGTCTTAATAAGATGTTCTCAAAAATCTATCCTCATTTAGTATCTCACCATAGTTATTTTAAACCCACTGATTATTTAAATGTTTTATATATATACATATATATAATTTATAATTAATTATAAAATTAAATTAAATCTAAACAATCATATATATGTGTATATATATAAATATATTGTCCAGTCTCATTATGATCCACCTGCACACTCATTAAAATTATTTTTCACAAACAATTAATGTTACAATATTTTAAAAGTTAATCCTTTTCTATCCTCTGAGGTTTAAGGAGCTTCATAATTTATAATTCATTTTGTAAAATAAAACTTGTTGAATTTTCTCTTCATAATGAGATATGATTAGGTATGATATAAATTAAGTATAATTGGATGGGAAAATTCTGACTCATATAAGATATTTCTTCTCATTTAAGATATTTCTACCCAGTAAATTTTTAATTGACTACATAAATAATGCTCAAATGAAACTTCATTTTATCCTCAGATTCTCTTCCTTAGACTGAAGAAATGTACAATTTGAATGAAACCATTGGAAGTCAGGTCACTGAATTCATTCTCATTGGCATTACAAATAATCCTGAGCTACAAGGTCCCCTCTTTTGAGTATTTTTCCTCAATTACATGGCCATAGCTCTGGGGAACCTGGGACTGATCATCTTAACCAGTGTTGATCTCCATCTGCAAACCCCCATGTACTTTTTTCTCAGGCACCTGGCATATGTTGATCTTGGCTATTCCACAGCTATTGGTCCAAAAATGCTGGTCAGTTTCACAGAGGAGAAAAACATCATTTCCTACAACGGATGTGCAATACAAATATGTTTCATTGCCGTACTTATAACCTGTGAATTTTTTATCCTGTCGGCCATGGCCTATGATCGCTATGTGGCTATCTGTAAGCCCCTTCTTTACATGGTCATCATGTCAGACAGGGTGTGCTGGGTCTTATTGGCTATCTCATATGCCCATAGTGTTATGATTTCCTTAGTGATCACAGTAAAGCTTTTTAATTTGTCCTTCTGTGAATCCAATGTAATACATCATTTCTACTGTGACAGTCTTCCTTTACTGTCCATTGTATGCTCAGACACAAGTGAGACTGAATTAACTATTATGATCATTTCTGCATTTAATTTGATTTCTTCAGTATCAATAATCCTGACCTCCTATATGATTATTCTTGTGACTATCCTCAGGATGAACTCTGCTGAAGGTAGACAGAAAGCCTTCTCTACCTGTGGCTCCCATCTCACAGTAGTAACTGTTTTTTATGGGACACTTATCTTTATGTACCTACAACCTCAATCAAGCCACTCCTTGGACACAGACAAAATAGCCTCTGTATTTTACACTCTGGTAATGCCCATGCTCAACCCATTGATCTATAGTTTGAGGAACAAAGAAGTAAAAGGTGCTTTGAAAAGACTCTTTAAGAAAATAATGTAAATACTCTCCTCTGCAACTAATATATGTTTTGATTCTATTGCCTTATGAAAATCAAGAAAACCAGCTAGATTTCTTAACTTCTCTCCAATTTTCTTTTGCAGAAAAAACCTCCACTAATATGCAATGAGGGGATTTTTGTTACATTTCCATATAACTATTAATCTTCAATAATCTTATTTGTTTTAGTTTCATGAATCTTTTGATCAAAGTGATGTTTTAGAGTTTTTAGCACCTAATATTTCTATGAAAACAATCTATTGTATTATGTATGCCAAAAGTAAAATGCAACATTGCTTTCAGTTATCATCTGTGGAAGAATCAATACATTACTTATATTTAGAGAACACTGACATGAAGTACAGTGCTAGTCACTGGGCATACATAGATTTAAAAAATGTTTCTTGCTAACAAGGAATTTATTTTTTATTAATGGAAATTACATGTATAATAATCAAATAATCTGCCACAGCAATCATTTCACTTTCTAATTTCTTTAATTATTAAGATGTTTACCACAATATTCCCTCTAAAATTTCTAACCATCCCTCCTGGTTTTCTTCTCTGTTTTAAAGTATTAAAAATATATTTCTTCTTTGTGATAAACATTTAAATTATTGAAGACAGCTTTCTTCCCTTCTTATACCTCCAGTTCCCGATCTTTCATTCTTGTGCTAGAGAATAAAGACATATGAGTTATAAATGTTGTTCTAAAAGGGTATCTCTTCATTTTCCAGTAGTTCTTTGCCAACAGAAATTGATTTGCTATTAATATATGGGTACGAGGATGTACTTTTCTCCTATCTTTGATCTCTTTGGGATATAGATACAATGGTATTGCTGGGTTAAAAGATATGCACAATTTTATGGCCCTTTGGGAATAATTCCAATTTGCTCTCCAGAATGGCTACATCAGTTCACAATGGCACCAGTAGTTTATTAGTGTCACAGTTTTTTTAAAATCTCCTCTAATATTTATCATTTTTGTTATTATAACCAATCTGAAATGTGTGTAGTGGTACATCACAGTTTCAGTTCACATATTTCTAATTAAGAATGCTTTGGATAATTTTTTCATATGACTAGAGAGGATTTTACTTTTTCCTTTGAGAACTGTTTGTTCTTATCCTTTGGGCATTAGTCAGAGAGTTTTGTATTCTTATAAATTTGACTGAGTTCTCTATATATTTAAGAAATGGGATCTCTGGCAAGAAACAGTTAGTAAGAAAATTTACCCCAAGTTTATTGTTTGTCTTCTAATATTAATTGCATTTGTTTTCACTTTACTACTACTACTACTAATAATAATAATGTAGTCAAAGGTATCTATTTTACATCTCACAGTTTTCTGTCTTGTTTGAGAATGACTTATTCCCTTATGCTTAGATCTGACAGGCAAATTATTCCATGCTCCTCTAATTTGTTTAGGGTTTTGTCCTTTATTTCTAAGTAAAAATATGATTTATTACTAAATCAAAATATCATTTTGATTTTATCTTGGTAAATGGTATGAGGTGTTGGTCTATTCTTGGGTTGTCATACTGTTTTCTAATTTTCCCAGCAGTTTTTGTCATATAGTGAGTTCTTTGAAAAACTTAGTTCTCTGGCTTTGTCAGATATTACATTACTATTATCTTCCACAATGCATTTTGAGTGATTAATCTATTCCATTGATCCATTCTTCTATTTCTTAGCTAGTATTTTATTGTCACCATTTTTATAATACAGTTGGATATTTGGTATGGCTAAGCCAACTTCCTTCATTTTTTTTTATCCTTTGGCTTTTGCTCTTCCTCATGAATTTTATAATTTTCTTCTAGCTCTCTTAAACAATTTTTCAATACTTCTATAATCATGGTACTGAAGAGGTAAATTAAGTTAAATAGAATTGTCATTTTATTATATTGGTTTGCCTTAACCATAAGCAATATCTCTTTCCTTTTTTTACCTCTGTATAGTTAAAAGATCTGGGTTCAACTTATAAATGGGTTACTTGTGACATATCCTGGACAATTAGTTTTATCTGTCTTGCATGCATTCATCTATAAAATGTGCAAATATGATGATAAAAAGTTTAAGCACCATTTCAGTTAAAATCTATGATGATGAACCTATTCTTTGTACTAACATAATTTCTTTCCTTGATCCTCATGTCATGCGTTTTTGGTTTTCCAACATTATTATTGCTTCGATCTGTTAACTGCAGAGCTTGTTAATGTCTATACCAAATATTGCCTCCAAAAAGTGTATTGTAAGATTCAAATTTGGTCAAGGCAGAATGCAATCTGACATATTTTATGCCAGGATGCTAGGTCTTCTTTTGTGCATATCGTTTAGCTTCCTTTGTTGATGTATATGCCCTAGATTCATAATAGTGGAATCTACTCAAATTGATTTCATCAAAAATATGTAAAAATATATTTCTTTTCTATTGACCACTTATGAAACTTTAAAAAATACAACCTAAGTGAAATATTTTACAATTGTCCCATTTGAATGTTGTTATGTTTTTAGCTTCATATAAATTCATGTCTAACTTGATAATTTTTAGGAGAAAGTTCTTGACTTGTAAGAAAGATACTTAGAGGTAAGGCATCTCTCTTACTTTCATTGACTAATTAAGAAAGACTTTAATTGTTAGATCTAATTGTTTTGAATTTTTTTTATCTTTCTTTCAAGTTCAATCCCTGAAAAACGTGTGTGATTCAACATCATTGAACATATAGTCTCTTCTAGGTTTTTCTTCAATGAGAAAAGACTTGGGGAACAGTATTTATCAGCTGGTCTGGGGAGAGAACTAGAAATATTTGCCTGAATATATAGATTCAGGAGGAGAGAAAGCACCATTGAATTGTTTAGTGATTTTGATTTGGAATGTATTTAAAATAAAATGTTGACAAATGTCTATTTTTATGTAATATGCCTTTTCCCAAATTAGTTCTATACTCAAATCGTACAGCAGTAGATTTCCATTGGACTGATAGGATTGTTTCATTAACAAGAATTTCAGTACCACAGTATTTGAAATCCTAGATTTCCTACAACATATAAACAAATAAAAACACATAGATAGATAATGGATAGATAGATAGATAGACAGACAGATAGATGGATAGATAGTTGGATGGATGGATGGATGGATGGATGGATGGATCGATGGATGGATGGATACAAGCTAAATAAAAAATAATTAACAAAATGAAGTCACCAGAATTTAGAGGATTTCATGAATGCTCTTTCCATCATAATCCCCTGAATGTTGGCAGTTTGGAATATACCTCTTCATTCTCTTTGAAAAGCAGGTTGTAGTGTCAGGGATTTTAGCCATGATGGCAGAGTAAACTCAACCATCTCCAGAGTCACCTTGAGAATCCTCTCCAACTGATATTTAAATATTATCACAAAACAAATACAGGAGTGAAAGAACCAACAAGGAGACACAGTGAAACAACTTTCAAGAAGAGAAAAACCCAAAAGGTTGGCAGAGAATATCTGGGATACTGGGGTGAGAAGAGAACACAAGCAGCAAGATAATGTCAAGGAGTGAAGAGCAAGCCAAGAGCAAACCACACACTCCCACCCCACATCTCCTGTCCCAAGTTCAGAACCTAGGTACAAACTAACATTGGGACCCTGAGATCCTGCCTGGGCAAATAGTGGCCCAAGTCAACCCACACCCCTTGAAATTTCAGACCTGAGGAAAAGTCTGGAGTCCTATCCCAAGGCAGTCTAGGCTGAAGTGGGATGATCTGTGTGAGATCAAAAAAGAAGCCAGGAGTCCCATTCTGGCCTAGAATGAGGACATAGTTCACAGTTCAGAGTGACTGATAGTAGTAAGGGGAATCCCCACTGGATATTTTCATCTAAGACTCAGGGTGGAGTTCCAAAACAAGACAATCAAGGATGTGCCCTATCAGAAGTACACAGCAAGATCAAAAACTTATACCTAAGCCCAAGGCTACAATTTAAGCAATTACTGACCTGATCAAGAACAAGGTAAGACCAAAAGCTTACAACGAAGCCAAAGGCAAGCCTTTGAACTATCAAAATGTGAAGGGTCAATTAAATTAGCAGGGGGAAGGACATATGAGAACTCTTAGACCTCAGAAAATCACATCATCCTCCAATAACTGAAAGTGGTAAAACTCAGAAAATAAGCTGATATTTCTTATCATTAAATTGGCCTCATATTGATCAATTATTTTTTCCAAATTCCTTTAATTAAATATAGTCATTTAAAGGAGGCAAAGCAGGACACTTCTTTTTCTGATGATAGAGAATTGTTCTTGTGTGATGTCCCCCTCCAAAAAAGAAAGTTCCTACTCTTTCTTCAATTAGAAATCAGATTACATAATATTATATAATTACCTTTTGCTTATTGGCCATATTTGATTAATTGTTTTTAATATATCAAACTCTTCCCTTTCTTCTGAGATCCAGTCCTTAACTTAAGAAGAGGCCCTGGTCCCAAAACCTGTAAACTCAATAATATGTTAGCTGTTGGTGACTATCTCATAAATGTATAGCCTCATTTTATGCTTACTGGCCAAAATTGAGATTTTTAATTCATCTTTCTGTAAACCTAATAAAATAAGAAATTTCCACTGTGAGTCTGCCTTTATTATTCATTATACGTTCAGACACAAGTGAAATTTAAATTTTAATTAAGATTCTTTCTGCATTTAACTTGGTTTGATCCATCTTGCTTATCCTTGGCTCCTTCATGCTCATTGTTGTGGCTATGATCACAATGAACTCTGTAGAGGCCAAATAGAAAACCTTCTCTATATGTGAACTTTCACTTCACAGGGGTGGTTTTATTGGATAGGGGCACTTCTCTTAATGTAGGTATAGCCGTATTCTAGCCATTCTTTTGATTTAATCAAAATGACCTCTCTGTTTTATGCCTTGGTCATTTCCATGCTCAGTCCATTGACCTATAGTTTGAGAAGCAAACTGGTAAAAGGTACCTTCTTTTAAAATTTGTCTTAGCCTTCCCTTTAAAATCCAGTATAGAGTATAACTCCCTTACATTATAAGAAGCAAGTAAGGGTTTCCTTGATTTCTTAGTTAACTTCTTCCAAGTCATCTCTCTTTTTTGAATAAACAAACATGTCATTATATTCATTCAAAAATGATTTTTATTTCTCAGTTACTTTTAAAGATATTTCTTTAAAGACATAAAGGATAAGGTAAGAGGGTGAAGGTTTCCCTATTATCTTAGGTTAGAGGATATTGAGAGAAATGGCAATAAAACAGAACCAGTCAGAGAGAGACAGAGAGATATGGACTATTTTCCTTCTTCTTCTGCCTTCAAATCAGCCAAGCCACCTCCAGCTTGATTATCCCATGTGCCAGAGATAAACCCAATTTCTTCCTTTAAAGTCACCACCATCAGCCCAAAGCCCAGAAATACAGTCACTGTTCCCTGGGCTCCAATCTGCTTTTCTGGTAACATTCCAAATGGAATTTTCCTTTGATTGACAGTTGACCTATATCCAGCTTCTGTCCTTTGCATGCATGCCTCTTCCACACATATGATCATGTAATACATTTTCTCCTGTTTATCATGTTGTGAAACATGACACACATTATGACATAGAGTGCTTATACTAGAGAAAAATTCATGTTGGAAATAAAGTAAGGAATTATATGCTTCCATCTACATTCAGACTCAATCTGTTCTTTCACTGGTGTTGGATATTCTCTTTACCATAAACCCTTTGGGGTTGTCCTGGACCCTTGAACTTGTTTATAAGAGTTAAATCATTCACAGTTGAGAACATTAAGATCATTATCAAAGCCCAATGGTTTCCATTACAATAAATCAAAACATATGATTACTGTTGTTATTATACATTTTCTAATCATTCCCCAGAGAAATTATGTTTCAATGCTTATGGGTATACTTTGTCTGGAAATGAGATTTTTGTTTAACAAAACAGAAAGACTAGGAAACTTTTTGTTTTAAAAAGGAATTTTCTTTTAATAATGAAGTATAATCAGAATGAAACATAAACAAAGTCCATTAAACCTGTGTTGTTATTACTGTAATTTGGGAGGGAAAGGAATATTAATATATACATTTAAAGTAATACCTTTTGCGAGCTTTCACCTAATTCTTTCTTTGTTCATTTCATTCCCCTGTTGACTTTTTTTGGTTCTAGATTATATGTCCTCTCTGCTTGATGAACTTTTCCAATTCATCACTATTTAACTGTCACTTATTAAGCAACTGCTATGTGCTGCTTACTTGGGTAGACACTTGGGATTAGAAGATAAGAGCAAACCAGTCCCTACTCTAAAGACCTTCTGTTCTACTGGAGGCATCAATAAATACATAATGCTGAGAAGGACCAATATATCCTTTAGGAACAAAAGGCAAATTAGAGATTCCAAACCAGGCACACATTAACAAAGAAAGTTGATGGTACATTACTGTGGAGAGGAGGTCAGTTTCCTTATGTACAAGGATTTTAGGTAAGTGAGAAAACTATTCTGCAAGTATAAAATTCTTGTTCCTAAAAATAACATATTGGGAGAGAGTTATAGGACACATCAGAATACTTTATTTTCTGAGTAATGCATCTTATCTCATACTACCATAATTTAGGACTACTGTTTTGGGTTCCTCTTCATCTAACATATTTTTTATGATATTAGACTGGATCTACTTCACTCATGTCTTACTTATACATAACTAGAATCTGCTTCCCCATTTCCTCCAACCCAGTGCATCCTGTGAATGGATGTGAACACACAGGGATATGTGTGGGGGCATGAGAGGTGGACTGAGAGTCATGTGGGAGGATGAACACATGTTCAGAATTAGAGTAGAAAAATAGGATTTAAACTTCTACCTATTGGTTCTCTCTATTTCAAATGATTTTTTAAATAAACTCCATGGAAACTAGAACCTGAAGTTATTAATTTAATTTTAACACTTAGCCAATCCACATTTCTCCCCACTAAATTATACTAACTTGTCACAAAGTTAGAAAAATACCCCAAAGCCTCTAGAGCTATAGGTTCAATTATTTTGACATGTATGTTCCATGTAGCAAAGTCCTACAGAAGTAACTGTAAAATAATAATTAAAAATATGGCACTAAAGAGATCCAAATAAATAGAAATATTAATGTCTCTTGGGGAGACTGTTCCACTATAATAAAATTACAATTCAATCTAAATTGCTTTACTAATTCAGTGCCATACCAAACCACTAAGCAATATTCTAAATATTTTATAGACCTGTGGAAAATAGTAACAAAATTATTTAATGGAAGCAAAAGATCAAGAGTATCAAGAGAATAAATTATAAAGGTGATTGATGGTAGCTTAGAAGTACCAGATTTCTAATTATATTACAAAACGGTACTCATTAAAACAATCTACTAGTGGTGACGAATTAGTGGTGAATCAGGGGAAGAGATTATGTACAATAACACATTAGCAAATAACCATAGTAAGACAGTGTTTGATAAATCCAAGGATCCAATATTTGGGGCCACAAAGTGAGCATGTCCAAAACCTTCTGGGAAAAATGAAAAGTAATTTGCTAGAAAGTATGCATATAACAATATTTCACACCACATAAGATTATAAAGAGTATATGCTTTAGACATGAAGGATGATATGAAAATTATGGGAACATGGAAAAATATCTGTCAGCAATATGGATAGTGTATTTTTAAGACCAAAAAGAGAGTGCATAATAAGAGATAAAATATGTAATTTTGGCTACATGAAATTAAAATTTATTGAAAAACAAAACCACAGATCTCAAAATTCCATGGAAAGTAATAAACAAGGAGAAAATTATACCCATTTTCTTTAATAAAATATTTCATTTTAAAATATGTAATTGTCAAAATTATAAAAAAGGTATTTTTCTCTATTTGATAAACAGTAAAAGGATAATAAGAGACATGCTTCAGATGAAAAAAATATCAATTGTCATACCAAAAAAGCTCTAAATAACTATTGATTAGAGAAATACAAATTTAAATAACTCTGAGCTACCACTTCAGAAACATCAAATTGGCAAACATGAAAGAAAAAAGAAAATGAAAAATGTTGGAAGGGATATGGGGGAAAATAGGTACATAAGTAACTGTTCTTGGAGTTGCAAACTGGTCCAATCATTCTATAGTACATATGGTATCTATACTTTTCTAAGATTATTTCTGGCGATCTTGAGACCACCATGATAATCTTTCCTTAAGGGAAAATGTAGACATAGAAAAGAAATTCCAATAATATTGTTCAAATTTTATATAGATGTGTGCCCAAATATAATACTTTGCCAACCAAAATTGTCCCTTTTTTCTTTGTACCTTTGTACTACAAAGATCCACCTGGCAACCTGAATTTTGACATAAAAATTAGCCAATTCCAGATGGCCACCAAATTAAGGATAACATATCTCACTTAGAAGTGTATTTTGGAACATATCAGACCCTCCTATAATAAAGACCTCTTAACAATACACTTACGTGAATTTTATTGTATGTTACTGTATATGTTTTTTAAATGGGATTTCTTTGGCCCTTTTCCTTTCTTCTTTTCATAATGTCCCAATATTCCCAACCACTCAATGAATCAGCATTTAATTGATCCCATTTTTTATTAAGGAGCTTAATTTCCCTACCTCTGGTTAGATTACTAACCTATTTGATACAAAAAATTATTATCCAAGCAAGGTCTTAGTTTCTTGACAGCTATATTTATACTATATGAAGATGGCACTGTGACTCTACTCATTTTGAAACAAAGACAATAGGACAACTCTATGTCAGAACACTGTCACAAAATACACCAATGGCTATAAAACTTTGCATATCCATTGATGATGAGTAGGTTTTCACCAAAACCTGGTGAAGATTTAAATGATCTGATACAAAGTGAAGTGAACAGAACCAGAGAACAATGTCCACAGTAATAACAACATTTCAATGATGATGAATTTTGAAAGACAGCCAGTAGAATCAATAAAATCATGTTATTTTCCAAAGGACTTACAATGAAAAATATTGTTTATCCCCATATATAATGAGTATTAATTACTTGTTTTTAAAATGGGTGTAAGACTGGGATAGGAGGAAGAGAATTTAAAATGAAAAAATACTGATTGAAATAAAAAAAATAAACCTATGGACTTTCTTTAAAAAATTGGTGTCATTAAGAAAGAAAACATGCTAACATTTATTAAATGCTTATTAAAGACCAGCTTCTGTGCTTACTACTTTATAAATTGTATCTCATTTGTTTCTTATAATAATTCTACCCTATAGTGCTATTATTTCCATATGAATGTTTAAGAAACTGATGTAGAAAGAGATTAATTTATTTGTCTAGGGTCACATTGCTTTTAAGTGTCTGAGACAATTTTGAATTCAGTTTTATTGGTTACTGGCCCAGAGAAGTATCCATTAGGCAACATTAATATCTGAAAAAATTTAATTTGATCCTCATGAAAATACTGCAATTCCAGTGCTCTTATTAACTTTATTTTGCATTGCTAAGGGTAAAATTTAGGGTTGAGACTGAATGTATTATTTAGTGCTTGCCAGGGATTTAAATTCTGAATTATAATGAAATACTCAAGTCAGAATAGAATTTTATGGTAGTTTATTTACAATAGAAGGAAGAAATTAAGAATGAGGGAGACAGAGAGAAAAGGGTAGAAGATCTGAACCAGTCTGGCCTGAGGCTGTGAGATAGATTTACAAGGCAGAGGAACTTCAGAGCCTTCAGCCAATGGGCCTTCCCAGAAGATTAAATGTAGCTTGACTTCCAGGCATGAGGCCTTATAAAACATGAGGTACCTCCTTTGAGGCTGGTGCCTTCAGAAAGCAAAGGAAAGAGGATTCAGTATTAACACTCACCACATGGTCAACTAAGGGAAGTAGTCTGAGGTCTCACATTGAGCTTCTCCAGGGTGGAACTCCACAATCAAGTCCTCAAAAGCTCCCTCTCACAGGAAGTGATGTGAAACATAAAGGCAGTTCTTTACATAACTTCCTGTGTCTCACATGTGCCAATGGTGGCTTAAGCTTGGCTTATGACAGTCCAGGTGTTCAGTCAATTGTTTCTGATTTGTCACTTGCTATTACATTCTGGTCATAGGCCTTCCTTCCCCACACCCAATCCTTCAGTGGGAGTGTATACATTCTTGGTTGCTAGAATTCTAAAGACTAAACAGGGTGGAGTAAAACTAAAATTCACATCAAGAAGAAATAAGTAGATAGAAAAAGATTAAGTTACTTGCAAAAAGGTAAAATATTCACTGTATGAGAATAGATTACAAATCACCTCTTCCTACCTGTAGACCCAGTCTTCTATTAACTCCACTCTGTAGTTTCTTCTAAAGGACCTGATAATCCTCTAAATACAAACCAGTTTCTTCATCACCCCTAGGTTATTTTGGTGTCCAGCACTCAGGTCATTTTACCAATCTTTCTTAGAGATGCATCCAAAACAACAGACACTCCTCCTTGCTCATCCAAATTGATGTTATAATCTGGGCACTACATGTTCTTCATCTACTCCATCTTTAATATGTAAATGTTTAAAATTAACTTTTCTCTTTGACTAGAAAACTCCTTCATGCCTGTCAAAGTCCTTATACTTGGTACAACCAGCATATACCATCCACAAAAAAAAACCCTGGAACATAATAAATATTTAAGAAATATTTCAAGTAATTGAAAAAAGATTGGGTAATTTAGGTGATACAATAATATGCAATTCATTAAACTTTTTCAGTACTCTAGAGATGAGAACACATGGGAACTGGGAAAACCATAAAGTCTCCCTCTGAAAGCCAGTAATATGGATGATGTGAACAAGCCACAGAAGATTCTTTCTTCCAGAAAAGCAGGTAACCTCATTCTTCATGACCTCTTTACAGAAATTATCAAGTCATAGGATATCCAGGTAACAGTTCAATAAGCCAATCACTCTGCCCATTGAAAGGCCCTGGGGTGAATTCATTCAATTTTATATTTCAAGAAATCATTTTATAAAGGAAATAAGATGACATATTCTTGCTCAGACCAATGTTACAGATATTTTTTTTTCCTCCACTAGAGAATTCAAGTAATATTTCTCAAGGAATATTAACCCCCAATAATATGTGGGATCCCAGTAATCTTTGATATTTACTTTGCCATTGAACATCATCTGAAGATAAATGTAATAAAAAAGGGTTTTAATGTGACCTGAAAGGAAAGGAAAAATCCGAGATCATAATCATAGTGCAGGAAGCAAAATATTCATTCTCTGATAAGACAAAGGGAAATGATCTTATACAGAGTGAGGAGATCACTAGTGTTTTGCTTAACGTCATACAGTTAAAGCTAGCAAAATAGACTTAAATAGCTACTGAGCCTTTAATTTGAATTATTTGGGACAATCCTAAGAAGGAAATTCCGTCTCTTGGAACTGGTCATCACTTTGTCTACAATAGGAATTTATATGACTCCTGGTATTATGCGGAAATATGCTGGATATGATTTCAGAATGTAGATCTTTTTGGCTTCAAGGTCAACTTGACACTTTTATTGTTCAGTCATTCAGCCATATCTGATTCTTTTTGACACAGTAGCCCTTACTGATACCTAATTCACCATAATGTCTTAATAAGGTGTTCTCAAAAATCTATCCTCATTTAGTATGTCACCATAGTTCTTTTAGGCCCACTGATTACTTAAATGTTATATATATATATATATATATAATTTATAATTAATTATTAAATTAAATTTAAACAATTATATATATACATTTATGTATGCATGTATATATATATATAATATTATCCTGTCCCATTATGATCAATCTGCACACTCTTTAAAATTGTTTTTCACAGAAAATTTATGTTACAATATTTTAAAAATTAATCCTTTTCTATCCTCTGAGGTTTAAGGAGCTTCATAAATTATAATTCATTTTGTAAAATAAAACCCTGTTGATTTTTCTTTTCATGATGAAATATGATTAGGTATGATATAAATTAAGCATAATTGGGTGGGAAAATTCTGACTCATCTAAGATATTTCAACCCACTAACTGTTTATTTGACTACACAAATAATGCTCAAATGAAACTTCATTTTATCCTCAGATTCTCTTCCTTAGACTGAAGAAATGACCAATTTGAATGAAACCATTGGAAGTCAGGTCACTGAATTCATTCTCATTGGCATCACAAATAATCCTGAGCTACAAAGTCCCCTCTTTGGGGTATTTTTCCTCAATTACATGGCCATAGCTCTGGGGAACCTGGGACTGATCATCTTAACCAGTGTTGATCTCCATCTGCAAACCCCCATGTACTTTTTTCTCAGGCACCTGGCATATGTTGACCTTGGCTATTCCACTGCTATTGGTCCAAAAATGCTGGTCAGTTTCATAGAGGAGAAAAACATCATTTCCTACAATGGATGTGCAATACAAATATGTTTCATTTCCGTACTTATAACCTGTGAATTTTTTATCCTGTCGGCCATGGCCTATGATCGCTATGTGGCTATCTGTAAGCCCCTTCTCTACATGGTCATCATGTCAGACAGGGTGTGCTGGGTCTTATTGGCTATCTCATATGTCCATAGTCTTATAGTTTCCTTAGTGATCACAATAAAGCTTTTTAATTTGTCATTCTGTGAATCCAATGTAATACGTCATTTCTACTGTGACAGTCTTCCTTTACTGTCCATTGTATGCTCAGACACAAGTGAGACTGAATTAATTATTATGATCATTTCTGCATTTAATTTGATTTCTTCAGTATCAATAATCCTGGCCTCCTATATGATTATTCTTGTGACTATCCTCAGGATGAACTCTGCTGAAGGTAGACAGAAAGCCTTCTCTACCTGTGGCTCCCATCTCACAGTAGTAACTGTTTTTTATGGGACACTTATCTTTATGTACCTACAACCTCAATCAAGCCACTCCTTGGACACAGACAAAATAGCCTCTGTATTTTACACTCTGGTAATGCCCATGCTCAACCCATTGATCTATAGTTTGAGGAACAAAGAAGTAAAAGGTGCAGTGAAAAGACTCTTTAAGAAACTAATGTAAATACTCTCCTCTGCAACTAATATATGTTTTGATTCCATTGCATTATGAAAATCAAGAAAACCAGCTAGATTTCTTAACTTCTCTCCAATTTTCTTTTGCAGAAAAAACCTCCACTAATATGCAATGTGGGGATTTTTGTTACAGTTCCATATAACTATTAATCTTCAATAATCTTATTTGTTTTAATTTCATCAATCTTTTGATCAAAGGGATGTATTAGAGTTTTTAGCACCTAATATTTCTATGAAAACAATCTATTGTATTATGTATGCCAAAAGTAAAATGCAACATTGCTTTCAGTTATCATCTGTGGAAGAATCAATCCATTAATTATATTTAGAGAACACTGACATGAAGTACAGTGCTAGTCACTGGGCATACATAGATTTAAAAAAATGTTTCTTGCTAACAAGGAATTTTTTTATGATGGGAAATTAGATCTATAAGAATCAAATAATCTGCCACAGCAATCATTTCACTTATTAATTTCTTTAATTATTAAGATGTCTACCACAATATTTCCTCTAAAATTTCTAACCATCCTTCCTGGTTTTCTTCTCTGTTTTAAAGTATTAAAAATATATTTCCTCTTTGTGATAAACATTCAAATTATTGAAGACAGCTTTCTTCCCTTCTTATACCTCCAGTTCCATATCTTTCATTCTTGTGCTGGAGCATAAAGACATATTAGCTATAAATGTTATTCTAAAAGGGTATCTATTCATTTTCCAGTTCTTTGCCAACAGAAAAATATCTGCTATTAATATATGGGTACGAAGATGTACTTTTCTCCTATCTTTGATCTCTTTGGGATTTCCTTTGGTCTGATAGGATTGTTTCATTAATAAGAATTTCAGTACCACAGTCTGTGAAATCCTAGGTTTTCTGCAACATAAACAAGTAAAAACACATGGATAGATAGATAGATAGATAGATGTACAGATAGAGGGATGGGTGGATGTAGGTATGTATGTATGTATGTATGTATGTATGTATGTATGGATACAGGCTAAATAAAAAATAATTAACAAAATGAAGTCACCAGAATTTAGAGGATTTCATGAATCTCTTTTCATCATAATCTCCTGAATATTGGCAATTTGGAATCTAGCTCTTCATTCTCTTTGAAAAGCAGGTTGTAGTGTCAGGGGTTGGAGCCATGATGGCTCATTGAGTAAACTCAACCATCTCCAGAGTCACCTTGTGAATCCTCTCCAACCAATATTAAAATATCGTCACAAAACAAATGCAGGAGTGAAAGAACCAACAAGGAGACACATTGAAACAACTTTCAAGAAAAGAAAAACCCAAAAGGTTGGTAGAGAATATCTGGGACACTGGGGTGAGAAGAGAACACAAGCAGCAAGATAATATCAAGGAGTGAAGAGCAAGCCAAGAGCAAACCACACACTCCCACCCCACATCTGATATCCCAGGTTCTGAAACTAATCACAAGCTAACATTTGGAACCTGAGATCCTGCCTGGGCAAATAGTGGTCCAAGTCAACCCACAGCCCTTGAAATTTCAGACCTGTGGAAAAGTCTGGAGTCCTATCCCAAAGCAGACTAGGTTGAAGTGGGATGATTTGTGGGAGCCCAGAAGGAAGCCAGGAGTCCCAGTCTGGCCTAGAATGAGTACATAGTTCACAGTTCAGGGTGACTGATAGTAGTAAGGGGAGTCCCCCCTGGATATTTTCATCTAAGACTCAGGGTGGAGTTCCAAAACAAGACAATCAAGGATGTGCCCAATCAGAAGTACACAGCAAGATCAAAACTTAAACCTAAGCCCAAGGCTACAATTTAAGCAATTACTGACCTGATCAAGAACAAGGTAAGACCAAAAGCTTACATCTAAGCCAAAGGCAAGCCTTTGAACTGTCAAAATGTGAAGGGTCAATTAAATTAGCAGGGGGAAGAACATATGAGAACTCTTAGACCTCAGAAAATCACATCATCCTCCAATAACTGAAAGTGGTAAAACTCATAAAATAAGTTGATATTTCTTATCATTAAATTGGCCTCATACTGATCAATTTTTTCCCAATTTCTTTAATTATATATAGTCATTTAATGGGGGCAAAGCAGGACACTTCTTTTTCTTATTATAGAGAATTGTTCTTCTATGATGTCCCCCTCCAAAAAAGAAATTCCTACTCTTTCTTCAATGAGAAATCAGATTACATAATTTTATATAATTACATTTTGCTTATTGGCCATATTTGATTAAATTTTTTTTAAATCAAACTCTCTTCCCTTTTTTCTGAGGTCCAGTCCTTAGCTTAAGAAGGGTCCCTGGTCCCAAAAAAACTAGAAAATTGTCATGCATTGTTTAATAAATTTGTATGCCCAGAACATCAAATCTTTGTTTCCTCATTTATTCTATCTTTCACTTCCCACAACCTGTAACCTCAATAATGTGTTAGATGTTGGTGACTATCTCATAAATGTATAGCCTCATGGTATGTTTACTGGCCAAAATTGAGATTTTTAATTCATCTCTCTGTAAACCTAATAAAATAAGACATTTCCACTGTGACTCTGCCTTTATTATTCATTATATGTTCAGACACAAGTGAAATTGAGTTTTTCATTAATATTCTTTCTGCATTTAACTTGGTTTGATCCATCTTGCTTATTCTTGGCTCCTTCGTGCTCATTGTTGTGACTATGATCACAATGAACTCTGTAGAGGCCAAATAGGAAACCTTCTCTATACATGAACTTTCACTTCACAGGGGTCGTTTTATTGGATAGGGGCACTTCTCTTAATGTAGGTATAGCCGTATTCTAGCCATTCTTTTGATTTAATCAAAATGACCTCTCTGTTTTATGCCTTGGTCATTTCCATGCTCAGTCCATTGACCTGTAGTTTGAGAAGCAAACTGATAAAAGGTACACTCTTTTAAAATTGATGTTAGTCTTCCCTTTAAAATCCAGTATAGAGTATAACTCCATTACATGATTAGAAGCAAGTAAGGGTTTCCTTGATTTCTTAGTAAAGTTCTTCCCATATCTTCTCCCTTCTTTGAATAAACAAACATGTTGTAATTTTCATTCAAAAATTATTTTTATTTGTCAGTTACTTTTAAAAAATATATCAAAGACCAGTGGAAAGTAAAGTGCATATATATTGAGGATAATATTCTGACTTGATAGTTCTTACAATATTGGAATAATGAGAGAGATACTTCCAAACCCTCTGTCAGTTTCTTTGGAATACAATCATCTCTGGACTTTAATGACCCTTTATATGTGTAATAATATTTGGCCCTCTTTGTACAGGCTTCTCCTGATATATATAGAGAGGATACCATATCTCTTCAAACACCTATAGATAGCCAATATCCCTGTGTCAATACTGTGTATTGGCTCCAAGGAAGAAGAGTGGTAAGGGCTAGGCAATGGGGTCAAGTGAATTGCCCAGGGTCACACAGCTGGGAATTGTCTGAGGCCAGATTTGAACCTAGCATCTCCCATATCTAGGACTGGCTTTCAATCCACTGAGCTACCCAGCTGCCCCCTTCACCTGCGATTTTAATCAGAGACATAATGATAAATATCAAAAAACCAGAATATTTCATTCAGAACCTGCATTAGGCAGGTAAAGAGAATTGTCTACTGAGTGTCTATTAAATGGTAAGATATTGAGACTAGATTATAGTGCTGTGTTTGAAGAAATGAACTAACAACCGATAGTCAAATTTCAATGGGAAATGCATACTTGAAAAGTTAACATTTCACTCTCTTTGAAAGAGTAAAATGGACAGCATTTTGTACACAGTAATTAATTGAATATTAAAGAAATCTAAAGTGTAGTAGAGGTTTAGGTAGCAAAGAAGATTTCTAGCGAAGGGTACTCTTCATTTGTCAAGGCACATATCAGTGATTTCTTGAGGAAAAGATGGTTTTAGAGGAGTATGGCATTTTGCGGGAAGTAACCTTCAATCAAATAGCCATGGGTATAAGCCTGGTCTCATTCCTTTGAGAGTTATGTTATCTTTTTCACTCTTTGAATGTGGAAGTGGTGTATAGAGGTGGAGGTGGAGGTCGTAGATAGGAGCATCTTTCTTCCTGGAATGTTGACAACAGGGCAATGGGAAAGGAAGGGGAAGAAATATATGACTGATCCCCAATTGATCCATAGAGACCAACCTTTCACAGTTATTCAGTTCTGATTAAAGAATACTAACAGTTGTTGAAGGAAAATTCTATATAGGAAAGAATCATGAAGAAAAAAATTCAATATTCCTGTGTTTTATACAACTAACAATGTAAATTACATGGTGAAGTATTCTTTTTATAGCAAAAATGTTTGTGAGTTCTGCTAGACATTTTAGATGAAATTAGCTGTAGAGTAACACTCTATATAAAGACATTAAGAAGACACACTACATCTGGGTCAGGAAACTTCGAGTTCTCATCAAAACTTAATCATTTATTAAGTATCTTAATCTAAGCAAGTTATTTGAACTCTGTCCCAGTTTCCTCAGGTATAAACTGGGGATAATCAAAACTCCTAACACCCAAGATTTTTTTGAAGATCAAATCACATAATACTTGCAATGTCTCTATCACAGTAGATACAACATAAAACATATCCTGCAAATGTTATTATTTATTATTATTATGTTCTCTAAGTAATCAAAATGGATTGATTACTTAAATATTAACTTTTCGAGTATGCATTTCCCATTGAAATTTGACTATCAGTTGTTAGTTCATTTCTTCAAACACTCAGCTATAATCTAGCATCATAAAACAGAAATAAAAAAATCCCACTTAGCTTGTCAATCAACTGACAAATATTTATGATGACAATTCTCTATCATGCACACTATGATAGGTACTGGACATATTCTAAAAGGAGTGAGTGAATACATGAAAATTGAAAAATGAAGTATATGGTGTTCCCATATTCCAGAGTCAGGTCTCAAGTCTAGTTCTTCATGATTTGAAGTCCAATCTTCCACCTACCATGCAAAACTCATCACACATTTTCTTTTGTTCCCAATCACAAGAGCCAATTAACTGGTAAAGAGAGAGGATATTCTTTCTTTTAAAGGATACTAAAGCTTATTTGGATAGACATTCAATAGGGATGGGTTCTGGAGATGCCCAGGAAAAGGGTGAAAATGGTGATGACATTACAATGAACATCTGTTATTTCAAAATTTTACATCATGGAATAGAACATTTCTTCTGATAGCATAATGCATACAATTTGAAGCATATTGTGACTATTTAAAATTAAATGATTTTTAACATTGAAAATTATATATATATATATATATATATATATATATATTTAATATTGGAAGGGAAAGAAAGGCCTCCATATATTTTTGTCCTCATAGGGAAGTAATGGACATCTGTGGATCTGTGATTGCTAACACACTGGTAAGACCTCCAATGAGAGAGTGCATTATTAAATTCAGTTGTAGGCAGAATTGTAGACAGTGCTAGGCAACGATTCAGATAATTACCAGAATTCATTGCTTTCCATTGCCATAACTCAGAACAATTACTGTTACTATTTGCATTTTCTAATAAGACCCCAGGGAAGTGATGCTTCAATGGATATGAGTTTACAGTTCTAGACAGTGAGCATTATATTTTGCTTATATGAAAACAAATTTGTATTTATTGAAACAATAATTAATTTTAAAGAGTATTTGGAATCAGAATGAAAGATATGCAAAAGCCATTGATTCTATTTTATAACTATTTTCATTTGAGTGAAAATGATATCAATAAATAAAATGAAATTTTGCCTTGTTAATCAGACCAAAGGAAATTCGATATTCTTTTTCTTATTTGTTCATTTCTGTTGCCAAATTCTCTTATTATTCTAAATATTGAGTTTTCTTCATTCTAAACTTTGTTACAGTTTATTATTTAATAGCTACTTATTAAGTTCCTGTCATTCACTAAGCACTAGGCTAAGGGCTAAGAATTCAATGGGAAAACCAAAACAATCACTGCCCTCAAGAAGCTTGTGTTCTTCTGGGAGGAATGAAGATGTGCATTATGATAAGGAGATATATTCTTCAGAAACAAAAGGCTACAACTGGATTTCAAACCAGGCCTATACAAATCAAAACTACTGATGGATTACAGAGTCCAGACAAGGTATTATAGTGTTGTTGTGCTTTATTTGGTCTCCCTAAGTCTAAGTATTTAAGAAAATTGGGAAAAATCACTCATGTTAGAGAAATAGATTCCTTTTGATAAATGTAGTGGACTGGGAAAATGACTTGAGTCATGTTCAGAATAATTTGCCATCTGAGTCATGAATCTTGTCCCAAAACACCAAAATTTATCACTACTAACTTTGGTGCTGTAAAATTGGATTTGAACTCTGGACTTCAATCCCCACAATTCCTTGCTCCACTTCCCCAAAATGCTTTGTAATCTCACTGAATTCTCAGGTGGGCCGAGATCGAGAAGGGATTTAAACCTGGTTGTGAATAGGCTCAGTCTCTTTTGGACTTCCGTTTTAGAGCACATGCATCTCTTCCATGATGTGAGATTATCTTATCTAGGCCTCTCTGGCCTAGGCACATATTTCTTATCCTGTATTTTCTTTAATCCTTAATCTTTAATAAACCTCATAAAAATATAATACTCCTTACGGAAAGAAACTGTTTTTTACCTGCCTCAGTCTCCCCTAAATTTTAATCTTTACAGTTCCTACCATAAATTATTATATACATTGGTGTGATGCTAGACTGCATATACCTTTGCTCTTTCTCATTCAGCCAAAGAAGGCATCTCTCCACTAAGCTATGCTGTGTCACCAAAAATTAGAAATTTCCTCTAGAGTTATAAATTCACTTTTTGTATTATTGTGTTCTGTTTCAAATCCTTACAATAGTAACTGTAGAATTATGATTCTATTTTAAATGGGCCTCCTTCAAAAAGTTTGGAGTCATTAACAAAGGAAAGAAACAAGTAAATATTGGAGGCAGCTAGATAGCTCAGTGGAGAAAATACTTAGTCTGGAGCCAGGAAGACCTGAATTAAAACTAGACCTTACACATTTACTAATGAGTCCAGCTCGTCAAATTATTTGTGGGTCATGGAATGGGATAAGAGGAATGAGGTTTGATCAGGACAGTCACAGACAGACTTACAGACACACTCAAAGCTGCTTGCTGATCAGCGACCAAGTTTATTGATTTCGGGAAGGTACTTATAGAGAAAGTGATATAGGCTAAGGGATTAGGTAAATTTTTACACAGACAATGGTTAGTAATGATTTACAATCAGTGCAATGACTTCGTTTATGTCACTAAAGCTTAGACAGAGTTTTCTATAGAATAATAAATCATAGGTAAATATGTTACCATCTAACCAAGCTTTTCACAGAATTCCTGCATCAGTAATTTGTTGGCAGAACATACAGTTTTTACAAAATACAGCAGGGAGTGGTTAGAAAGGAGGGATTTGGAGGCCTCATGTGATGCCTAGGCTATGTATCTAGCTATTTCTAAGTTATGACTGTGATTTTACTGGGACTTACTCTCACTACTGGGGGCTACAGATTACTAGCTATATTAACCTGAGTTAGTCAATTAACTGTGCCTTAACCTAATGCAGAAAAAAAAAAGATGGCAAACCACACCAGTATCTTTGCCAAAAGAAATCGAATGGACAATATAGTCCATAGAGTAATAAAAAGAGTTGGATACAACTGAACAAATATACATGGAAGTTACCACATAACATTACAAACAGTATCTTAGTTGATCCACACAACAATTATATTAGGAAGTTTTATGATTAGCTTGATTTCAAAGTTCAAAAAACTTGGGCAGACAGAGATCAAGTGATTTTCTCTAGTTTACACTGAAAATAAATGATTGAGATCACTTTTGAACTCAGTTTTCTTGAGTTTAAGCCTAGTGACTTATCCACTCTGCATCTTAGATTCCTGATAATTTCATTTTATGCTCACAAAAATCCTTACATAGAGGTACTCTTATTAAACTGATTTTTACAAGAAAGAAATAGTGGTCAAAATAGGTGGTACCTGCCATAGGTCACATGACTCATGTGTGAGGTTAGGTTTAATAGTTTTTCTTGAATTCAGGGCCATTGTTCCATCCACTGAACTATCAAATTCCTTCTAAAAGATTTTTTAAATTCTCTAGACAATTCTATCTATTGACCACCTCCTGGCTATTTCTGGAATCATATCTTGTCTATTTGTACAATCTGTCCCAAATACATACACAAAAAGGCAAAATCTCCACTTTGATCATCCAGAGTTATATTGTCATTTAGGTAGTAGCTATTCTTTACCTACTAGGCCTTTACTTTGTGAATGATTAAAATAAACTGTTCTGGAGGGCAGCGAGGTAGCTCAGTGGATTGAGAGCCAGGTCTAGAGATAGGATGTCCTGGGTTCAAATCTGACCTCAGACATTTCTCAGCTGTGTGACCCTGGGTAAGTCACTTAACCCCCATTGCCTAGCCCTTACCACTCTTCTGCCTTGGGACAAATACACAGTATTGATTCCAAGATGGAAGATAAGGGTTTAAAAATAAATAAATAAAAATAAACTGTTCCGATTGACTAATGTCCTCTCCAAGAACCTTTTGCATTGTTCTTGGATAAGCTACAACCAGCACAATATCCCCTACAAAGCAGAGATTGGCAATAACTGATACTTATTGTTTCATGGGACTGGTTAAAATTATTGTCACTTACACATTGCAGGCACAAAGTTATGCCAATTTCCTTGAGATGATCCTATCAAGTTCATTATAGCTCACCAGTACTTTGGGGACATGGCCTCATGGGGATTAAGAAACCCATAAAGTGTTCCTCCAGCAACTGGCTTTAGGAATAACATGAACAAGCTACAGATGATTGATTCTATCTTCCATGTGAGTAGATAATATAATAATTAGTGAGCTTCTCACTAAATTAGATATAGAAACTCATATTTTTCTCAAATGATTAAGTTAAAAAAAGTCAAGAATGATACATACTTTGTGGGGGCCTGGGAGAATGGGGAAATTCATGCACTCCATTTTGAATTCATTTGAATTGAAAGTGCATAAAAGAGTTCTAGAAATCTCACTACTTGAAATGTCCTCTCTGACCAGTGTCACAAATGCTTTTTTTTTAAAAGAGAAAAATCAAATAAATTGATTAAGGATCAATAATAACATGTGAGGCCTCAAGGACTTTTGGGCTCTATGCTATGCAAATGGACTTGCTCAAAGGAACAAATTTAATAAAAATTGTTTTAAAATTTCCTTTCATGTGTCTACAAATAATAGGCATTGAAAACATCAAGCTTAAAGCCTACATCATGTTAATACCTTTGCAGAAAAATATTCTATCCCTGATTAGAGAACAGAGAGGTGAGGCTATACAGAGGGTGAATATCCTGCTAGTTTCCCAGAGGTCATATATTTAATGAATTTCCATAGGACATAGAAAAAAGAAATTGGACCTTTTACTTTAATGGCTTGAGGCTCTACTTAGAAGAAAATTTCATCTAATTCTACCAGCTATCTGTTTCCAATTTATACTTGTAGAAAGTGGCTTAAACTACCAAGATTTTATATAACTACCATAGCATGACTGAGAAATATGGTACATATCATTCTCAAACCCAATTCTTCTCAACTTCAAGTACACCTTGTTACTTACTACACCATAATGACTCTTTCAGGTGTTCTCATATGAAATATCCTTCCTCAGGATCTAAATATGATCCATCTGCACACAGATTATTAAAGTATTTTAAAATTCATTCATAGTATTATACAATCTCATTTCATATGTAATATAGGTTAAAGATTTCCAAAATTCACTCCTAATTTTGTAAAATAAAATTATAATCATTTTTATTTTAATAACATGATGATATGATATGATGTATGATATTCTATGATCAATATGACATTAATACATTGTGATTTTGTGGGAAAATTGCTGCTCAATTTATCTGGGATATTTCTACACACTAACAGTCTAATTGATTATGCAGACTATAGTAAAAGAAGGCTTATTTCTTTTATACACAGATTGTGTTTCTTGGATGGAAGAAATGATCAAGTTGAATGAAAGCAAAGGAAGCCAAGTGACTGAATTCATTCTCATGGGCATCACAAACAATCCTGAGATGAAGGGTCCCCTCTTTGTTGTCTTTTTACTCAACTACATGGCCACAGCTCTGGGGAATCTGGGCCTGATCATCTTAACCAGTGTAGACTCCCACCTCCAAAACCCAATGTACTTTTTTCTCAGGCATCTGGCATATGTTGATCTTGGCTATTCCACAGCTATTGGTCCAAAAATGCTGGTTAGTTTCATAGTGGAGAAAAATACCATTTCCTACAATGAATGTGCAACACAGTTGGTTTTCTTTGGGGTATTTATCACCAGTGAACTTTTTATCCTGTCAGCCATGGCCTATGATCGCTATGTGGCTATCTGTAAACCCCTCCTCTACATCATCATCATGTCTAACAGAGTATGTTGGGTCTTGGTGGTTATTCCTTACCTCTATAGCATCATGGTATCCTTATTGGTCACAATTAAAATATTTAATTCATCATTCTGTGCATCAAATGTAATAAGACAGTTCTACTGTGATAGTGTTCCTCCTTTGTACATTATATGTTCAGATATAAGTGAAATTAAATTAATCATTATGATCTTTTCTGCACTTAATTTAATTTCTTCCCTTTCTATAGTCCTTGTCTCCTACCTGCTTATTATTGTAGCCATCCTTAGGATGAGCTCTTCTGAGGGAAGGTATAAGGCTTTCTCTACCTGTGGCTCTCATCTCACAGTGGTGATTGTGTTCTATGCAACACTTCTCTTCATGTACCTGCAGCCCCGATCTAGAAACTCTTTTGATACAGAGAAGATAGCCACTGTGTTTTATACCCTGGTTATTCCCATGCTTAACCCTTTGATTTACAGCTTGAGGAACAAAGAGGTTAAGGGTGCTTTGAAAAGGGTCTTTCAGAAATTGAAATGAGCCTTCAATTTAAGCTCTGATGTAGAGCATGATTTTGTTACATTATTATAAGCAATCTTGCTAAATTTCTTAGAAAACTTTTCTTGAAGAAATAAATAAAAATTTCCTCCTAATATATACCCAGATAATTATTTTTGTGATTTAAAAAAAATCCAACCTCCAATTAATATTATTTGTGTATAAAGGAGCTTAAGAGGAGCATTTAGTCTAAATTATCTTGATAAATTTTTCCCCTATTATATTCCCCATAGTGAGTATCCCATCTTTAGTTTAAATTTTCCTTCGTGTGAGAATCAGTAAATTAATAAACACCTAAAAAAACTGGATGCATATACTGTGTCAGACACTAGACATAAAAAATAAATAAAAATTGTTCTTGTCATGAAACAATTTACATTAGTAAGGGAAAATGAGCAAGGAAAAGTTACTACATGCTATGGCAACTATTCAAGGTTTGCATACCTCAGATTGCTGGGAAATTTTTACTTGTCATAATTTCTCTACAACTTCTATCTATTTCTTCTGGTCTTCCCTCTATGTGCAAGTAGAAAATATTTATTCCTTCTCTTTTTGTGGCAATAATTTAAATTCTTTTAGGAAAACTTCAATCCCATCCATATACTTTCTTCCATCCCAATATCCCATTCATGGGCTGGAATAAAAAGAGAATTTTTTAAAATAGCATTTGAGTCTTAAAATTTTGCTCAGATTTTTATGCATATTTAAAAGTTCTGTATCTAAATGCTATATCTGGTATTTGTGATCTATGATATTCTAAAAAAACATTTGCCCTCTCAGATCCTAGTTCCTTTGTAAAATATGTGGATTTTATACCTATTTAAGATCCATTCCAGTTCAACATTCATGATGGTAAGACCTTCTTTGTTTTAACACCATATATGCTTTTTTTTTTTTAACCCTTACCTTCTCTCTTAGAATCAATACTGTGTATTGGCTCCAAGGCAAAAGAGTGCTAAGGGCTAGGCATAGGTGTTAAGTGATTTGCCCAGAATCACACAACTAGGAAGTGTCTGAGGCTAGATACGAACACGGGACCTCCTATCTCTAGACCTGGTTCTCAATCCACTGAACCATTCAGCTGCCCCCTCACCACCCTATTTCTTCAATGAATCTTCAAATACCATAATCTAATACTTCTTTACTATTTTGCCTACCTTCTGTTCACTTTGTAAGTTATCAATATCAATTCTGAAATATGTCACCCAAAATTGAATATAATCTTTCTAAAATGTTCTGGTCATGGCAGAATGTAATTATACTATCATGTTCTATTCCTGTATTTATGGAGACTATTTTAGTTTCTTTAGTTTCCATGTATTCTTATAGTCATATATTAAAGTTGGTTTGGACTTAAAAATCAAGGTCTTCAGAGGAATCTATAAGGGGTCATGTTCGCCCTATTATTTATTTGTAAAGGTTGTTTTCTTTTTATTTTTAAGCCTAAATTAAATGTAAAACTTTTCATTTGTCCCTATTGAATTTCTAAATGTTATTTATCTTATCTTAATATATATCATGTTTAGGAAATGCTAGGAAAATTTTTTTTGGTACATAAGGGATTGAATCCTAGAATATCATTTTCTTGTATGTTTCATTGACTGACTAGATAATAAGGTTCCTAGTTTGTATATTCCTATGTCTTGAAATTTCTCTTCCTTCCCATTTCAAATAACACTCTGAGATGTTATGATCTGCATTAGTTTGAAGACTTTAATTCTATAATGGTCAGCATTTCAGCCTCACCTGATATTTCCTTCAATGAAAAAGAATGTGTGGAAGAGTTGCAATGAGATCCTTTTGAAAAGAAACTGGATTCTGGCTTGAAGAAAATCAAATGACATCTTGAGACTCAACAAGGGAAGGTATTATGGGATCAACTAGTGACTGGATGAAAAAAAATGTGTTAAAAATAAACTACCAAAAAATTATCCTTTTTCAGATCTTGTTCCTTTTTTCAGAAGAAATGCTATACCCCAAATTATAACATAAAACTTCCTTTGGTGTGATTAGAAAATGGAAGCATTTAATTATTAATAGTTTTATGATGATCACATTGGACATGAAGTTACTTTCATTTTTGTGGAAGAGATTAATCCATTCTTAGGAGTTCCCAGGATCCGTGAGGAAAAATAGCCCCAGAAAGTATCCTGCCCCAATGGTATCCTTAAAATGGTAAAGTTGTCCTTGGGTAAGATTTTGTTTTGTATTGGTAGAATTCTTGAATGTTTCCTCTTAACTACATTATTTCAGAATGGTGATAATATCAGAATGCTTTCATTATACACATTTTAAGACAAGGCCTATGAACTTTAAGAAAAAAATGTGACATAAGTGACATGATTATGTTAAGTTTATAATAGTATCTCAAGAAAGTTTTACAATAAATCTAAGAGACAGATATGAGAGATATCAACACCAATTCTACTGAAAAATACACTAAAGATGAATAACTTACTGAGGTCATTTGGGTTAAAATTATTAGAGGCAAGATTCAAACCAGGTCTTCCTTAATATAAGTCCAGCATTTTGGTTCTTTTCTTTTTGCTTTATACTGGGCTACATTTCAATTTTGAGTCATCCTGTTACTTAGTGCAATCATTAACATCATTAAAAACACATTTATTTAATAATTAATTCTACATACTTCCAGTGCATTTGGTGATGTGGTAGATGGAAAGACATATCAACTTTAAGAGCATTAGCACCTTTAAGGTATTATGGTGGTCCTGGTAAAAAATCAAGAGTTAAATATCCTTCTGGGAATTGAGATTTAGTGGCAGATAAATATAAACCAAGTTTTCATTTATTTGGAAGATGACACTAAGGAAATTAGAGAGTTATTTGAGAATTACTAGGTGAAAGGTATTTTACCAAAAGGGAAAACTAGTTTCAAGCATACATATTGAGACCCATGAGTCAATTTGAATAAAATGGAAAAGAAATGGGTGAATTAATTAAAATAAATTAATCACACTGTGAAGTAGTTTAGAAAATAAAGTAGAATTGACCTAGATAAAGCAGATTAATCCATTCTTGAATTTTTTAGGAAACTGACCCGGGTCCTACAGGAGGTCAAGCAACCTATACAGGTCATAGTCTAGAATCCAATTAACTTAAGGCTGAGAAAGGAAGATCAAGAAACAAAGGAACATCAGGACAAACAAAGAGGTCGGGATGGAATGCAATGTAACACATAGCTAACTAAGGATAAGTGATTAGTTACATGTGAAAGTAAATGACCCCTGAGTGACCTTAGTGTTATCCACTTATCACTGACCACACACACCTGTGTTTGTGATAATGCTTGCTTGATTGACAAATAAGAACCTCTGTCTTGTAACCTATATAAACTGTCTGTAACTTCAGTTCAGGGTGGATTCCACTAGGGAAGTCTGTCCCAGTTGGTAGATTATTCATTTATCAATAAATACGAGTCCCAATAATTGAATTTCTGGATGTCCAGATTCGATTTATGAAGTATTCCACTTCAACTCTAAGGGTTAAATTAAGGAGCATGACAAAACGAGCAGAGCAATTTAACATTAACTTTGTTTAATTTAAGAAAGAAGTACAAATAAAGGGATAGAAAAGAGAAAAAGAGACATTATTAATCTTATACCCTACAAATATACCTAAAATTCCTAGTACTATCTAAAATTTCCTAAAAGTATCTCTGCCTTCTGAGGACAGTTTCTTCTGCCTGGCATGCCAGGCCTATCTTAACCTACTCTATAAATTATTCACTAACTACCTAACTTCCTAAAATAACAGATAGCCACCACTCACTCACTCCTTCAATCAGTTTTCTACAGCAGTCAACTGCTAGTAGCCCTTTGCCTGAGATACTCCTGCTCTCTTGAGATTCCAGAGCCAAAGACCCCCAACTGTTAGTAGTTGCTTCCTTATCTCCTCACTCACCAACTCTCCCCCCTCACTTTCTATACAAGGGCTCACTACTTCCTCTCCTCAGTCCTGGTCTCCCTGGTAATGGAATCTTCAGCTGTGGCTCACTGACTTCTACCAGTTCTGATCTACTTAGAATTCCTGCTCTCTAGTCTTTTACAGGGATAGAGGGAGAGATTAAGAAAATCCCTTTAATACACTATATAGAAAGAAATATGCTAATCACTGGGGACACAAATAAAAATTGATGGTGATTCCTATTCTCAAGAAGCTTACATCCTAATAGGTAGAATCATCAAATATAGGATGTCTCAGCTATATGTCATATCAAAAAGCTTGTATTACTTAATAGCAAAACATATGATAATGTACTTTCTTTAATTCTAGTAGTAAAATCATAGCTGGTCCAATGAACTATAGTACCAAGAATATTGATAACAGATAAATTTCATTTCTGGGTCAAGCTGTGAGTACAGAACGTGCAGAAGAATTAACCAGGCTATATGTCCATGTAATCAGATACTTGGGATGATGACTATAAATTCTAGGTTAGAACTATGACTAGTGTCTGGGATTCCTAATAGTCATATGGCACTTGAACTTTCTTATCCATGAGTGGAAGGTGGTTATCAGTGAATGTCAAGGATTTTCCACTCATTCTTAACAGTGATGGCTCCCCTCAACAATGGCTTCATGGATCAGGTTTGAAGATTTCCATGTCCATGTACCAGACCAGAAATAAGGCTGAAAGTATTTCAAAAAACTGTCTGACTCATACCAACACTTAACTTCACTATCACTAGGTATTTTATATCTCCTTGTATGAAACTTGGTTTAATATGATTTCTCATCTTCTCACTTTAGCCATGACAATGAAACTGTACTCATTAGAGTATTGAAGACGGAATTGCACCATTTCTGAAGTATATATAGTATTAGCCTCTTTCTAGTTAATTTTTAATTTCTTCCTGGTATGCTATGTTCCATAAATACTCTGATTGCTTTCATAATTTGAGGACCTTATATAAAGTATATTTTTTCCTCTTTATTCATATTTAGAAATTTTGGGCAAGGACCAAGGTCATATAATTTCAATTTGAAATGAATCTATCTTATCAAAGATGAGGGGAATGAGTTTCATATTGAGTAAATAATATTATCTTAAGTTGGTACTCAATGAATTTCACACCCAAATAATAAGTGAGAAGTCTTCCATAGCTGCTTCCAGGTTCTTTGATTTTTTGTTGTTAGGGAGACTGAGAAAATAATCATATCTTTGATCTTGATTAATCCTTAGAAATTAAATAATTCATGGTTTAATATTTGGAAGCCACCAAGGTTCCTTATAGAGTATATCTCATTTCCTCCATATCCCATAGAAAGTAATTAACTTTGGAAGTTCCAGTATATGGAGTTAAAAATGTGGAAAATATGCTAACAAAAACTATACTAAACTCTGTATTTCTTAAATAACAAAATGCTCAAAGGGAGACAACTGATTATTCCAATATTTGGAACTGAAGAGTAGGACATGGTCATTACTTATTTTAAGATATGATTTATCTAGGATAAAAGCCAGGAAACTTTGAATTTTCTATGAATTCTATCCATTTATTATCTTTCATCATATGTTTTGACTCCAGTGCACCCAGGCTAGAAAAATGTAAAATTGAGTCAGAAGTATTTTCAAAATGACTTATGGCTTTTCTTTTGAAAGTTTCATGTGTGAAGATTACATTTGGCTACCTCCTGATTGTAACAATGAAGATAATTAGCTCTTCCTTTATTGGCAAGATTAAATTGTAATACCCACTCTATTTTTAGATTTTTAGATTTTAATACCCCAAAATATTAACTCAGTATTTAAAGTAGATCTACCCAGTTTAACTACAAAAAGGTGCAAACTAACTACTAACGGTGTGATCTAACCAAAAAAGGTATGGTCTAACCAAAAACAAGGTGTGAACACCTATTTCATGCATTGAGTGGGAAGTCTATGACCTATGTTTGAAAGAGTGGGTAGTCCTGGAGATGAGCTTCTGCTGTGATTAATAGACATGACATTTAGGGGAGGTAAATAAGAGAAAAAGATCTTTAAATAGAGGATCGCAGAGAAGAAAGATGTCGGAACTTTGACTTAGAGTTGGACTAGAGAATCAGTCTCTTGAGCTTGGAGTAAAGAAGTCACTCAGAGGAGAGAGTGGAAGACAGACACTTGTATTTGGCTGTGGAACTTGACCCTAGAGGAGTTCCTGCAGGAGACCTAACACTGCTTTGCTTTTAGATGGTCACTGTGCTGAGTGTAAGGGCTGACTTAGTTTCCCTGCCTTTCTAGAGGTGTGAACCTTTGAGAAAGGCCCATCATCTTGAGACTCCTTCACCTGCCTGGGATTTAGAATTTCTACCTGGCTCAGAAGAAGCCAGAGTTTTTTTTTTTCTCTCCCACCCCCCTTTTCTCACTTCCATATCTTCTCTCTATTGTAAATAAACTACCAATTTTACTTTAGTAATTCATTTTGGGATTTAGAAACTAAATCCCTGGTGAACACCAATCAAATAATTCAGTCCAATCACAATTAAATTTAACACATGGTTTAGAAAAATAGGTTACATTTCTATGGTTGATTTCTTCATCTGTTTTGAGGTGATATGCTGTGGTACAGGGAATTCTGTTCTTGGAAAAGCTTGAATTGAGTATTGAAATCTGAGATATATTTGGAATCCTGTTCAGGAACATTATAATAAAAAAAAGTCAATCCCACCAAAAAGTTCATGTGAGAGTAGAGGTGGTAAGATCAGTCATAAGATAAAGCACTACACAGAGGCAAAAATGAGTCATCACTGACAATGTGTACCTCTAACAAAAGGGAACTTATTACAGGAATAGAAATAATATGTCTATGACAAAATAATATACATTACACATGAGTTTTTTTTAAGTTTCTTAAGTATGTCATTATAATTCTGTATTTGAAGAAATGTCCTAACATTCTAAAGTCAAAATTCAATAAGAATACATTTTAAGAAAATTATACTTTCATTATACCACTGGAAGAGTAAAATCAACAAGAGTTTATATATTAAAAAATCATATAATATTAATGAAAAGTAGAACTCAATGGAAGTCTGAGGGGGGCAGAATAGATTTCCATCTATTGGTTCCTTTTACTGGTCAATGGAAGGATCAATGAAACCCTGAGGCCAAGTTGGCTTTAGAAGGCTATGACATATTTAAGGTTCCAAGCAGAAGTCTGCTCACCCCAACTATGACCTAGTACTCATTCTATTATTGGGTAGATTATGTTTCCTAGTGTTTGTGTGTCTGGGAGGTGGGTGGAAGTTTGTAGTGAAGAGTAGTGACTTTTTTCCTGAAATGGTGACACCAGTGCAATGAGAGAAAAAGTAGATGGAGCACATGTCTGATCCTCAATTCTTCTGGAGAATCAAAATCATCAAAATTCTTCTCTATTGGACAAAGAATTAAAAAAAATCATTGAAAAAGACAGTGTAAGCAAAAACCAAGAAGAATTTTACTTAATTTCATTGTTTAAAAATATGACAAATTACTTGAGAGCTCAGTATACATGAGATCAATTATTTGAGACCTATTATTCCCAAAGAATTTTTTTGAACACTGGTAAGCATTTTGATAGAAATTATATATAGATTTGCACATTACACCATATACCATGAAAAGTATTAAATGCATTTATGATCTGGATATAGGAAGATGCAATTAAACAAAATATATATATAAATTAATAAGTAAATAAATAAATGAATAAATGAGAAGAGAAAATAACAAGATACATTTCTTAGATATGGCTATGAACCAAGCAATTGACACATACTTATGAAGAAAAGAGAAACCATGAAGGAAACCAAAAATTTAAATGTTTACATTTATAGGTAGGAAGATGTCATTGGATCTTCTAAAAATTTTGTCATTATTAGGACAGTTAGGAGTACTCATAGAGGGAGGGAATAGATATGAGATGACTATTGTGAAGACTGGATTTGACTATCTCCTGATTATAACAATGAAGGTACTTAGCTCTTCCTTGACAGTGAAGATAAAATTGAAATCCCCTATCTACTTTTAGATTTTACTCCCCAAAGTGTTAACTCAGTATTTAAAGTAGATCTATCCATTTTAAGTATAAAAAGGCGTTAACTAACCAAAAATGTATTAACTAACCACAAAAGGAGTTACCTAACTACAAAAGATATGAACACCCATTTCATATATTGAGTGGGCAGTCCTGTAGAGGAGCATCTGTTCTGATTGGTAGATGTAAAATTTAGGGGAGGTGACACAAGAGGAAAAGGTCTTTAAACAGAGGAAATAGAGGCACACAAGGATGGATCAATCAATATAGAAAATTCAGCCACTTGAAGCTGGACTGGAAGACAGACACTTGAAAGACTGGAAGATAGACACTCAGATTTGGAGTAAAGACACTTGGCTGTGGAACTGGACCCCTGAAGGAGCTCCTGCAGGAGACCTCAGACTGTTTTCCTTTTAGAGGTCACCATGGTGAGTGTAAAGACTGATTTCTTTCCTTGCCCTTTCTGGAGGTGTGAACATCTGAGAAAGGTCCATCATCTTGAGACTACTTTCTACTGAGTGGTGCCTTAGAAATTCTAACTGGTTCAGAGGAAGACAGAGATTCCTCTCTCTCTCTCTCTCTCTCTCTCTCTCTCTCTCTCTCTCTCTCTCTCTCTCTCTCTCTCTCTCTCTCTCCCCCCTTTTCTCTCTTCCTTAGTATTTTCCCTATATTATAAAATAAACTACCATTAATCCAATTTACTTGAGTATTTCATTTTGGGATTTAGAAATTAAATCCCTGGTGATGACAAATTAAATATTCAGTCCAACCACAGATAAATCTAACATGATGATGGGAAGATTAAAAAAAATATGAAATTAAGAGGAGAGAAAATTAATTAAGACCAAGCAAGAAGTGGAGAATAGTACAAGATCAAGAATGAATAATTTTGATGATGTTAAATTAAAAAGGTTTTGTGCAAACAAAATCAATATAGTCAAAATTAGAAGGTAAGCAACAAATTGGAGAAAAATCTGTATAACACAAACTTTTAACAAAGGTCTAATTTATTAAATTTATAAGGAACTAAATCAATTGTACAAAAAATAAAGCCATTCCCCACTGATAAATGGGAAAGGGACCTGAATGGGAAATTTTCAGATAAAGAAATCAAAACTATGAATAAGCACATGAAAAAATGTTCATAATTTCTCATAATTAGAGAAATGCAAAATAAAACAACTTGGAGGTACCACCTCACACCATTGTCTAATATGATAGCAAATGAAAATAATAAATATTGGAGGCAATGTAGCACAATTGGGACACTAATGCATTACTGGTGGAATTGTGAATTGATCCAACCATTCTGGAAGGCAACTTGGAATTATGCCCAAAGGGATTTAAATGACTGCCTGCCCTTTAATCCAGCCATACCACTGTTTGGTTTGTAACCCAAAGAGATAATAAGGGAAAAGATTTCTACAAAAATATTCATAGCTACATATTTTGGTGGGAAAAAATGGAAAATGAGGGGATGTCCTTCAATTGGGCAATGGCTGAAAATTTTTTGGTATCTGTGATGGAATACTAATGTGATAAAAGGAACAATGAACTGGAGGGATTCCATGTGAACTCGAACGACCTCTAGGAATTGATGCAGAGTGAAAGTAGCAGATCCAGGAGAATATTGTACACAGAGACTGATACACTGTGACACAATTGAACTTAATGGATTTCTCTATTAGCAGCAATGCAATGATCCAGGAAAATCCTGAGGGACTTATGAAAAAGAATGCTCTCCACATCCAGAGAAAGAACTATGGGAGTAGAAACACAGAAGAAAAACAAATGCTTGATCACATGGTTTGTTGGGGATATGATTGGGGATGTAGACGCTAAATGATCACCCTGGTGCAATTATCATTAATAAGGAAATAGATCTTGATCAATGACACATGTAGAACACAGTTGAATTGCTCATTGGTTATGGGAAAGGGGGAAGAGGAAGGGAGGAAAGACCATGGAGAAATATTCTAAATTAATTAATTTAATTAATTTTTAAAAAGGGACCATGTAAGGGAAAGCAGATTCTCAATAGGAAAAGTGATCAAAGCTGAGGATTGTCTTGGGCTAGTTTGCTACTTCCAATAGATCATAAACTCTGATTTTTCTCAGCCAATGAGGAAACAGAGGAAGGCTTCCCATGCTAGGCTTGGGAAATATATCATGCTGTTCCTTCCTTCAAGGGGGTGCCTGTACCAAACTTGGGTTAAACACCCACTCTTGCAAGGTTATAAATAAAGGGATTTTTCTAATTCACAATGCAATAAGAATTTTCTTTTTAGGTAAGATCATGTTTCTTACACTAACTGAGGGGCACTCAGGTCTCATGTCATGGACCCAAGATATATACTCCCAAGGGATTACAGAGAAGATTAAGAGAAAATGTTGGACACTGCTTCAAGTTGTGACCCAAGACAAATGCCCCCAAACTCACAGAAAACCCTCTTATATATAGGAGAATTCTGATGTAATCAAGCCTCCTAGAAGGGATTATAATAGCTGGAAATGTAGTGTTGAATAGTTTTACATTGGCTTTACAAGGAACACATTGAAGCTAAATTAACATCTTCAAGAAATTGAAGACTCGCTTCACAATGGCTACATGCAAGCAAACAAGCAAATGAATATTTTAAAGAAATGATCTGAAAATTGGACACAGTTACAAAGAGTGGAGTGGTTCAGGACTCTGTTATCTAGGAGGGGCTGATGAGAGGCTCATTCAAGCCATTGGACTGACCTCCTTTTAGAAGCTTCAAAAGTCTGAATACAAAGAAACAATAGGAGAGTCTTCTAAGACAAAAGGATATTCCAGATTGATATTTAAGATTTGGCCTCAGGCTGTGACTCCTGCCTGGGGCAATTCCCAGATAGGCTCAGTTAAAGCTGCAAAGCTTTTATAAGAATGGGGGGGGGAGGACACCCATCTTTAGATAGTAACAACTTTTTTTTTTAACTTTTTTTTAAAATTATATTTTATTTGATCATTTCCAAGCATTATTCATTAAAGATGATAGTAACAACTTTTAATAACTTGAGAATAACACACTGATTTTTCACTCTACACATAAGTAAGTCCTATCAGATTGACAGCCTTATTTTATGAAACCCCAAATTTACCCTTGTCACATGGGAACTTGTCTCCAAGTCCTGGACTGACCTTTGCCCCCAACTGAATAAAAACACATTGAGTGCCCTGAATAGAAGTGGAAGATGAACTCAAAACTTAAGCATTCTCTTTTGTCTTAGTTTTCCTTATTGTGTTTAAATCCAGTCCCAGATACCCTTGCCTCAGACTACAACCTCTTTCCCAAGCCTCTATGTAACCATCCAGTTGTCCTACCTTTCATAATTTTCCTAAGCTGTAAATATACCCCAAATTCTTGGTGCAAAAATTCCCATTATTGGTGTTTTTCCCAGAGACCTTGTTTCCCCGAGTCTCAAAGCTTGGCTCTGTGTTTTGTGTATATGGCTCTGTGTGGCATCCATAAGAATACTGTCTCTCCCTTGTCCTAATTAAAAGACTTATTCCATTAACTACTGTGGTAGTTCGGTGCTGGTTTTTTTTTTTTTTTCAGATTGACAAGATGATAGCAAGAAATTCATTAAAATTCTCTAGTACTTGAGGGATACAGCCACATGGGGACTGAGAAACCTATAAAATCTCCCTCCAGCAGTTGACTAAAAGAAAAATATGATGACACCATAAGAAATTCTATCCTTCAGGTGAGTAAGTAATAATTTTTTTTTATTGTCTTGTGAAACCAAGTGTTAAAAAATCATACAAGACTCAAGTAACTTAATTGCAAAAGGGATACACTGTCGCCACGGTAATGGGAAATGGAACATTTTAGAAGCTACGTGGTTAATTCACTAGAAATTAAATTTTGTGAAGTTTTCTGGGAAAACCAATATTTGGCAGGTCCTGACTCTGGTACATATCAGATGCATTTCTAAGAGAAATAAAATAACTTTTGTCATGGAGCACTGCTCACTAATAATATTTTGGAGCCCAGTGATCTCTGGGGTCTATGCTGTGCAACTGAACATTCTCTTAAGAAGAAATGTAATTTTTTGAAGTCTATTCATGTCACTTAGGATGATATCAATGAGCAGTTGCTAAAAATACCAAAATATCAAGTCTACAATTTTAGAGGCCTAGGTCATCCTAATCTATGTTGAAAACTCTTTTTCTCTAATAAAGTGGAGCTATAGAGAGATATCTATACTATCTTCCTAGAGAGAACACACATACACACACACACAAACACACACACATATTTGCTTTTAAACATTTTATTTGGTCAATTTCAAACATTATTCATTGGGCACAAAAATCATTTTCTTTTCCTTTCCCCCTCCCACCACCCCTCCCATAGCTGATGTGCGATTCCACTGGGTATTACATGTGTCCTTGCTCCGAACCCATTTCCATGTTTTTGGTATTTGCACTAGGATGTTCATTTACAGTCGACATCCCCAATCATATCCCCTCAGCCCCTGTAGTCAAGCAGTTGCTTTTCCTCAGTGTTTTTACTCCCACAGTTTGTCCTCTGCTTGTGGATACCTAAAGAGAACGTATTTAAAAAATAGCAGGAGATAGGGGCCAGAATAGAGGCCAAACTTATGATTTCAATGATTTAGAGAAAATTTAAGAATGGAAATACCCCTTATTAACAGTGAGTGGGAACTTTTATGCAAACTATAGTGAGAAGAAATCACCTAGATTACCAACAGGTTATCACCCAATTATATGGCATATGTGGTTCTTAAACCCTTCTTTGAAGTCAGTTCTGTCCTTACTACATCACATTGATTTTCCTAACTGCTGTTAAAGTAGCCCACCTTTTCTCAGTATCCTATTTTGACTTTTCTAATCGCTGATGAGATAAAATATTTTAAAATTTTAGTAATGTCATCCTGTCTCATCTGGACTTAAAAAGCTCCTTTAAATATTTTAAATTTCCTACAATGAAATAATAAGCAATTTCTTTTCAGTACTGGGATGTTGATGCTGTATTATATGGAATGATGAGCTCTAATATGACATTGTAAACATTAAAATATAATATTTGCAATGACTATATATTAATTTTAATTTTTACAATAATTAAAATGTTACAGTTTCAGAGCTTTATTAATGATCAATAGAACTAAAGGAATGGAAAGGCAACAAAATGAAAACCAAGTGCCCATTGCTAATCAACCTGTTCAAAAAGCCCACATAGGGGGCAGCTGAGTAGCTCAGTGGATTGAGAGCCAGGCCTAGAGATGAAAGGTCCTAGTTTCAAATCTGGCCTCAAACACTTCCCAGCTGTGTGACCCTGGCAACGTCACTTGACCGCCATTGCCTAGCCCTCACTGCTCTTCTGCCTTGGAACCAAAACATAGTATTGATTCCAAGATGGAAGGTAAGGGTTTAAAAGAAAAAAAAAAGACTGCTTACCACCATGGTCACAACCCAGGAAGCCAAGAGGGTTTTTTGAACAGGTTGAATAGCCATGGGCACATGGTTTTTATTTTGTTACCTTTCTATTCCTTTAGTTCTAATGATCTTTATTAAATCTCTTAAAATATAATATTTTAATAATTGTACATTAATTTTAATTTTTACAGCAAAAATTTTTGAATTTTAGTGAAAAAATTGTCCTCTTCTTCTCAAAGCCATTTCTATCCCACAGTAGCACAAAGGACTATGCTAACAGTTCACAATGAAGGCTTCTCTTTTTTTATTTCCAGATTATGCTCCTACTATGGAAGATATGATCAAGCAGAATGAAACCATAGGGAATCAAGTGACCGAATTCATTCTCATGGGCATCACAAATCGTCTGGAGCTACAAGGTCCCCTCTTTGGAGTGTTTTTCCTCAACTACCTGGTCACAGCTCTGGGGAACATAGGCATGATTATATTAACCAGTGTTGATTCCCGTCTCCAAACCCCCATGTATTTTTTTCTCAAGCATCTGGCATTTGTTGATCTTGGTTATTCTACAGTAATTGGCCCCAAAATGTTAGTTAGTTTTATAGTGGAAAAAAATAGAATTTCCTACAATGGATGTGCAACACAACTAGTTTTCTTTGTGACATTTATCATCAGTGAACTTTTCATCCTGTCAGCTATGGCCTTTGACCGCTATGTGGCTATCTGTAAGCCTCTCCTGTACACAGTCATCATGTCAGATAGAGTGTGCTGCATCTTAGTGGCTATCCCCTATGTATATAGCATCATGGTATCCCTACTGGTTACAATTAAGATTTTTAATTCATTATTCTGTGCATCTAATGTAATACGACATTTCTACTGTGACAGTCTTCCTTTACTGTCCATTGTATGCTCAGACACAAGTGAGATTGAACTAATTATCATGACTCTTTCTGCCTTTAATTTGATTTCCTCTCTCTTCATTGTCCTTGTCTCTTACATGTTCATTCTCGTGGCCATCCTCAAGATGAATTCTGCTGAAGGCAGGCACAAAGCATTCTCCACCTGTGGCTCCCATCTCACTGTGGTGGCTGTATTCTATGGAACCCTACTCTTCATGTATTTGCAACCACAATCTAGCCACTCCTTTGATACAGACAAGATGGCCTCCGTGTTTTATACCCTGGTCATCCCCATGCTCAACCCTTTAATCTACAGCTTAAGGAACAAAGAGGTGAAAGGTGCCTGCAAAAGATTCTTTAAAAAAATGATGTAACAGTGCCTTTAATAATAGTCAAAGTATAGGATGATTTGATTATATTATTAGAATCAAGCAAACTTCTAAATTTCTTTGACTTTTTTTCTCAATTCTCTCTTCTTGCAGGAAAAAAAAAAGTCTTTTTTATTATACTCCAAGAGATTTGGGATTTTTGTTAATTTTTTGTTTGTTTGTTTAGTTTTTTAGTCATCAGTATTCAAAAAGTTTTAGTTTAGGGGATTTTTATTATGTTTTTAAGAAAATACATGGCAATTTGGATCTTTATTTTTGTTAAAATACTTTTTAAAAAGTGTGTGGCATGAAAATACCATTTAAGGAAAGTTTAGTTGTTTGAGTTTTTTTCTTCTAAGTATAATCATCACTGTGATACTTTAGATATTCAAGCAATCATAGAAGGTTTGTTTTAGAAGAGGAGAAATAATATTCTTAATATAAGTCCAAACATTGTAATCTAATGATAGCTCACCAACATTCTTGTGGTCTGAGTAACTGTGTAGCTACTAGATGAATAATGGAATTGAATTACTTCATAGTTTCTAAAATACACTGTTTTGAGATATCTAAAATGTTTATATAACTAATTTTTATTTACTTAAATGATCTGAATTGCATTCTATTCCAACAATTTCTGCATGTATAAATTCTGGAAATACAGAAAAATATAAGTCTTAACAAGGGGAAAAGATCCACAAAAAATTTGTTTTAAAAAATTGTGTTATGGACCCCAAAATGGGACATATGAGCTTTGGACTAAATTTGCCTGAGTTGGAGAATCAATAAATTAACCAATATTAAGTAGTTTCTATATACTGGACACAGTGCTAGGCACTGGACATGCAAACAAAGAAAAATAAAAGGTAGTAAGTTGCCTCCTGTCATCAAAGAGGTTACATTTTATTAAAGGAAACAACATACTTGTGAAAGCCACTCTTCCTACCAAGGCAATTATTCTACTTTTGGATATCTTTGTTATCTGGAAATTTGTCTTGACCACAACTCTAGTTTCCCCCTCTAAAACTCCCATTCATTGCTCTTGGTCTTCTCTGTGACCAAGCAGAGCAAGTCTCTTCTCCCTTTTTTTGAGTGTTGATCATTCACATTCTTGAAGGGGAAAAAAAAAGCATCTATCTTCATACCCATTAATTTAAAATATTCCATTCTTGTGCTTGAATGGAAAAATCTTTGAGTCTTTAGGATGTCCCTAGTGTCTTATTACATTTTGACTTGCAAAAACTTAAAATGCATTATGACGTTTAAGACAATATGTACTGTTAGTACAGTTACTGTTAGAGGTTCTGGGTCTCAAAACAAGGTCAGTTACTTTATTTTATTTTATTTTATTTCTATGAATATAAACCTAGTGATTTTATTGAGACCCTTATGATTCCTTTTTTGTTTGCCTTTTTATGTTTCTCTTAAATCTTTTTATTACTAAATTTATTTAGATTATTTTCCCATGGTTACAAGATTCCTATTCTTTCCCTCCCCTCTTGTTTCCCCTCTTTTGGACCTGACAAGCAATTCCACTGGATTATACAAATATCATTGTTCAAAGCCTACTTCCATGTTATTCATATTTGTAATAGTGTTCTTCTAAAGCCAAAACCCTAATATAGCAAATGAACCTCATGATCAATCATATGTTTTTCTTCTTCATTTCTATTCCCACAGTTTCTCCTCTGGATGTGGATAGCATTCTTTCTCAAATGTCTCTCAGGATTGTCCTGGTTCTTTACATTGTTACGAGTAAAGAAGTCCATTACATTTGATTGTGCCACAGTGTTTTAGTTTCTGTGTACAATGTTCTCATTTCACTCTGCAACAATTCCTGGAGGTCTTTCCAGTTCACCTAGAAATCCTCCAGTTCATCATTCTTTACAACACAGTAGTATTCCATCACCATCATATACCACAATATTTTCAGCCATTGATGAACACATACTCCTCATTTTCAATTTTTTTGCCACCAAAAAGAGCATGGCAATAGGTACTTTTGTACAAGTCTTTTTCCTTATTATCTCTTTGGGCTACAAACCCAGCAGTGCTATGGTTGGATCAAAGGCAGGCATTCATTTAAAGCCCTTTGGGCATAATTCCAAATTGCCTTTCAGAATGGTTGTATCAATTCACAACTCCAGCAGTAGTGCATTAGTGTCACAATTTTGCCACATCCTGTCCATCGCTTATTATTTTCCTTTGCTGTCATGTTAGCCAATATGCTATGTATAAGGTGGTACTTCTGAGTTGTTTTGATGTATATTTCTCTAATAAGGAGGGATTTAGAACACTTTTTCATGTGGTTATTGATATTTTTTATTTCTTCATCTGAAAACTGCTTATTCATATCGCTTGACCATTTGTCAACTGGGAAATAAGTCAGTTAATTTACACCAGGGATCCTTTCTTTCTATATTTTTACTTATCTTTAAAATATGGAGTTTTGATGAAATATTGTTTAATGTCCATTCTTGTACAAGATCTATGATGCCATGGACCAATTTGTTGCACTGACAGATATTTTCAAAAAATATCTTTATATGACATGTACTTATAACTTGAAATTCATGTCTTCATTCTTTTGTTCACCTTGGAACTTACTGATATCCTCCCTAAAATGTGACATAAAAGTTTTTTGGTTTGTTTTTTACACAGCTGGGAAGTGCCTGAGACCAAATTTGAAGCTAGCATCTCCCATCACTAGGTCAGGATCTCTATCTATTGAGTCACCTAGCTGCCCCTCTCCTAGAAAAAATGAAAACAATCCTCCAAATGTAGAGTGGCCAGGACAGAATGCAAATATAATTATAGTAATGAAGGTCATATTACATTCTATATTTTTCCTACAATCTTTAAAGTTGGAATCTACTTAGGATTCCAGGTGTTTTGAAATGGATTGAATCAGGTCCCTCCTACTGTTTGTTCATTTTAGGAGCTTTTATTTTCAAATGAAATTATATATACAATTTTCCATTTGTCCCTATCAAATTCCTTTATGTTGTTAATCTCATCTTAAAAAACTCCAACAAAACAAACAGAAAATAAAAACATATCTTGCCTTCTATATTAAAATCAATACTATATATTGGTTCCAACACAGAAGAGTAGTAGGGGCTAGACAATAAGGATTAAGTGTCTTGTCCAGGGTCACACAGCTATGAAGTATCAGAGGTCAAATTTGAACCCAGAACTCTCATCTTTAGTCTGAGTTCTCAATCCTCTGAGCCACTTACTTGCCCCTGTTGTTAATCTTATTTTACTACATGTTAGATTTATGAATTTCTAGGGAAATTAATTGAAATGCACAGAAGAATGGGATCTAGAGGTAAGACAGTGATTGGGTATGAATTGTGTTAAAAATAAAGTGTTGAAAACTATTTTTCTACGTATTGTGCTTTTCTTAGAAGTACTGCCCCCAAATCTTGCAATGTATGATATACTTGGACGTGTTTAGAAAACTGAATCATGTCATTCTTTATTGTTTTATTACTACAATATTTGAAAACATGGACTTTCCCTTACCTTCATTTCTAGTGGGGAAAAAGTAGCTTTCAACCCTCTCCCACTATAGGAACATATAGTTCTGCCCTTAGGCCATGTGTGTAAAAAGAGTATCAGAGATCAACTTCTCCTAATGAAATATTCATAATAGTAAGGAGGTCCTAGGGTAAGTTTTTTAAAACAATTTCTGCTTAAAAAGATTACTTTTGAGGAGGAGAATAATGGTAAACCATTTTTGTTATATGCATTTTAAGAAGAGTCTAAGAATTTTAGCATGATATTGCAATGGATTGCAAAGCTATTAAGTGAATAAATAGATTAGAGGTTTATTATCTGCATATCTGCTTTTTGGAAAATAAAAATACAAGACTTTGTTTTCTAATGACCTTAATGGAGTGAATGAGAAAGTTTGTATTTATCCATTAACAATCACAAAAGGATGGTGGAGGAGACATTGACCCTTTTCTACCCTGTGGAAAAGCTGATGCCTGGTGCTGATGCTTCCTACAGACTTTGGGAAACTGAAACAGTAACAGCAGGTGGTGATACTGAAGCAATGGAAATGCATCTTAAGGATGTGGGGTGTTGATTAGTTATTTCACTCAAAGTGTGGTTTGTTTTTAAATGCATTTACTTGTTAAAAATTCTCCTTGGTGAACCTCATTTTTTCATCGATCTTCCAAGTTCCCTCCCAGGAAGAGAATGTCTAGTTCACCATCAGTCTTGAACAATATGATTCTACATTACTCAGCATCACATTACATAGCTTCTCCTGCTATGAATACTGGATTTGATTATATTGAAATTCATTCAAGCTTCACGACTGCCCCAAAGAAAACATTTTTACAATGTTTTTAAAAAGAAGAAGCAGGAGGCAGCTAGGTGGGTCAGTAGATTCAGAGCAAGGCCTAAAGAGAGGAAGTTCTAGGTTCAAATCTGGCCTCATATACTTCCCAGCTGTGTGACCCTGGGCAAGTCACTTAACTCCCCTTTCCTAGCCCTTACTGCTCTTCTGCCTTAGAAGCAATAAACAGTATTGATTCCAAGACAGAAGGTAAGAGTTAAAAAAAAGAAGCAAAGCTTATTGATATTAAGTAGAAAGGTCACCTAGGTTATAAGTGCTACTGGTAAGATTTGAGAGAGGTTTTGCTGAATGTAAATCTAGTACTCTGTGCTTGATCCCTTTCATTAGAGTGTCTCTCAACTTAGATTCCTTCTGTTATACAATGTAATTATTGTAATCATCATCAAATGCATATTTATTTAACACTTACTCCTAAGTGTTTCTTTTGGATTGGTTGCTGTGTTAGATGCGGACCTACCAGACAGTATAATAACAAATATACTTAAGGCTTTCATCAAAATGCTGGAGAACAGATGGGAAGTGAATATCTCTTCTTTAATTATTTTGATTCCAAACCAGAGAAATAGAAACCAAAAGTGTCCATGTTTTGGGGAGATTGTATTAGGGCAACATGAAATTTGCTTTAGACTTATTTGGTATGTAATTTATTATACACTAACTAGGCACTATGTTGTATACTGACTATACTAAAGGAGGTAAAAGACAATCCCTGCTCTCAAGGAGTTCATGATCTAATAGGGGAGACATCATGCAAACAAATATATATATATATATATATATATATATATATATGTATATACATAATATAAAATAAGGAGGCACGTGCAGGTGAAGTTTGCCTCTCTGAAGAGAAGGGGTCCAGGATTTTTATGCCTTAGAGCAGGGATCCCCAAACTTTTTACACAGGGACCAGTTCAATATCCCTCAGATCATTGGAGGGCTTGTAAATCTTGAAATTTCTCAGACTTGTGAATGTTAAAAATTTCCACATTGAGGAATCCTACATTGGAACAAATTCCCTACTGGGACCATTCCCCATTTTGATGTGAGAACTCTCCAGGATCAGAAATGGGAGGACCTCTACTCCACCCATACTTAAGACTACTTTAGGGGAGAAAACTCCTTGCTAAACAATGAAAGTACTTGGATCCATGCTTATGATGAGGCAGGGAGTTCTTTGAGGCATGCCTGTTTTTTAGAATTGATACAATGGGATGCTAGGTACCTAAAAGGGTTGGGCAAGTTTTCTCTTAATGAGATTATTCGACTCAGCTTTCTCTGGTTGAGATTTACTGAGGAGATTAGTCGACTTAGCAGGAATTCAGATGGGCTGTCCATTAGGAATTGTCTATGGTGATTGGTAGATGGAAGAACTTAGGGGAGGTGACATAGGGAAAAAAAAACCCTATATAAGAAAAGGTATCTCTTGAGCAAGAGAGGCTTGGAGATCCTTAGATCCTTGGATGCTTGGGGGTAACTCCAAAATTCCATGTTCCATATCATCCCCAGAGCTCAGGACAAGTTGAGAGGATGAACAAAGAACTTAAATCTATGATTGGAAAACTATGCACTGAGACACATTTAAAATGGTCTGAAATCCTACCTTTGGCCCTATTTTATCTTACAATCAGGCCTAGAGGAGGCCTACACATCTCACCATTTGAGATGCTTTTTGGACATCAGCTTATACAGGCTAAACCTTTTTCCCCTGCATATACCTCACTATTAGGGGGAGATATTATTATTGCTTCCTATATACAGGAGTTACAGCACAAACTACATGAACTTCATAAATCCAGAGCTGCAGTTTCTCTGCATGACCTGAGTCCAGGAGATAAAGTTTATATTAAGAATTTTAAGCGAACTGGAACAACTCAGCCTTCATGGGAAGGACCATTCCAAATATTGTTAACTACTCCAACATCTATAAAGATTGGAGAAAAGGACTCTTGGATTCACTGCTCACATGTGAAGAAAGCATCTTCTGCTGAGGCTGATTGACTGTATCCTATCATATGAATTGTAGATAATAATCCATAGACAAATGGATGCTGTTTTTTGAGAACACATTGAATTACTGATTTTTCCTTACTTTTATTATTGCTTTTCTTTATTTTGGTTAGAATATTTGATTCTTCTCATTTCTTGTACAAAAGGTACATATAATTAATATTTTTTCTGCAGTAATACAAATTTATATATATATATTCTTGCTATAATGTCAATATATACCTAAAAGCTTTAAACAATGGGAACCTGCCATTTATTGATAAAATATTATAGGACTGTGATTAATGTTTGTATCTGATTCCAGAAAAAGAGATAAAAAAGGAGGAGCACAGACTTAACTCAAATAGTGCCAAAAAGAGCACACATGAAATACTAATGTGAGACTCGAGGTTGCGATGCTTGACATATGTTAAGTTGTAGGACTTCCTTGTATCTACACTCTTTGCATAGTACTCATATAAGTACCAAGTTTGACTATCATGCTTGCTCCCTATATCCCTGAGAATGTCAAAAAATCAGACGAGGAAATGATGTTTCCCTATCAAAATAGAATTCTAATTCTTTTCTTCTTATATTATGGCAACTTCCTGTAGTCTTGGCTACAAATGACTAAGTGAAATATTACTGCATTTTGTCCTACATACTTGTGGGATAGAAATTACTTCAAATTGGACCTATACAAGGACCTATTTTGAATTTTTTCTTATGTTTTTGATTATTTTTTCTCTTCTTTTGATAATTGACTCATACACCCCCATAACTCAACATTGCATTCTGAGTTGAAGTGAATGCTTTTTAACACCTACTTCAGGGGGGATTGTATTTTAATTTAAACTCTAGGAATTTTTGAATTTTTTGTATGAGATTGTATTTTTATGAAACTTTTATATCCAGAGAATGAACTGTTGCAGAAAGATGCCGGAAAACCTACACTTCATCAAGAAGATCAAGAATGAACTTTGAATATGATTGATTGAACTGAACTTTGATTGAACATTTATTGTAAATGTACACATTTATGCCAAAAGGGACTGCCTCTAATTTTGCTTTCTGTCAATGCGCCTAGCAAAACATTGGTTTTGCTTTCTTTTCTTTTCTATTTACTCCCTCACTATTCTAATTCCTCTTAGAAATTTGAATATTGTGTATATCTATAGTTAGAAGTGCATTTATGATTACAAATTGATTATGTTAAATGATCAATGGGGAGACTAGTCTCCCCATGATCATCAGGGGGGATTGTAATTCTTGAAATTTCTCAGACTTGTGAATGTTAAAAATTTCCACATTGAGGAATCCTCCATTGGAACAAATTCCCTAATGGAAAAATTCCCCATTTTGATGTGAGAACTCTCCAGGATCAGAAATGGGAGGACCTCTACTCCACCTGTACTTAAGACTGCTTTAGAGGAGAAAACTCCTTGCTAAACAATGAAAGTACTTGGATCCATGCTTATAATGAGGCAGGGAGTTCTTTGAGGCATGCCTGTTTTTTAGAATTGATACAATGGGATGCTAGGTACCTAAAAGGGTCGGGCAAGTTTTCTCTTAATGAGATTAGTCAACTCAGCTGTGTTTTCTCTGGTTCAGACTTACTGAGGGGATTAGTCGACACATCAGCATTTTCTCTGGTTCAGACTTACTGAGGAGATTAGTCGACTTAGCAGGAATTCAGATGGGCTGTCCTTTAGGAAATGTCTACGGTGATTGGTAGATGGAAGAACTTAGGGGAGGTGACAGAGGAAAAAAAAACCTATATAAGAAAAGGTATCTCTTTAGCAAGAGAGGTTTGGAGATCCTTAGATCCTTGGATGCTTGGAGATAGATCCTTGGAGATAGATCCTTTTGGAGGAGACCCTTTGAAGATCTCTTGAGAAGAAGTCCCTTGGGAGACTGACTCTGGCTGGGACTCCCTTTGGGGAGACTCTGTTCCCCAGACATCCTTGCTTAAGACAATCTTGTGGTGAGTGATAAAAAACTGACTGATTCTCTCTCTCTTAAGACTCAGGTCTAGGCCATGTTGGCTTAAGGCCCTTCATACTTGTACCTTTTCTCTCTTTCTCTCTTTCTTTGATTACTCATTGTATTATTAATTAAATTCTCTATAAAACCCAGTTGACTTGGGCATATTCACAATTTGGGAATATATTCCCTGGCGACCACCTTATATTTGATTTAAAACCAAGACACTGTAGTGAAACATATTTTCAGTGGTCAAATTTATTCACCCTCTCTTATATCTATCACAATTTATATCTTCCACCATTTTAACTCACTACAGTTTACAACATCAACAATTTTAATTATTATAGTTTATGGCCTTCAAATACAGTTTAAGGCTCTCAATCATTTAAATCTTACTTGCTGGACTATTAAAAAAAACTATGAATAAATCTGTATACTGCTGTCTGGGATAGAGGAGGCTGCAGCACTGGCACACATTGCACAGACCCATCACAGCAACCACTATACCAGGCAGCAGTACACACAGTGTGGAATCCCCTCCCCCAGATCGCCACTCACCATGCTGATGTCTTCCATTGTGCAGCCACATAATCCTTTGTGCAGCACCTTGTTCTCATTCAGTTACTCTCAGAACAAGGTGGCACACAGAGGATTATGTCATCGGAAGTAGTACTGTACATGAGGGACACTGCGCTTTGAGGCACCCCCACATACAGTGCTCCTCTCACTGACCACCAATGAAAGAGGTGCCCCTTCTGGAAGTGTGGTGTGGGCTGGATAAATGACTTCAGGGGGCCACATGTGATCAGCGGGCCATAGTTTGGGGACCCCTGCCTTAGAGGAAGAGATCAACCAAGAATGGAAGGTGGGAAAGGAGGGGGGGCAAACAGAGAGGATTAGGTGGTATTCCCCTGTAATATTCTTTGGTGTCTGAGGTAGAAACACAAGTATATATTATTTATTGTTAAATTGCTAAATCTTATTATTATTTTTATTTTTGTTAATCTCTAATCATAAAGGACAGTGAGTTGGATATCTCAGAGAATCTAGTGATGTTCAAGATACCAATAGGAGGTGTGTTAAAAACTCTTCTCAGAACATTATAGGAAATATACCTGAAATAGAAGGAAATCTCTCAGAAAATCTTTGATTATGAAGTTTGTCTCTTTATTTGCATCAGTGCTATTGTTCTTTAGACAGACCTCCAGGGGACTATAGGGTGGGGAAATTCCTCATGTACTCTTTTGACCTGAGATTCCTCTAGAGACTTGGGATGTACAGGGGATGCTATACTCCAAACCATCTCCTTGATCTCAGGTTCTGTATAATTATTATTATTATTTTAAATTGTAAAATTTAAATTCCTTTTGAGAAGAATTTTGGGTTAAAAAACATGCTACCTCTCTGAATCCAGAAACTGAACTGTTTGGAAAAGTCCTTGATGCCTCCACAGACCACAAGCTACATGAGAAGATCAAGAATGAACTTTGGGTTTGGGTTATTGAACATTTATTTGTATGTATGCTTTTATGCCAAAGGGGACTGCCCCCTAACTGGCTTTTTGTCAATGTGCCTAGCAATCATTGGTTTGTTCTCTTTTCCTCTTATCCTCAAATTGTTGTAATTTCAATGTTGTTATATTTACAAGACCCAGCGGAGAGACTAGTCTTCCTCGGACCTCAGGGGAAATGTAAAATGGAGATTTGAAACCTAGACTTCAATCCCCAGAAGTCCTTGGTATTTCCCAGAATTCCCTATAATCTCACCTGAGTCTCCACCTGGGCGAGATCACAATGAGTAATTAACTGGCTCTCTGCCTCACACACCTCTCTCTATTCAGTCATTGCAATAGTGAAGTAAGTAAGCTAAGTGTGGGCATTCTGAATTGGCTAATCAGCCATGGGCATGTGGTATATATTCTTTATTCCGATAATGCTTAAAAAACCTCACAAAATATAATATTTCTATTACTAGAGACTAATTTAATTTTCACAGTTCTAAGGAAAAAAGTTCAATGGTCTAGCTTCTGTAACTTCTTCACAGCTGATAAAGGGCATGGAGCTGTTCCTGCATGTTTCAGGAGAGAGTGAGAGTGGCTGTGGGCACAGGGGTCATTAGAACATGGCCTCAGCAAATTTCTAGGTTCTTGCAGTGGCCAGAGATCTGAAGGGCTTGCTGAGGTTACTACTTCTCCTAACTGACATTTGGAGCATAGGTGGGAAAGTTTAGTCCATGAGGCAGCAGCAGGGTAGGAACTATAGGAACTAAGGCAAAAGGCTAAAGCAGATATAACAGATATAAATAATATAAAATTATATAACAGTATATATATCATAAATATAAATTCTATATATAAATATAATATAAAAAAGAAAAAAAAATAGTAAATATAGCCATTGATAACACTGATTAAACATCAGACTTCTTTGCATTTGAGTAACTTGTCTCAATAGCCAACAAATCCCCTACCATAGTCATTTGGTTCTGTGTCTGCCATTACCAACAAGACAACATATTTCTGAGTAGTATATGCTTGTTGTAAGACAAGAACATTAGAGAGTGGTAAAATTATATCAAAGTATTTGGAGAATCAAAGTGACTTTTAAAGTCAAAACTGTTAAGATTAAAATTTAGGGAAACTGAGGCATGTAGAAATTAGTTTCTCTCTGCAAGGAGTATTATATTTTAGAGGTTTATTTAAGGTTGAACATTTAAAGAAAATACAAGTAAGAAAGGCACGTGTTAGATGGGCCGAAAGGCCCAATTCAATTTCACTCACATCATGAGAGACATCTGCTTGCCAGCTGAGACAGGAAGAGAAGAGACCCCAAACCCTTTCCAATTAGGTTAAATACCCCTTCTTGATCTCATCCTGGGGAGAATTCAGTGATATTACAAAGCATTCTGGGAAAGTGGAGCAAGAACTTCTGGGATTGAAGTCCTGGATTCAAATCTCCATTTTTACAAAACTCAATGGGAAAAAAAAACACATTTTGAGAAATTTTGAGAAATAAGTAGCTTCCAAGAAGACAAAGTTGAGACACAAAAATTCACATCATATTAACTAAATAGAGGATGCAGTTGAGATCTCTAAGTATCAATATCTATTTTCAACCCTTTATTCTCTTTAATATTTTTATAAACAAATGACTTTTATTTTCATCTTTAAACAAGAGAATTAATTGCATCCAAATGTCAAAAATCATCAACTTTTGAATCCAGAAATAATCCTTTGGTTGAAATTTCTACCCCCCCAAATCTTTATTATGTATCATTATTAAAAGATAATAAAATAGATTCATTTGTGAACACAACTTTGTGACTAAAGCTATCAAATGGCTTAGATGCCCAATCAATGAGAATATTTTCAGAGAGCATCCAACACCCAACCTTCCATCCCCAAGAAATGCTGATTTATTACCTTGTCAAATAGGAATTTTTTCACTTCCTGGTTTTACTGCTGTTCTTTCAGCTTCCAAGACACAGCTTAGAGAACTTGGGAAAAGAGAGGGAGAAATATTGGGAAGCCCTTCAGAGACCATTTCTGAAAGCAGAAAACACTGCATTGACCAGTTCTATTGAAATCAATATGAGGTGGACAGAAATTGGAAGCTGCTAAGAGGGATATATTCTAGTTCACATTTTGCTTTAAGAGATAATTTGGCATATAACTTCGTCAAAGTACAAAGAGAAGAAACTGACCCTAAGAGGTAATGAAGACAGTATGTGTTTAATCATATAGTAAATGAATTTCAATTGGCATTAATGAAATCAAAGGCTTGGAGTTCTACCATGCCTAGGAGAGATGGAATATTGTGGTAATGAAATGCCACACTTTTCTATCCTTTGTGTAAATCTGGCTGGTAAGGACAGAGAATTAAAAAACCAAGAAAAACAATCTCAGTAAAGACCAGCTGTGAGGTTTGTCTAGTGGCTCTCTGCTGATTTGATGTCTGTTTTCCAAATGGAATCAATTCATGTATTTTCAGATTATTGTTGGGATGTATGATTAAAAACATACTTCTGAGAAGAATCTATAGCTGTTGTTGGTACCCAACTGATGCTCCCACACCTTAACTACCAGATTCCTGTTAGAGATTTTCTTTAATCCTTAATGTTCTTATTTAATTCTTATTTTAATATACATATATTATATACTTAATATATAAAATAAAAGATTTAATTATTATTATTTGATTCTTAAATATTATTTGTAATTGTCAAGGGAGGTATCAGTAAAGTATTAAGGCAAGCTTGTTTTATATGAGTATGGCATATTTGACTTACTCACTCTTAATGTGGTCAAACCAGATATGATCTGGGACTCATTTCAATGCCCAGTAGATTGTTTCCTCATTTTTTTATCTGTGGGGGAGGAGACAAAGAAGTGGTGAATAGGATTTGTTCTTTAAATGGTGCTATTATTGCAGTGAAAGAGGAACTTGGATCACCAGGTACAAAGACATTGAATGCAGAATAACTATCTTTAAGGTATGTGTAGCAAAAAGATTTGAATATATCACCAGAAATCCTATCGTCTTAATAGTGTCAACTTTGAAAATCACAAAACTACCAAAGCAGTTAGAAAGAATTAACCTTTGTTTTTATTTTTATTTTTTAAACCCTTACCTTCTGTCTTGGAACCAATACTGTGTATTGGTTCCAAGGCAGAAGAGTGGTAAGAGTTATACAATGAGAGTCAAGTGACTTGCCCAGGGTCATAGAGCTAGGAAGTATCTGAGGCCAGATTTGAACCTAAGACCTCTCATCTCTAGGCCTGGCTCTCAATCCACTGAGCCACCCAGCTGCCCCCAAGAATGAGTCTTTAATCAAGACAAGGAAGGCAATGATCTAAGCCTCACCACATAGAGTCATGTGTAAGATATCACACAGCGACAAGCTCTGGACTGTGGGAACACTATCTTCAGGAAAATACACCTCAAAAGGGGATTTTTCCCAATCAACTTAAAAACTTGAGGTCCTATATACAACTGTCCCTCACTATATTGTTGTTTACTTATTGTGACGTATCACTGTATCATGAGTTTAAAAAAAACATCTAATTTAATATTGTAGAATTTTCACTGTATTTTGGGATTTTGCTGATGAATACCATACTGTACAGATGGAAATTCAGTACCCCATTACCACTTGCATAAGTTTGCCAACATGTGATTGCACACACATACTATTGGCTTTCTCAGGCACTGATTGCCTCATTGACTGTAGCATTGTTCAGTTTGCTCTCCCACACTGGGCCCATACATTCAGCATCTCTCCTTGTCCACTTCCCATTGAAGTCTGATCACTGCGTGTAGTGTTGCTCTGTGGTTGTGTTTCTGTGAAGTTTTCGTAAAAGTTTGATTTCATTTCAGTCCCTATGCCACCCAAATGTTCTGTGCCTTCTAAGGTTTCTGACAGTGATCCCAAGCACCAGAGGAAGTTTCATGCCATCAAAGAATAATAAAATAAAGATAATGATGCTATTTCAAGAATTTTCAACTATCCTGCAGGTCTCTGGAATGTAACTTGCATGATAGGTGAGGGATCACCATGCACTCTGGTTGTTATAGTGGCATAATATATGTTTTAACAACTATAGATTAAGAAAAATATTGCTACTGATTGCACATAGTAAGCCCAGAAACATTCCCTGAGGAGATTACAAGAAATGTTGATTGTTTTTAATTTCTTCTATGCTTTAGGGATTTTGTCTCATGGGCAACAAGAAAGTCCTAATTTCTCCTTACATCAGACAACACCAGCGACTACATAAGTGAGATACAGCAAATTCATTACCGACAAGAGTATAATTATTCCCCCTTTGCTTTTCTTCACCTTAGTTCAGTTCTAAAATATAATCACATTTAAGCTTCATATCTAGGTCTCTACCAAAGGGTCCAGTGACTTCAGCTAAAAAACCTATCCAGACAACTTCGCCACCAGTGTTACAGGTGAGGTCTATGAAGGTTGAACCAATATAACCATTTCTGACTTACCAGGCTGTCATTAAAGCGTCCCAGTTAGCAAGGCGAAGAAGTATTCTGATAATGAGAATTGGTAGGGACGGTTAGATTCTATATGATGGCATTTCTTCATGTGGAACTCAGATAAACTTTTCAATCAGCTACTCTAGCTGAAGATGAAATCAATGATCTCATTGGAGATCTTCCACTTAGAACCACTTTGGTAAACATCAGTATCTCATCCATATCTTTCTCAGAACTGATTTAATCGATTTGAATTATGGTTGGACGAAACCATGACTTAGAAATTGAGGCAGCTAAGTAGTACAATGAACAAGTTCTTAAGTCAGGTTTACTTGAGTTCAAATATATTCTCAGACCCTAACTAGTAAGGCACTTAAGCACTATCTGCCTCAACTTCTTTAAATATAAAACATAGGGAGCACTTACCTCTTAAGGTTATTGTGAAAAACAATGAAGCAATATTTGTAAAAGGCTCATCATAGTGCCTTGGACATAGTAAATGACACATACATGTGAGATACTTATTCTTATTACACTTATTATTATTGAAATTGGATCACATTTTTCATTTGGGAACAAAAGTTTTAGGCCTTAGTCTTTATGACTTGGTCATAGTGTTGCAATATAAGATATTGTTAAATTAATTGAATTTTTGTACAAAATATTGTATTTGAAAGGATAGTTCTGTTTTGGGGGAGAAGAAGTGCACCCCTTGGGTTAGGGAAGGAAACCTTCCTGCAAGAATGTAAGACTCTGAAACTTAGCTTAAAAATGAAAAGAGAGGGGGCAGCTGGGTAGCTCAGTGGATTGAGAACCAGACCTAGGGACAGGAGGTCCTAGGTTCAAATCTGGCCTCAGCCACTTCCTAGCTGTGTGACCCTTGGCAAGTCACTTGACTCCAATTGCCTAGCCCTTACTACTCTTCTGCCTTGGAACCAATACACAGTATTGATTCCAAGATGGAAGGTAAGGGTTTTTAAAAAAATGAAAAGATAAATTTATTAATTTAGAAAGTAATGTTGAGAATGGCCAGGCCAGGAGGATAGTACAGGTGGAACAACAAGATGGAAGGCTGCTCCTTGGGAAAACAGCATGGATAGAAAGGCTGTCCCACTGGGTGGACAGCATGGATGGAAAAGCTGTCCCCCAGATGACATCAATTCTGAGGTTTTTATACTCTTTACAACAGATGCTGTGTCATGGTGAGGACATGACTCTAGAGTGGTAAACCCTGAGGCATTCGGTCAGGGGTTTGGTCATTTTACTGGGGACATAGGGAATGACCCTCATAAAAGATTCTTTAGTTTTAGGGAACAGACAGATGTCTGAGATGTAACCTGATAGAATCAAGGTGTAGCCTGGAGATGCATCTCTCTGTCCATCCTAAATCTAAAGGAGGATAAAGGGAGGACACTTCTCTTGGAGTTTTATAGGGGTTATTAGATGTTTGGGGTTAGGAGTCATGAGGATGTAAGGGGGCAAAGGAATTTCCCTGATAATAGTTTTCCTGAGTTTCTGGGGGTACAATGCCCATGTTCCATATACAGTACTTCCATAATGAAATGATGAGTCCTTGCAACATTTATGAAATTAAGAATGTAATTTTATGAACTTATTATTTTAAGTTTAAAGTTTATGAATGGAATACTAAAAGGAATATCACTTTATTTGCAACAAAATACTATGGCAGTAGTACTTGTTTCTTCTCTGCATTCCCTTTAGTTAGAGGGAATTAAACCGTGGCTGTCTTGAAGACTTACATATTTTTGTATTATTTTGGCTTGTGACAATTTCAGAGTAGAAATTTTCCTGATATCCGTAATGGAATATTTATGGTAAATTTCCAATCTCTAGATGTGGAAGAAATACCATAGTCCCACAAATTGAATTTTGATTTTTTAGTAGAAAGCAGGAAGAGAAAAATTCACACAAAAAAGGCTTTGTATTTCTTTTTTGTTTGTTTGTTCTTTTGAAACATTACCTTTTTAACTTAGGAGTGAATAACACTTGCATTTTCCGAGTTCTCTTTCAAAAGTTATTATTATACTACTCAGTATGACTTCCTAGTTTGAATTTAACTGAGGCCTGTGGTTTCATTATTGTAAGATACTAGAAAGGAATATGCCCCACCTCCCATTGATAATGGATTTCATTCTTTTGCTTATATATATATATATGTATACATATACATGTTTATATATATATATATATAAACTCTAAATCTATTTCTCTGATTCTTTCTCTTTTAAATTACAAATGATTATGACTTGAAATGTTCTTCAAGTAATTACTGAAACACAAAAGTAAATCAGGAATAATTGCTATTAATTGGAAATTCTGTACTGTGCATTATGCTATGCTTCAATAATAACTAGGATGGTAATAATAACTAGTTTATAGATTATTTAATAGGTATATGAAGTGTTTTACATTTGCTAATTTATTACAGGTTTTATAATGAGAGAGCCCTCAATAAGTGGAATTAGAAGGTATTTAAATGATAAAATTGTAGTACTCAAATCAAATGAGTACACATATGGTCTTTAGCACATATTGCAAAAGATGAAGTTTAAAATATCAGAGTTCTTACTTGTCATTCCATGGAATACAGAGGTAAATGTTCTAGAATACTAATCTCCCTTCATAACATACAATGGATCTTCTATTCATACAATTGTCAAAACTAGTCCTTATTCTGCTTTTTTTTTTAAACCTATTCCATTTCTTGGGTAATGAGGGAGGGGGACATGCATTACAATAGTCTGAGATGAGGAGAGTCCATTTCTTCTCATCCACTGAATCACATGGATCTACAAATAAAGTTGTGATGAGTGATGCTGTCTCTGAATTCTTAGGCTTCTTCATTTTCTTTCCAGATTAGGTTGCCTTGATGAAATACATGGACAAACAGAATGAAACTTTAGTTACCCCAGTGACTGAATTCATTCTCATGGGAGTCACAGATCGCCCGGAGCTCCAGGCCCCACTCTTTGGTGTGTTCCTCCTCATCTATGTCATCACAGTGGGGGGAAATTTGGGCATGATCATTCTAACAAAAATTGATGGTCACCTCCAAACCCCTATGTACTTTTTCCTTAGGCACCTGGCATTTACCGATCTTGGTTATTCCACAGTCATTGGTCCCAAAATGCTTGTCAACTTTGTAGTAGAAAAAAATACAATTTCCTACAACTGGTGTGCAATCCAGCTAGCTTCCTTTGAGATATTCATTATCAGTGAGCTTTTCATCCTATCAGGCATGGCCTATGATCGTTATGTGGCTATTTGTAAGCCCCTTCTCTACACAGTCATCATGTCAGACAGAGTATGTTTGGCACTGGTGGTCATCCCCTATTTGTACAGCATTTTTGTGTCATTGCTGCTCACAATTGAGATTTTTATTTTATCCTTTTGCAGATCCAATGTAATAAGGCATTTCTATTGTGATAGTATTCCCTTATTGTCCATTCTATGTTCTGACACACATGAACTAGAACTAATCATTCTGATCTTTTCTGCTTTAGATTTGCTTTCCTCTCTCCTAATTGTCCTGGTTTCCTATGTGCTTATTCTTGTGGCCATCCTCAAGATGAACTCTGCTGAGGGCAGGCGTAAAGCCTTCTCCACGTGTGGCTCTCATCTCACCGTGGTTATTGTGTTCTATGGGACTCTTCTCTTCATGTACTTGCAGCCCAAGTCCAGCCACTCTTTTGAAACAGACAAGATGGCCTCTGTGTTTTATACACTGGTCATCCCCATGCTTAACCCATTGATCTATAGCTTAAGGAACAAGGAGGTGAAAGCTGCCTTGAAAAGAGTCTTAGAAAATCAATGCAAACTTCATATTTAATGTGTAATGTTCAATGGTTCCGGTAAATTACCTGAGGTCAATAATTCCTGTTTCTCCTCTCTAGATTTTCTGTTCTTTAGGAAAAAGACTTTCTACTCTCTCTTTCTCATTGATTTATTTTTTTAAACCCTTACTTTCCATCTTGGAATCAATACTGTATATTGGTTCCAAGGCAGAAGCATGGTAAAGGCTAGGCAATGGGGGTTAAATGACTTGCCCAGGGTCACACAGCTGGGAAGTGTCTGAGGTCAGATTTGAACCCAGGAACTCCTGTCTCTAGGCCTGGCTCTCAATAAACTGAGTTACCCAGCTGCCCCCCTTTCTTTCTCATTTAAAGAAAATATACTGTTCCTTTTTGTAATCAGCTACCTATATATATGTATATAGATATAGATATAAATATATATATAGATATAGATGTAGATATAGAGACTAGGAGATCCAGATATGGTATTGAAGATCTTCTAGGGAACTTAGTTGAGGATTGGGAAAGGAAAGCTGAATATAAAGGTATTTTGAAAAGGTTCTATTTACAAACTAGGTTAAAAATTTCTCAGTATATATAGTTCTATAGTCTTTTGTCTTTTAGTTCATCATTTAGACCCTACCTATAGAAAACTTTCAACCTTTGAAATTGAAAATTTTCAGCCTAGACTGAATGTCTACATAGATCAATGATAGATCAGCAAAGTATGATGTGGAGCACTAACTATGCAATCAGGACACCTATCTATTCCATGTTTGTTTGTTTTTTTCTCATCACCCTTGGCAAGTAATAATATTTCTCTGTTTGTCTATCAGGATCTGTGAAGTGGTAGGTTTAGATGCTCTCCAAAACCTTTTTTATTCCTACCTTTATGTAGGATTGATTCTGTGATGTATTTCATACTCTATTCACCATGAATAGAGATAAAAATGGATTCAGAAGGTAAGAAATTAATGAGGTCTGATTCCTCAGAGAAGGATTTTTATAAAATGACTTTATAACTTAATTTTGCTTGAATTATTTGAACATTAGGGTAGATTCAAATTTTAATATTCTTATGGCTAATTTTTCCAGAGCAAAAAAATTATGAATTATTGTCCTCTTTTATATAATTCACATAATGTAGATGATGTGGTTTAACTATATTTTTTATTTTTTATCTTTCTCTGTAATGAGTTCTCCAGTGCAACTTCTTCAAGGATAGTCAACCATGTCTTCTTGTATCACTGTTATGTACTGATGCTCAGTCCCTTGTGAACAATCACTGTTTTAAATTTTATGATCAGTACTATAATCATTGACATCCTCATCCTCATCTTCATTCTCAAAGAATTGTGGATGTAATTATCTATTTAAATACCACATTTCTTCTACTAAAATCACAAACTCATTCAATATAAAAACTGTTTTGTTGTTCTTGTTGTTGTTATTGTTTGGCCTTTGCATTAACAGAGCATAGATAAGTGCTTTTCCTGAACACGTTTCTAATAAATATTTGTTGGGTTCGAATCAATTGGACTAAATCAACTTAACTATAAATGGAGACATTCATACTTACTTTCTTATATTCAAATTTGCTCTTGGTTCAGGTACTTTCCAGGAGAACCATAGTGGGATTGAAAAGTATTTTTTTCCTTCCTGCAAGACTAATTATAGAGACAGCAATTTCATTTGTACTGCTTGAAAAGGAAGCTTTGAAAAGAGCAAGAGGACTTTTGTTTCCCTTATACTCTGTTGAGCTGGATGGAAGGATTTGCCTTTCTTTTGAATTCTTCAGGTAGGGATATATCTCTGAATAAACTTCCAAATTGTTCAACTATATATTTCTCACAAGACCCTCTTTGTTATCATTACAGATAGTGTGGCATCAACTTTTCTGTTTATTTCACAAAAATCTGGTTGTCTGCCCCAGAGACAGGGAAAGCATGTATTGCATTCTCTTTGTTGCTAAGTAACTCTTTCCAATCAGATCAATTAGAATGGATTTCAAAGTGATCACAGTCATTATTTCAAAACCTACTGGATTTTAGTGAGCTAAGTCATTCCTCTACTATTGAATAGGAAATAGATCTTATCCTTTTTTGAACAAGCTTATTTCAACACGTGTCAATTAAAAATGGAGTCAGTCCTTAGATTCTAATAATATTTATTAGGATTACTTTTATGGTAGAAGAAGAAGAAGAAGAAGAAGAAGAAGAAGAAGAGAGAGAGAGAGAGGGAGAGAGAGAGAGAGAGATAAGAGAGAGAGAGAGAGAGAGAGAGAGAGAGAGAGAGAGAGAGAGAGAGAGAGAGAGAGAGAGATCAGGGAAGTTAATAGGCAGAGCTCCAGAGACAAAAAGAGACTGGACTTTCTTCTTAACTCCTTTCTAAACCTCTTGGGTCCCCAGCTCTTGTTCTACCTAGCCTTCCAGGTGAATTTCAGGCCACAGTGTGAGCTACATTGCCCCTCAAATCTAGCTCCTCTCAAACTCCATCACAGGAATCACTTTTACCAAAGACTCAACAGGCTGTCATCTGTACTGCATCCTCATGTATCATGTGATTCCTTCCCCCTCCAGCCCCTGCCTCCAGTACCTTGCCCCAGACCAGGGTGGGAAGAAGTGCTCCCATTGGACTGCTCTCAGAGGGACAGTGAAGTGATGAATGTTCTCCTGTGCATGGAGATGGGGAGGGGAACAGCTCTGGCCTCAGTCCATCTGGATTTCTAGTAACAATCTCTGGTGGGTGACTGCAGACATGCCCACAGAGAGTTCTCCGAGTGCCCTTTTTGGTGTGCATTCCTTAGGTTTGTATCACTGCCTTAGACAATCTTCGACTCTGCCCTAAATTTATTATGACAAACTGAGGTCTAATCATCATACCTAGAAATACAATTATATTTTCCAAATGAACCTAAGATCTAAGGTATTTAGTTGCATAAAATATTTATTCAACATAAAACACATTAAAAAACAAAACAATACATGATATCATTGTGTATAACATTTTAGGGTTGACAAAGTCCTTTAAGTAGATTATCTCATTTGATCATAAAAGAAACTATATAAAATGAGTGATACTATGTCCTCAATTCAAACATGAGGAAATTGATCTGAGAAAAATTAAGTGATATCCTCATGGCCACATAATCTATTAATTATTTGGGCTAGGATTTTTATTCAACTTTGATTCAACTTTTATTCAACAAGTTTTATTCAACTATTCAACATAGTTCTATCTTTCACTAACTCACCTTACTGACCCTGAAAAAAAGAATAATAAAATAAAGTATTTCTTCAAGACTACAGCCTCTCCCAGGTGTAAACAAATACCTGACAATTCCCATTTGCTCTGAAATTATTGCATGAAGTTATTGCTTGAAATTATAGAAATATATTTTTAAGTTAATCAATCAATTAATTAAGAAATCAGAATGCTTTCAATGCTTTTTAATTTTCCACTCTGTGGGAATAGAAAAAAGGGCAAAAACATAAAAACAAATAAGCCCTGCCTTCAAGAAGCATGGATTACTATATAAATAAATAGACACAGACAAGATTCATATAAGGAAGACTGAAGGCAATTTTCATTGTCCATAGCTGTTTTTTCTATGATGGGGCAAGCCACTTTAAAATATCAGAAACTGTTTCCAAATGATGTTCAACTCACAAATCCAGAATTACCAGTAATTGGGTGGACTCAGAAATTGGTACATTTCCTAACATGGGTCATGGAATTCAAAATATGATCTGAACTGGAATTCAGTGACAGATTTGAAAATTCTCAGTATTGGTAGTCATGGAGAAGACATGTACCTTTCATGCATGTTTCTTTCACTTTTGTGAAATCTGTTACCCAAAAAAACTACATTTCCCAGGAGGCCACTGACTTCATTAGGTACATCTGGTAGACAGAGGGATAAATTCAGTGAGTGTACCTGGCCTGTTTTTTACTTCCTGTTGGCAACTGTAGCGGCAAGCAGAGATTTTTCAACAGTTTCATTAGTCAGGGACACATGGTTTTTATTTTGTTATATTTTTATTACTTTATTTCTAAGGATCATTAATAAATTTCTTAAAATATAATATTTTTATTATCTGAGATTAATTTTAATTTTTATACTTTCCCTTGATATTATCCAGAATTCTCTCTATATATATACATATATATGTGTATATATATATTTGTCTTTCTCCTCCCTTCACAAACATACATCTATATCCTACCCACAACCTCAATGACTATGTGTGTAGAAGTTTTGAGAGAGCTGGGTAGATACTCAAAGCTGAAGGGATGGACCTACTACTGTTTCAATTTCTGTTCTATCCAATAAATTATGCCATTCTATTAAACAGAATGATTTTTTCCTATGAATGTGTGCATTGTGGTTTCAGAAATGGATTTCAATAGGGAAATAAAAGTATATACATATAGAGTAATGGCAGAAACTATTTTTTTCTATTTCAAAGAAAAATAATTCTAAGTAAAATATATATCATCCCTGAGCAGAAATTTAGAATGTGTATGGAATGAGTTTTGATTGTCTAAATGCTTAGAAATTTGCATTTTTATAGTGGAAAATGCTCTTTTACATTGGAGTCAGTCTAATGAGACCATTTTGGCTGATGCTTTAACTTCATTTTAGACATTTCATTCCCTTTTTAAGTTACAAATTACAAATTTTTTTAGATTTAAAACTGCTTCCCAGGAGATGAAGTAAGCTTGTAGCATATCAAAGTGTCACTGGAATACACAACAAAGGCAAACCTAGACCAAATGTGCCACTCTGCATAAGAAACAAAAATTTTAGAGCTTGAAGGGACCTTAAATAATTGGTTTTACCCTATTACTGTATCAGCATTTCCTACAGCACACCCAAAACCTTCCTGTGTCTTAGGATTAGTGCTGAAGATATATTGGTTAAATGTTTCCATTTTTCACATTATCACACAATACGGCATTCCAAGTGATTTGGAATTTAGTGTTTGGGAATTGTATTTAGGAAGGGTTCCAAAGGAGAGATATTCAGAGACTTTTGTAGGAGAAGAGGAAGGAAGAAAAGAAAAAGGATGAAGAGTAGGAGATGCATGAGGAGAAGGAGAAGTATGAGAAGGAGAAGAAAAAAGAAGAGGAAGGAGGTAAAGAAAGAGAAGGACGAGGAGGAGACAATTTTTTGTGTGTGTTTGAGAAGATAGAAAGGAAAAATGGAAAACAAAAATAAAATGTGAGTTTAGGTTTATACACAGCTTTACCTCTCTTATTTGACTCTCACAATTACTCAATGATGAAGTAAGTTCCACTGTCACCATTTTATACATTAGAAAACTGACATTAAGTAACTTCCTTAGAATTACACAGTTTGTAAGCATTTGGTAAAATCTGAGATGAACTCAGTTTTTCCTGACTCCAAGTCCAACATTCCAAGAAAAATTATACCTTTGCTTCTCCTTTGAGAAAAAAAAATATTAAACCATATGTATATATTAAATGTAATATAGATATATGCATATACACACATATATAATGTATTAAAAAGGAAAGAAGTTATATTTTATTATAATTATTCTATTAAAATGTAAGTTCTTTGAGGAATAATGTCATTTTCACCAACACATAGCATATAGGAAGCAATGAATTTTTCCCCAAATTGATGGCTATAGTTAATAACAAAGTTTCATGGATCCAATTCTTTGGAAAGATACATTAAGGTAAATTGATAGTCATTCCTAAAAAAAATAAGGTGCAGATCGAGTAATCAATAAACATTTTTAATCACATGTTATATCCAAAGTATTGTACTAGACATTGAAAATGCTAAAGCAATGTAATTAGGAACAACCTCCATGACAACAAACATAGATCCTTGCTTCTTAGGAAGTGAAATCCTGGAGGGTAAAGTAACTTGTCCACTTAGAAGCCTTCATACATGATTATTTGAGGGAGGGTTTAAAAAACAAACAAACTTGTATAAAGGAGTTTTAAAGGGAAGAAACACATAAGAAAAGACTAGGTGGAATGTAAAGATTTTAAAAGGGTATTTTGAGGATGGATTTTGTTTCATATATAACAGTTTATGGGAAATAATTTACTAGAAAATAGCCGAGTTAAAAAAATCACAAATAGATTGAGGAAAACCAAGGCTTCATGAAGAGGAGTAATGTTTATGGTTTCATATGTTACTATCTTTCTTCAGTGGCACAAGTGTGTCTATATGTAGCAGTCCACCCCTAGCTATGGGCAAGGGGAAAAGTTGGTATGTGCAGATTGCCTTAAAAGAGAGCATGCTCAGTCTTGAGCATGCTCAGTATTGCTCATGGCTGGGAAGGCCTCTGACCCTTGACCCCAGTTTCCCCCAGGTTAGGCGGGAAAACAAGTTTCTTTGTTCTCGCCTGGTTAAGAGAAACCACACCTACACCTTGTCATTAACCAATGAGGGTCATCCCTATGTACTGGGAAGCAAAGTGTATAAGTAGCCCAGCAAGCTCCACCTCTCTCTCTCTCTTCTCTTTCAGGCTAGCTGATGGCTGTCCTTGCAGGAGCTTGGCCTCTGGCCAAGCTCCATCTTTAATCTTTCTCTATTCATCTCTCTGACCTGTGTGGTATTAAATATGGATCTCTGGACTGGTAAAAGCCTTCAGAAGGGTCCTTTGATCAGAGCTTAGCTGTGGCTCATTGATAATTAATAAAGACTCATTCTGACCACCTCATATCTCTAATTTGACTCCGTCATCCCCCTCGTGGTATCTAAAATTTCTATCCTGTCTCTATCTTCCTACCTTGAGGCTTCTCTCCCCTCTGAGAGAGCTTCACTATACATGTTGGAAGATCCTATTTATCTAAGAAAATAGTAAAGATAAATGGAAAATAAAAATAAAACAAGCATCAAAAGGTGGCATCAAATTAACTTGTGAAAGACTTTAAACAGCAGGAGGGAGACTTTTAATTCTTTCATAAAGGAGTCAATGAAGGTTTTTTAGCAGGTGAAAAACATAAGACATTCTTTAGGAAATCCATTTTGTCAGCTTCATAGTGGATTGACCGGATAAATTGAAAGGGTGAATTTCAATTAGTAGTCTGCCTCAATAGTTAGGGTTAGATATAAATGACAGTCTGATCTAGGATAGTGGTCATAAGGTAAGAGAAGTTATGATGAAGGATTTGGAATATATGATCTTGATCAGAATATCTAGCATTAGTATATGTCTTAAAATTTGCAAAGTATCATACATATATAATCTCATTTGACCCTCACAACATCCCTGTGAGGTAGGTGATAAATTATACTCATTTTACTGATGAAGAAATTGTGGCTGACAAAAGTTAAACAATTGACCCACTCAGTATCTAAGGCCAAATCTGAATGTCAGATTTTTTAACTCCAAGTTTATCACTCTATCCACTTCATCACTTAATTGCCCAAATGAAGTTTAACCATAATTCTTCCATTACTTCTCTTTAGTCTTTACTTTTGAAATGAAAAAGTTGTTCTTCCTGAAACTTTTTTTATTGCCTCCTTCACATCTTTGTTCCTCAGGCTATAGATGATGGGGTTTAACATGGGAATTACAATGGTATAAAATACAGACACCACCATGTCATGGTTCAGAGCATAGCTAGAAGTAGGCCTCAGGTACATGAAGAGGATGGTGCCATGGTAGATGGATACCCCTGTCAGATGGGAACCACAAGTGGAGAAGACTTTCCTTCTCCCTTCAGCTGAGTGGATCCTCAGAATGGCAGCCAGGATGAATCCATAGGAAACCAGGACAATCAGGATGGTAAAAATCTCAATCGAGCTCACAAAAGTGAAAAGTAGTAGTTCATTGACATGAGTGTCAGAACAAGAGATGGCCAAGAGTGGAGGGATATCACAGAAGATGTGTCTGATTTCATTGGATGCACAAAAGGATAAACGAAATGTAGCCACAGTGTGTATAATGGCATGTGAGATACCTCCTACATATGAACCAATGATGAGAGGCACATAGACTTGTGGAGACATGATGGCTGTGTAAAGCAGAGGATTACAGATTGCAATATAGCGGTCATATGCCATAGCAGCTAAGAGGAAACATTCAGTGGTCCCAAAAGTAACAAAGAGAAGCATCTGGACCATACAACCAGAGAAGGAAATGGCCTTACTCTCTGCCAAGAAATTGACCAACATCTTAGGAGTGACAACTGATGAATAGCAAGCATCCAAGAAAGATAACACACTAAGGAAATGGTACATAGGGGTATGGAGTCGGGAATCGACTACAACTAACACAACTAATCCCAGATTTCCCACTAGGGTAAATAGATAAATTGCAAGAAACAGTAAGAAGAGGATAACTTGCAGCTCTAGGCGGTCGGTGAAGCCCATTAAAACAAATATGGCAACCTCAGTGTCATTAGGCATGTTTTCTGTAGTATGTGTTCGACCCTGGAAATAACAAGATAGTTGCAATAATAAGTGAAACCTACACATTATGTGATATGCTAGAATTTCTGAACTCATTGAATGGGTTGTTCTAGCATTGACATTGTTCCTTTGAAGTTCTTCCTTAAAATAGAGAGTGAATTTCTTGAGTCTTCAATGAATATTTAATAAAAGATTATTTTTTAATGATAAGATGAACCCATGATTTTGTTCTAAAGCTAAACAAAATAATGTAATATACTAGAGATAAATTCTACAAATGAGAACATCCTTTTAAACTCTTTAAGAAGAATTATTTCTTCATAAATTATGAGAATGTGGATAAATAATGTTGAATTTTACTAGAAAACACCTAATCTATAAAATAATATGTGAAGTTTTTAATGTTTTCTAATGGCCATAGTACCTGTGATTACTCCTTTTGACCCTACAGAAAAGAGCCAGTTACGACATTGAATTCTGGTTTTGCTATTACTGCCTTTGTTTTCATAAAGTTATTAAACTTTCCTTATTATTAATTTCTTAACTTTTGCACAGTAAATGTGTTGGACTGAAAGCTAAATGTATTATCTATTCCAGTTCCAGAGTTTTGATCTCAATGAATAGTTGAACATAATTTCAAGACATTATTTTCTGAAACAAATTTTAACAATAAAATAAAAGACTGATAGATCTAGAAGAGAATCTTAGTACCTCACTGAATGTAGGAAGTGAAAGATGCCAGAGAACATTAAATCCAATCTTTATCTGAACATGAATCCATAAAACATGTGATCAGCGGTTATTCATATTCCTCTTGAAGCTAACCAATAAAGGAAAAACCATAACCATCAGAATCAATCCATTATATTTTTAATTGCTCTAATTATTAGAAAAATGTCCTGCATTAAAAAAATGAAATTTAATTGCCTGCAAGTTCTATCACTGCCTTTAGTTACAAACTCTCAAGTCAAATGAGGAATAAATGTATTCCTACTTTTCTATTATAGATATATCCAGAAGGATAGATAATCTCACCTTCCTAAAGATTATTTTCCTGCATACTAAATATTTCCATTACCTTCAAAAAACCACCCTATGATATTTTTTTCTATTTTTTCTTACCATTTGTGTTGTATTCCTTTGTATACCTTTTAACATGTGGCATCAAGAATGGAACACAATTCTCCAGGTTTCATCCATGGAAATTTCAAACAATAGCAATATCATTTTCTTTCTTCTTTACACTCTGACTTTTTGTAATATATTATATGTAATAATAAAAAATAAAATAATACTTTTTTGTAATATATTATATATAATCTTGAAAAAACATTCAATGATGACAACTTGGGTTTTTATCCATTTTGTAGCATTTAGGTTAACAGCTTTACACTTTCTTTGAAGCAATCCTGTGAGATATATGTATTAAGTATAACTATCTTCATTTCATGAATGTTGAAAAATGAGTTACAAGAAAGAATAAGTGACTTTTCTAAAGATCTAAAAGTGGGCAAAATGAGAATCAGGATGGTAATCCATTTCTCTACATTTTAGTACCTAGTAAATGCTTAATAAATTCTTTCTGTCTCACTCCAAGTAGTACATATTGAACTGTGCTATTTAATGACCATAAAGATTATTTGGTCCAACTATCTTCTCACAGGTTTTAATAACTATATGACTTTAGAAAAAAAATTCATACTTCTCTGGATCTCATATTCATCAATCTTAGAAGTATGTTCGACATACTTAATACTTCTGTGACTGTGATTCTATGTTTAAAGAAGTCTTCTGATTTAAGAGTAAAAAACGGAAATGTTTGTAGTTATTTAGAAATAAAACTGTAACCTTTAACTATAACATAAAGACTGATATCATGTTATTCATTTTACTTCTAATAATGTACCTAACATATGATTGGTACCTGACACATACTAGACATTTCATAATTATTTGTTGACTGATATAAATGTTTCATTAAATATTTTTAAATGACTGCATGAATATAAGACTAATGAAAGTGAATGAAATCATCGACAGTCCATGCAACTTAATGTAGGTATATGATCCCAAAGATATAAAATATATACCCAAAATAAGAAATTAGATCAAAATATTCATTTTCACAATGTGCCAGATAAAAGTGAGAGAGGGTGATAATGAAAAAGGGTTCACTCAAGCTCAGAAGTAGAAAGCTACTGTAATATTTATCAGGTCAGAGCTAATGACACCATTATCCATCCTACCTTGTTGAACAGAAGAACATAGAGTATATGTTTAGCTGATTATAAGAGTTATATATTTAGATCACTTATATTCATTTCCCCCTAATTATTCAAGGTCTCACTGGGGAATAGTCCTTTGGGATGCACCTCAATCATCTTCTGGGATAAAGAAGCACTTACATATTATAAACACATTAATAAATTGTTCTTTGAATATATTAGTGCACATATTTAAAATTATTTCAGACCAGCTGGACTATGCTTAAGATTCTATAACTTGACTTGACTGCAGTAATATGTGAACTGGAAATTACCAAAAGTAAAGCTATTTTTTTTCTTTTTTCATTTCTTCTTGCACTGTTTTCATTTCTCTTTCTCACTTTTCCTCTGCCTCTCTTGATTGGTTTTGGAAGTATTCTTTGAGCTCTTCCAGAATCTGTGTCTAATTCATATTTTTCTTTTGGATTTTATGAGCATTTGTTTTGCTCTTCCTGTCCTTTTATGTGTCTGTCCCTTAATCTTTGTCTCCATAAAAATTCTTCATAGTTGGGTTTTATTTTTGTTGTTTTTGTTGTTTCTGCATTTTTCATACTTTTTATAGGTAGGTTCCATTTTCTGGGAGGTTAGGATACCCTGTTAAACTTTTGTTCTTCTTTGATGCTACCCTTAGATTTTTTGTTCTGGGTTTCTGCTAGTTTCAGGTTTTCCAGTTTGGTATGATGGCCTGAGGGCTGAGATTTCTGAGAGTCACTTCCCACTTCTGACTCAATTAATACTTGAGATACTGATAACTTAAAGACTTGCCTCAGCCTTGGGTATAACCTTTTGGTCGTACTTTGAGCTTAGTCAGGTCAGGAATTGTTCAAATTCTAACCTTAGGATTGGGTGTAATTTTTTTTTTGTCTCACTGTGTATTTGATCTAATCAGGAGACAGTTGATTCCCCTGTATTGGAGCTCCACTCTTAGCTTTCCACAAAAATATCCAAAACCACTTTTAATTTACCAACTACATTTCCATCCTTAACCCAAGCCCAGATTGAGACTCCTGGCTTTGTGCTGGACCCACACAGTTCAGTCCCCATCAGCACAGATTGCCCTGGGCTGGGATTCTAGATTTCCCCACAGGCTTAGAACATCAAAGGGTATAGGTTGATTGAAACTCTTTTTTGCCCAGTCAGGGTCTCAGGATCTGGATGTTGGCTTGGGTTTAGGTTCCAAACTTGGGACAGCAAATGGGGGTTAGGATGTGTGACTTGCTCTTCACTGCTTATTGTATAGCCTCCTGCTATTTGTGCTCCTCTCTTATTCAACTGCCGCAGATGATCTCTTCCTAGCTTTTGGGGTTTTCTTTTCTTGAAAATTGTTTCACTCGATTTTCTTTTTATATGTTTTGTTTTGTTTTGTTTTCTCTCTCTCTCCTGTATTTGTTTTGTGGCATTATCTTATGTTTATTTTTAAAATTAATTTGTTTATTTAGTTAATTTAGAACATTATTCCTTGGTTACAAGAATAATATTCCTTCCCTCCCTTTCCTTCCCCTGCCAATCGCATAGCTGACACGCAATTCCACTGGGTAATACATGTGTCTTTAATCAAAACCTATTTCCATGTTGTTGATGTTTGCTCTAGGACATTCATTTATAGTCTATATCTCCAAGCATATCCCTTCAACCCATATAATCAGATGGTTGTTTTTCTTCTGTGTTTCTACTCCCACAGTTTTTCCTCTGAATATAGATAGTGTTCTTTCTTATAGATCCCTCCATGTTGTTCAGGATCACTGCATTGCCACTAATGGAGACATACATTACATTCAATTGTAGCACAGTGTATCAGTCTCTGTGTACAATGTTCTTCTGGTTCTGCTCCTTTCACTCTGCCTCAATTCCTGGAGGTCATTTCAGTTCACATAGAATTCCTCCAGTTTATTATTCCTTTGAGCATAATAGTATTTCATCACCAACATATACCACAATTTGTTCAGCCATTCTCCAATTGGAGGGCATCACCTCATTTTCCAATTTTTTGCCACCACAAAGAGCACAGCTATGAATATTCTTGTACAAGTTATTATCTCTCTGGGGTACAAACCCAGCAGTGCTATGGCTATATCAAAGGGAAGACAGTCTTTTATTGCCCTTTGGGCAATATTTTATCTTTCCATTACTTGTTTGACCAAATCCAGCTTGCCTTGTGTCAGAGACCTTAGTCTAGATTCCTATGCAATACTGATCTTTACAGAATTAGACTTACATTTTGTTACTAAATATATCCACATATGAATCACCTTTTACTTTGCCATTTCCTTCTCCAATGCAGCATCACCTGTCAGAACCCTCCACCAAAACATTTCTGTCTTGGATAACAATTCCTTTCATAGTTAATAGCATCACTGAGCTACATGACAAAGTGGTAAACCAGGAAAGTTTTGATCAGAATAACTAAGTCTTTCACAATTAATCATCTTTATAATATTATTGTTACTCTGTAAAATGTTTCCCTGGTTCTGCTCCCTTCACTCTGCATCAGTTCTTGTAAGTTTTTCTAGGTTTTTTTTTCTGAAATTCTCCTTTTCATTGTTTCTTTAGTAGAATGTTTTTTCTAATACAATCATATACTACTTGTTCAATCATCCCCTAATTAAAGATCATCCTCTGAATTTTCAATTCTTTGCCACCATAAAAAGAGCTGCTATAAATATTTTTGTACAAATTGTTTCTGCCTCCCTTTTTATTGTTTTGGGATAGGGATTTAATAGTGGTATTGTGATGTCAAAGAGTAAGAAAAGTTTTATAGCCCTTTAGATTTTGGTTCAAATTGTTGTCCAGAATGATCAGATTTTATTCACAACTCCATCAACTGTACATCCAGGCTCTAGTTTTTCCACATCTGTTCCAGCAGTCATGATTTTCTTTTTCCATCCTGTTAGCCAATTTTATAGGTGAGAGTTTGTAATTCAACATTGCTTTTATTTGTATTTATCTAATCAATAGAAATTTAGAGAAATTTTTGTATGACTACAGATAGGTCTGATTTCTTTTTTTTAAACACTTTCTGTTTTAATATAAATGTTAAGGCGTAAGAGCAATAAGAAATAGGGAATTGGAACTAAGTGACTTGCACAGGGTCACATAACTAGGAAGTATTTGAAATCTAATTTGTACTAAGGCCAAGACCTGACACTCTATCTACTGTTCTACCTAGCTATCCCAATTTTGATTTCTTCTCTTGAAAATGACAATTTATGTCCTCTGACTCTCAATTGGAAATGGCTCTTATTATAAATTTGACTTGGTTCTTCATATATTTGAGAAATTAAGCCTTAGTTAGGGAAGCATGCTATAATCTCCACCCTTGTTTCCAGTTTTCACTCTATTTTTTGTTGTTAATTATGTTTTGCAAAGGATTTTTAATTTTAAGTAATCAATATTATCCATCTTATTCCCATGATCCTATCCCTCTTATTTTGTGATGAAATCTTTCCTTATCCATAGATCTAACACATTTTCTTTTCCATACTCCTTTATGTAATAAAAATGATAATCTGTATGGAAACTATTTTTTGTGATGACTGGATACTCTGGCTTGAGACTAGAGAGCGCTGCTAAGGGGGCACACCTGAGGTCTGCCTATTTAAAATGGAGATAAATGAGAGATGCTGATTGAGATAGAGAGATACTGCTACAGGGAAATGCTTGGGGGTTTGCCTATTGATCTCTACTGATGATTAATGGATCAATATATTTCCTAACCTCCTCCTCCCTTCGCTCCCTCCCTTCTTCCACCCTCTCCCTCATAGTTTCTTCTGAAGCTTGTGTCTTCATCCCTTCCCCTTGAGTGGACTATGATATTTATGAGGAAAAACTTCTTACTTTCTGTTCTCAGGTAAGGGGTTTATAGGGATAACAGGACAAGGAAACTGAGGTGAGAGGAATGAGGGTTTCCCTAATATAAAATGAAGATTATGAGGGTTTGGGAAGTCACAACTGTGACAGGGGGACAGTCAGAGAGATGGTGGATAATTGTTAAGTCTTCTTTTCTTCTTTCAATTCACAAAGCCACCAAGGTCTCTCAGCCTATTTTCAGAAGACACCCACTCTCCCCCTCTTAAGGGTCCTTCAGCATGTGACAGAAGCTAATAGGATCAGTTCAGCTTCTTCCCCCTTCAGCCAGGCTTGCCTCCCTTGGTCAGTAAAAACCCAGAGAAGAGGCTTTTTCTCTCTCCTTCCTGGGTCAGTCACCACCAGAGAGAGACAATCTGTTCCTCCCCCTGGCCAACGTCAACTGCCTCCTCCTGGGAACATTCCATTTGGAATCTTCACCTTGATTTGAAGATCAGGTCCCCAGCTTTGTTTCTTACATGCTTGACTTGTAAGTCTTCTCTCTCTTCATGCCCCTTCCACATTTATTTACCAATGATATCACTATTCATATTGTAATCATTTTTATATTTTGATCTTATCTTTGTAGTGGTGCACAATGTTGGTTTTATTTATTTATTATTATAACTGATTTCCAGTTTTCCCAGTAATTTTTGTCAAATGCTATGTTGTTATAGTTGGGACTTTGGTTTTATCAAATATTTGATTACTAAGGTCATAATCAAGGATACATTTTGCTTCTATTAGGTTCCATAGATGCTCCAGTCTATTTTTTTTAACAAATACTAGATATTTTGTGGATTACTAATTTGTAATATAATTTGAAATCTGTTATTGCGAGGCTGTTTTACTTTACATTCATTGATTCCCTTGATATTCTTGACTCTTTGTATTTCTAGGTTACTGTTATTTTTTCTTACTATAAAATAATTCTTTGTTAGTTTGATTGGGATGGGGATGAATAAGCTAATTAATTCATCTAGAATTATTGTTGTTATTGTGCATGGCTATGAAAATTGGGACAGAGCCAGGTCTACAAGCTATTACCATTCCCAGGGATTCTGTTCCTTTCTGGATGATGATGACAATTTATTAACAACTATTGTTGCTGGTGCTGACCTCCAGAATAATTAAATATTGAAGTCCTCTAGCATAAAGATGTGAGTTGCTAAGGAGAGAAAGCTATTAAACCAAGCAATAAAATAACTTACAAAATAACAAATTAGCTGAGGAGGAGTTTTAAGTGGAAAAGTTTAATTGAGTGGATTTCAAAGGAAGTAAAGGGAGACTAATTAAGTTAATCTGGAAATCAAAGTATAGTCAGAATCCCCTTCCTGGAACCTGTGTCTTAAGGTTTAAGAGAAGGTAAAGTCTGTGCCCAAGAGGAGATGGAGATGTGACAAGCTTCTAAAATCTCCAGGCTCCCTATGCTGTGTTACAGCAAAAGCCAGTGTATCACAATGTGAGAGTCATCACTTTGAAACATTGAGAATTATTCCAAGAAGGGGACCTCTTCTACTTTCTATAAGGGAAGATTTTTACCTCAATTTTCCTTCATCTGTTTTTGTGATTTAGATTTCATTTGTCTACTAGCAAATAAAATCCTAATGGTTAGCAGAAAGCTAAACTCTAGGCTCAATTGATAGGAGCTGATCTAGGAGCTTGGGAGTAAAAGGACTAAGCGATAGAACCTTATTAACTGTATACATCTTTCTTATGAACACATAATAAATTATAAGCCTGAGATTGGTAGGATATGAGTATGAGGTATTGGTAATGTAGCAGTCCACCCCTAGCTATGGGCAAGGGGAACACTTGGTATGTACAGATTGCCTTAGAAGAGAGCATGCTCAGTCTTGAGCATGCTCAATATTGCACATGGCTGGGAAAGCCTCTGACCCTTGACCCCAGCTTCCCCCAGGTTAGGCGGGAACACAGGTTTCTTTGTGCTCACCTGGTTAAGAGAAACCACACCCATACCTTGTCATTAACCAATGAGAATCATCCCTATGTACTGTGTATATTTGCATATCAAAGATTATATTTAGCCCAGCAAGCTCCACCTCTCTCTCTCTCTCTCTCTTTCAGGCTAGCTGATGGCTGTCCTGGCAGGAGCTTGGCTCCATCTTTAAATCTTCTCTATCTCTCTTTCATCTCTCCCCGACCTGTGTGGTATTAAATGTGGATCTCTGGACTGGTAAAAGCCTTCAGAAGGGTCTTTGATCAGAGCTTAGATGTGGCTCATGGAAAATTAATAAAGACTAATTCCTGCCACCTCATATCTCTAATTTGACTCCGTCATCCCCCTCGTGGTATCTAAAACTTCTATCCTGTCTCTATCTTCCTACCTTAAAGCTTCTCTCCCCTCTGAGGAAGCTTTAGGTAAGATCACTTCCATTTTTGAATAAATGGCTACCAATCATGGTAAGCTATGTCAAAAAAAAAATAAAAGGAATACTCACCCATATATCTGAGGAAGGAGAGTGATGAAGTCATGCCTAAATGTTAATTTTCAGTTATGGTCAGCTCTTAATGACCCTACTTGTTGTTTTCTTGGTAGAGATACTAGTTTTTCTTTTCCTTCTCTAGCTCATTTTAAAGACGAGGAACTAAAGTAGTTTTAAGTGACTTGGCCAGGGTCACACAGCTATTGTGTCTCAGGCCAGATTTGAACTCACAGAAATGAGTCTCCCTAGCTCAAAATCTAGCACTCTGTGCACTGTGACCCCTAGCTGCCCTGTTCCTGAAGAAAAGAATTATTGTTTTCCTTTTCCCCTAACACACTAGCTTTTCACACTACTGTGCTTATTGTTTCTACCTGATGCTTACATGTATAATTATGTATTTCTCTTGTATTCCAGGATCCTTAATCAGCCATGAAGACTATTTCATAAAATCTTCTATGACTTAGATACTTTCTATCTGCATCCTAAAAATATTAATGAGGAATGAGATGTGATATTAATTAAAAAAGTATATGGATAGGAAAAGGGCCTATGATTTGATTTGTACAGAAAACTTCGTGGTGAAGAAACATTTGACAGACATAGATTATTACTGTCTCTGCAATTTATGATCTATAAGTGTAATCTAACTCAATAAAAAGTTAAGTGACTTGAACAGGGTCTCAAACTGCTACTATACATCAGAGGTAGAACTTTAACTCAGTTTTTTTTTTCAAATTTGACACCAGTGTTACTTTTGTTAAGAATGATAATTAGTAATACTAATTTCCATAGCCTTAAAATTAGTTGGAATAGAGATTGTTCCAATTCCTTCAAGTTTGGTAAGTAAGATTTAAAAGTAGTGAAAATAAAAATTTATTTAAAAAAAAAACAACCTTTGATTTCATTGCTACAGGCAATTCTGGCACAAAAATTCCCTTCAACCAATGACCAAGAGTTCCTACATAATTAGTGCATTTTCTGTCACCTTTAGAAATTAGTTGATTTTGACCACTGCTGGTGGCACATTGAATAAAGCGATAGACCTGTATATTGGAAGATATATATTCAAATCAAGCCTCAAATACTTAGGAACTCTATGATCTTGGGTAAGTCACAAATGTTCCTTAGTTTCCTCTTTTGTAAAAAGAGGATAATGATATCATCTACCATCCAAGTATAAGGATATTAGAAAATAAGTCTTGTTATAATAGTTTAAAGTTAAGAAGTAGAGACGCTGACTTGAGAAAGAATTGGAGTTTCAAGCAGAGCTGAGACACAGTATCAATTTCAAATGTTGATGGTTTTAATGGTTTTTCTGTGACAGTTACTCTCTCCTGGGTGTGGCATCTGATCTCTGACTATTGGAAGAGTCACTCACAGAGAGTCTATCTTTGAGAGTTTGGATGAGGTAACATATCCCCCCCCCCCCCCCTCTCTCCTGCTGAGGCAGAAGGAAAGGAGGGAAAGATATTAAGGAATTAAGTGTTTTCCTTTCCCGGGAAACACTAGTGACTATTTATTTTGTTTTTATAGATTATTTTTACTCTGAGAAGACCAAAGAAAAATCAGGTTGTTGGTTTGGACTCTGAGTTTGCTAAGGTTCAGAGTCTTAACTTGATTCTTGTTGAGACTCAAGCAGTAGCCTTTGTTATTTTTATAACTTGGAGGTGAATTTAAGAATTATGAGGATAATATTGTTAGTTTATTTGGAATAGTAAAATTTTGGGTTAGTCAGATCAGGAAGGATAAATGTAGCCTGTGAAAACAGGAGAAGCATTTCTTTGCAAAACGAGGGAGTTTTATTTGGGTAAAGTTAGAATTCCTTTTATAATTATATTTTCAATAATTATTTTATTTTTTGTAATGAGTCTCTTTAGCATCCTTGTGCCTGGCCCTGAATCAAAGTTCATTCATGAGTTTCACTTCACTGATATAAATTGAGGTTCCTTTGTGAATGCAGCAAGCAGAATGTCTGAAATCAGTTTATAATCAATAATCAATTCATTGTTCATTATTTTGACAGTTTCTGCCTTTTATTTTTACACAGGACAATTATGAGGATAAAATAAGGATATTTGTTATGAGAATAAGATGAGATAATATCAATAACTCTTTTTATAATATAATATTATATAATATCAATAACTCTAGTTTATGATGATGATGATGATGCTTTTGATTAGATTGTAAAATTCTAAAAGTAGGAACTGCCTTTTACCTCTTTTGTATGCCCCTGGCACTTAGCACAATGCCTGGCACATAATAGGTCCTCAATAAATGTATAATAATGGGTTCATAGATCAACATAACATAACTATATGTGCCTTAAGCATTGTTTGAATCCATGTGTTCCTGAATCCAAGACCAGTAGTTTATTCACTAAGTGACTATCTTTTTTATCTATACAGAACTCTTTAATTTCTGGAGAACTTCACATATAAGAAACCTGTGTAATGTAAAGTCTTATTATCTCTATTTTACAGAAGCAGATTCAAGGAAGGCAAGGTAATGTGCCTAGGGTGAATGAATGATTTTTCTGTTATATGGCAGGTTAAAAGCATTTTTTTAGTCAAATGACTAACTAATCCCAGGATGAAAATTAATCATAATTTGAATGTTGCAAAAAAATAAATTCCCAAATTTAAGGTACTTTTTTAAAACTATGATTCAGATTATTATTTTCATCTTAGAGGGAACTTCCCTATAGAATATTTCAGGAAGCATCATTTTAATTGCCTCTGCAAATTTCCTGATGAAAGTCCCCTGTGAAATGGTCTCCAAACAGACAGTTGAGAGTTATAAACCCTTCTGCATCATCCACTTCCCATTCAGGGCATCGGTGATGCTGCCACGTACACTTATTTCTCACAGGTAGGTTTCAAAATTTAGTGAGACTTTAGAAATTCAGTAGAAGAATCCAAAGAGTCTATCTCTTTCATTCTGTATGGAGAAGAAACATCCCCAATCAGTAGTTTCCAAATTGTGAATAGGGGTATAGGTGAAAGAGGAATGAAGGAATATAAAGGGTTAATCATGTGAATTAATTTGTACATAGGACAGACTAATGCATAGGGATATGTTGCTTGATTATTTGATTTTCCATTTTGAAAACAGTCATAGAATGCATTTTTGGAAGGCAGAGATTCTTATTTAATCATGTATCTTGTCTAATCATGTATTATCTCTACCAGAAGAATTATGAAGAACTCGACTGATAAATTCTTTGCTATTTCATGTTTTTCATGTTTAGGCCAGATGGAATATATTTATTATCATTCATTTTAACTTAAAGCTTTAGAGTCTGTCAAAATGTAAAAAAAAAATGTGTTTCCCTTGAACGAGTCTTTTATTTAGGAATGGTGGTTGAAAGGCTCAAATGAAATAATAAATATGAAAAATGCTTTACAAATCTTAAAATTCTATGCAAATGCTAGCAATTGTTATTATTACCATCGTCTTCACTATCATTATTATTGGGGATGATGATGTTCTTATTTTTCAGATGAGGAAACCATGGCGTAAAGAACAAGTTAAATAACATTCCCAAAGTAATGCACCTAGTGTCAGAGCCAGGATTAAAATCATAATCATTCATGATCCCTGTCCTCTGCTATTTTCATCCTTATAATTTCTCAATTTTTTCATTTTATCTTTTCTTATCTCTCACCTCCACTTCCAATTCTCCTTTCTCCTTCTTTATATTCTTTTATGCCATATAACTATTTACTTAAGTAATTGGGCATATTTAATGGAAAGAAGAGAAGGCATAGGTTGTGAGCAAATGGTGGAAATGGTTGACTAATACCTGGAAATAAACATTTGAAATTCTGCCATTCACAAATATATATACACACACACATATATATATATATACATATATATGTATATATATTCATTTTTCTTGTATCTCAAATGCAGCAGTGGAATAATAAATGAAGGAAACATTGTCATGAAAATATACTTTATGTAGAGCAAGAAAATGTTGGTTCAAATCCTAGTGCTGACACTAACTACCCATGTAACTGTTAGCACATGAATTAATCTTATTTTTTATCTGGGCTATGTCTAGAGGAGTCCAAGATCTAAGATTCCTTTCATCTGTAAAATCTCACAATTTGATGATCCTGTGTTTTAAGGAGTGATATACTATTTTAACTTTTAGAAAACTTCCTATTAATTAAAGTTGCTGCTTGGAGAGGTGAATTAAATATTAGTAAAAATTTTCAAAATATGTCTGACTGATTACATTGAGGCATGTTTTAGAGAGTATTATCATGCAGATATCCCTTTGACCAAATACCTCTGAGGCATCTAACCCTGCAATTTTCCAGTTTTGTGATTCAGAGGAATATAGGCCTCAGAGAGAAAATAAATATGGTCTAGGATTGAGGAAGAGTTAAGAAATCAAAGAATGAAAGAGAGAAAGAAAAGGTAGTCTATGATACTATAGCTTTTAAAAAAATATTTGAAAGGACTTTTTTAAAAGGAGGAAGCCAACTTTTTCACTGTGGTGTCAGTTTAGACCAAAAGAATGGATATTTTGGGAAGATAAATTTCATCTCAGTAAAAGGAAGAATTTCCCACAAATAACTTTTGACAATGAAACAGACTGACTCATTGAGTAACTAGTAAATGTAAAAATCAAATTCATAATTATGTACAAGGAAGAGGCATATCTTAATTTGTGATTTTCTTGTTCAGTTGTTTTCCTGTTGTATTTGAATCTTCATTACCTATTTGGTGTTTACTTGGCAAAGTAAAGCCACTGGAGTGGTTTGCTACTTCCTTCTTCAGCTCATTTTACACATGAGAAACTGAGGCAAACAGTTTGTATGACTTGCCCAGGGTCATACAACTAATAAATGTCTGAGGCTAGATTTGAACTTATGAAGATGAGTCTTCCTGATTCTAGACTTGCACACTATCCACTGAGCCATTTATATACCAGAATTTATGATGAAATAATGCTCAATTTGGAGACTACTAAAGAAGTAGGAAAAAAAATTATGCATTTTTCTTAAAATTAACTATTTTAGGTGGCAGCTGGGTTGCTCAGTGGATTGAGAGTCAGGCCTAGAGACAGGAGGCCCTAGGTTCAAATTTGGCCTCAGACACTTCCCAGCTGGGTGACCCTGGGCAAGTCACTTAACCCCCATTGCCTAGTCCTTACTACTCTTCTGCCTTGGAGCCAATACACAGTATTGACTTCAAGTCGGAAGGTAAGGGTTTAAAAAAATTAATGATTTTAGTGATTGCAAATTCAGCATATCAATATTATCAGTGCTCACTCAAAAACTACAATGATCGTAGTTTAGGTAAAGTTGAAAGAAACATGGAGTCATAGAGAGACACAGACAGAAGACAGATAAAGTGAGACTGAATTTATTTTAGGAAGTTTTTACATTTATTAAACGCTTACGATGTGTCAATGTACCATGCAATGTACTAAGTTCTGAGATCACAAATCTAAGCTAACAATAAGAAGATTACTTTAAGATTTTACATTGTTATGGAAGAAGATAACATTTAAGAGAGGAACTAGAGAAGGGCAAAGCAGGGAATAATTAAGGGAGATGATCCCCATCCAAAAACAAGCTAATACATTAGGTAAAGGAGTATAAAGTGATCTCATAGCTGAGGAAAGTGACTCTTACCTTGAGTCCTACCCAAATGGTGGTACCATGGAGGTGGCTATCAATCAGGAGAGTAAGGCAACAAGGCAAGGAAACCATCAAATAGAACTTCAGGGAGATATGAGTAAATCCAAGAGCTCAGTGTCCTGGATTCTAGAGGAAATAATCCTGCTGCCTCTGCCCCAGTCACATAATAAATACTCCTAGAGTTCAACAAAATCGATCTGAGCTCAAGGGGATATAACAAACAAAGCATCAACTTTGACTACAAGGTTTGCAACATCTAAAAATATTATAAATATTTTTTAAATTTATAATTATAATGTTCCTTTCAAAAGCATGTGATTGATAAGCCAGAGGATGATAATAATAAATTTAATATGGCAAGAAGCATCTGTGAGAGGGAGGCAGCATGGTATATAATACATAGAAATCTGACCTTTGGGTCAGTAAGTTGCAAGTTCAAGTCCTAACCCTTCCACATACTGTGGAAATCCACAGGTGTGACCTCTAGCAAAATAGTTGCAAAGGAGTTTAATTACTCAATGCCACCAAGTACCTCTAAGACTATGTTACAAAATAATTGTTAGTTGACATTGGTGGAAGGGGTTTCCCCATAATTTCCAAATTGTGATCTGTGATAACAGATTGAGACAAAGAAACCCATAAAAGATATATAGAAAGAAACATAATTTCATAGTGGGAATTCAAACTGTGAGCCATGATGTTTAAAATCTAAATAAGAGTTGTGGGCTTTTTTCCCTTCTCTCTTAGTGACTTTATATCACTGGAGATCAGGTCTGATGCTCCACTGATGGGCTCTTTGCCTACGCTATCTTGTCATCTTTATTAGGAATAGGTAGATGCTTCAATGAATAGAGTGCTGGGCACACAGTCAAGAAGCCCTGAAGTCACATCAAACTTCAGACCTTTCTTATTTGTGTGATCTTGAACAAATCAATTTACTTCTGTGGGCCTCAAATTTCTTATCAATGACATGAGGGGGACTTTTAAGTCTCATCAGCTCTAAATCATTGATCTTATGAGTTTCTTTGGTTGACAAACTAAAGAAAAACAAACAGAAAGCACAGTTTTTCCCACCCCTCCAAAGAACTTTAATTTTAGAGGATCTTTCGTACACTTAATGGTCAATAGAACCCAAGTTTAAAGAATTATGTACTAAATTTATCTCTGTAACCTAAATTGGGTAAGCAAAAATTCCCTCCCAAAAATTAACTGAAAATATTTATAATTTTAATGAGAGAAAAAAAACCTAGATTTTGAATCAAAGCATCTGCAAGTAAATACTTTACCATTCTATATATCAGTTTCCTGAAATGTACAACTAGAGGTTTAGACTAGGTGATTGCTGAGTGACAGAGACTAACCAAGTTTGGGGTCTAAGAAATTAGGCAAAGGTCCAAACTTTGGAAATAATATTCTATGTCTAAGGACAAAGATTGGGATGTGAATATCTCCCCTATCCCAGCAGACTAAATAGCTTAGGAAGTGGCACACATGGTTGGAAAAACAATCTTGTGAAAGAATATGTTTTTGTACCCATTTAACCATGAACTTGCTGAACCCCAAATGTTCTCACGCTCCCCCCTCCTTCATTCTTGTGTTTTTTTTTTCCTTTATAAACTCGTGCCCTATTCAATAAACTTTACTGCAGTAGTAATCAGCTCTGCAGTCCTTCTGATCCCAAAAGATTCTTATCTCTCTGGACTTTTATTTCTTGCTCCTACCAAAGGGACCCTTGGCCCCTGGTCTGAGCCTTTGGGGCTCCTATTCTCCTCCCTTTAGGCTCTAACAGCTGAGGTTCTTTATACTTCTAGGTGCTATGATCTTGTATCCAAAAAGCATATGATGATTATCAATGTCCAAGAAAGGAATAGGATATCTCACTCATCTTTGACTTCATAGTACTTTACACAATAAACTTGTATTGCATGAGCAAATGAATGAATGGTAGACGGGAGAAATATCCCATTGCAGAGATGATTCTAGACACTCAATTTTACATTTTATAATAATTCAATATATCTCTGAATAATTATAACTTATGCTGAATTAACTAGATTTCAGAGTGCACGGAGTGCCTGGTCTAGAGTGAGCAGAGATATTATCTAATTGCATGATCCTCAGTATGTCACTAGCCCTCAATCTGCCTCAGTTTCCTCAGAGTAGAATGGCAATAACAATAGCACTTATCTCTTGGGGTTGTTGTGAAGATGAAATGAGATATTTACAAAATGCTCACCACAGTGCCTTGAACATAGTACATTCATAGTATGCACTTAAAACATGATTCTTTCATTTCCTCCCCATCTGCACTGATGTTTCTGAAGACCTTAACTCAGTGTCATCACAAAAGAGGTGCTTCATTTTTCTGGGGATTAAATTGACAACCAGATCAGTGAAGAGATTTGCCCTGAACCAAAATTCCAACCTTGCACTCCAGATTACTCATCTGTTACTTACTGTATCACATATGAAGAACACCAGTGGTACTCTTCAGGGTCAGAAGGATATGCACTTAAGTTATTTTGATAAAAACGGCACCAAGGCGGTTCTGAGACTAACAGTCTATTATAACCAGGACTCTTGGCTCAGAATACAACAATCACTTCTGGAACAAATGATTTATTTCAAGCTGACTAAGATAATTTCTAACTTCTCAAAGTTATGATGCCACTAAAAAGGATAATAAGATATTTACCTTCTGGGGAAAATGAGCCTCAAAGATAGAGATAGTGTGTTGTGACAGCAAGAGCACTGTATTTAGAGTCACGCAATGAATGTGGATTTATATACTAGTTCTGCCGTTTCCTAGAAGGAGAACAGTGGAAAAGCAGCTTAAATCCTCTACACCTCATTTTCACGATCTATTTAAATAAGGAAAGTTTTAGCTTTGGTCATCTCTAATTTCCCACCCTACTCCAAATATAACTGTTAAGTTATTATGCAAAAACACAATAAAGAAATGGATGCTATCTTCCAAACATCAGTGTAACATACCCAAGTGACACTTGAATTATAGAGGCCATAATCTAACAGGAAACTTATTTCCCCAAAAGGAAGTACTAAAAACAGCATACAAAAGTTACAGGGGTAAATTCAGCCTTCTTGTCAAAAGAAAAACAAATAATTCCCTAAAAATAGATAAAGATTGGAGCTGTAACTTTTTTTAAATAAAGGAATTCTAACAATGCCAATCAGCACTTTCTTTGTAACTTATAGTCCTAGACAGTTGTCTAGATAACTGAGAGGTTACTTGGCTTGCCCATTATAGCATGTGCTGGAATTAGGTACTGAACCCTCTTCTTCTTGGTTCTATGGCCATATTTCTATCTACTATCACACTGCTCATCAACACAATATCAAGTGTCCACAAGTGGAAAGTTCTGATTCTAGAAATAGTAGATTCTTCCTCCATCGACACCTTCAAGTAAAGGTTGAATAATCAACTGAAGTGGAATTCAGGGAAATCCTTTCTCAGGCATGTCTGAGTCTATATATTTACTTAGAAGTCTTCCAACAGTGCTTCTGTAATTTTTCAGATTTGCCAGTTTTCTTTCTGCATTCCTAGCATGGAGAATATCTGGAAAGTCAAGAGAGACAATTGCTTTGTTCATGAAACAGAAAGAAGGCCAGGGTACCTAGATCAAAGAGTTCTTCATGATGCTTGTAGTAAATTATAAATATGCTAAGATTTTTAGGACTGTAAGTGAAAAAAAGGGAGATTGTGGGTGAGCAGTAACAGGGAAAAATGTTGCATCAGTGGCATTAAGAGAAATCAATTAGAAAAAGTTAATAGAAAGAAAAACTAAAAGCTTGGTTATTATTGATTAATCCTCTTTATCTTATTGGGAAGGACAGATTCATTCATCTTCACCTGGGTCTGAACTGAGAAAATGCTCAATTTCACTGATGTGACCGAATTCATTCTTTTGGGATTGACCAATCGTTGGGAATTACAGGTGCTCTTCTTCATTGTTTTTTTAATTGTCTACATTATTACCCTTATTGGTAACATAGGCATGATTATATTAATCAGAATCAGTCCCCAGCTCAGCAGCCCCATGTATTTTTTCCTTAGCCATCTTTCTTTTGCAGATGTGTGGTTCTCCTCCAATGTCACTCCAAAAATGTTGGAAAATTTGTTATCTGAAACTAAAACAATTTCCTATGCAGGTTGCCTAGTGCAATGTTTTTTCTTCATCTTCTTGGTTCATGTGGAAGTGTTCATCCTGGCAGTGATGGCTTTTGATCGTTATATGGCAATTGGAAATCCATTGCTCTATGGAAGCAAGATGTCAAGAAATGTCTGTATGGGACTTATCTCTTTTCCTTACCTCTATGGTTTCTTTATTAGTCTGATCTCTACTCTGTGGACCTATGGCTTATACTTCTGTGGAAACATTGAGATCAACCACTTCTATTGTGCTGATCCACCACTCATCAAAATGGCCTGTGCTGGGACTCACATTAAAGAATACACCATGCGTACACTTGCTGGCCTTAACTTCTCATACTCTCTGTCTGTCATTTTTGTCTCATATATATTCATTCTTATAGCCATCATACGGATGCGATCAGCAGAAGGGAGGCGGAAAGCCTTCTCCACCTGTGGGTCTCATTTGACTGCTGTAATCATTTTTTATGGTACTCTGTTCTTCATGTATCTCCGGACACCCACAGAGGAGTCAGTAGAGCAAGGGAAAATGGTGGCTGTCTTCTATACTACTGTTATCCCCATGTTGAACCCAATGATCTACAGCCTTAGAAATAAGGATGTGAAAGAGGCCATAGGCAAAGCTATAAGCAAAATATGTCAAACAACGTAAAAGACAAACATGTCATTCCACGAATTTTACAAGACATTGGCATTTAGGAAAAATCAATGCTATTACACTGTATTGAGATCCTTTATGGACAACTTAACAATAGGAAAGTTCTCACTGTATCTGGACTTGAGAGGATGACACTAAACAACTAATTTTTAAGGATTTCTACTGTAAAATAACCAAATTTTATGGAAATGAAGATGATTCTATTTTCTAACTTGTTCCATTGTATCCATTCTCATGAAGGCCCATCATAGAAATGTGTGAATTCCTGAGTTTTCTCTGCTTTTCATTTCCATTGACATCTAATTAGGACTTATAATACACTTGGACAAGTACTCTCTGGATAAATTCTGGATTATATTTCCAGAAATTAGCATAATAAATGAAAATCACCAAAAATAATGCTATCCAAAGAGTCTACTACTTGACTCTATTTATATAGCCATATCATATTTAGTGAGCCCTTTAATCTGATCCAAATAACATATATTATACTATTAAATGTTTTCTAAGGACTATAATGCTATACAAAATACTGATTTTATCTAAAATATTATGTATTGCTATTATGTAATTTCCATAATTGTTGTTATAATTATAATCCCTGCCTTATTTTTATTACATATCATTCAAAACTTAAGTTCCTTAATAAGATAAATTAATACATGACTAATATTTCAGCTTAATATGAATCGATAACTATCATAATCTCAATATGCTAACATTGTGCAGATGACTGACAACATTCTTCTCTTCTCCAAAGGATCTACAATTTTTGATTTGATATTCTCTCAGGTCCTGCACACGGCTACTCATAAATGTTTGCCATCTTGTCTACCTCATTGACTGTGTCCCATACATTTACGTTACTTTCTCTATCCAACATGCAGAGACCTGGGGAGGATGCAAGAAAATTCATTATTTTCTCTTAATAACAATGAAACATATAATCTGTTCATTTGTTGTGTCTCATTCCAGCCAGGGGTACATCTATTTTATTTTTCATCAAAAAATGTCTTCAATGATTTCCTTTATGCCATAATTCCAGTCGATTTCTTTTTTTTTTTATGATGTCTTCAAAAGTAACACAGATTTGGCAGCTGTCTAGGTCCTTTAAGATGGAGGTAAGGCACTTCTGGAGAAGCCTTGAGGCCTCCTGTTTCCTAAAATCAAGTTCAGAAGGACTAGCATCTCTCATTTGGTTCTCTCTATCTTATCATATTTGGGCACACTAAAACCCCCTCTTAAATAAATATATACAAATATATACACATGTGAATGTATACACATGTGTGCATGTATGGGTATATATGAATATAAAAGTATGTGTATATATGTTTGTGCATACATGTGCTTATATACATGTTTATGTCCCCCCAATTAAATTCTCCTTAATGAGATACACAACCATTCCAAATAGGTTGGCTTTGAGTAGACACACATACATATGTGTATTTGCATGTATGTATGTATAACTTTGTATTTTTGCATACAAATACTATATATAGAGACATATACCTTAGATACATACATACAGATAGAAAAATATAGAAATATGTATATAGAAATTTGTATACTATTCTAGGCACATATATTTATGTACATGTACAACACCAAGTATATGTGTACACAAATAGACACATATATTGCTTATATGTGGTATACACAATATACATATAATATACAAGAGTGTATAGATACAGAATATGTTCAATAGAATACACATAATATATACAGTATAGTGTATAAATAATTAGATATTCTACATATGCATACATGCCCTATATAGTATGTGTATGTATATCTATACACCCACCCCAAAAAGACACATACAACACACTTAGATGCTCAAAGCCAAAATCTGCAGAGTGGCTGAGGTCTTATAAGATTCTCGACATTGATATGATCAGCCTCACCTCATCCATGAACTGGAGCACATTGGGAGATTGCCATCTATAGGGCATCCCTTTCCATCTGCATGTCAATGGTTCCGCATCTAGCACAAACTTAAAAGATTAATTATTAATTGAAGCCAAAAAGAATGAAAATTAGTTTTAAATGTCTCTCTGCTCATAGACATTCATGTTCTGGAACAATACCACCCCAGCAATGTTGTATTCTGAGGCAGTTTAAGATAGCAAGTATTGTAATAAAATGAATATATTAATATTGTGCTCTACTCTTAGAATCCTAATTCTGACTCAGCTGTGACTGGAGTCAAACACAACAGCCTCTCTCTGGATAGGGCTCAGTTTTGTAATTTAGGAAATAAAGCAGTTGGATACAAGAGTAATTAGCGTCTCTTCTATATCTAAAGATCTGTTGTGATTTTGGCTCTTTATGTGTGTATACAAAGAAATGTGCATCCATATTTGTATGCATATGCAATGTATGTATTCTCCTTGTAGACTATTGCATCCATTATTAATAAGACATCATCAAGGCTTAAAATAATTTGATTGATAAATTAATCCTGATATATGGAAAATATTTTACTCTTGCCCTCCCAGCAATCTTCTATGGTTCTGTCTGGGGAAAAGAAGAAAAAAGGGGGGATGACTTTGTTAAAAGCAGGTACAAAGGGGATTCCCTGAGGATGTTTTGTGTATATGTCACAGGATAATAATAATGTTCTTGCCTTTTTTTAATCAACAATGCATATAATAGCTTTCTTATAGTCAATGCTCAAACCAATACAAATGTCCGTGTTCACTGGAAAATATGAGACTGTCAATTTATCACGAGGTTTTAAATTATTTTCTCTTTATTATTCAACCTAACAGTATCCCTACAAGAGGCATTTCCTAATTTTCCTTTTTGTGACTTTTCCTAATTCCTTAAATGTATTCTAAGAGTCAGAATAATATAGTAGATAACAAGCCAGCTTTGAAGGAAAAAATGCTGAGTTCTATTCTTGTCTCTGTCATGTGCTGTTTATAAAATTCTAGGAATGCTATATAGCTTCTCAAAGTTCCAGTCAGTTCTCTAATACTAATTCTCTAATACTCTAAATATGAGAATGGTGATTCATTCTCTATTGTAGAAATACTTTGTTCATAGGGAGGTCTTTTTAACAATAAAAATTACAAGTCTCATATCCATTATTTCATACTTACTTGAATATTGTATTACTTCTTCCCATGAATACCTCAACCATAGCTTCATGAAAGTTACTTGGAGATGGAAGCTCATTTGGTTTTCTTTTAGAATCTCATACATGATAAATAGCATCATGACTGTGACAAGGAAATCACTTTAAAAGACTGATATATATTAACTTAAGGTCGCCAAGGAATTCAGCTATGTAATTCCTAAATGAAAACTCAAGTCAGCAGTCAACCTTTTATGGAGTTTAATTACAAACAGGAGGAAGAAAGGTATGAGAGAGAGAGAGAGAGAGAGAGAGAGAGAGAGAGAGAGAGAGAGAGAGAGAGAGAGAGAGAGAGAGAAGGGGAGAGAAGGGAATAGGGCTTAAATACCCCCTCTTTTTAGGCTGGGCCAAAAGGCCCAAGCCCTTAGATAGCTGAGGCAAAGAAAAGAGATCAGTCCCTATCACTCATGTGACCAAAATGGAGAAACAGTCTCAGGGGCCTCCACCTCCAGCTTCCTTCAGAGCAAGCTTCTCAGAGCACAACGTCTCAGAGCAAAAACTCTCCAACCACCCTAGTCCTCAGACCCCGCTATCTTTAAGGAAACCATCCAAGTTCCCTCCCCTCAGTTCTCACATCTACCAATCACTGTCCACGGTCTTCCCTGTGCCAATGGTGGCTCTAGCTTAACCCAGGACTGCCCAGAGGTCTATGGCCTTTGCACATGTCTGTTGAAGGTCATATTCTCAAACAATTAAATCTTGATCTTTGCCGCAGCCCTTCCTAAATCCTGTTACTCTGAGCAGGGTAGAGATTGGAAGTTCCAAGACCTGTTTCTGTCATTCCAAGTATCTCTATTGTATCAATTCTAAAATCAATCATGACTCAAAGAACTTCCTGTTCTATGCTTAAACATAGGTCAAAGCCCTTTCCATTGTTCAGCAAAAGGTTTCTGTCCTAAAGTAATCATAAGTAGGGAGGAGAAGGAACCTCCCATGCCAATGGGGTTCACATTCCAATGGAGTTCCCACTATCAGTAGGAAATTCCCTACAAGCATGAAACCTTCCAATGGTGAAATTTCCAACATTCACAAGTCTAAGAAATTTTAAGGTTTACATGACTGACACATAATAGAGAGTTGATGCTCAATAAACTGAATGGGGATTAATGGAATCAGTAGTATCATTTTTGTAAATCCATTGGAATGAAAAAACATAAAAATGAATAGATATGTATGTATATTTTTAAAAAATAATTTATTTTGTAGCTGCTTTCATTGACTTTTTCTGTAGTTAATTGGGGACAACAGGATCATAATTACTGGGAGGAGCTAACCAGATAAGGAAGCATTGAAGATGAGAAGGAAATGATCATCACTTCCTTATCTCTTGGTACATTCAAATTAAATGATTTTTAAAGAAAGCTTTCAGAGTTTATTTGAAAATAGAAGATTCCTTAGATCTTTAAAAGAAAATAATTTTACATTTTCCTAGATCTGGAAGTACTCTTAGAAGCCTCCTATCATAACTCAGTTTGAAATATAAAGTGTATTCACAAACTTATTTTGGGAAAAAAAACTAACTAAATAAATAGTGTCTGGGGTTCACTTATAAAAATGTAGGTTTGAAATTAATATCCACTACTTCAAGTATTATATTTTCTGAAGTTTATTAAGAATCAGTAGAAGTAAAGTAATAAGAAGGTAATTATCTAACAACATAAAACCACATGACTAGATTCTCCTGCCTGTTTAGAAAGACCACTGGCAGCCTCCATTACAGGAAGAAGATAAAGATGGAAATTGAATAGAATTTATATCTTCTCTATGTTAGCACATAACAACAGGAAGAAAGTGGGGTGCTTTGAATCATAGTTTTTAGGGTAACATATTCTAATTACACATACCCCTGTGGTCATTTAGAAGACTAGTCTCCCCAGTGGATCATGTAACCATAACCAGCTCATACCTCTAAAGATATTATAGAGGTAGATATAATATTGTACTTTCTAAGGGGAAATTAGAGTAATATGTGGTTAAAAGGGAAATAAAAGAGAAAGAGAACATAACCAATTATTGCTAGGTGCATTGACAAAAATCGTGATTGGGGGCAGTCCCCTTTGGCATAAGAGTTTACATTCAAAATGAATGCCTTCAACCCAACCACAGTTCAATTTCACTGCATCCCGAAGTCCATTCTGTATCTTTTGGTGCACAATTTGCTAATCATAGTTTTGAGGTCTTTATTTATTCTCTCAACTTGTCTTGAGCTCTGGGGATGATACAGTATGTGGAATTTGGGAGTTATTCTCAAACAAGAATATACCCGATATAAAACTGAATCAGTAAAATGACGTCCCCTGTCTTAATCAAAACATGCAGGCAGGCCAAAGAGAGGAATAATCTATTTCAAGAGCATCTTGGCAACAAAAGCCACTGTGGCTTGGGCTGTAGGAAAGGCTTCTGGCCATCTGATCAGTTAATCCATTATGACTAGAAAAAAATTATACTGTTTAGCCTTGGGCATAGTGATAAAATCAATTTGCAGGTGCTCAAAAAGTGTGTAAGCCAGAGGATGCACACCAAAAGCTTTGCTATGAAAAGAGTGCTAATTGAATGCTTGGCATGTAGGGCAGACTATACACACTTTAGTGCTATGGTAGTTATGTCAGGGGCTCTCCATACTCTTTTAACAGAGTCCACAATTCCCTGGATTTCAAAGTGAACATTTTTATGAATTGATTGGCAAATTTGGTAATAAAAATTTCTAGGTAGCAGACATTTTCTTTCAAATGACACCCATTCTCCATTCATTAGTTTAGCCTTAAATTTTTGCTTCCATTTTTCAACTTTCTTTTCATTATAAGAAAGGGAAAAATTTAAGTCATCAGCAGTTGTTAATGTTAAAATTAACTCAGGCCCTCCTAAGGCTGCTAGCATCACAATGGTATCTGCCTGGTCATTTCTCCTAGAGACAGGGTAAGTGCCACCTGTATGAGCACAGCAATAAAATACAGCTTGGGCTTCAGGGTGCTGAAGGGCAGAAAGAACTTCATTAATATTATGCATTAGCTATACATTTTCCAACTGATATTAAAAATCTCCTTTGAATCCAATGCATAGCCACTGAATGATTTAATTCAAAGGCATATCTTGAATCTGTGTAAATTGTTGCCTTCTTTTATTTTAAACCCTTACCTTCCATCTTGGAGTCAATACTGTGTATTGGCTCCAAGGCAGAAGAGTGGTAAGGGCTAGGCAATGGGGGTCAAGTGACTTGCCCAGGGTCACACAGCTGGGAAGTGTCTGAGGCCAGATTTGAACCTAGGACCTCCCATCTCTAGGCATGGCTCTCAATTCACTGAGCTACCCAGCTGCCCCCAATTGTTGCCTTCTTACCTATGGGGTTTATACAGGCATGCTTTAGAGCAATCAGTTCTGCATCGTGAACACTTATGAAGCTGACCACAGAGTGGAAAATTCTGTGATTACAGACACACCAGCATAGCATATGCCATCCCTCATGAAAGAAGCACCATCAGGGAATAAAACCAAGTTTGGATTATTTGGGAGAGTGTCCAGGAGATTAGGCTGAGGATTTTCAGTCATGGACACTAAAGATTCAAAACTGCTCAATGATTCTCCTGAGAATGGTAAATCAGGAAGCAAGGTTGCAAGATTTTAAAACTGTACAGGATTTTAAGGTAATAGTCTCATTACTTAACAAAATTACCCTGTACCAAGTGTGTCTCTGATCAGAAAATGCCTGTGTTCTTTGTCTTAGCAACAATGCTTTGACTTCATATGGGCATATTATGGTTAATCGGCATTCCAAAACTAAATCAGCAGATTTAGTTACCAATAAGGCTGTGGCAGCTATGCCTCTATGATATGGGGGTGCTGAAGAAGCTATTGGGTCCAGGTGGGCTGAAAAATAAGCAACTGGGTGCTGAGTGGGTCCCAAAGATTGAGCTAAAACACCTGAATCAACATCCAGGGCATCAATGACTGGGTAAAAGGATCATTGGAAGACAGAATGAAGATTGGAAAAAAAGAATATAAGCCCACAATGACCTTGAAATCATAATTAAAATATCCATCTTCATTCAAAACATAAGCCATTCCATAAGCCTTCCAAGTCTCTATCCCACCACTCTCAAGTCTCCATCTATAAGAATCATAGATTTTAATCAAATGTAGATAAGGAAATTAAAGTTAAGCTTTCTCTTATCTTTTACATTCACTTTGCTCCTCATCTTTTCAGATTATCATTGCACTCCTTCAAGTATAATTTACTGTAGCAAGAGAATTACTTTTAAATAATTGATAGAGTAGCATTAGAGTAGTTCACCATATTCCCTACTCAGACTCTTCCCAGCTTCTTCAGCTCCATAGCTCAGGTAGCATGTTTTAAGATTTATCTATATTTATCTTTCCTTCATCTTCACATTCCTTTTGTTTGAGGTACTAGATATGAACTTTCCAATGAATTCTCTGCTTTTATCCATTCCCCTTACTCTATGAGTCAAAGGGCTGTCAGCCTCTTGACCATGTACTCCAGTGGTCACGTTTTTCAATGGTCCATGAGTGACACAGATCAGAATTTCATCCTTCTGTGATGGCAGCAACATGGAAAAGGGGGCTTTTTCTATATTGAGAGGAAGGTGAGAAAGGGTTGCACTGATCATAGTTACAATTAAATGCAGAAAGCTCTGTAAGAAACAGACCAATTCAAAGAAAACTAAGTAATTTTTACACTCATACGCTAATAGATTTATAATTTAAAGGTATTTTAGGAAAAAAAATATGAGTATAAAAGTAAGTTAACCTGAACAAGATTACACACTAGTGACTATGCAGTCTAAGTTCAAACTAACTTTTTCAGGCTCTCGTCAGATTTTTCTACTATATTACAATTGCCTGAATCCATTTAACCTCCTTTTTTTTTCTTTAGTAAAGTCCTATCCAGCTCTTGTGATCTATATTTTAAAGTTCCACCTTGTTCTAGAATCCTGTGTTCTAAGGTCCTCCCACTTCTGAAGAGTTTTCACTTATTTTGAATTAGTGAGTTAAAACACTAGCATTTTTCCTCAGCTAAAATGATGGCAGCCAAGTGCACACTCCCAGGACATACAAATCCTAATTACCACTTAAACAAGGAGGAAAACATCTAAAGTCCTTTAAAACTCTCATTAAAAACAAACAAACAAACTCTACAATCACAAACAACTCTGAATTAAGTGATAATCATTTCTCCAAGGATAGCTCTGGAAGAGATATCTTAATTGTCTTCCCTAGTTCTCCTGGAGAAATGCACCAGGGAAAAGTCTTAAGTTGGGCCCCTCCTCCTTTCTCATTTGTAAACACTCCCAAATGCCCTGCTTAGCATATATATTACTTGCATTAAGTTATTGAAAATATCAAACTTCACACACAGGTAGGTTTGAAAGTTCTTGCTTAGAAACTCAGAAATTCAGCATGAGATTTGCATCCCTTTCCTTTTCAACACTGAAATTGATTCATTGAACATTGGTATATTTGGTGTATTCTTCACATCAACGTTTTTGGATGCTTAATATGGAATGGATCTTAGAGGTCACTCATTTATCTCATTTTGCAATTGAAAAAGTGATAGCAGAGAATGATGTTGATGTGTAGTGGGAAGAACTCTAGATATGAGTAGGAGGATATCTGAATTAGACCTTGATCTCTGTAATATAGTTGAAAAGCATGCTGGGTCAGAGAATTTTATGTTGAAAGTTAGGCTGACTCAGGGATCCATTGTTCCCAGGTCTTCTTGTCAATTACTGTGGAGGGGAGGAATCATTCAGTCTGCAGCTTTGTGTTCCCTGCCATTTGTCATTTAGTCAAGTCATCCTCTACCTGTTTGTACTTGGGATTTGCCATATATTTCCTACATTGGGGAGGAACTGGGGTGCAAAGAATCAATCTCTTTTGCTGATATAAACCTATTACAATTTTCTTTATGAAAGTTATGGATAAAAGCTGGTCACATCTTCAATACATTGCTGATCTTCAGTGATCACCCAACAATGTGTTGCTCCCTTGACATAATTACGATAAACTCCTTTTCATTTTTATCCTAAAGTTGACTCATTAATCAAAATGAAAGTCCAAAGAATTTGTTTTTCAATATTGGCTTCAAATTCAATTCCTGCCATTTACTCATTGTGACTTGATGAAAGATACAATCTCTCTAGAGCTCATTTTACAAATGAGGAATTTGGATTAAATGAATTTTGTGATTCCTTCCAGCTCTAGATCTACTCTTTTCTGATCCAAATACTGTGTTTCAAATCTTAGCTCTGCCTTTTGCTAAATATGTGAGTTTGGGCAAATTTTAAAACTTCTCTGGGTGACATCTGAAAAAAGAAAAGTTTTGATGAATAGTCTTTTGACTATTTAACCAATTCTTGAGGTTGCTGTAGGGGTCAAGTTACATATAAAAATAACTTTGTGCTAAAAATTGAACAGTACTATACATATTTGCTTTCCCTTTGGCTTTTAGAAACTGTTAAAACTAAAAAATCAAGAAATAATGATAACAGTGATTTGACACCTTAGTCATCATGGAATTCAGATTGTTAGAAACCAAGGTGTGGGTAAGTAAAATGTCATTTCATTGTTCTAAGTCTTTTTCTTAACTTGTTAAATGAATTGAACTCTATGATTTCTGAAGGTCTTTACAGCTGGAAATGTCACTTGAAACCTATGAAACTCAGGATTCCTGACACTTAATCCAGTGTACTTTCCCTTCTATCATGTTCTTCTCTGGATGGTTATTGGTATCTGTGAGATCAAGAGGGAATGTATTTCTCTGGATGTTAGAGACATATTGTTCCCAGGATACCATGAAATTTCATGTTTCTTATTTTGTTTGATAAACTTAAGCACTACTTTCATTTCTACCTCTGCTATAATGATCATGATTTAAGAAATCTCTTAAAACAATAGAATAAAACTTGGGGGAAATTATGTATATATGTATCATCTTGCTCAAGTTGTGCTGTTTTAATGTTGCAAATTATTAGTGGAAAGTGTCAAGAGATCCTTATGATACCAACAACTATTATATAAAACTCACATTTTTTCCAGATCATTAGTTTGACTCTGATGATTATTTTTCCCACTCGTTCTACTCCTTAAAGCAGATGCCTTGTCAGCTACCTAACTTTCACCTCCATTACGCTTTGAAGACTCATGAGTTTGTTTGTTTCCTCTTCTTTTTAGTATGGCTTATTGTTGTGTCTGATTATGTGTGAACCCTTTTTTTGATGGTGGTGGTGGGGTTTTGACACATGTACTGCCATGGTCTGTCTATTTCTTCTACAGTTCATTTTATGGATGAGTAAATTGAAAATAACAGGGTTAAATGATTTGTCCAGCCTCACACAGCTAGTAAGTGTTTGAGATCAGAAGTGAATTCAGGAAGAGCAGTTCCTAACATCAGCCCAAAACTCTATCCACTGTGCCAGCTAGGGTCCATCTTCCTTAATCCTATATTCTGTCCTCATAGAGAATTACTAGGACAGCAGCATCCTCCTGGGTCCTTGTTTCTGAAGGAAGTAGATATTTCTTTATTAAAACACAGGAGGATATATGTTGATATTGAAAAAATACATATATAGTCTATTAAGGAAATTCTTCCTAATATTATCCTCTCTCAAGGTAGAAAAGGGATGGTGTAAGTAATCTTAATGAAGAAGTTGGAAAATCATCTGTACTATGAAATATGCCAGAAATTCTTTGTAGGTATGATTTTGGCTAGAGGCTGTGAAATCTTCTTAAATTCTTAGATATCAATGTTTGCCACTAGGTCTGTATGTGTGCCTGTGTGTGTACATGTGTGTTAAAGCTGAGGGAATATCTTTAGACAGCTTATAATCCAGATACCTTAATATTTGAAAAATGTGTATCAATATATACATCAAGATACACAAAGATTCCTATCATATATACAATACATATATGTAAGTGTGTGTGTATGTATGCGTGTATGTATGAATGTTCCTGAGCATATATGTATGTACAAAGACTAAAAAGGTGAGACTGAGTTAGGCAAACTGAGCTATATTTGTATTTCTATATCTATAGGCAAAGAGAGAGAGAGAGAAGGAGGGAGGGAGAGAGAGAGAGGGAGAGGGAGAGAGGGAGGGAGAAAGAGGAAGAGGGAGAGAGGAAGGGAAGGAGGGAGAGAGGGGGGAGAGAGAGAGAAAGGGAGGGAGGGAGTGGGGAGAGAGAGAGAGAGAGAGAGAGAGAGAGAGAGAGAGAGAGAGAGAGAGAGAGAGAGAGAGGGAGAGCACTAAAAGTTTCAGAGACAGAGTATTTAGGGAAGAAAAGGCTATACCTATATGTTTAGGTGGGTATATAAATTATATGGGCTTAGAAATGATAAAAGGCTGCATGTGTATATATGCACATGTGTATAGAAACTCATAGTCTGTCTAGCCTAAAATCCCCACTATAAAATAACCACCAAAGTGTTTTCTAGTCTCTCAGGGAAGATATCCAAGAAACTGAAAAACAGAACCCATTCCTTCTTGAGGCAGTCCAGCTGTATTTTAGGAATCAGGGTTCTAAACCTTTGCTTCATTTCTACTAGAGTCTTTGTAGAGTCTAGTGAACCCAATTGACTCCATCTTAGAATAGATTTTTAAAAGGAAAACATAAAATAAAACAACATACATAAGAATAAATAGGAAATGAAATAGCATGTGTGTGTCCTGTGTATTTTAAGAAACCTAGATTGAGTCCCTGATTGAATTATTACATAATATTTACATATTATTATAAGAATCCTAAATTTATCTCCTTGCAACTTCTGTCCATATACATGAATGCATATGTACAAACATATATTTGCTAACGTAGGGTTGAATACACATTAAAGGGGCAAAGAATAGATTCATTTTTATCCAGGAAATTGTCACTATATTTTCCTTATTATAGAATTCTCTCTCTAGGTCAATGCATTGATTCAGCTCTTAGTTAAGGTTCTCTTTTCTCAAGAGAGAGAATCCAAATTCCTTTACAGCCAAACACTTTTTTGGATGCCTATTGAAACTGTTTAAATTTGTATTTTTGTTTGTTTTTGTATTTGCCTTCATCTTCCTAGACTCTTTCAGAAGAGACCTTTGATGCTCTCTTGGACCCAAAGCCATAGGATGTCCTTTGAAGAAAGATGGCACTGTGCTTAATTGTGCTTCCCTATAAGTTAGTAACCCATGAATAGAGATTTAAAGCAAAATCATTTGATGCACAGGAAATATCACACTTGAGGGCATTTGAAGGAGAAGGAAGGAAAGGGAGTGATCTATAGCTTTTTAGTCTTTGTCTTTAACCTTGCTTCTGTATGAAACATGAAGAGAGTAAGGCAAGAAGTAGCCGATTAGTGATTTTTTATTTTAGAAGTTTTTTTTACATTAAACTGCTTTAAAATGATTATTTTATATATGCATATAATTAAAAAAAAACAATAGACTTGGATTCACAAGATGCGTTTCTTAGTTCTTGTTCTGCCTCTTAACAGACTTTGGACAAATCATTTACCTTCTCTGGATTTCAGCTTCCTCCTTTGTTAAACTAAAGTGATACATATCTAAGATTTCCAGAATTTCTTCTATTCTGTGGATTGAATCATTTTGCTCATTAAGTGTCCAAGGATCATTCCATAGGTTAGGTTTTTTTAAAGCCAAAGAAATGGAATATCTAGGAATCTTTTCTCAGTTTTACATATAGAGAAAATGAATCATGAGCTTTATCCATGCAGCCAAACTGACTTGGAGAGATAAGTCATAAAGTAGGCTAAATCAAAGAAAAATAAATATAGAAAACATTAGCATGTGGTATAGCGAAGTAAAATTCTGTGCTTATTTTCTGAGTGGAAAAATAAGGAAATAGGGTCTTGCCCATGTCATACCTACATATGTATATTGGTGTATATAGATATATATTTACACACACATACAATATATTTGTGTATGTATATATATGCAATTTTGAAAATATTCACCAAATTTATTCATATTATTATTATCTTTTTTACTTCATTTTCCTATAGGTAGTATCTTATCTTAACTCTGTATTCACCAACAGATCTGTCTAGCCACTAGTCTAGCTATAGGTAAATTCTTGGAACTCCTACAGACATAGCCACTCTGAGAATGCAGAAAACTTGAACATTTCATGATAAATTCATGTAAAAAAGAAGAAAGGGTCAGGGGAAAGAAAGGACAGCTAGTCTGTTATATATGCATGACTATCATGAACAAATTGCACGTGCATGTTCCTTAGACTTTTTTTGTAATGCTAATTAAGGAGTCCATCCTTTCCCCCTTTGTCTAGCGCTATGAGTCATCCTTCAACCACATGAGGTCTATCAAAGCCAGAAACTCATTAAAATTGTCTATACTTTGGATCCTTTGTTATACCTTGTTAATCCATATCCCTTGACTCGGTGCTATATTAAGGACAAAATTTAAGTAGGAGGCACATTTTGTTATTTGAAATTTAATTGGGGACACCAAGCACAAATAGAAGATATAGCAAATTTGAACTGAACGTTAGTATCCAGGAATTATATATGCCTTCAAAAATTCAGTGTATCAGGACAAACCTTTTTATGAACATAGCTCTGTTTACTTGAAAGTAGATGCATACATTTATGACTCAGTTCAAATCTCCCTACTCCCACTGATGGTTTTTCTGGATCCAACCAACTGCTAATGACTTCCACTTTCAGAGTTCATTCTATTTTTTTCTTCTGTATATCCTATTTCTGTATTGAATCCCCCTTGTTATAATTCAAGCTCATTGAGGGATGATAATATCTTTTTTTGCCTATCTTTATAAACCTAGTACTCCTTGTAATGCCAGGAACATAGTAAGATGCAAATAAAAGCTTGATTGTCTTGTCTTGTCTAAATAAACATAGAAAGGAAGGCAAAATAAAGTAATAAACTTGACTAAATAACACAAGCATATTTCTTCTTTGAAATCTCTGTGATCCATTTCTAAGAAAATGACTCTGTGACCACAAAGAACAAGTCAAAATTTAGTGAAAATGAGAGAAATGGAAAGTTGAGAGATAGGACCTTCTGATATTTTGAAAATAGTATATTTTACAAACTGAGAGACTTTACTAATTCTTTAATATTATTAATTATTTAATATGCTTCCACAAATATCTTTTAAGAAAATTTTGTTTTGCTATTTAGTTGTTTCAGTCATATACAACTCTTTGTGAACCCATTTGAAGTTTTCTTCATGAAGATACTGAAGCAGATTGTCATTTCCTTCTCCAGCTCATTTTATAGATGAAGAACTGAAAGAAACAAGATTTTTTTTTAATTTTCCCATGGTCAAAGAGTTAGTACATGTGTGAGGTTGGATTTGAACTCAGCAAGGTAAGTCTTCCTGACACCAGGCCCAGCTGAAGCAATATTTAGGAAAAAATATAAATGAAAAATGAACTAATGATGCATATCTTTATCAACTGTCTTTATATCATTAGGCAACAGAGAGAAGCATATCTCTATCAAGGACAGATTTCAGAAAATGCTCAATTTCACTGATGTGACAGAATTTATTCTTCTTGGACTAACAAGTCACAGGGAATTACAAGTTGTCTTCTTTGTCATCTTTCTAATGGTTTATATAATCACCATTTTTGGAAATATTGGCATGATTATACTAATCAAAGTCAGTCCCCAACTCAGCAGCCCCATGTACTTTTTCCTCAGTCACCTGTCTTTTGTGGATGTGTGGTTCTCCACCAATGTTACTCCCAAAATGCTAGAAAATTTAATATCAGAGACTAAAACAATTTCCTATGCCAGTTGCTTAGTTCAATGCTTTTTCTTCATTGCCCTTGTCCATGTAGAAATATTTATTTTGGCTGTGATGGCTTTTGATCGATACATGGCAATTGGTAACCCTTTGCTTTATGGCAGTAAGATGTCAAGAACTGTCTGCATCCGATTGATCTCTTTCCCATATATATATGGTTTCCTCACTAGTTTGGCAGCAACACTGTGGACTTATGGATTGTATTTTTGTGGCAATATTGAAATCAACCACTTCTATTGTGCAGACCCTCCACTTATCAAAATGGCTTGTGGTGGAACATATGTAAAGGAGTATACAATGATCATTCTCGCTGGTATCAATTTCACATACTCCTTATCTGTCATAATTATTTCTTATCTGTTTATTCTCATTGCTATCCTCCGAATGCGTTCTGCAGAAGGAAGGAGGAAAGCATTCTCTACTTGTGGATCCCATCTGACAGCAGTAGTTATATTTTATGGGACACTCATCTTCATGTATCTTAGGCGCCCCACTGAGGAATCGGTGGAGCAGGGGAAAATGGTGGCTGTGTTCTATACTACAGTAATTCCCATGCTGAATCCCATGATCTATAGCCTGAGAAACAAAGATGTGAAAGAAGCCATGATAAGACTGATAAGCAAAACATGTTCAGCCAAGTAAAAATAGTCTCTATCCTTCTAAGTCCTGTGAACATTTGAGCTTCTTTGGGGATTGTGTTTATATGTACAAATGAATCATCATGATTCCCTAGATTTTGGTTCCATTATTTTAAGGGGTAAAAGAAGAAACAAAGAGAAATTCATCCTCTTAAGCTCCAGACAAGGCATCTATGTAACTATTGATTATCTACATGAATGTAACTTCTGTAGCACATTAATATTGTAATAAAAAAAATAACAAACAGACATATCAGTGGTGAAGTTACCAACCTCTTCAAGTCTAGTCAACAAACATTTATTAACCACCAACACTGCAACACTCAACAATAAAAGTATGCAGAAAAGCAAAACAAACAAAAAAGCCTTGAAGTCCCCACCTTTAAGGAGATAGCTGTCTAATGGAAAGACAACATTCAAATAACTCTGTACAAACTATTTGTAGGTTTGTGCATATGACAAATTGTACATAATCACAGAAGGAACTGATTAATATTAAAGGGGATCAGAAAAGACTCTGTATAAGTTGGGGTTTTAACTTGTACCTTAGAGAAACCAAGAGTTGGAGATGAGGAAAGAGAGAGCATTTCAAACATGGGGAATGATCAATGAAAATCCCTCAAATCAGGAGATGGAGTTTCTTGTGTAATGAACAGAAAAGACACAAATGTTATGGTATGTATGTAGAGGGGAAATGGTTTGAGAAAACAAGAAGAATGGGAAGGGTTCAGATAATATGGGGCCGTTAGAGCAAATTAAATTATTTTAGATTTCATTTTGAGACTAATAGGAAGCAATGGAAGTTCAAAAAATGTTTTCTTTTAAAAAGATCATTTGAAAGGAAGAAATAAAAAATGTGGGGAAATACAAGTTTGCAGAGTAAAGATACAGAAGGTTGGATGGATTGCAAAAAAACAGAAGGTGCAGAAGGGATGCTTAGAATTCTGAGAGTGTTCTGAGGTGGTTGAAAAACTGCCAGCCTGGGAGAAGAGTTTGGGAAAAAGCAGTGGGAGACTACACAGCTCCTGAGAGTGCCTCTTCTCTGATCATGCTTCACTTTGTCCTGCATACTTGGTTGGATCCTGTCCAATCTAATATTGTTCCTGCCAGGATTTCCTGATCTAAAAGCCATCTGTTTAACTACATGAAAGATAAAACACCATCTTGATTAATTTGATCTTCAAAGTTACCTCTGTCACCTGACTCCTGATCTGGCTACTAGATTTACAATATCACAAAAGATTAATTTGGATGGGTTCAGGTTAGAGCAGTTAGACAGGAATTTGGGGACATTGGACAGAGAGGGAGATAAGAGCAACTCTGACTTTGTTGGAGGCTGAAGAGATCTTTACAGTTCAGTGGGTTCTGGGATAGTGAGGGTGTATTATGCTAGGGAAATTCCTTATCCCTCCATTCCTTACCAAATCCTAATTATAAGCCTGCAGTTGTTAAGATCAAGAAGTCAGATTGGCTTCTCTCAGAGCTCTAGGATTGAGGGTAGTCATCTTGCCCTTAGGCCAGGGAGAAGAAGCTACTACAAACTGCACTTTTAAAACCTTATTTAAGGGTCAATAAATAATCTTTCAGTATTCTAAGTGAGGTGAGAGACTGGCCAGCAGCCCTCACTCACAAGAGGAAAGATAGATAGAGGTTTATCTCTGGGGGAAACCAGGATCTAAAGCTGGAGGGATGGCAAGAGAGAGACCCAGACATCGAATCATGTATAAATCAAGCTCCACAGACTTAAGCTCCGGCCTTCCACTTCATAGATACATGAGACAGTGAGAAGACCCTAACACAACATCATGGGCATCAGAAATGAGCTTAGAGATCAGGAGAGACAAGCCACAGTCCTTAGACCCATGCTCTTAGCACGGACCGTTAAGGCTTAATGATAGGGATTAGAGGAACAGAGGTGAAAGACGGAGCATGGCCAGAGGACTGCTCCATGAGCGAGAGAGAGATAGATGTAGTCAGGAAGAAAGATGAGTGGGTAAAGCCTGGGCTGGGCCTGTGGGCTCCTGTATTTATTGATTATCATATGCAAAGATACATAATGCATAGTAATTAATGACATAGGGGATTATCATTGGTAGAAAGGTAAATTGTCATAAGATAAAGGCGGACCCTTCTTCAGCCTGGGGAGAACAAAGAAACCTACTTTTGCACCCAAACTAGTTGGGATCAAAGTTCATTGCCTTACTGGCCATGTGCAGGGCAGAGAATGCACTCTTCTCAGGCCTAACTTTATGGCTCAATTATCTGTCTTGAGTAAACACAGCTGTGGACTGCTACACTAAGAGTCTCTCCTGCACATTCTGTCTTCTGCAATCTATCCAACCTCCTGTATCTTTACACTTCAACTTGCATTTTCCCCAAATTTATTAATTTTTCCTTTCACATTATATAGGCAGTTTTCAGATAAAGAAATCAAAACTATAAATAAGCCGATGAAAAAGTGTTGCAAATTTCTTATATTTAGAGAAATACAAATATAAACAACTCTAAGATACCACTTCACATCTAGCAGATTGGGGAATAAGACAACAAAGGAAAGTAATGAATGCTGGAGGGGATGTGGCAAAATTGGGACACTAATGCATTGCTGTGGAGTTGTGTGAATTGAACCAACCATTCTGGATGGCAATTCGGAACTATGCCCAAAGGGTGCTAAAAGACTGTCTGCCCTTTGATCCAGCCATACCCCTGCTGGGTTTGTACCCCAAAGAGATAATAAGGAAAAAGACTTGTACAAGAATATTCATAGCTGCGCTCTCTGTGGTGGCCAAAAACTGGAAAATGAGGGGATGCCCTTCAATTGGGGAATAGCTGAACAAATTGTGGTATATGTTGGTGATGGAATACTATTGTGCTAAAAGGAATAATAAAGTGGAGGAATTCCATGACCTCCAGCAATTGATGCAGAGAGAAACAAGCAGAACAAGGAAAACATACACAGAAACTGATACTCTGTGGCACAATTGAACATATTGGACTTCTCTACTAGGAGCAATGCAATGATCCAGGACAATTCTGAGGGACTTATGAGAAAGAACACTATCCACATCCAGAGAAAGAATAGTAGGAGTAGAAATGCAGAAGAAAAAACATTTGCTTGACCACATGGTTTGATGGGGATTTGTTTGAGGGTGTTGACTTTAAATAATCACTCTAATGCAAATATTAGTAATATGAAATAGGTTTTGAATAATGATAAATATAAAACCCAATGGAATTGCTCATGGGCTCCTGGAGAGGGGAGGGAGGATGGGAGACAAAGAACATGAATCATGTAACCATGGAAAAAAATTCTAAATTAATTAATTAAAAAATGAAAATATGAAAAAAAGATCATTATATTATATCACATTAATTTCTAAGCATGTTCATCCTCCATCTCTTTAAGAAAATCACTTTTAACAAAATTCTAAAAGGAAACTTAAAAAAGATCAATATAAATAGTCAACACATCTACCACATCTGGAAGCATATACCTCTTTTTATACCCTTTGCTCACTTACTTTGTAATTAAGAGAGGAAAGTGTTCTTGATTCAACTCTTGTCCCTATCTAAGTTTAAAATCATTATAATTATAGAATACATTTTATTTTGTTTTCCCCTTCTTAATTGCTATAATCATTTTATAATTCAAAAGCCTCAAATGTGCATCCCAATTAAGAAATATTTCAAAAAATAATTAAAAATAGGACAGAAGGTAGATAATGGCAACATGTGGTTTTCTTGGTCAATGTGCATCCTACAGGAATCTATAAATATGCTTCTATTTTAAGTTTGACCTCATTACTAGGTATTTTCTTTCTGGTTCTTGATTCACTAAGCCTCCTTTCATATTTCTTTTCATATTTCCTCATATTCTCTATATCATTCATTATGGTACAATAATATTCTATGCAATAGTGATTTGATTAGCCAACCACCCTAATGTATTATGACACCTAATTTCTTTTCAATTCTTTGCTCCAACAAAAAAAGTCAATGATTTTTTTTCTTTTGTTTTTCCCTCTATTCTTGGAGGAATGTTCTTTATCCAAAGATCTCATTCATGTTCCAGGGGAGGGACATTACTTCCTTTAATTATTCATTCATTCTTTATATAAAGTATTCTCTTCTCCCTCTAGTTCTCTTTAAAATTCAAATATTTTTAAAGGGTCCCAGGGTACTTTGGGAATAGGATCTTGGACAATTTAATTCCCCTGATTTTATGCTGCTAGATCTAGATAATTTAGGTAATACCTATTCTAAATCCTTCATAGAACTAGTTAGCAAATAGAATGAGAATCAATGACTACAACTGTTTTGTAGCACACAAAAACAAAGTGATATTTGCTTGCTATGACCTTGGTCAAATGATAGAATTTCTTTAAACCTCAGTTTCCTAATTTATAAAATGAAAAGATGAGACTAGATGATCTCAGATGTAAACCTGTGGCATATGATCTATAATCCATAATTCTTTTGACCCTTCAGTTTCTTTGCCTTTAAAATGGATATAATGTTCTGTGGAGTCTCCAACTCTCAGCTTTTTTAAATTATTGCCTAATCAAGGTTCTGGCTGCCTCACTTAAAAAAAAAAATAGGAAACTCTTCTTCATTAATCACTGATAATTTTCTTTCTAGTTCTGATGTTGTTGTTAAATATGTTACACTATGTTTCTGGACTGTCTTTCCCTCTCTGTAAATAAAGAAAATTGCAGTAGACAATGGTCTCTTCTAACTCTTAAAGGATATGCTTCCATGATCCTTCATGTTTCTTTCTTTCCCAGAAGATATTAAGCCTAGAAAACTAAAGTGTCTTTTGATTAATTCATTAATTGTTTCAGCAGGTTAAATGATCAATGAATTGAACACTGATTATACTCAAGCCTTGTGTAACTACTGAACTTACCTAAATGATCATTAAAACAGATTTAACTTCACGCACATTATATTTAGCTGGGAAATTTATATGCATTAATGAAGAATGTATGACACATTTTATTTCAATATTGGATGAAAAGATGACCAAGTTATACTATTTCCCTGGATAATCAAATAATGTCTGCTTTCTTTGGTGGAAACCGAGTCTTCACAGGTGTCAGGAGTCAAAATGTAAACCAAATAGACAGAATTAAAGATAGTGTGGGTGAATATGAAGCTTTTGAAAATCTAGATCTAGCAACCTTTCAGAGGTTATATCTATATAGGGGAAAATATTTCACTCGAATATTAAAAGTCCTGGAATTATTATGAAGGGCAGTAAGTAAGCTGCTGCAGTGCAGAGATGCTCCAGGATAACAGAGGTAACATTGTGCTGAAATCCACAGGAAGACAAGAACAAAGCTGGGAGGAAAAAATGACTACTTTGCAGAATTTGACATGCAAATGGAAGGCTGATTTGTTGAATAAAGTTTATTATTAATTTGTTGTTTGTTTGGCACAGGTCCTGAAGATGGGCAAAGAGTTGGACTCAGAAATTCTTTATTTTCTCTTAATATCTCAAGCATAACAATGAAATACATAGAGTTTTCATTTGTTTTGTCTCCTCCTGATCAGGGATTCATCCATTTTATTTTTCATCAAAAAATGTCTTTGATGATATCCTTTATACTGTAATTCCAGTACATTTCCTTTTATTTTTTCATAAAGTTTTCAAATGTAACACAGATTTGGCAGCAGTCCAGCTCCTTTAAGATGGAATTAAGGCACTTAAAGAGAAGCTCAAGGCAAAGAACTAGCATCTCTCATTGGTGTGTCTCTATCTTATCAGATTTGGGCATACGAGGCACATATATTTGTATACACATATACACAGAAGTATATGTATATATAAATACAGATATTTGTACATATTGCTTTTATGAGGTTTATAAATATATTTATATATAATATAAATAAGTGTATATATAAAGAATATGTACAATAAAATACAAAAAGTATAGTATATAAAGTATAGTATATAAATAATTAGATACATGTATACTATAAATAGTTTACATGTATATATTCTACTTTATTGATTTAGAATCTTAAACTCTAGAGACTACATTTCCCACAATCCCCTTTTCCTTTTCCTTTTTGTGAGTCTCCTTATGTGGGGGGAGTTTTGAGTTTCTATTTTCTACTCTCACTGGATCCAGGTGGAGGAAGAAGGAACAGCTCTTGGTTTTTGCTAGGTTTGCTACCTTATACTTCAAGATAAAGATTTAATAAATATTATTAAATATAATACTTGGAGTAGTGAATATTAATTTTAATCTTTACATTTTTGGTGACCTGAAGGGATTCTAGAACTCTTTATTTTCCCCCTTTTCTTTAAAGTTGGCAGCCAGTTACAGCCCAGCAAACTGGTGGTTTAAAAATGCTACTGGTTTGCAACCAAAGCTGCTTTTCTACTGGGAGTTTTCAAACCCCTCTTTAGTCACCCAGCTGTGGCTCATTCCTCTAGCTCTCCTGCCTTCTGAGCCTCAGACAGTGGTGAGTATTTTTATACCATGGACTGCTTGCCACTCTCCTACTGGCCCAGCTGCCTTAATTTAGGGGACTTGGTGGAGAAGCTGATCCCCCACCCACAGCCTAGAGATCAGCCCAATCAGCCTGATTGATCATTACTGCTTGCATCTGGGCCAAACCCTGGCTGAGTGGCAGGCCCACTCCTGTCCCACTGCCTCAAATACTACTTCAGCAACCTGGGCCCACCCCAGTGCTACTACTGCATCCCCCAACTGCTGAAGCCTAGTCACATCTGGCTTGGCTTCTCCAACCCATGGCCCAAAGCCACTGTTGTTTTTTGTTTGTTTGTTTGTTTTTTTAGCTGGAGCTAGTTCCAGCCTGACCCCAATCACTGCTTTGCTGTTGCTGCTTCTGCTTCTGATGCCCCTTCCAGCTGGTAAGTATAAGCTTCCCTTTCCCAGTCAGCATGGTAAGGAAGCCCATTTCCAACTGGTCAGCTGATTGCCTCCCAAGCTCCAACAGGCTCTTTGCCTTGGCTGGGAGGGTCCTAGCCCTCTCTTAACCACCCCAGCTTAACTCCTACCCCTCCATGCTTTATCAAATTTGCTTTACATCCATCTCCTGGTTTCCAGCAAATTTTGTAATACTAACCTCCATTTTGGTTGTCAGTCCCTAACCACACCCCTTACTCTGAAAACCACCCCTAACCCTCCCCTAAACCCTCCTAGTTGTAGTGCTGCCTCCTGGCCATGAGAGGTCAATATTGAGCACTGATTTTTTTTCCTTCTCTTTTCTTCCTTTTTCCCCCTCTTCTTTATTTTCCCCCTTTTCCTGCTTAGCTACAGTGGTTGTTTGTTGCCACTAGATGACAGCAATGAATAAATAATTTTTAAAAATTCCCCTTTTTAAAACACAAAAATCCAATAAAATTATAAAAAAATTAAATAAAATAAGCTAAATACCCTCACCTTCTATGCCCACCCCCATAATAATAATTAAAAATAAATCAATAAAAAACATACATTTTTTTTCATTTTTTGATCAAAATGGTAAGCAGAATAAATGCTACCATGCATGAAAGCCTTTTGCTTTTTACCCAATTAGAAGCATGTATAATTCCAAATTCCCTTCTCCATGTACTCCTAGGAAATTTTATTTTTCTAATCTTCATTCTTAAGACAAAAGATGTTTCTATATAAGATATTAAAGCAGAAATGCAGGCCAACAGGAAAATTCAATCAAAATTTTCAAACACTTACATGACCTAATGAAAAATTCTCATCTCATCCAAAATAAGTCTGAATTTTGCGAGCCTGTTCCTGAACCACAAATAGAGGATGATCCTTTTTCTCCCAAAATAGAGATGAGACACCCCTCTCATATACATCAGTTGAAGACCCTTCTCTCTGTTACTCTGCAACATTTCTCTCATGCTCTGCAACTCCTGACTGATCTTACTTCCCCTAATCCTTCTTCTAACCCTTCTATCCTCTCCTGCCCTATGTGATATTTTGTATGCATGAAATATTATTGCAATTTCTAGAAACCATCTTTGAAGAATAAGGGGCAGATTTTAAGAATTAAGATTTATTCTTTTTTAATTTTTTTAAAAATTAAATTAATTTAAATTTAATTTAATTTAATTTAAGATTAAATTCATTTATTCCAAGACTATGTGATCACCCAGTCAGTTCCAACTATAAATTCTATGTTCTATGAAAATAGTAAAAACCACAAATAAAAGAGGCAATAGATAGTGTACTGGAAAGGGTGTTGGATTTGAAATCAGAAGATATAAATAAAATCTATTATATAAATATATAATATAATATATATAAATATCATATAATAATATATATAAATATAAATAAATTATATAAATAAAAGTTATTACCCATGTTACATTTGTTAAGTTCTTTAACTCCTGTGAACCTTAGTTTCCTGATACAAAAAAATGGAATGTGATTATCTGACCTCTAATATACTGCCAATTCAAAAGATATAATCAAGAGGCATATGAAAAGAAGATATAGCAAGAGATATAAAATATTTAATTTTTCAGATATTTAAACAGCATATACTCAAGTAAGAAAATTGGGTTATACAACAGGAGATCTAGGATAAACTTTGGTTTCTGCCCCTAATCAGTTATATAATATGAGGCAAGTCACTTAAGAAAAGGAAATCATGAAAACTCTTCTAAACAATCAGGTGTTTGGGATATATGACCTGGAGCCATTCTAATTCTGAGTGTTTGTGTTCTATAGCCAATGAACTAATGAAATGAAAGTATGTAGACAATGGTTTGCATGGTAGAAGAATGCAATATCATGTTATATCATGACCTGTTATATCATGCATATATAAACCTTACTCACCATTGAACCATAATTTTTTATAATTTAGAGTATTATAGAATGGACAGAGACATAGAGAGAAATTAACTAATCATTAGTAATAAAACTGGTTAGTGTCAGAGGCAGGACTTATAATGAGGTCTTTCTGATTTTGAGTCTAGTGCTACGTGCTATGTGCTATGATTATCCACTTCATCAGAAACACTAAATTGAACAATTCAAGATCATTAAATTCATATTTCACAAAACAAATATAACAAATTTTAAAATAACTAAGTTTCATTGGGTCTTATGAAACTGCATCTATTTGCTGTAAATGAGGTTACATAATATTACATAATACATCCCTGCAGGTAGCAAATGCAAGTATTCCTTAATGGCATGGCCTTCCCATAAGACCAATCAAAATCTGGGAAAGATTAAATAATGTTGAAGAGTTCCAGTCAATTGTTTAGAATGATACTAGATAAATAATTTGGCTTATTAGTATCTTACCATCCCCCACAGCCAGTGAAATTTTGAGAAATAGTATTGAAATCATTTCTAGATAGAACTGTAATACTTCTGGGACATCAGTGTTCCCAAAGGGGAAAACTGCCATAAATCTTACTTGATCTCTCAGCCCTTCTCAATTTGTGGTAAACACAGAACACATTTACAAAGGTAGGTTTAATAGTTCTTCAAGATATGACCACCGAGGGGATTGATGATGATTCTTTGAAGCAGTTTTAAAAACTTAAAAAAAATGCTTATGATATTAATCCTATCTAGAGATGCTAAACTTTGTAGATTCGCTCATTTCTGAGAGTTATCTAGGAAGATTCATGTTCAAGCCTCAAAGTTAGCAGAGAGTGCTTCTATAATTTTGGTCGGGCCATGTTATTTCATGATGTAGGCAATTTTCTAAGGCTATGTATTATGCAGGAGAAAGAAGAGGAGCTACTTTACATCTGAAAAGGATCTGTAATGCCAATGTAGTCACAAGTCTGATACTTATCATTAGTGATGCTGGCCAAGTATTTGAGATTAAGACATGTTTTATAGATTAAACTCTTCTATTTTTGTATGAACTCTTTACTATCAGGCATCTTTTAAGCAGTTTCATACTGTTATTATTTCTCAGCTTTTTGCTGAATCCTTCTGTTTGCTTTTGTAACTTTTTTTAATGACTGTAGTTGATACTTTTATAAAGTTAAAAATAAACAGATATATTAAACCATGATATGTAAGTATACCTGAAATTATCATTTAGAAAATTATTTTTAAATTAATAAAATTTAATGGGAATATTACTTTTGTTTTAAAATTAAAATATATATTAAACTATAAAATTCTAACAAAACAAACAAACATTGATGTCCCAAGAAATTTTCACTATATTTACTAGATTAAAAAGTGATTGAAGAAAAATTTAGAGAAAACCACAGAATAGCTAGTGTTGTTTCCCTCTTCTCTAAAATCTTCATTTAAAATGTTCCATAGATTGAATCAGAAGGTCCTTCTACTTTCACTCTTTAAAAAATATGTTTTGTTATTTTATCTTCTTTCAATAATATCTAAAATTATGTGTATATCTTTCTGCCTACCCTAGACATTGGCACAGAGTTGTTACTTATAAAAAGAATAAAACAGAATAAAAAAAGAATAAAACATAATACATAGTCATATATATGTGTATATAAATGTGTGTGTGTATCTGCAACATCAATTTGTGAAAAAAGGTCTTATATCTGTCACTTCCTTAAAATTTATAATCTTCTGATCTTTGATTTTATAGATATTCAAATAATATATGCCCAAGAAAGAGAATCAGGTTTTGCAATAGAAGACCAATGGTCAAATTATGTCTCCATAGCATATTAGTCATGTAATTTGGTGCAAGTTACCTAAGCAAATACAGCCCAGGGAAGATTTTTCTATACTTGGGCTAGATGAACTATAACCATTTTAATTCTGATGGCCTGTCTTCTACATCATATTATCTAAGAAGTTGAAAATATATAGCACTGGCTGACTTGATTCAAGTAAGGTATGAATGAACTGTGATTTCATCCACTTTGAATTTCTTCTCACCAAAGTCAAATCAAAGACATTTAAAACGTAAAGTGTAAAAGAGTTGACTGAGTCACAAAGATTAAATAAGTATACACTCCTAATGAAACAAATAACTGTCAGAAGAAAACCCTAAATGGGATTTTAAATAGTTTGACACAACTGAAAAGTGACACAACAACCACAAGAAGGCTATCTATTAAGTAATCTTCCTTTTCAGGGCATGAAACATACTGAATTAACTAATTCAAGTGCTTATACTTAATTTCATGCCTAGACTCTCAGTTCACTTTTCTTATATGGATACTCTTTGGAAACTAAAATGCTATTGGGTCTTGGGAAAGAAGAAGTAGGCAAAAATTAAAAGAAGATGAAAGATCTAAGTATTTTTTTAAATCATAATAAATGGTAATGTTGACATCACTGAGGACACTAACAATTTATCTTTCTCTCTACAGACAATATACAACCAATGGCTTTAAGTGTGAAACAGAGATAAAGCAATGCCAAGCCCAAATTATACAGATGTGACTGAATGTATTCTTTTGGGCCTAACCAGTCAACAAGAACTCCAGATCCTCTTTTTTGTGATATTCCTATTTGTATATGTTATCACTCTGGTGGGGAATCTTGGCATGATCATCTTAATCAATGTCAGTCCCAAGCTCCAGAGCCCTATGTACTTCTTTCTCAGCCATTTGTCCTTTGTGGATGCCTGGTTCTCCTCCAATGTTACCCCTAAAATGCTGGAAAACTTATTATCCAAGACCAAAACCATTTCTTATGTTGGGTGTTTAATACAGTGTTATTTTTTTATTGCTCTTGTATATATGGAGATCAATATCTTGGCAGTGATGGCCTTTGATCGATTTATGGCAATTTGGAACCCTCTCCTTTATGGGAGCAAAATGTCAAGGATAGTTTGTATTTGGCTAATCACAGTCCCTTATGTTTATGCGTTCTCTATTAGTATAATTTGTACCTGGTGGACCCATGGATTGCATTTCTGTGGAAACGTTGAAATCAACCACTTCTATTGTGCAGATCCACCACTCATCAAGATAGCCTGTGGTGGTGTTCATATCAAGGAATATACCATGCTTGTTCTTGCAGGAATTAGTATCACATGCTCTCTGGCTGTGGTACTGATCTCTTACACATGCATTGTGGTGGCCATCCTCCGAATACGCTCTGCAGAGGGGAGAAGGAAAGCTTTCTCCACTTGTAGCTCTCACCTCACTGCTGTCACCATCTTCTATGGGACTCTCATTTTTATGTATCTCAGGCATCCCACAAACGAATCTGTACAGCAGAGCAAAATGGTGGCCGTGTTTTATACCACAATCATTCCTATGTTGAATCCCATGATCTATAGTCTAAGGAACAAGGATGTAAAAGAAGCAATGAACAAAGCTATTCAGAGGTCTTGTTTAATGAAATAATTCAGGCTCCAGTATCTTCAAATATGAAAACATCAATAATCAATCATAGATCACTAGAATTTAAAGGATGCCATAGTACATCATTTCCAACTTCCACTTGAGCAAGAATCACTGCTACAATATTTCTGAAAAAGAATCATATATTTAGAGATATGTAGAGGGTCTACAGTAGCTACAGTCAAGAAGATTTGAGTTCAAGTCCCATATCAGAAATTAGAAGCTCTGTGACTGAGGGAAGTAATTCAATCTCTGCCTCAGGTTCCTCAAGTTTAAAAGAAATATAATAATACAATCTATCTCAGGTTTGTTTTTGGAATCTTAGGAGATACTTATGAAGCTCTTAGTGTAGGTCTTTGCAACTGGAGTCATTTAATGTATGCATATTCCTTCTCAAATGAGGTTTAAATGAGAAGAAACTCACTCCCTCTTATAATTTCCCATTCCAATTTTGATCTTTTACAGTTGAAGAAATCTTTCTCCTTATACTGAAATTAATCTAAAAGTACAAACATATTCTTTATTTATCTTCTTAGGTAATTGGGAACACAAAATATATCTATGTTGATAGAAAACAATTTGTCATCTGATACTCAAATTCAAAGATTTCTAAATTGATTTTAATATAGAATATTACACATAGTATAAAGTGCACTAAGGTAGAATCATCTAATTGGATTCTTTACTATTCCTCTACTGTGTTACATACAAGGATATTAAGTTAAACTGATTTCTTGAATTGTCAAATATTCAGTAAATGTTTACTCCTGACTCATAGAAGTAAGAATATGAGAATAATTTAAAAGAATCATTTTATATCCATGATTTGAATGAATTTGTGAATGTTAGGGATACTCCAGTGTGAAAAGATCTGAATCATATCAACGTTAAAACAATTAACTTGACTAGAAATTCTAGAAGCAACATAAGACACTAAGTATTGTTCACATCAAATCCAATGAGGCCACCTCTATCCCATAATGGCCCCAAATTGTAGAAACTTGGTTAAGATCTCTTCCTAAATAAATCTTAACTAAGCTTTGGTCTTGTTTGGAGGAAAAATGAAGGTTACTTTCTGTGGGTCACAGGATCACAGAAATTGACTAATATATGTATTAGAATTATGGGTTATATGAGAAGAAAGAGACAGAGGGTTATTTATAAGGTCTTTAGAATTCAGAATGTGCCTATCTTTATTCAAATGAGAGTTGTGATATTATATGAAGAAGAGGACATATCCATAAGTAAAAATTGGACAGTATCTTACACATAGTAACTACTTATATGTTAAATCAAATAAAACTAACCAAATGACTATGGTTTTTCTATTTTCTGGAAATTCGATTGCTGATTACATATTATAAATTGAACTTTATTCAATTTAAATAGGAGTTTATTATTTATAGGAATGTAGAGAGAAATCCTCATATATTGTGACAAATCACCTCCAAGTACATAATTTTTTCCAAGTTCATATAGTCAAGCCACATTTGCCTAATAAATTGTATGTATGTAACTCTTCAGTTTCTTAATTGAGTGGCGATAACACTAAGACTTTTCATATCAATAGAATTTCATAAAATGTGGAACCAAGTACTCAGTACAATATTATGAATACCTTTTTAAATATGAAAGACATGTTGCCTTGTGTGCTCAATAAATAAATGGTCAAAAGTTATCTCTAGATGGTTTCCAAAGAATGAGATGTCAAATTAAATAATTATGTGAAATAATCACATAACAAGAGAAATGCAAATAAAACAACTTTGAGATACCATCTTCAAAACACAAAAATGTGTAAAATCATTTTAAATGGAAAAAATATAATAATAGCAAAAATGTTAGGAAATAGAAACTTCCAGGAGAACTTCAAATGGTGCAAAAAATTTTCTGAAACAGAAGTAATAAAGTCAACCTAGAATTTCCATTGCTAAAATTTTATCTTTAAAATATCATTAACAGGAAAAAAGTCATAGTATCTCCCTTTTCAAAAGCAAACAAATAAAAAAAATAAAAAATAAAACAAAAAAAATATATGCCAATTGTTAAATTTTGTCATGACTATTTTTATATTTCATACATGTTCTTTTTTCTCCACTTCACAAGATTACCACTTTCAAGTAATCTCATCACCTTTCACCTCCACTATAATATTAACTCTTCTATTATTCTCCTTACCTTAAGATTTATCCCCCATCTGATTTGTCCTCCAATTAGCTGCTGAAATGATTTTCCTACAGTGTAGTTCTGCCTATGCCATCCTCCAATCAATAAACTCTACCTCTTCCCCTAAAAACAACCTCTCTAATTTCAGAATCTTCACAATTTGGCCCTATTCTATCTTTCCAGACTTGTTATATTTTATGAACTCTCTGTGATCCACCTATACTAGCCTACTTGCTATTTTCAACATTTCTATCAATATTGGGAATTGATCTGTCTTCACATTTCCAAGCTTAGGTTGTCTCTCTTATCTGGAATGCCCTGCCTCTTCACCTCTGGCTGCCTTAGGATTTCAACTCAAATCCCATATTCTTTCAAGAATTAACTCCCATCTACATAGTATACATCATATATAGATATAGATATAGATATAGATATAGATATGTAATCATCTGTGTTGTCTTTTCCATTAGAAAGTGAAGTATTTGAAGGTAGCAACTGTTTTTTACTTTATATCCCTCATACATAGTAGTATCTAGCAAAGGACCTATTAAATAAATTCTTGTAGACTGACAATTGCAGAATGTGTGAATTAATAAATAGAATATTGTGATATCATTAAAATAAGTACAAATAATAGGAAATATAGAAACATCCATGCAGGTCAAACAAAAACGTATCAAAAGAACTCAAATTATGTGTCCATTGACTATATAAATGTGAAAGACAGAAAAAATAAACACAAAGATAAAATAAAAAAGATGACCAGGAAGTGAATCTTCTGGCATATATGCAAGGAGATAAAGAATAAAAATATTCTTTGGTGGGTTAAGCTTGTATCTTTATTATTTTACTGTGGTTATAACTTACCAAATCTTTAAGATCATAAGCAATATCCAAGATTCTTAATATGGTAGCATTTTGATAATTGAAAGAAATTGAAAGAAAGATAATTGAAAGAAAAAAAAAAGAAGAAACTAGTTTCCATCTAGTTCAATTTATACAAGAAGGGAATGTCATTATGAAATGTTTATTTTTTCAGCTCCATCTCTTCCCTGCTCTGATGGCAACTCTAACATCATCCCACTGTTATATTATTTAAGTATTGATCAGTAATGCCTAGAATATGAATTATTAGCAGAAGTGTGGTGGAGAAAGGGGTTTGGTTGTTTTGAATCCTTTGTTACTGGTAATAAATGGAAATCACCCTCCATTTACCCATTTATCAATCACAAAGCATTAAGTGCCTAGTATATGTGTCAGTTACTCTTCTAAGAGTTGAAAATAACAATACAAGAAAGATAAAGAAAAACTTCCTTCTCTAACATATCATTGAATGATTTTTCATCTTTGATATTCTTCAAAAGTATTTTAACAACTATTTCACAAGTAAATAAGAAATCCATCTGAAAGGAAGATTGGATTATAAACTTTTATGGAAACTTAGACTCAGAATGTCTCTAATACCTCATTGCCTCTATTTCTGTCCCTTGATATTGTAATCTCATCTACTGGATAGAACTCAAAAGAAAATTCTCATCCTTCCTCTCCCCAACCATGAAATTCACCATGAAGTGCTATTTATAATTCCATTTGGACTAAGTATGAAATCAGTGCCACTATCTCCTAAATTGACCTCTCCATGGAGACTTCTCTTCATAATTACTCAAGTTGAACAGGAAGGTTTCCCAAGGGGTAAAAAATGCCATATCCAAAGTCAGCAAGATCTGAGTTTAAATCAGACCAGTGTGTGATGAACATAATAATTTCCCCTGCTTCCCATGATTTTTATAAGTATTGTTGTTGTCCAAGATGGCAGAGTAGGTATAGTGATTCATCTCAAATTGCTCTCCAAATAGCCCTGATATAAGGCCTCAAAATGAATTCTGGATCATCATTACACACAGAAAAACAAAGTAAATAATTTTCAAGCCCAAAACAATTTGGAAGAGCAAATGAGGGATCTAGTGCACTGGGATAGAGGTGGAGCACAGTGTACCCGGGTAGAACCAATCACAGAAACAGACCTTGAACACAAATGAAAGAGTAGTCCAGGTTTCCCATCACAGATGCTAAGATGAAGTGGGACAAATGCTCAGAAGAAGATTACAGGGTTCCATTTCCTGGCTCTGAATGCAAAACCCTCATAATATTGCCCATATACAAAACCAAGTCACAGTCCTACAGCCAGTTGCAGGATGAAGAGAAATATCAACATATAACAGCACTTGCAGTTACAGGTGATCAAGGAACATTTATCACAGTCCAATGGGGTAAAGGAATGCTTACAGATACTCACAGAGCACAATTGAGGCAGGGAGAGTATTAAACATATCTCTCCTTACATTACACCAGCTTGGAAGAACTGAAATCCGTTAGATCCCTGGCTTTGGACCTGCTTGATAACTAAAGACCATGTAAGGCACATGCAGAAGAGTGATGGTGCCCATTCATCCTAAATGGACCTTTGCCCATTGAGACCTAGGATTTGTTGTTGAATATTGGGGTATGATCTAGAATTATTTAATTTCCTGGTATAAAAAGGAGAAAAACATTCATTCAATTCAAACTCATTGATTATAGGAAAACCTAAAGATCCAGGTTTGCTAAGAGACATTGGTCTCTCTCAATAAGTCTATTATTGGCCCAGACAATTGCTTCTTTGTTTTATTTCAGATTAACTGAAGAATATTTGTCAAGAAGCCACATGTTTCCTTGGTTCCAGCTTCCAGTAGTGGCTCACGTGGAGCATTAAATGCTCCAGAATAGGGAGTGAGAATCCTGCATGAAATAGAGGATGCTACCACTACTTCCTCTTTCTTATAAGGCCAATGATATCCCCCTTCATAAGTTTATGATTGACCAAGCTTTACATGTCACCTGTCACATGGGTTCTTCCATCAGCCCCTTCTAGAAGTCAAGACCCCAAGTACCACATGACCTTTTCATCACAAAACTCACTGATATCCTGCCTTAATATACATGTCCAGGAAAGGGGTTTTCAAACAGAATAAGAGGGTGTATTTTATATTCAATTCACACAACTCACAGGAATATTTTTGCCAAATTTTCAATCCCAGGTGAAGGAGAAAATATTTCAAGGAGCCAAATAGGAAAAAAAATAATTCAAATATTACAATGGTGCAGTCAGGATAACACAAGACTTAGCAGTTTCTACTTTAAAGGATCAGAGGTCCTAGAAAAAAAATGTATTCAGTGAAATAGGGGACTTTCAAATATTCTTTATGAAAAAACTAGAACTAAATGAAAAATTTGGCTCTGGAATAAAAAAAAAACTCAAGAGAATTATAAAAAGGCAAGCAGGAAAGAGAATCAAAAGACATTCAATGAAGTTAAATTGTGTCTATCCCTACATTGGGAGATGATTATTTTTACATTAAAAACTTTTGTCATTATTAGGATAGTAACAAGGAGTATGCATAGACAGAGGGCATGAATTGAATAAGAGGGGATGATATAAAAATAAATGAAGGCATAAGAAAAAGGAATGGATTGGGAAGAGTGGGACAGGAAAATAGAATGGGGTGAATTATTGTACATAAAAGAGGCATGAAAAACCAAATCAACTATTATAACCATTAAGCAAACCAAACTTCTTAAGGGCAGAAACTATTCATTTTAAGTTGCTTTCTTATAACCAATACCTGAAAAAGTCCTTGGCTTATGGTAGGTGTAAATCAGTTTGTATAGAACTGAATAAAATGCTAAGACTATGGGTACACCTTTGTAGTGATATACTAGGGGTAGAGGGGCATGGATTAGGAAGTAGTGGTTTGTGAAAAGAGCCTGAAAAGGAAGCTGAGTCTCATACTGTGAAGGCCAATGAATACTAAAATAGGAAGTGTGATCTACCCCCATTGGCTCCAGGTGACACTGAATCAAAGTTTGGAATCAAACAGTTTTTTCCTTATGGAAGGTCCTGGATTATTACTAGATACCCCAACATTAGAGATTTATAGATCGACTACCACTTCCCTACACTTATTCTGAAATAGAACACCAGTTTATCATACTTCCTGACACACCTTAGTCAATGTTAGACAATGAAATGTAAAAGAGGACTCTGAGCAACTATATTAGTAGAGAATTGTTTCTGAAGTAGCTATGAGGTATGATATTGACATCAAGAGGACCAGAGTTTATATCCTGTCTCAGATCCTTCCCAAATTTATGATACTGGTCAAGTCTTTTAAGATTTCTCCCTCTCAGTGTATTTATGTGTAAAGTGGAGAGAATGAAAGCTCCTATCCCATGCCATTTCATGAGGATCATGGTAGAGGTTATAGGCAAAGTGTTTTGCTGTGCTTATATAGTGGATATTCAAATCTGTGAGATTCATCCAGCTTTAAGACTGTATTTGACTAGTGGAAATGAGGAAATCTTCCTTCTGGATGAATCAGAACAGGTTGAAAATCCAATTCTGATCCCTAAAGGACAATATTCCCATATGATCAGTGGAAAACTAGCAAAGAGAGACCTAATGTCAAAGGCTTCCATTTACTTGTTTAGGTTGATGTTAAAAAACAAAACAAAACATGATTTGGCTAATTAGTAATTAAACTTCTGTGCTACCAGAGAGATTTTGAGAAATATCATTACAATCATTTCTTCCTGATATAATTGTAATACTTCAGGGAGATCATTTCTCCCAAAGGTAACATCTTTGCCATAAAACTGGCTGGATCCCTTAGTATTTCCATTTCTGTGATAAACAGAATGCATTTCCAAAGGTATGTTTAATAGGTCTTCATATTGCTAATATGAAGGTGGGTTATGATTATTCTTGAGCCAACCTTATAAACCTATCTAAAGTGCTGACATAGGAGAAAGTTAGTAGGACCTACCTATAGGTTATAAACCACAAAGAAATATTTTCATGCTTTTTTTTTTTAGCACATAAGAAGTAGAGTGGATCAGTGCATAGAGAGCTATGAAGGAAGGCATTTGTTCAAGTCTTACCTCTAGAAATAAGGACTTTATATTATCAGTCAAGTCATATAACTTCATGTTGTAGGCAATTTTCAAAGATTATGCTGTGGAGAAGGGGAAAAAGAAGGATTTGCCTCGTATTTTTAGAGGAAATTGCCAATGCCATTGAAGTCACAGATGCATTTCCTTTTATTAATAAGGCTGTTCTAAATGCATGAGAATAGAAAAAAAAAAGTTTTGGAGATTGAACTCTTGTGTTAGACATCTAATGCCATAATTTATCTTTAAGAGGCCCCATAATATACTTATTTTTTAGATTATTTTTAATCTCTGCTGTAATTTTTAGGTCTATGAAATTGATATTTATATATGCTTAAAAAGAGATATGTGCTGATTCTTAGTAAAGAAATGGACCTCCAGGATTTATCTTTTAGAAAATAATTTTAAAAGAAAATTCAATGTGCAGTGCCATTATTTTAAAATTAGATTAATTGTATTAAGCTGTAATTCTTAAAGATACAAAAATATTTGAGGAAATTTGTAAATCTCAAGTAATTTTCATTAATATCACTAGATTAACAGATTAATGAAGTAGAATTTTTAGAGGAACAGAGATTAGAAAGTAAATATTATTGTCCCTCTTCCTCCTTCTTTGTTCTACAGAAAGGAATAAAGTAGTTTTTTTAAATCTTACTGTTATCTTTTCTACTAGTTTGCACATTTATGAAAATATTCTCCTTCCTCTCTGCTATAAAGCCATCTATTCTAAAAAGAATAAAAAATGAGGAATATTAACACATATATGCCAAACTAAACTTTTAAAAAGATCTGACACTTTCTTGGACCTCTTTCAATTGTCCAATACCAATGCAATCAATAATACTAAAACAAGGGTAGGGCATCTAGAGCTTGACTATAGGATGCTGAAATTCAGATAACTACTAGTATTGGTAATTCAAAAGATAAACAACTGAAATAGCATACAGATAAAAGTTAAGTTGTTAGAATAACACGCTAAAAATATCATACTTATTTTCCTGCATATCTAAATCTGAGGGAAGCTCATCTATGACCCAATCTTCCCTGATCCCTGTATCTGGGACAAACTCTCTAATAGTACTTTCTGGATGACACATAATCTTCACCTAAGAAAGGAAGCTATCTGTTATATCTCTTCCCCTCACAGTACCTTTATTGCCATAGAGTAATGATTTCTAAGATCATTCCCCCAAATGAATTTTGATTCTCTGAAAGTTTATATGAGGGAGGCATCTGGTGCCTCAGTGGATTGAGAGCCAGGCCTAGAGATGGAAGGTCCTGGGGTCAAATCAGGCCTCAGACACTTCTCAGCTGTGTGACCCTGGGCAAGTTAATTAACCCCCATTGCCAAGCCCTGGCCGCTCTTCTACCACCAATAAATACTATTTAATCTAAGACAGAAGGTGAGGGTTTAAAAAAAAAAAAAGGTTTATTTGAGAACATTTGTCTTGCCCCTGATATAAAAACTGGCTGTATACATATCTGAGGCAATTATCAAACAAGCCTTCTTTAGGTCCTTATTAAAACAATCAAACAACAAATTATATGGCCCTCTTCAAGAGAGTGGTTGTATATTTATGTAGGGTCCCTTGGAGTCATCTACAATAAGGGAGGTGAATAGCCATTCAATTTCACTTTTTTTTCCCACATTAAACATTATTTTATTTGGTCATTTCCAAACATTATTCATTGGAAACAAAGATCATTTTCTATTCCTCCCCCCCCCCCCACCACCTCTCCCATAGCCAACGCACGATTCCACTGGATATCACATGTGTTCTTGGTTTGAACCCATTTCCATATTGTTGGTATTTGCATTAGAGTGTTCATTTAGAGTCTCTCCTCAGTCGTATCCCCTTCCCCCCTGTAGTCAAGCAATTGCTTTTCCTCGGTGTTTTTATTCCCATAGTTTATCCTCTGCTTGTGGATAGTGTTTTTTAGATCCCTGCAGATTGTTCAGGGACATTGCATTGACACTAATGGAGAAGTCCATTACCTTTGATTGTACCACAATGTATCAGTCTCTGTGAACAATGTTCTCCTGGTTCTGCTCCTCTTGCTTTGCATCACTTCCTGGAGGTTGTTCCAGTCTCCATGGAATTCCTCCACTTTATTATTCCTTTTAGCACAATAGTATTCCATCACCAACATATACCACAATTTGTTCAGCCATTCCCCAATTGATGGGCATCCCCTCATTTTCCAATTTTTGGCCACCACAAAGAGCGCAGCTATGAATATTCTTGAACACGTCTTTTTACTTATTGTCTCTTTGGGGTACAAACCCAGCAGTGCTATGGCTGGATCAAAGGGTAGACAGTCTTTTATCACCCTTTGGGCATAGTTCCATCAATTTCACTTTTTAATAACCTTTCACAGTGAGGATTTGACTAACCTTCTCCAAAGAGTCAATACTGTCATGTAAATAGCCTCTGCTCTCAAGGGAAGTAATCATCTTTATTATTTTTTCAATATGAAATTAAGTGAGAAAAGCAAATACTATTAGATGATATGATTATCGTTAAAAGATGTCTTGTAAATGCCATAGATAGGAAATATACTATTTGACCTAGGATAAGCCATTGAACCTTTCTTGGATCCTAAGAATTTCATGTAAATCAGGGTAAATGCTAAGGTTTCCATCTGTTTCAAACTTATATCATAACTTGTATGTGACAGAAGCACATAATTGCTGATATGTAATGTTTTAAATGAAATCTACCTACAATAATGGATATAGCTTAAAGAGAAACAAATTCATTTGAAGGTGTTGATATTATTCAAGTTGTGAGAATTCTCCCCACAGATTCAGATCATGCTTTGTAGCATGAAATGTTTGAAAATTACCATTGGGAAGTAGGTGTTTAAATGTCTTACTTACTAGTGGTCATATAACAAATTTGTAAATATCTGAAAGTTGTTATTTAGTAATTTTTCAGTCCTTTCTTGCATTAATGATCCATGCTGTGAATTTCTTGGTGAATATTCTGGAGTAATTTGTCATTTCCTTTTCTAGCTAATTTTATAGATGAGAAAAATGAGGCAAATTGGTTTATAATTTGCCCAGAGGTCCACAGTTAATAACTACTTGAGACCAGATTTGAACTTCAATATTCCTGACTGTAGACCCAGTGCCACCAACCTGCCATAATCATTGAGGCTACATATGAATTCAAACCTTCCTGATCCAAAGGAAAGTCAACTCTCCTTTATTTTGTACAGCCTCTTAGGATGAATTTATAGAATGCTAAAACACAAGATAGTTTTTAATATGCATTTTATATAAAATAATATGATAGATCCAAGGAGGTGGATAATGTGTAAGTTAGATAAGACATGTATATATATATATATATATACATAATTCATAGTGTAGAAGGACTAATTTTACAACCTCAGAAAAACTGTAATACAAAAACAGTATGTTATGAAAACAATAAGAGAAGTATAAAATGAAGTGTTTTGTGAGATGTATGAGTTAAATTATTATATAAGAGTAATGGACTCTTAGTCATAGAAACTTGCTGATCTCTAAGTCTGAGATCTAGTTGCAGTAACATAGCTAAAATGATTTGCCATGTTTATGCTTCAAATTTCTTTTTCAGTTTACCCTATTAGCTATTACATCCACTCTGCTAAGGGAATACTCATGTTACAATGGCACAAATAATTATTAGAGAATGCATTAGTCTATTGACCTCTGGTGTCTCCAGATATTCACATTATTACCATGGATAAATCATTTAGCCTTTTGGTAATTCAGCTTCTCCCTCTAGAAAATGAGGTAATTGGATTAGAACATAGATTTTTAAATTTTCTCATGTTTATGATGAATTTTTTTGGTGGGCAGGTGAAGCCTATGGATACCTTTAAAATGTGTTTCAATGTATAAATCAAAATGTATGGAATTACAAGGAAACCAATTATACAGAAATAAAGTTATTGAAATATTGGGGACTAAAACAAGTTCACTGACACCAAGATTGGATCATTATGAGGGATAACTAGAGGACTCAGGGAATAGAATGTGGGCACTGGATTCACAAATATTTGAGTTCATATCCAGAATTGGAGACATACTAGTTGTGTGACAACTCAAAAGAAGATGTTTAATTTCCCTCTTTTTCTACGTACACTTTTGGGAAAGTCACTTAGCTGCTGTCAGTGTAGGGGGCAGTTATGTAGTTCAAGGATTGAACAATCAGCCTAGAGTTAGAAAAACCTAAGTAAAATTCTTGCCTCAAACATTTATTAGATGTGTGATCTTGATCAAGTTACTTAACCTCTCTTTGCCTTAATCCACTGGAGTATGAAATGGGAAACCAAACCAGTAACCTTGGCAAGAAAACCCCATTTAGAATGGAATCAACTCTATCATGAAGAATCCAACATGGTGAAAGACTGAACGAGATCAGTTCTTCTAAGTCCTATGATCTGTAAAAATAGTGGAAAATAGAAAAGCAGGAATCAATGTAGTACAATGGAGAGTGTATTGGATTAGAAATCAAAAGACCTGGGCTCAAATTCCATCTTTGTAATTTATACCCCCGGTGACCTTTATCAAGGTCCTTAACTTCTTTTCAACATCAGTTTCCTAATCTATCAAATGAAGGAATACAATTATATGACTTCCACAGTACTGTTTCCTCAAAAACTACAAATCTGTGAGCTTTAATTACAGTTATTCAAATAGCATGTACCCAAAAAGAGAATTTTGTTTTAAAATAGAAGACCAAGGCCCAAGTTCTGTTTCTGCCACCTGTTGAAAAGTTTGGAAAGATCATTTAAACAAATAGAAATAGTTAAAAGGCTTTTTCTATACAATCAGGCATAAAGGTTATATGAATTATATTAATTCTGCATCTCCTGACTCTTAGTTTAGGCCTAATGGTCTAAGGGGGTGAAAATAGCCAGACAATGGCTGACTCCTACAAGAAAGGTATCAGGTTATCTGTGATTTCATCTATGATTTCATCCTATTCACCAATAATAAATCAAAGTCATCTATAATGTAAAGTGTTATAGAATAGATGGAGACACAGAGATTTAGGAAATATCTATTGTTAATGACACTAAAAAGTGTTGGAAATGAGAACTGCAACCATCTCACCATGAGTTTGAGACCAGTATTCTATCTACTAGTTCAATTTCCATTTAATTTTGTGACACACCAAATGAAATAATTTAGATGATTGTGGTACTCTATCTCTAGGCTTCTGGTTCTCTTCTCTTCTGTGAATGCTCTTTGAAAACTACAGTGGCACTGGGGCATGGGGAAGAGAAAAGCTTTATGCCACAATTATTCCTCTGTTCAATGAAGTAAAAACAAAAATAAGAGAGATTTGAAATGCTAAGATTTTATTTTTTAAAAGTATAAAAATCAGATGCAGTTGTTGAGGGAGCTCTCAAATTCTCTTTCTCTCAACAGAGAATAAAGATCCAATGACTCTACATCTGAATCAGAGTTACGGCAATGCCAAGCCCAAATTACACAGATGTGACTGAATTTATCCTATTGGGCTTAACCAGTCGCCAAGAACTCCAGGTCATGTTTTTTGTAATATTCTTAGTTGTTTATGTTATCACTCTGGTGGGGAATATTGGCATGATTATGCTCATCAGCATCAGTCCCCAGCTCCAGAGTCCCATGTACTTCTTTCTTAGTCACTTATCTTTTGTGGATGTCTGGTTCTCCTCTAATGTCACCCCAAAGATGCTGGAAAATTTATTATCAAAGACTAAAACCATTTCTTATGTTGGGTGCTTAATACAGTGTTATTTTTTTATTGCTCTTGTCCATGTAGAAGTTTATATCCTAGCTGTGATGGCCTTTGATCGATTTATGGCCATCTGTAACCCTCTGCTTTATGGAAGCAAAATGTCGAGGACAGTTTGCATTCGGTTAATCTCAGTGCCTTATGTTTATGGCTTCTCTGTGAGCCTCATTTGTACCTTGTGGACCTATGGGTTATACTTCTGTGGAAACTTTGAAATCAACCACTTCTATTGTGCAGATCCACCACTCATCAAGATAGCCTGTGGAGGCATCCATATCAAAGAATATACCATGATTGTCATTGCAGGAATTAATTTCACATACTCTTTGTCTGTAGTGCTGATCTCCTACACATTCATTGTGGTGGCAATTCTCCGCATGCGCTCAGCTGAGGGGAGAAAGAAGGCTTTCTCCACTTGTGGCTCTCACCTCACAGCTGTCACGATGTTTTATGGCACCCTGATTTTCATGTATCTCAGGCGTCCCACAGAGGAATCTGTAGAGCAAGGGAAAATGGTGGCCGTGTTTTATACCACAATCATTCCTATGTTGAATCCCATGATCTATAGTCTAAGGAACAAGGATGTAAAAGAAGCAATGAATAAAGCTATTCAGAGGTCTTGTTTAATGAAATGACAAATAGTATCCATGATCTTCAAATATGAAAACACCAATAATTTTTATCACAGCACACTAGACTTATAAAGGATGCCAAATATCATTGATGCTAATATTCACACAAGCAAAAATCACTGCCATGATATTCTTGATTATATATATATAATTATATATACCATTATATATATGTAATAATATAGAGTAATATATGTAATAATATATAATCATAGACTTGGAGGTATCTAGTTTGTACATTAGCTAGAGCACTTTACCTAGTATCTGGAAGTTCTGAATTCTATTCTTTTGCCTCAGAATTTTAATAGCTATGGGATGCTAGACAAGACACATAAACTCTGTTTGTCTCAAATTTCTTTATTGCAAAGTAATGATAATAATATATCTACTTCACAGAATTGTTACAAGCATTAAGTGAAATTATAATTAAAAAAAAACAATTATCACAATGCCTGAAATATAGTAAGCAGAATGTGATGGTAACTTCTTGTTATGGTTAGTGTTCTTACAAGACTCATTTCAAATGCTACTGTATACAGAAGGACATTTATAATCTTTCTAGACTTAATTTCCAACTGCTGTCTGATTGATCTTATATTTCCTTCATTAAAATGTAAACTACTTCAAGACAAGAACTTTGTATAAGCAATGATGAGCACTGTCGTTTGTACTTGATAAAATATATAGGCAACACGAGTGCGCCAGATACTTCCCCCAGGGGAAGCTCAACCTTCAGCTTTTATAGGTCCTTGCCCATCTTTATTTAGTCTCCCCCAATGACCGACATCTGTGAGTGGATGTAGAAAGGGATTAGGGTCTGCTCTGTCAGCTTTGATAATCCTCAGGGGAGTTTTCTGACACTTTCAGAAGAGAATGCACAATTCATCTGAAAACTCTTAAATGATACCCACTCCTTTGAAAATGAACAATTCACAGTCTGAAAGTGGATTCTGTATTTTATTGTTTTTGTTTTCTACCTTTTGCTACCATAATCTCATTTGTTAATTGGGAAAAGATCAAAAGAAAATTGTCAATGTCTCCCTCCACCAATTAATTATGCTACAAAATGTTATTTCTAAATGCTTTTAGACTAAGTCCAACCATTTCTTTAATTGACCTCTACATGGAGATTTTCATTCCTAATTTATGAAAAAAATTGATCAGTCAGGTAGTCCAGGAAATAGGGACAGACCTACCTGGAGTTTGTAAGACCTGAGTTCAAAACAAACTTCTAAAGAATAGAGGTAATCATTATACCTACCTCTGAGGTTTGTTATGAAAATTGAATGAGAAAATATTTGCAAAGCACTTCATACACTAACTGGCCCATGGTAGGGACTTAAGACTGTTGGTTTCCTTCCTTCCTTTTTTTTCAGGTAAAGGGTTATGATAGATGGACAATGAATTCTGAAATTCTAAGAATCTGAAATTAATTGAGGAAAAAATTAAATAGAATCATGTACACACAAGAAGTATTTATTAAGTGCTTACCTTATGCCAGGTAATGTTCTTGAGAACTTGAGAACACGAGGCTTTCAGAAGCTTATGTCATATTAATGGAAAATAATAATAAATGATAAGTGAAAAGGAATGGTGGCTAAAAATGCCATACCTGGGTATTTGTGGCTCCCCAGTACTATGGAAATTACAGAGTAAATCTGGAACAGGGAGGGGAAGAGAATGAAGGCAGGCCAGTGTTGGTCCCTTCCCAAAATTAGGGAGATACATCCCAATGAGAGAATCAGAGTACAATTGCTAAGAGATGTCTTATATAGGTAAACTATAGGGACAGTAGACTGTTGAAGTATATAGAGGTTGTAGAAGCTGAGGCAAGTTTCAGGATTAGCTAGCAGTAGAAGGGACTAGATGATGAAAATCATAAGACATGAGGAACAGAACTGGAAGTAAACATAAAACTGTGACTTTCATGAGGATAGAGGGTTGGTTCACTAAATTAGTACCACCATATTTATTTTTGGTCCAGATGCTGAAAGTGGTCAGGGAGTTCTGCTGAGAAAGGAATCAAAAATAGGGAGCTAATGTTTTGCTTTGGGATACTTTATCATGTGTTAATGAGCACTAGTTAGCCTACTCTCAACCCACCACTCCATATTTTAGGACAAATGTTTTTCCAGTGATGTGATATAATGGAGAGTTATTTAGATCCTCTCTAAGGTGAGTAAAACAAAAGTTGGACACATATAATGTTGGTTTCAGTATGTAGTAATACATTTATGTTGATGATAAAAAGTATGGTATGATGGATAAATCACTAGACATCAGAAAGAACCAAGTTCAAATTGAGTCTCAAAAGTTGATAACTACATGTCCTTGGTCAATTCACTTAACCAAATCTACCTAAATTTTCTAATCTGAAAAAGGAGATAATAATAATATTCATCTCCCATATTGGTTATAAATTTTGAAAATGAGATATTTTAACATAATTGTTTTCATAAGTGTAAATATAATAGCAAAATTTGACCTTTTCATCAAGGATTTACATTCAGATAATACCAGATTTAAAAGCACTTTAGAGTTGAACACAACTGAAAAATGACACAACTACCACAAGAAGGCTATCTATTAAGTACTCTTCTTTTCATGGTATTAGATATACCGAATTAAGTAATTCAAGTGCTTATATTTTATTTTATACCTAGACTCTCAGTCCACTTTTCTTCTATGGATACTCTTTGGACACAATAATGCTATTGGGACTTGGGAAAGAATAAGTAGGCAAAAATTAAGAGAAGATGAAATGGCTAAGTATTTTTAAAAATAATAAATGCTAATGTTGACATTGCTGAGGACACAATTAATATGTTGTGGAGACATAATTCGACCATAGGTTTTCTATGGCAAAGCCTGATTCTCTTACTCAGGCATACATAATTTAGCACTACATTCATCTTAATATATAATGATAATGATGTAAAATTACTTTGTATAATCTGGTATTCACTAAGAAATAGAGTGGTGGAACAGTGGAAGAGATTAGGTACACAATACAAAGAAGTAGATAATCATTGGAACCTATTCCTTGAAAAACCAAAGATCAAAGGCCTTGGAACAATAACTGATATTTGGCAAAAAATTAATAAGGAAACTGGGAAGCCATTTTAGCAGAATTTAGTTAAAGGCCAAAATGTCAAATTGTTTACCATGATAAGATCAAAAATGGTACATGATTTAGCCATAAAGTGTGATATCATTATCAAATTAGAGAAGCTTAGAACATTTTGCCTATCATATCTATGGTGAATGAAAGAATTTATAACCAAATGAGAGAGGATGATGAGAAGTAAAATGAGTAATTCTGATCATATGAAATTAAAAACTTTTTGAAAAAACAAAACTAATAAACTCAAAATTAGGTATAAGGAATAATTTGAGAAAATATAGCTAGTTTCTCTGATAAAGCTTTCATTTCTTAAATATATAGAGAACTGCATCAAATTTATAAAAAATTAATAATTTCCCAATTGATTAATAGTAAAAGGATAGGAACAGGCAGTTACCAGAAGAAGAAATCAAAACTATCTGTAGTCATATGAAAATGTGTTCTTAATTGCATCTGTTTTAAGAAATGTAAATGAAAATAAACTTATACTACTTCATGCTGATCAGATAGACTTACATGAGTGAAAAGGAAAATTAAAAACTCTTGAGAGGATATAGAGACCTTGAGACACTAATTCACTTTTCAGAGGAGTTGGCAACTGATTCAGACATTCTAGAGAACAATTTGAAACTATGTCCAAAGGGCTATAATATTGTGTATATCCTTTCACCAAGGAATACAACCACTAAGTCTATAACTCAGAGAGATCAAAGAAAAAGGAAAGGAAAACATATGGACATATTCATAGCCACTCTTTCATGGTGGCAAAGAATTAGAAACTCTAAGAGATGCTCATCAATTGAGGAATGACTGACAAATTGTGTTACATGACCAGATAGAGTACTATTATATTATAAAAATAATAATTAGATTGATTCCACAAAAAGTTGGGAAGATGACCATGAAGTGATGCAAAGACATGTGAGCAGCACAAGGAGAACATTACTGATAGAGTAATAATATTCTAAACATGATGAAGAAGTGTGAGTGAATTAGGTATTCCTATAAATACAATGATTCCAGACAATTCTGAAGGATTTAGGATGAAAAATATGATTCCCAAGGCAGTCTCAATGCAGATAAATACATTCTTTTTTATTTCTTTCATTGTTTTTTCTCTTATTTGTATGATATATGTCTTCTTTTACCATAGAAAAAAATAGGGAAATATTTTACATGATAGCATCTATGTGATATATCAGATTGCCTGATGATTCTTTGAGGGGAAAAAAGGAAAGAGGCAGGGGAATAATTTTTGTCAGAAAATGTCAAAAAAATTTCTATATGGATTTGAAAAAATCCTAAAATATTGCTGTAGAAAAAAAAGAAAAATTCTCTTCACCTCCAGAGAAAGCTACTGATGGAATTTGAATGAAAATTGAAGGCTACATTTCACCACATTCTTTCTTTCTCTTTCTTTTTTTGTGTGACATGACTAATATGGGCCAGTGTTTTGAATGATTACACATACATACTTGATATTACATGTCTTGCCTTCACAATTGGTGGGTAAGGTATTTGAAAGAGGGGAGAGATAATTTGAAACTCATTTAAAATTTAATGTTAAAATAAATTAATTAAAGTATTGTCTATGTTATCAAATCTGATCCTTACAGCATCCTTGCGAAATGGTTCCTATTTTTAGTCCCACTAATTGTGTCCCCAAAATTAGTAAGTGTTTTGCTGCAGCTGGTGAACTTGTATTTCCCAAATCCAAATCTAATACTCTATCTGTTTAACCAACAAAACTTTTTGACAGCAGAAACCACTTTATTTCCTTTTTTATACCCAATATCTGGCACAGTCCTTGGCATATTTTAGGCACTTAATTTGTATAGAATTAAGTGAAATGGTAGACAAAATGACAGAAGGCTTGTAAAGGCGTACAGGGTGAAATGGATTGGGAAGGTAGTGCACAGAAATGAATGATCATGAAAGAAGCCTAAAAAGGGAGACTGGTGCTATCATGTGAAAGATTCTGAAAGCCACAATAGGAGTGTGATCCTCCCTCCATCATCCCTATGAAACTCAAGAAAAGCTTGGAATCAAATAAATTTCCTGTAAGGGAAGCCCTGGGTTGTTTTTACTGAAGAATACGTCAGTCACAGATACAGACCATGAAAATGATTTCCCCTCACTTATTGTGAAATAGAGCCCCTTGTTTAGTGTACAAAACAAATATACAGTGAATGAAATAGAGCACTTGAGCAACCACTTTCTACTGAAGTAGCTAGTTCTTGCATAGAGAGTCCATTGAATTTTATATCAAGAGAATGTGGATTCAAATCCTGCCTTAGATATTTATCAGCTTTATTGTCCAGAAAAAGTCATCTAAGCTGTTTGGCCTCAGTTTCCCCACCTGTAGAGTAAGGGTAATAAAAACAACTCTCTCATGGCATTT